>NC_138551.1:34974866-35580760 GCF_964273705.1 Natrix helvetica | reverse complement strand
GATATAATTCAAGGCAAACAATTACAATCAGCTCTGGAACATCGAATTGCCTTTTCATGCTGGCTGAAAAAGCAAGGCACAAACGGAGAGCTGTATCTTGATATTTATGTCTGAAAGGTGGGAGTTGAAGAAAGTGCTATAAAAGACTATTACCATCTGACAATGCTCTCTGCGAAGAGATCTTGCTCAAAATATGTTTCGGTCTAGCTATGTCCTCTGTGCCAACGGGGATGTGTTTTTAAAAATCTGCAATGACTGAATACAGCTTATTGTGCAAACTGCAAAATGTCAGACTGCAGTGGAAAGAAATACAGCATTGCAGTGCTGGTGTGCTGAGGCCCTAGTAGGAAAGCACAAGCTATTAAGTGGAAAATTCCTGCAGAGAATGTGTTTCCATTTCTAATATGAAGAAAGAGGGTGTTGTTAGAGGCGTGCATGTCTGTGGCAAATACAGAAAAGAGGAGAAGACGATGAGAAAATGACCTCATTGATCTCAAGGAATTTAAGCACAAGATGCTGTTTTGGCCTTCCAGATACATTCTTGCAGTGCTGCGCCTAAACAATCCTCCAACTCACATGTTATATAATTGTTTGCAAGATCCCCAACTTCACATGCCTGATAGTAAAATAGAAGAGGGGATAGTTTTGGCAGAAGAGCAAGAGTGGGGGGAGACACCAAGTATATAATAACAGTCAAGGAGAGGCCAAGGAGCAGGCCTGTTGCAAACAGCATGTCTGTGTGAGGTTTAGTTTTAATTGCAGTCTAAATACTAGCAGAATGATGGCACTAGCTGTTTACTATAACACCAACTCTTTCAACAGAATATAAATTTTCCATTTCAAAGCCTGGCTGCGGGAGAAAAACTGTATGCCTATGTGGATGAATGTGATTTGAAAGGCAGTATTCTAAAGGCAATTTAAATGGCATTCTCTGAGTTAAGGAGATCTAACCTGCTTACATTGAAAGAATATCATTTTCTTTCGGCAGGAACTTCTGTAATATTGTCTGCGAATTCCCAATTTGCTTCTTGATCTCAGCCTAACTAATCAAAGGCATGAAGGCTTTATTACTATTTTTTTAAAACAAAATTTTATTGGTTTTCAAATATTTAGGGGAGGGTAAATAGGTATACAAATTTTTTGGGCAGCTTCCATACTGTTGGTAGAGATCCCAGCACAATACTCACATATATAACATTGTACAAACAAAATTAAAAGAGAAAACAGTAAACCAAATCTTACTCTATATTTTTAGTCTTGTGTTCCTACATGTTTCTCTTTGTCATTTTCTAATATATCACTAAATGCTATTGTTCCAGATAATTTTATTTTTGAGATCTGAGCCTTTTCGATATTGCTTCTTCTTCCCTGTCGCCAGAGAGAGCCTCAGTGCCCCCCTCCTTCCCGTCTTGAGTCTTACTATCTTGTCTTTTACTGTCTCTTTCACTACTCCCACTCAATTCCTCCTCTAAGAGCAGAAAGTTCTTTTTGATAAAGGCCTCCGCCTCCTGAACTGTATTAATTCTGATCCTATTTCCCTCCCAGAAGATTAACATTCCCTCTGGTATCAACCATTTAAACCAAATCCCTTTTTCATACAATTCTTTTGATAGGGAGGAAAATTTCCTCCTTCTATCTCTTATTTTTTTCGGGATCTGTTTGAGAATGGTGATCTCTTCATCTTTGTATTTCAATGGTCCCTCCCTTTGGGTCGCAAGTACCTCATCCCTTGTGGATCTCCTGACAAACTTAACATGTATCTCCCTTGGAACATTGTGTCTTCTAGCATATGCCGAGTTTATCCTATATACTAGATCCATATCCCACCATACTTTTTTTTGTCTCTCTTAAGATAATCTGCTAAGATTGTACTCATAATATCCTTAAGATTTTCATTCTCTGCTTCTGGTAGGTTCTGGAATCTAAGAAAAAAGGACATTCTTTCAAATTCTACTTTTGTCTGAAAATTTTCCATATCTATGTTTCCCTTACGTATTGTTTTCACTTCTTCCCCCAGCCCCGCCACTCCATCCTCTAACACCAAGATTCGCTGTGTATTTCCAGCTATATGTTCTTTAACCACACTAAGTTCTTCTTTGATCTCAGCCCTCATTTCATTCTGTCCCTTCATAAGGTCTTTAAACATTTCCGTAATGGATAGTTCCTTTGGGTCCTCTCCAGCCACTCCTTTCTGCAACATTGAAGAGATCCTAGACTGTTGCATCGTGGGGCTTGAGGCAGCAGATGAAGGAGCTGAGTGCGCCTTGCCGGTCGGGGGTTTCCTTGCAGCCATTTGCTTAAGTTCAAAGATGCGAGTCTTTGCCAAGAAAAGTGATGTCAGAGGGTTTCACAGCTATGCTGGACTCCGAAGGAAAACAATCGCAAAGGCACCCAATTTACAGTTCCAAGAGTTAAATACACCAAGATGAAAGAGAGAAAAAGTCAGCCAGAAATCAGAAGATCCACATGCAGGAGGAGGTCCCAGTTTCCCTTTGGGAGAGTAAACAATCAATCCACTTTTCTTTATTCTCTCTTTGGGAGTAGCTTCAAAGGGCAGACTTCATTTGCATAGAGACAAAGAAAGAGGGGCAAGCGCCATCATCGCCCTCCCTTTCGCAGGGAAAGAAGTCGCAGAAAGTTTTTTTTATTTTAAAACAACAGTTCAAAGTCGTATCCAGCAATTGTGAAAGTCATTTTCAATTAAAAGTCCAAAATGACAAATCAGTCTTTTATCCTCTCTCGTCCAGAGGGTCCATTTTCAAAGCCGCTTAATCCGAGGGGGGGAGTAATAACCCCCCCCCCCTAATCTCCCTTCAAGAACAGAAACACAAAAAACTCATGAAGTGACTATTGCTTTTCTCCTAAGTCCTCCAAGAGCACCGGTCAGAATGCCAACTTTCAGTCTCCAGCTGCACTTCTCCGACTTTTCTTTTGGTCTCCGGAGCCATCCGACGAGAGGGCAAACAGCGCGGTGCTGTCTCTCGCCCCCCTCTTCTCCCTGGCTCCTAAGCAATGCTGAAAAGCACCCCAGCTGGCTGCCGCCACATGCGGGGTGCCTCGGCCGGCCGCCCTTCGGCAGGAGCCCCCTACAAGGCCTCCTGTGTCCCCTAAGGGACCCACCGGGGAGACGAGCAGTGGACAAACACGTCCGTCGTCGTCCGATCCCAGAAGTGATGTCTCAAGGCTTTATTACTATTGTTGCCATCTTTTTATCATCTGCTGTTGCTGCCATTGTCAACCGGAATAGAAATCATAAAATCCACATAATATCAATATAAGCAAAACAGAAACCAAGACAGGTTTGTCAAAAACAGTTCACGCCAAACAAATCTTACTTCATTCTTTGACAAAGTGACTAAATTACTGGAGCAATGAAATGCAGTGGACATAGTATACTTGGATTTGAGTATGGCATTTCACAAAGTAGACCACAACCTGCTTTCTGTTAAGATTTAAAAAATGTGGGATAGACAGCATCACCAACAGATGGATTTGTAACTGGCTGACAAACCAGACTTAATGCATAGTCTTCAATGGAACTACATCTACATGAAGAGAAGTAAGCAGTAGGGTATCCAAGGTTCCATTCCTCTTCAATATCTTTATAAATGATTTAGAAGATAGGCTCAAGTTTCAGACGGATCTTGACAGACTTGAACATTATTTAACAAAGTGAAATTCAATGTAGAGAAAAGTAAGGTTTTATACCTAGGCAAGAAAAACCAAATGTATAGGTACAGATTAGGCTGACTCAACAGCAGTAACTGCAAGAGGGATCTTAGAGTCTTAGTAGATGATCACTTAAATATGAGCCACCAGTAAGCAGCAGCAATAAAAAAAGGCCAATACAATCCTAGGTTGCATTGACAGAAGGATAGCTCAAAGATCACATGATGTATTCGTACCACTTTAAAAAGCCTAAGTAAGACCACATTTAGAATACTGCATCCATTTTTGGTCATCATATTAAAAACAAGATATTGAGACTCTGGAAAGAGTGCAGAAAAGAACAAAGATGATTAGAAAACATATGAAAAATATGAAGAACAATTACAGGAATTGGATTTGTCTACTCTAATGAAAAGAAGTTGGGGTGAATTGATAGCAGTGTTCCAATATTTGAGGGACTTAACTTATTTTCCAAAGTGTCAGAAGCGATGGTGGGATTCAAATTTTTTTTACTACTGGTTCTGTGGGCGGATGGGCATGGTATGGCTTGGTGGTCGTGGCTTGGTGGGCATGGCAGGGGAAATATACTGTAAAACCTCCATTCTCACCCCACTCCAGGGGAAGGTTACTGCAAAATCCCCATTTCCTCCCAATCAGCTGGGACTCGGGAGGCAGAGAATAGATGGGGGTGGGGCCAGTCAGAGGTGGTAGTTGTCCAAACTATTCAAAATTTCCACTACCTGTTCTCCAGAACTGGTAAGAACCTGCTGAACACCACCTCTGGTCAGAAGGCAAGACAAGAAACAATGGATGGAAACTAATCAAGAGAAGCAACCCAGAACTAAGGAGTAGTTTCCTAACAATGAGAACAATTAATCATTGGAACAGTTTGCCTTCAGAAGTTGTGGGTGCTCCATCAATGGAGGCTTTTAAGAAGAGCCTGGTCAGCCATTTATCTGAAGTGGTATAGGGCCCCTGCCTGAGCAGGGAGTTGGACTAGAAGACCTTCAAGGTCCCTCCCAACTCTGTTATTCAATCATTGAATCTCTGTTTGATTAATCTAACAAGATTATAGTAAAAAATAAATGGGAAGCTTAAATGCTGCATGTTTTTTTGTAGAAAAGTAGAGCCACAATAAAATCCACATATGCTGCTAAATTATTTGATTACAACACAAAGTAAGAGTGAACTTAAATTCCTAAAATTCTACTTAAATGGGAATCTATCAAGGATTCAAACATCTTCTGTTTGGAAGGACATGTTTGGAATGTTAACCAGTCTGACCTACATTTACATATCTCCAATTCCCAAGGCAGGAGTGAAAATACCTACTATTTGAACTATTAGAAGTTTGTTTTGTTTGTTTGTGAAAATGATCAATAACTTTCTTTTCATCAGCTCAAAAGAGCATTGAAAACAAAAATGGATGGATGGATGGATAGACAGAGGGGTGGACAAACAAACAAACAAAACTACTTTGGGGAAAGGAATTAGAAAGAAAGAAAGGAAACCCTGAAAAATTATACTTATTGTGTCTTTGACTTGAAGCACTAAATTTCTTTGATCAATTATGCCTAGAGTCTAAATGAAAATTTTATTAATTTTCAGACAAGGAAGCATGTTTGACAAGAACTTAGTAATTACCCAGGCAAAATATGAGACCTGATATTAGAAGTGCATATGTATTTCATTATTTCTTTTCTGATACTTTATGTCTGTATATAATATTGCTGATCTGATCTGATGATAGTTTACTTAGTCACGTATAGTGATCTTTAAAATGACAAATCAAAAGTTAACATTCTTTTGATCTTTTAAATAAGGGGAAAAATCATGATTGATGCTCTGTTTCTGAAATACTTCAGTGACAAGGCTCAGTAAAGCTAAAATTGTAGCTCAATTCAGTAAACATTCATAAGGAACCAATTACTTCAGTATTTTTCACTATTCTTTATCACTCTGAAATAATGGTTTTCAATAAGTTTTAGCAGTTCTGAAATACAATCAGTATCAAAGAGATTTCAATCTTCTAACACAAACAAAATAATCTTATTCTTAAAGTTAGATATGAATTCTACTTAAAATATTCAATAACTTGAATAACTGCTGATTAGTTCAATTAGGTTCCCAGGTTAATTCCATTTACTTGACAATTTTCAAACAAAATTGTGATTTCAGTTTACTGATTTAAGAAATGCATAATAATTCCAGCAATGAAAGATCTGTCTAAGCCAATTGCAGGTCCATGACTTACATCCAGATGTTGACCGTGAAATTCACTTTGAAGTTATAAGCTAACTATACTTTTCTAGATGTTAGCTGCTCCCAAGAACCCGTCAGTCAAACCAAATTGTTCAATTACTGTATGATCCATAGAAATGGCACTATGACAAAATGAAAATAACTTATTTTGGCAATTATCATTTATAATCCTCTTGCTGCTGGTGGATTCTTGTCAATGTCAACATATACAGAGTGGCCAAGTCAAGACATTTTGAGACAGCAAAGAAAACTGTATGTAAAGGTAAATAGATACTGAATACAACTGTACATATTTTCAAAGGGAAAAGGAAAATACAAGGTATATGGCTGTTCATACTTTAATGTGAATGTATTTTTTAAAAGCAAATGATCTTACAGATGCTGTGAACTAATATTCAGTATTATATAATAACAGTACTTAATTGTATGATTTAATTCTCCCCAAAATAAAAATATTCAATAGTGCTTATGTCTATCATTCCTTCTCACTTTCCCCCTTTTCTCTGTATTTCTACTACCTTGTAATCACATTGCATTCAAAGACAATATTAATCTGGATTTTGATCTCTGCTTTTCCCTAAGCATGCATTTTTTTAAAAGATCCGATTTTGACAAATTAATTTTAAAAAATCTTTGTTCCATGACCTAGAAGCTGCTTAAAATAGACACATTTATGCTTTTAAAAGCTCCACTTGTTAGCTTTATATATTGTGCTTTGTGATTCAGCCAGAGTTCACTGGGAGCTGGACAAGATGACCTACCAATGAAATTGATTATCCTCCACCTCAAATCCCACTCCAGTCATTGCATGGTCTCCCCTTAAAGTCCATCAAAATAACTGTCTTAAGGAAAAATGAAAATGAATGAAACTCTTCCAGAAGCAAGGACTTCAAGATGGTAGGAATTTAGACTGCTTCACAGAGTCTTATAAAAATAAGATGGTTCCATCTTTCAGCAGACTTTCACACATCTCAGTAAGCCATGTGTTTTATTTAATCATTATCTCAGTATTTACAAATAATGATTTGTAACACAAGGCCAGATTTTGAAAGAGAAAGCTGAAGATGAACATTTGGATGAAAAATTCCAAATCTTGAAAAGGCTCCCATTGAGAATAATTATAAGAAAGCATTGCACGCGTTATTAGTTGGTTTCTGTGAATTATTTCAGCTATCTAACAGCAATCTATGGAAATGTATTAAATAAACAGATCAGCTAATTAAAGTAAATTATATTGATAAATTAAATTAAATGACGTATCTATCATTAGGAGGTGTAAAAGAGTATTAAATAAACATTTCACTTTTCTTTTAATGATATACCTAAACCAAATCCTTTGGCTTTTGTATATGTGTGTGGACATGCATATGGATAAATGAGAAGCCACTTTACAGTGCACAAAATTATGTCCCATATAATACTTTTCTAACAAGTTGTTTTAGAAATAATGGAGATATCTGATAACAGCACACTAAGGTTTCTGCATTTTAAACTAGATGTGTTTGGCCTACAAATGCATAAGTTATGTGTTGTCAGAGCATTCCTTTTGGCAGAAAGGGAGAGAAAGCATCTTGTGCCAAATTAAACCGGCCAAGAATATAAACCCTTATCACTTCTGATAAACATCCAGTTTGATGAAACCCCAAGTAAGCTTCCCTCCCAAACAGCAAAGACCCTCATATGGGTTTGAGAGAAAAAACACATTTCAGCATTCCAGCTCTGGTTCCCTAGGCAACATACATAACAACAGTTCCATAAAACTCTAGGTTCCTGTTTGTCTAACCCTCCAGGGCATTGATGGATTGAAAGCTTCCTGAATAAATATTTCAGACAGGCAGCTATATAGTTAAAACTCAGGAGTTTGTATTTTTGTAGTTTTACAGTTTTTGGTTTTATAAATTGATTTCAGGAAGCATAACATTTTGACAGATTAAGACAAAAGTTTACATTATTTCATTTGGAAGTTATGCCAAGGATACATCTTCCCAAGTTTCAGCTTTCTGGTGATATGAAATTCCAGACAACGAATTCTTCCTGGTATTCTTTTGACCAGTAAAGCATCCAAACTAGCATTTGTTTTTATATGTAGTAATTTTATTAAAGATTATTAATTATAATAGTAATAGGTAATACAAACTAAAAAATAGAAGAATAAAAAGAGTAAAAGGGGCAGAAAAGAAAGGAAAAAAGAAAACAGAAAGAGAAAAGTATGAATATGGCAAAGAAAAAGAAAATAAATTGTCTCAACAAATGTAAAGAATTCTAGTAATTTATCGCATCCTCTTAAAATATAACAAATGGCATCTTCTTTTAATCTATAAAGAAATCTATAAAATATCATCATTTTCAGTTCTAGTATCAGCAAAAGTCTATTAAAAGGTTACCACAAATAACCAATTTTCTATTTCTTTGTTTTACAATTAACAATCTTAATCCTTAGCCCCTTCAAATAATGTCATTGAAATTTATTTCTTTTCACTTTTTCTTTTGCTTCTTGTCATGAGATTTTTCAAAACTTTAACAGACTGTTTTGCAAATCCAATGTAGGAAAATTATCCATGTCACTTTCATAATTCATTGTTGTATATATCTTTTAATTTTAAAATTGTAAAAAAAATCTTTTGAGTGCATTGTTCAAAAATATCCTTCAATATGTCCAATATGTTGTTGCTGTTTATTTGTTAAAGGACTTACCCATTACTGTCAAATGTATCAATCCAAACATTTCTAACAGCTGAAAAGCAGTTCCTTATGAGCAGTTCCTTAAAGTTGTTAGAAAAGGATGTATCCAAAGTTACGTAGTCATTTTCAAGGGACCGATCATGGTTTGAGCAAGAAAGCTATTCCTTTATCAACTACAGTATTTCCTAGTCTCATAGAGTTCTAAATCCACTTCATGAGGAACATCTGTCTGGAGCATTTATGAGTGATCTCAAGTGCTCTCCTTGTCTAGATAGAAATGATAGAAGAGCTGATCTATTTGCTGGCTTTTCATTTCCCCCATGGTCATCAATTCTGCTTTTCATAGAGCCATATTCAATCCTTCATTTTTTTCCTCTGGAAGTCTCGACCTAGCATTTGGGATGGAAGAATATATTAATTTTAGAGTATCATTTATTCCCAGTTTAAATTTGACACATCAATTTAATTTTGTTGGTATGGTATAAATAACTTCACTGAACTGTATTAAATACATTGACCTAAATGAATTTAACAAAATGATACCCATAGCAGCAATTTAGCCCCAGATGTCTCTTCTATGTTTTTGAGTATCTATAAAAGGAGGTAGTGTAATTTTTGTATATGTAAGAACAATAGAAGTTTGGGGGATTATGAAACAGAAAGTTGTAAATGGAGTAAGTAGATCTTCTGACTCATGAGCGTAAAATAAGAGAGGTAGAATATTTCTGGAATCCCTGCCCTAACTTTTGAAAATATATGTGCTTTTCTGTCTGTACAATTTGGATATGCATGAAGCTTAACACAATACTTGCTATTCATTTGATCATAGGATTTAGTGATCTTAACATAAGCTCAGTATGACAGCTATTGTTTGCTTGGTTATAGACAATGAGCTACAGTCCACATACTTGATGTAAAGTCACAGGTACTGAAATAGCCAACTATAACATAATTATTGGCTGCCATTAGTTCCTACACTTCCCTAGAAAGCATAAAATGTAAGTATCTACTTGATAGTTTTAAATAAAATATACCCCAATTTCGAATCAATTGCGTGTCAGTATCCAGATTGCTATCCACAATTGTATTCTTAGTTTGCTATATCCTACTTCCAAGTCTACTATTCCAACAAAAATGATCAAATTCAATGAATCATTAGCCATTCCACTTTAGTAGCTCTTACACACCTGCCATTCTCATTATTTTCTCCTATCATCTCCCATCTCTAAATGTGTCATATTTGCTTATTCCTATGTTTCAGTGCATAAAAACAACCTCAATATTTTTATCAATGAAGCCGAAATTAAACATTTGGAAGACACAGTTCTGTCTGACTTTTAAAATCTTCAGACTTTTTCTGCTAAGACATTATTTTTCATTCATCTTTATTATTGCTTCCTTGAAACTTCCAAAATTAGTAAACTGTTTTTCATACAATTTGATTTATGTGATCTGCTTGATTCAATTTGATCAACTCATCTTGTTCTGTCTTTATTTATATGTACCCCAATATTATCTATATTTTTCTTTCTTTCTTTCTATCTATCTATCTATCTATCTATCTATCTATCTATCTATCTATCTATCATCTATCTATCTATCTATCTATCTATCTATCATCTATCTATCTATCTATCTATCTATCTATCTATCATCATCTATCTATTATCACAATGTTGTTATGCTACCAATTCTGAAGACCTCTGGACAGTGTATAATAAAACATCCTACTAAAATAACAGTGCTTATATGAGTTAGGGTTAGGGTTAAGTACTCAAATTTTGATCAGATGACCATGGGGGTGCTGCAATGATCATAAATGAGAAGACAGGTTGTAAGTCACTTTTTCAGTCATTGTAACTTTGAACACTTGTTAAACAAATAGTTGTAAGTCAAGGACTACCTGTATTATCAATTCCTATTGACTCTTGACTGATCAGATTCTGGTGAAGTCATTCTTCATCCCCATCCCCATTTTCAGCTTACATGCAAGCTCATGCAATGATAAGAGGAAACAATCCTATGCTTTAAAAATGTGAACTTAGTGAAAATAAATATTTGTTCATCTTAGACATTGCTAGTTTATTACATCACACATCATATTTTACTTACTAATCATTTATTTGCCACTTGCTAGGAATCGATTTGTAGTTTACTTTTGTTCTTTAAAAAAAACAATTTAATTAATTTGATATCATTCACGGATTTCAGCCTGTTGTGAGTTCAGTCTTGCCAAGATTTGGGAACCAGGTTGATCTTGTCAAAGATAAACACCATATTCTTACTTAGAATTTTACTATGGACAAAAAAAAGGAAAGAAAGGAGCTTTTCCCTAAGTGGCAGCAGCAGATACCAGTTCTGGATCCATGATGGAAGTCCTGCCCAATGTTACATGGACATAGAAAAGGCACAGGGTTCTGACCCTGACATTGTATCTGTTTTCCTGCAAATTTTGATTTTCCTGTGGTTGCTCATGTTTGACTGACCTTTTCCTTACCATTCAATAATAGAGTAAAAATCTGCAGCATGGAACCATTAGATCTTCCCTTATATGGAACTTTGCAATAGTACAGCTTTAGGTAAAAGGCAAAGTTCTCTCCCTCCCCCCCCCCCCAAGAATACATATGACAGGATGAGTGAAAGGGGCAGATCTAGTAAGTTCAACACCATTCTTCTCATTTTTCTATAATAGTAATATTAGCAACTGACACAAATAAGATGTAGGACATTCTTCCATCCCATGCTTTCAAACAATTGCATTCCTTCTTAAATATTGTACCTAGCCAAGAAATGATTGGCAGCCCTCCCTTCTTATTTCAGCCTTTTCCTCTACAGCTGTAATAGAGAAGCTTCTTTGTATGCATCCACTGAGTTTTCTTGAGTATTCAAATATTATGGTAATTATGCAGCATCCCTGCCAGTATATGGTTGCTAGGGAATTCTTATTCCTCAGCCACTCCTATTCTAAGATTTAATTAGCACTTATTCACCTGTGCTGGGTAGAGCAGAAGGAACAGGAATGTTCTCTTCAATGTGGCTATTTATGAAGAAAAGTATAATGGAATTCTCTGTCAAATGGGAAGGTTCATGTTAGTGAAATATAAGAGATTTCAGATTCCATCATCCACAACATGCTTGCTGATTTGTTGTTCTGCCTAAACATTTCTAAATGAAAACGATCTTTGTCTTTCAGGATCCAGCTCTTATAGAATTAACTGTTGAATTGAATAGGGGAAAATTTACAAATTCCTCTAAGAAATGTCACTGCACCCAGCCAGGATATAGGCTGGTTATAATATTTTTGGATATGAAAATGAATATGGTCATTCTCTTGGCCATTATTATTTCTGGTCCTATGTCTGGATTCCACAGACATCCAGGAAATGTATGTAACATGGAAACAAAAAACTGCAGATTATTAGCTCAACTAAATCAGATGTCCTGCATAACCAGTAGGGATTTGTTGTTTTTTGTATAACTAACTAACTCAGGCTTTGTTTCCGCAATCATGCTAACCCATTAAAGACAGGGGATTACACTTGGCATCCAGCTGCCTTTTATTTTTGGCTGCTTTCTCGACAGCATATCTGATCTTTTGATTTATCACGTCACCCGCTAATTTAATTGATACTTGCCTTAGACCACATAGCTTATCTCTGACTCAGACAAGCACCATGGCTTAAAAAGGACAGAAGAAAGGATGTGCCAGTTACTTTGAACATCAGAAAGTTGACTAAATTTTTCATTAATGTAGGGAGCATTATATTTTCCAGTCAGTTTAACTGCCTCCCACTTCTCCACACATCTTCACTACTGCTGGTGAAGCCTTTTTATTCATTTTAACAAAAGACTGCGGCTTTGCTTTCATTACTGGCGTTTCTGCAGCTCCATGAACAAATCCTTCCAGCTTTTCTTTTGTTAGTGGCTCTCACAAAAGTTTCATAACAAGAATATAAATTAATATTAGGCATGTTATGTTGTTGTTGTTTTATATTAACATAATGTAGTATTAAATGAAAAGCAATAAGCAAACAATGTCCACAGTGAATGCAAGAAGACATCCTTAGGTAATTGAAAATTAACAGCAAGCAAAATATATGCCTCTTCTTGCTTCCAAGTCTGCTTTGTATGCAGATGTTAGACAAAGCAGGGCGGAGAGAAACTGTCTACTTGTAGCCTATATTCAAACATTCCACACCATTGCACAAGTAATACTTGTCCAGACATTTGATAATACCATGTTGTGTAGATAGAATCTTAAAGAGGATCTCTGCTAAAATACTCAGTCCAACACGAGACTGGAACTGAAGGTTCAGGAGTTTTCTGAACATCTGTTTGTTGAATATAGACAAATACTTACCTTTCTCCAGATGTTTTGGAATGTATCTCCTATTATTTCGAGACAACATTTTAACTAGAGATGATGGGAATATAAATGCAGTGCATTTGAAAGACATTACATTGGGGGAAAGCTCATGAAAAAGCTTCTCCTTGATGAAATTGGAGTTCTCTTTCACAGGAAAAGAGTTTGGACAGGAGCTACAGGATCATGACTCTGCAGAGGCAAAGCAAGAATGGCTTTAATCACAGATCCTATTTACCTTTACCTTTCAATTCCTCACTGAAAATACTTAGGCTTTGGGAATATGTATATTTATTTGAATATTTATAGATTAAAATATATAAGTAAAAATTTCAGTATTGTCTATTTAAACTATTTGCAAAAACAATATAATCTGTTGCCAATTTAATCAAAAGTAAGCAAATAGGGAGTTTATATCCCAGTTAAAGGAGAGACCTGCTAGGATTTCAATACTTGGACAGATGTCACACAGGAAAATATGGGTAAGAAAAAAATCAGTGAGTGGAAACTTTACAGAGGGTTCCAAGCACAAAATAGGAGGAATTTCTTGACCATAGAGATATTAAGTGATATAACAATCTACGTCCCTGAATAATAGATGTTGCAACAATGGAGGTTTTCAAGCAAAAGTTGGATAGCTATCTGTCTGGGATAGTCTGAGGATTCCAGCTCTGGACAGAAGTTGGACTAGAAAACCTCCAAGGTTCTTCCAAACACTAAGGTCCTTCCAAGATCCTTCCAACTCTCTGATTGCATGAAATGGAAATAATATTCTTGTTTAATAAGATATACAAATGAAAAAAAAAACTTGTCATTCCTCTATTAAATAGTAGAGTGAGTACTTAGAGGGATGCTTTCAAATGGAGCATGTGGTTCAAAGCAATACTAGAGAGATGCAAAAGTGTTCAGTATTACACAAAGGGAAAGAACATGCAGCTGATATTTAAAATAATTGCAGGGAAGAAATTGTAAGTGCCATTATAGCATGATCAGCAATATTGGAGAAGTGGGTGAAGTAATGTTGATCAAAGCAATTATTTGTATTAAGAGAAATACACCAGCAGGGTAAAAATATTCACAAAAACTAGATTTTATGTGTCTGAACAGAAAACCAGCCTGATCTCGGTGCCCTATTTTTCAATGTTCTTCATCCATCATCTAGAATATATTGGCAACCAGACAGTCTGGATGCTTCAAATTCTATTCACCCAATGTAGCACCTACTATATATGAGCATCAGATCTCCTGAATCACAGCAATATTTCTTTTATTGTTAAAATAAACCTTTGTAAGTTCTAGTAATGTCGCCCTAGTTTAATGCAGCCATAATTCTTCAGTCCTTGAAGATGGAACAGAAATGTTTCAATTCACTTACCAAGAAAAAGCTTGTGAACCTTAATAAAGTCAGCATCAAAGCACCATTGTTTAGAAAAGCTACAATCAGGCCCTAAGTCATAGCTATGTCAATCACTGCCTATCAAATGCTGCCAGCCTGTGGAAGACAGGCTGAAATTGAATGATGTGTTTTGCTACAAATATGAAATTCACACTAAATGGAATGTGATTTTCAAAAGTATTGCCTTTTCTGTACTGATGCAATACTTTATAGAAAGAAGCTTAAGTCATTAAAAAAAGCAGGGATTGAACTCAAAATTATTTCCCTTTCAGGAACTTTAGGAATTTTTGATATGGATAGTATTGATGGAACAGTTCTATGACCTCCACCTCAGCAGTCCTTTGCCTTTTCCATACTTCTGGACTTGATGATAAGCGTTAGTAACTGTGACCACTAATATAAGTCATGTTTCTGCCTATCAGGGTTAGAGTTAGAAACTGGGAAGTAAAATTTAGCTCAAAGAAAATGCAAGTAGTGTTTCTGGAAAGGATTTAATAAAAGTATTAAGGATTAAAATAGAAGTATTGTAGGATGGAATGAGGGATTAAAAGCATGCACAATTATTATGTACAAGAAATATATTCACCTATGTTCACATGATGTTGATGTCAATGCCAATGTTTGGAGACAGCTTTCATGGATCTTCTTCCACTTTAGTCTAAGGTTGATGTATTATAGAGGTCATGAATAATTAGATCACAGTTATTACTCTCTGCCCCCACCTTATCACACCTTCCTTATATGAGATATGTAGATTTATGTAAAAAAAAAGAGGTAGAAAGAAAATCCAATGCCCAAGTAATGTTTTTACCAAATTGGAAACCCAATTTTACCTCTACCTTCAATTTCTCATTCTTTGTGTGTGTGTATGTGTGTTTGTGTGTACACAATATAAAGACAGACACATACAACACTCACTTGAATTAGAAAGGAAGTAACCAAGCAAAACATACTTGAGGACTCCTATCAATGATTGTAACTATTGTATTTATTTTATGGCCAGTTACATATGTTGTGTTTCAGGAATGTATTTTTCCTTTTAACATGCTAGGAATCTAATTATTTATGTTTCAGGGTTTTTTTTATTAAAAAACAAGCATTCAACCTAGTAAAACCTCGGGGCATATATAGATAATTAAAACACTTTTAATGAATAATTAATACACAGCAGGATCTCGCTCACTATTGCATTGTGTAAAACCCAACATCAACTCATCATAATAGAAAATAAAATGACAAATGGTGTATTACTTAACTGTGAAACCTATGAACCAGATGCCTGGATACAATTAAAAAAAACTACCTGCTTTGCACAATTGTTCCATTCCAGCTTCTCA
Source organism: Natrix helvetica (assembly GCF_964273705.1). Classification (NCBI taxonomy): domain Eukaryota; kingdom Metazoa; phylum Chordata; class Lepidosauria; order Squamata; family Natricidae; genus Natrix; species Natrix helvetica. Next base: position 35,565,051 of record NC_138551.1, on the reverse strand, counting down.
TATTTTTCAGAAAAGATCATAATCTTTACCTTTCTGCAGTTAATTACAAGGTGTTCTCTTTTAGAGCAAGTTACCAACAATATTAATGACTTTCTTGAACCAACTAATACATGATCAGGAACAACTGCAGCATCAGCTACAATAATAGTAGCACGGTCCTATCAGCCATTGAAGAATAAATAGCTGAGTGTACTACCACAGATTCCAAATTATTTATTTGTCTTTTAAAATGTATTTATTAAATTTCAGAATCAAATGTTAAAATACAAAGTAACATAAAAGGGAAAGGAAATTAGAGCCGTGGTGATGCAGGGGTTAGAATGCAGTACTGCAGTACTGCAAGCTACTTTTGCTGTTTGCCAGCTGCCTGCAGTTCAGCAGTTCGATTCTCACCGGCTCAATAGCAATAGCACTTAGACTTATATACTGCTTTACAGTGCTTTACAGCCCTCTCTAAGTGGTTTACAGAGTCAGCATATTGCCCCCAACAATTTGGATCCTCATTTTACCTACTACAGAAGGCTAGAAGACTGAGTCAACCTTGAGCCTGGTGAGATTTGAACTGCCAAATTGCAGGCAGCAGGCTCAAGGTTGACTCCGCCTTCCATCCTTCCGAGGTCGGTAAAATGAGGACCCACATTGTTGGAAGCAATATGCTGACTCTGTAAACAGCTTAGACAGGACTGTAAAGCACTGTAAAGTGGTATGTAAGTCTAAGTGCTATTGCTAATAATGTTAATTATAAATTAAAAGTGACAAAAATGCTTTAAATACATTTATTAAAAAGATGACTTTTGACTTTCTTTGAGATCAGTGATAACATTACAACAACCTCCCTCTACGTTTAAACGAAAAGTACATTTTAAAAAGTCTTAATAATAATCATTCTAAAATACCGAAATTCATAATATATTCTTCTCATAGTTTTAATATAATGCATAATAAATTTCTCAATGTACATAAGCTTATATTTAAAAAGCTATAATATTTCTCTAACCCAAACCAATTTAATCTTCAAATTCCAAAGTTGGTTTTTGTTTTTGTCATGTGAGAAATCTAACGGTGGTCTTCAAATTGCAAGGAATATAGTCAAGTTATTGTCGCTAGCAGAACAATCAGTTTTGCCACCTGAACAAAGTCTATCAATTTCCAAATTAGATCCAAAATATTTTTATAAGATTATTTATATAATAATAAGCCAATCACAACCCTATTTCACTGAGTTGTAAAAGAAACAACAACCTCTAATTGAACTGGTATTCCACAACAGCCCTGAAGTAGAGTTTCTTCATGTCCCCTTTTAAAAGAAAATAATGGTTTCTCACCAAGTGAAGTGTAGGCTAATTTCCACAATAGCCATTCTCTTGGTACTAAATAAAATGCAGATTTAAACTCCACAAAACCTGCATATTGTTACTATACAGCTAGAAGAATATGAATACCTCTGTGCCACATTTTTTAAAAAGCATAACCTCTGGTGGAATAACCCTATCCAAAGACAGACTGGTCATCATGCAGAATTAGATTATTATTAGCCTTCTATGGTCAAAATGTGTTGACAATATATTCCACATAGAGTTTTGAAATGACATAGAGTGTTGGTTTTGACTCTATTTTACAGAACAACTTCTAGAACTATTGCTTTCTCTACACTAAGTCCACTCAGTCTTACTGATAGATGTAAATAATTTAGCTAGGGCAAAACACCTATCAATCAGTGTTGGTTTTAATAGCCTTGCATGAAACATCTATGGAGATACTTAATCATCCAGGCTCGTGATTGTCCCAAAGGTGCCTTTTCAAAAGGCAGCTGGGCTTTCTTGATTTTTGGTTTGACCACAGGGTAGAAAGAGAGGTAAAAGATGTTAAAATTGAACAGCCCTTCTCATAGAGCAGGGGTGTCAAACTCAAGGCCCGGGGGCTGGATCTGGCCCACAGGGTACTGGGGCCACCCTGGAAACAGAGAAGGGCCAGCCCGCAGTGCTTCTGGCAGTGAAATGCTCCATTTTCATGGGCAGAGAGTTAGGGTCAGGAAGCCATGGCAGGCGAAAATGGAGCTTGGGTGCCCATTTTTGCTAACAGAGCACTCACAGGTCATCACAGGTGCCCTGACATGAGTAACATTGAGCTGACCATGCCCACCCTGGCCCCTCAGGTCAAACATAACCCTAATGGAGGCCCTCAATGAAATCGTTATGTAGTAAATTGTACGCCGCCCCGAGTCCCTTGGTGGAGAGGGTGCGGCATATAAAATGGATTAATAAATAATAAATAAATAAATAAAATCGACTTTGACACACGTGCTCTAGAGGGCTGAGAGGGAGGTGTACAACACTTCCTATCTTCTGTCTACAACACAGCCTCAAGAAAGTTTTGTTAGATATTAGCATATATCGGAGCAAGTCTCCTCTCTGGTCCGCTGCTACAGCGGGAAACAGGTATCGTTCTGATTGGTCGAGGGGCGTACCCGATCCCTATAAAAGGGGAACCCTCCGACCACAGAGCAAGCTGGATCACTATTACCACTAATAAAGAGCTGTTAAGTCACTTCGTGTCCACAGTCTGTTCTCTTGTTTCCCAGATCTAACATTGGCGACGAAGGTGGGATTGAGAGACAGATAGGACGAAGAACGCTACCTCCAGAATCTCCGGATTTGATCCAGCCTAGGAATTCGGCAGAAATTCCGGCAGCCATCTCAAGCCACCGCAGCGCGGCAAATTCAAACGCGAGAAGATGGCGATGCATGCTCCCCCCGCTCCATTCGACCCAGCGAATAACGAATGGGAAGCCTTCATGATTCGTTTCGAGTGTTTTCTCGAAGCGAATGAATACATGGGGATCACCGACGCCCGGAAGAAAAACATCTTCCTCGGCTACTGCGGAAAAGAAGTATTCAACACGGCCAGAGACCTCACCGCGCCTACTCCAATACAGGCAGTATCATGGGCAGCGTTGCAACAGGCTCTACAGACTCATTTCGTGCCAAAACCTTCCCGACATGTTTGCCGCCAAGCATTCAACACGAGGAACCAGAAGGCGGGAGAATCTATCAACCAGTACGTTGCAGCCCTACGAAAAGCAGCCACACATTGTGGATTCAGAGACCTGGATGAACAGATTATGGATCGATTCGTTAGCGGGCTGAGAGACATTTCCCTACAAAAGCGGCTGTTAGCCAAAACCAATTTAAGCCTACAGATTGTACTCGAGGAGGCAAGAGCTTCAGATGCAGCAGACAGATCAGCGGAGACAATCCAACACGGGTTCAACACAGGCCAGCCAGCGCCAAGACACACCAAAGTTCACTACGAGGACACAAGCCCCGACTACGAGGATCCCGAGTTCGAGGACAGTCACCTGATGCGGAGCAGTCACTTGAGGCCTGGGGGGAGACCCGGATTCTGTTTGCCGCCCTGCGCAAGCTGCGGAGGGAATCACCCCAGGTCTACCTGTAGGTTCAGGAAAGTTGTTTGTTCGCACTGCAACAAACTTGGGCACATCGCATGAGTGTGCCGGAGCGAAGTCCCTGCCTCACGGCAGCCACCCATGTACCGCCAACAGAAGCCCAACCCAGGGGCTTGGCGAAACCAAAAAGGGCACCCAGAGAGAAATCCACAAGTGTTTACCCAGAGAGAAAATGCACAAAGAGCTGAGCGAGCATATTCCCAGAGAGATTACACACAAGGAGCTGAGCGAGCGTATTCCCAGAGAGACTACACACAAAGAGCTGAGAGAGCGTTCTATCAAGACGCTCAACAAGAGTATTTTCAGGATACAGATCCTGAGATAGAGTTAACCCAGAGAGAGGAATTGCGAACGTATCTCACAACAATAAGCCAGGTGCGCACCAAGCGGCCTAAAAAGCTGAAAGTCACAGTCCTCTTGGAGGGCTCACCTTGCGAGCTGGAAGTTGACACAGGATCGTCCTTGACGATCATTTCATGGGCATCCATGAAACAGGCTATCCCTAGCCTCAAAAAGAGCCAACTACGCACTCCAGACATCCTGCTACGAGACTACCAGGGGAACCGAGTCCCCATCGTGGGCCAAGGCACGTTCCAGATCCGGTTCAAGGACATCGTAGCTCAGCTGCCCGTGACCATCGCCAGCGCGCCATTACATAACCTTCTGGGGCTTGATTGGTTTGAAGCCCTGGGGTTAGAAGTCACCGGAATCAACGCCGTGGAAAACAGCAGCGCTGAACAGATTTTTAAGGAGTTCGAGGATGTGTTCAGCCCCGGTCTGGGTAAGTATGTGGGTAAACCAATCTCATTCAATTTAGACCCCAAAGTGGCGCCAATACGACTTAAGCCGAGACGAGTGCCTTTTGCACTCCGCCCAAAAATAGACAAGGAGATAGATAAACTAGTAGAGCAAGGAGTCCTTGAGCCGGTGGATCACGCGCGTTGGGAAACTCCCATTGTGACCCCAGTAAAGCCAGATGGGTCAGTCCGCATCTGCGCGGACTATAAATGCACAATTAATGTCGCGCTACAACAAAGCGCATATCCTGTGCCTGTAGTACAGCACTTATTGCACTCGTTGGGGCCAGGAAAGGTATTTGCTAAATTAGACATGGCACAAGCTTACCAGCAGCTGCCCGTAGATAGCGCCACAGCGGAAGCCCAAACCATAGTGACGCATAGGGGAGCATTTAAATGCAACCGGCTACAATTCGGTGTGAGTATTGCTCCAGGATTGTTCCAGAGCGTCATGGAACGACTTTTGCAAGGGATACCGGGAGTCGTCCCTTATTTTGACGACATCTTGGTGTCCGCTGCAAATGAGGAGCAATTAAATAAAAGAATCAGGACTGTTTTGACCAGAATCAGAGAAAAGGGTCTCCGCCTCAAAAAGGAAAAATGCCAAATTAACGTGCCTAGCGTAGAATTCCTGGGTTATAGGATCGATGGTCAGGGAATACACCCCACTTCAAAGAAAATTAAGGCGATCCAGGACGCCCCCACACCACGAAATCAGACCGAGTTGCAGGCCTTCCTCGGACTACTTAACTTCTACAGCGTTTTTCTGAGACAGAAGGCGACCGTTGCTGAGCCACTACACCGTTTACTCCAGAGGAACACACCATGGAAATGGGGACGATCCGAAGCTGCAGCTTTTGCCGGAGTAAAGCGCCTGCTTACCACTGACTCGCTGTTAGTCCAATACAGCCATACACTACCACTGGTATTGACCTGCGACGCCTCACCTTTCGGAGTCGGCGCAGTCCTCAGCCACTGGATGCCCGACGGAAAAGAAGCACCCATCGCCTTCTACTCCAGGACTCTTTCATCGGCCGAGAGGAATTACAGCCAGATGGACAGGGAAGCGCTAGCTGCTGTAGCCGGAGTAAAACGTTTCCACGAATACCTCTACGGCCGCGATTTTGAACTGATTACAGATCACAAACCGCTGTTGGGACTTTTGGCGGGAAACCGCCCCACTCCCGTATCCCTTTCTCCTCGCATGACCAGGTGGACTGTTTTCCTGGCTGCGTACTCATACAAATTGATTCATCGACCGGGCTCCACTCTAGTACACGCAGACGCACTCAGCCGTTGCCCACTACCGGACCTTTTGCCAGACCCCACTCCAGAAATACCGGTGCTGCTCATTGATTGTTTGGACTCAGGACCGATTTCTTCCTACGACGTTGCAAGGTTTTCTTCTAAAGACATGTTAATAAAACAAGTTCAAACTTGGGTTTGGAGGGGGTGGCCAAAGGGAAACGTGGGCCCGGAATTCAAAGTGTTTTGGTCAAAACGGGATGAGCTCTCTGTGTTACAAGGTTGCTTATTGTGGGGGGATCGAGTTGTTATTCTGTATGCTTTACGTAGAAATGTATTGGATGCTTTACATGTGGGTCATCCGGGGATTGTTAGGATGAAAGCGTTAGCAAGAAGTTACGTTTGGTGGCCAAACATGGACAAAGAGATAGAGGAATGGGTGGCCACTTGCGACCCATGCCAGGAATCGAGACCAGCACCCCCGGAAGCGCCAGCCACAGAATGGGAGAAGCCTAAAGCACCATGGTCGCGAATACACATCGACTTCGCAGGGCCATTCCAAGGTCAGACTTTTCTTATAGTTGTGGATGCATACTCGAAATGGCTAGAAGTAGTCCTAATGACTTCAACCACGGCAGAGGCAGTCATTAAGGTTCTACGGCGACTTTTCGCCACTCATGGCCTGCCCGACCTCCTGGTCTCCGATAACGGGCCCCAATTCACGGCCATGCAATTTGAGACATATCTAGCAGATCAGGGAATTCGGCACGCCCTCGTCGCGCCATTCCATCCGGCATCAAATGGACAGGCGGAGAGAATGGTGCGATTCACAAAAGAGGCCCTTGCTAGGATGGGTCCAGGTGATTGGCAAACACGCATTGACCATTACCTCTTAATTCAGCATATTACCCCAAGCGCAACGACGGGTAGGAGCCCCGCTGAACTACTCATGGGCCGCCGCCTATGGTCTCACCTGGACCGTCTTCACCCAAATTACTCTGCCACAGCTCCCCCAGACTCCACTAGCAAAATTCGGTCTTTTAGCATAGGGGATTCAGTATACGCCCACAACTATGCAGGGGGAACATTGTGGATGCCGGCAAAGGTCATTGGCATCACGGGTCCACGATCGTATCTGCTGGAGCTGGAAGATGGGCGGAACTGGAAAAGGCACATCGATCAACTTCGGGGTCGCCTAGCACACTCAGACCTTCGAAACAAAGACGAGAGTTTCCTGCCAACGGAAAGTCAGCCACTCGAGAGCCCCATCATAGATAACTACGACACCTGCGAACCCAGGTCGGAACAAGAGATCGAGCACGAAGCAGAGAAAACCCCAGACAACGCAACCGAGCAGCCTCCGGAACGCCCTAGCAACGAAGGCACAAAATCTCCCGAACGTGAAACAGGAAAAGCACCCGATCCTGCAACCACTTCTAACCAACCCGAACTGCGACGCTCCTCCCGAGTAAGGCAAACCCCAACATACCTAAAAGACTATGTTACTAACCGCAACGTTCCATCTAGGAGGGGAGGGGTGTTAGATATTAGCATATATCGGAGCAAGTCTCCTCTCTGGTCCGCTGCTACAGCGGGAAACAGGTATCGTTCTGATTGGTCGAGGGGCGTACCCGATCCCTATAAAAGGGGAACCCTCCGACCACAGAGCAAGCTGGATCACTATTACCACTAATAAAGAGCTGTTAAGTCACTTCGTGTCCGCAGTCTGTTCTCTCGTTGCCCAGATCTAACAAGTTTCACACCCATTTCCACTCTGAATCAGATCACCCCGAAGATACAGATAAACCAATAAATGACCAGCTGTCTGCAAGGAATATAAATCCTTCCATTCCTCCCCATCCAGTCAGACCTGAAGAAGCTTCTTGGATGAGAAGCGAAATATCTTCAAAAGAAAAAAAACAAGCAAGTCCATTTGCCTCCTGAAAAAGCACCTTTCAGACGTAGAAGAAAAGAGTTCATTTTACTACTATTGCATCGAAGTATCAGCAAGAAATTCTAAATGGTACGCAATTAGTGGTTGTAAATGTGGTTGTAAAAGCCTTGTTAACAAGTATAGTGCTAATTTTTGAGCCCCTTTGTAAGATGGGAAAGAGATGGTTCAGAGTTTGAACTTTTCACAGGACAAATACATTTTTTATATTTTTGAATAACATACATGATACATTGTTATTGGAAGATTTTTCTTAATTGTGTAATTTTTGTGTACATAAATAAATTTTGAACATGATTTTAAGGATGAAATTATGTGAACATATAATTGCATAGCTTGATGTCATAAGTGGGTATATATAAACGAAGGGATTCTATATTTTCCTAGATAGTTTGACCCTAAAACCTCCCAATTTAAAGGAGAATTGAAGGATTCCAAATCTACCAAGTGAAAATGTTCATGAAGTCAATTTTTCAGTATGCATAAAATCTGGCATTTATTAATCCAAATAATAAATTATACTATATAGTACAAACTTAATTCTGGCAAATTAACACATCTTTTGCTAAGTAACAATTTAGCTTTTTAAAGTTAAAAATGAGAAGATCTTCCATATATAAACCATGGAAACGATAAATGACATTTTAGCAATATACAAAGCATGCCATGTATTATATAAATTATGCATGATAAAATATTTAGTTTTAAAGTACTAATCTTACTCAAACCACTTATTTAATTTGGTTCAATTATCCAAATATGCTGCTGTTTCTTATAACATTATGTTTAATTGTCTGAGATCTATCTCTAGGAACAGTCAGCCAAACAGAAATTTTTCCCTCCTCTTAAAATCAAATCTGTCACAGAAAGCTAATTTTGACAACACTGTAGACCGCAAAGGCATCTATTCCAAGGTTCAATTTTCAAAGTAAAAACTGCTCATCACAATGTGATGATAACTTCTAACTCAAAGTTGTCTACATCAGTGTTCCTCAACCTACTGCTGGTTGGGGAATAGTGGGATTTGAAGTCTATGTGTTTTAAAGTTGCCAAGATTGAGAAATAGCAGTCTATAGAATTAAAACTGCTTTGCATGGCACTGTAGAAATCTATGAAGGATTGCACATTCTTAGGAAATGTTTGCTGTCTCTGTATATCAGGTTCAGCAAAAGAGTAGTGCTTGAGTCTTGTTTGATGTACTTGAAGCCAGTGCACTATGGACAGACTCAAGAGAAAGAAGTGGTGCACAACAACAAAACATAATATAAATTCATTTAAACAATTAATTTAATAAAACAAGAAATAAGCTCATAGTTGAGGCTTATAAATGTAGGTCATGTTTCTCTGCTATAAGATTTGAAAGACTTTGCAAAAAAAAAATCACAAATGACCATCATTGCATAAAGATACTAAATATAAAGGATATGTAGTCCTCTACATGGAGTTTTAGAATAACAGCATACCTATGGCTCCTGTTTTGATTTTCTTTCACACTTAAAGTTATTTGCTTATAAATTAACTATATTCATTATAATTCCATTTTAACATGTGGTAAATCTCCACGTCCTATTTTGTTAAGAGCTATGTATACAATATATGCAATATTTTATTTAATTTTAAAAGAATTATATTATGTATGGTTCCCACAAAGGATTTGCTTCATTAATTACTGGATGGATCTGGAAAGATTCCAGGCAGTGCTTGGGGATTTCTCCAATAATCAGTTCTGTTGAGTTCCTTGCCGAACTCTGTAAGTAGTTTTTGATTATCATAGCCCCATATCATATAATATTTTAATATTGTTATGGAAATTAACATTATTGACTATAACGTGCAGAAAGAGAGGGGATGCTAACTTAATCAGAAAGATAGTTTTGTTTCATTGTACTGACATATTCAAAATTCTTTTGCTCCTATGAAGCTTTTGATTAGGATAATTTTTAGCTAATGACTTTCTAAATATAACAAATCTAGAATATAAGAAAGATCTAAATTTAAATCTAAAGTTTCATTGACAATTATCTCTGAATTTATATACGGAGACCTGGTTGGGCCACGAGGGTGGTTTACCCCTCGTGGAAATGTGCCCACCGGGTTTCCGTGCATTCCATCAGCCTCGGGCCCTGGGTAAGGGTGGAGGGGTGGCGGTGGTTATGCGGGAATGTTTAGAGCCGAGGGAGTTCACTGTCCCTCAGATACCCGGGTGTGAGTCCCTTGGTGTGAACTGGGGCCCAGGGAGGCAGTGGGGCTTGCTGATTGTATACTTGGCTCCTCGCTATGCATCAGCAGCCCTGCCCGAGCTCCTCGAGCTAATCTCAGCGACGGCAGTTGAGACTCCCAGACTTTTGGTCATGGGGGACTTCAACTTGCCGTCAACGGGAGCGGCTTCCGAGGTGGCTCGGGAGTTCATGGCTTCCATGACGGCCATGGACCTGACCCAATTAGTGCAGGGCCCCACTCACGAAGGGGGCCACACACTGGACCTCATTTTTGTATCTGAACAGTGGACGAGTGATCTGGGAATAGGGGATTTAGTCATCACGCCCCTGTCATGGTCAGACCACTCATCCCTCCGGCTGGACTTCCCTGGCGCTATCCCCCACCGCGAGGAGGCGGAACCAGACTCTATAAACTGGTACCACCCCAGGCACCTGATGGAATCTGATAGATTCCAGACGGAGCTTGGGCCAATTCCTGTAGCCTTGTCCCGCTCCCGCTCCGAGGACCTGGTGACTGCCTGGAATAGGGCGACGACTGGGGCCTTGGACCGGGTTGCGCCTTTGCAACCTCTCCTGCGGCATCGACCCACCCGGGCTCCTTGGTTTACTGAGGAGCTTAGGGTGATGAAGCGCCACAGGAGACGTCTAGAGAGCAGGTGGAGGTCCTCATGCTCCGAATCTGACCGAACACAGGTAAGAGCCTATTTGCGGACTTACCTTGTGGCAATAAGAGCGGCCAAACGTAGACATTGTGCTGCTCTTATTGCGTCCGCGGATAACCGCCCTGCCGCCCTGTTTAGGGTGACCCTCTCCCTTTTATCGCAGGGGGCGCGGGAGACACCCTTACAGGGTAGAGCAGAGGAGTTTGGAGAATATCTTCAGGACAAAATCGATCAGATCCGGAGCGGGTGGGCCTCCGTCAGTGGACCAGACGAGCTGCCAACAGCGAGTCTTGAGAGACCATTCTGGGAGGAGTTTGACTCTGTTGCCCCCGAGGATTTGGACAGGTTGCGTGGACGGCTGCGACCTACCACATGTTTAACGGACCCGTGCCCCTCCTGGCTGGTACTGGCAGCCTGGGAGGTGACACGAGGCTGGCTCCTGGGCCTGGTGAACGCCTCATTGGGTGAGGGATACTTACCTACCGCCTTGAAAGAGGCGGTGGTGAGACCCTTGCTCAAGAGACCTTCGCTCGACCCAATGGAGCTAGCTAATTATCATCCAGTCTCCAACCTCCCCTTCGTGGCGAAGGTTGTTGAAAATGTGGTGGCGCAGCAATTTCCACGACACCTAGACGAATCCGACTATCTAGACCCACGCCAGTCCGGCTTCCGACCCGGGCACAGCACTGAGACAGCCTTGGTCGCGTTGGTTGATGATCTCTGGAGGGCCAGAGATAGGGGTTGTTCCTCTATCCTGGTCCTATTAGATCTCTCGGCGGCTTTTGATACCATCGACCATGGTATCCTATTGTGCCGGTTGGAGGGGATGGGAGTCGGAGGCACCGTTTTGCGGTGGTTCGGCTCCTACCTCTCCGACCGGAAGCAATGTGTGTTGACAGGGGGGCAGAGGTCGTCCCTGAGGCCACTCACTTGTGGGGTGCCACAGGGGTCGGTCCTATCGCCTCTCCTGTTCAACGCATATGTGAAGCCGCTGGGCGAGATCATCCGTGGTTTTGGAGTTGAGTACCACCTTTACGCTGATGATACTCAGCTGTATATTTCAACCCCAAACCACCCCAACGAGGCTGTCGAAGTGATGTCCCGGTGTTTGGAAGCCGTCGGGGTCTGGATGGGGGACAACAGACTCAAACTCAACCCCTCCAAGACTGAGTGGCTGTGGGTACCGGCGCCTCAGTTCAGCCAGCTGACCCCATCGCTGGCCATAGGGGGCGAACAGCTGTCCCCTGTGGAGCGGGCGCGCAATTTGGGCGTCCTCCTCGATGCCCGGCTGTCAATGGAGGACCATGTGGCAGCCGTGGCAAGGGGGGCGTTCCACCAGGTTCGCCTGGTGCGCCAATTGCGCCCCCTACTGGACCGGAGTGCCCTGCGCACGGTCACTCATGCGCTGGTGACGTCTCGCCTGGACTACTGCAATGCCCTCTACATGGGGCTTCCCTTGGGACGCATCCGGAGACTGCAGCTAGTTCAGAACGCAGCCGCGCGGGTTATTATGGGAAGTACTCGTTACTCCCACGTAACACCTCTCCTGCGCGAGCTGCACTGGCTACCTGTGGCCTTTTGGGTGCGTTTCAAGGTATTGATTACCATCTTTAAAGCGCTCCATGGCATAGGACCTAGGTATCTGCAGGATCGCATCCTACCACACACGTCCCTGCGACCTATCAGCTCACACAGAGAGGGGCTCCTCCTGGTGCCGTCTGCTAGGCAATGCCAGCGGGCGACACCTAGGAGTAGATCCTTCTCTGTGATGGGCCCAACCCTCTGGAATGACCTCCCCCCAGACATTCGAACTACCACCGACCTCCGTTCCTTCCGGCAAAAGTTAAAGACTCACCTATTTCAATCAGCTGGCCTGGCACTTTCTTAGTTTTACCTCCCGGGGATTTATTCATTTTAATTGGGTTTGGGGTTTTAATAAGCTTTTAATGTACTATATTTATTATTCTATATACAGTCTTGCAACCTCCTCCACCTACGTATTTAATTATTTAACTGTTTTATGTATGTATTTTATAACGCATTTTAGTGACTGTACACCGCCCCGAGTCCCTTTCGGGAGAAGGGGCGGTCTATAAATACGAATAATAAATAATAAATAAAGTACTTTTTTGTATATATTTTTCCTTTCCTGTTATGTTCCTGTTTTCAACTGCTAAGAACTCTAATTTCCTGTATCTCTAGATAGGGCCAATGAAAATCAAATCATGCCTCCGGTAATGTTCTCCATCACTGAACTGTAAAGCTACTTGGTCTGACCACAGAGATAGTCCTACACTCACTGCTCAATCCAGATGCCACCTAGCTGGTGCCATATTATCAAAGTGAACATGTTTATTTCCTCCATGAACTTGTAAATAACCTTTTGCATTATAATTTACCAAGGCCCCATAGTATAATTTTTCCCACTTCAATATCAAATTCCTCTGGATCTTACTTGCTGGGTAAATGTGCCAATGGGCGTATGCTATATGTTTTATGCTGTCCAATCCTGTCCAATTTTACTAAGAGATTATTATGAAGGCATAAATAGTTATCAACTCAAGAGTAATGAATATTTCAAATCAAGAAAACATATTTTCTGCAAGTTCATGTTATACTTCATTAATTTATTGGTTAAATAGAACTATAATTTGATGAAAAGGTAATTGTAATACAGGAGAATGCAAAGGATGGCTTCTGGAGTTCTTTCAAACTTCTTTACCAGCAATGCTCATATGTTTGTGCATGTTGAGAAGATTGGAGAGGCTTCATGCTTTTTGCTCTGTGTCACATGACTGTGAAGGAGAAGAAAGGCAAGATTAGTAGACAGCAGGGAGCATCAGTGACTCTACTGCCCAACACTCCTTGCATAGGAATGCAGTGAGGTAATTTGGGATTTTTAAAATTAATTTTTACTCCATAGTCCCTGGCTAATTTTCATACACAATCTTTCTTTTGCTGGCTTATCCCCTCACACCAAATATGGTCCTGTTCTCTTCAGCTTGAGAAAGTTATTTTATTAACAAGTAAACAGAATCCCAAACTCCCTGTACATAATTTCTTTCCATCGTCCTGTTGTTTTGAAAGAATAATTTAAAAAATACATATAGCTTTGTAGGTTTCATTTCACACATGCTGCCTTTTACCTTTCCACATTAAAGGAAGTTAAGGGTGAAAAATAAGTGACTAGCATGTGCATTCCAACCTGGTTTTCAAGCGCTAATGATGGATGGCCATTTTAATGACTCTTGTTCTCACTTCTTTGGAGTTTTCTCTTTCTCTTTAAGCTGAAGCCGATTGGACAGTCCTTTGAAATCAGACTCACTTTGGAAGTGAAATGGGGAAGGAATAGATATGTAACAATATACTCAGTACTCTTCAAAATCTTCATCAATGACTTGGATGAAGGGATAGATGGGGAACTCATCAAATTTGCAGATGACACCAAGCTGGCAGGAATAGCCAATCCTCCAGAAGACAGGCTTAAGATACAGAAGTATCTTGACAAACTTGAACACTGGGCACTATCTAATAAAATGAAATTCAATGGTGAAAAAAGTAAGGTTCTACATTTAGGCAAGAAAAAAGAAATGCACAATATATGTGGTGCCTTGCTCAATAGTAGTAACTGTCAGAGGGATCTTGGAATCCTAGTAGACAACCATTTTAATATGAGCCAGCAGCTGCCAAAAAAACCAACACAGTTCTAGGCTGCATAAACAGAGGGGTAAAATCAAGATCACGTGAAGTGTTAATACCACTTGATAATGCCTTGGTAAGGCCATACTTGGAATACTGCATTCAGTTTTGGTCGTCACGATGTAGAAAAGATGTGGAGACTCTAGAAAGAGTGCAGAGAAGAGCAACAAAGATGATTAGGGAACTGGAAACTAAAACATATGAAGAACGGTTGCAAGAACTGGGTAAGTCTAGTTAATGAAAAGAAGGACCAGGGGTGACATTATAGCAGTGTTCCAATACCTTGGGGGCTGCCACAAAGAAGAGAGAGTCAAACTGTTCTCCAAAGTACCTGAGGGCAGGACAAGAAGCAATGTGTGGAAACTAAACAAGGAGAAAAGCAACTTAGAGCTAAGTAAAAATTTCCTGACAGTTAGAACAATTAAACAGTGGAACAACTTGCCTGCAGAAGTTGTGAATGCTCCAACACTGGAGGTTTTTAAGAAGATGTTGGACAACCATTTATGTTGTAGGGTTTCCTGCCTAAGCAGGGGGTTGGACTAGACAACCTTCAATGTCCCTTACAATTCTGTTATTCTATATTCTATGATAGCAAATACTTTAAATTGGAAGGACTATAATGTCCCTAAATACATTTTATGAAATAATAATTGGGATTTAATTAAACATTTTCAGAAATGAAAAATTGGATTAGAGATAACATTCCACCTGGGAAAGTCTTATTCTGAGGGTAGGGCAGGGAAAATAGAACCCAAACTAAGTTTCCCAAAGCCCAAGGAAGGCCCCACATCCAAAATGTCATTTCTAATCTTCTTGCTATTTCTAGCGCATACTATAACGGCCACGTCTGTGCCACTATAGTCGGTGTTGTGTCAGTGTTTCCATTATAAACCCTTATTTTCAGAGGTTTGTAACTCAGCCATAAAAATTTGCTTTGGGCTAAAACTTGGCAAACAAGTTTTGGAACTGGAAAATATATATTTTCTTCTCTTGCTGTTGAAGAATGTATTTTTATATGGCATTTCACTTGCCTATAATGTGGATTCATAACATATATATGGAATGCAAATCTGTTCCAGAAGCCATGCTAATAGCCCATCAACTCTTTCACTGAAGCAGACTGTCAAAACATGTTTACTTTCCTAAAATATTTTTTTGAGTTAATAGAAATACCAAATATATATATATATATCAGAAGAGTTGGTTTCCAGCGATATTTATTTAGAAACTTTCTTTACCTGCCTTCCCACAAATATAACCAGGGCAACAGATTAGATAAATGAAAAGCATAATTTAATAATGAAACCATATAAAAATACTAAAATAACAGTAAATCAATATTAGTACTAATAAATGGAGTTTACAAAGTCAAATTAAATTGCTTATAAAAAATTGAAAGAGTAAGGATTGGTCTTAATTCCGAAGAAAGCTCATTCCTCACTCAGGAAGGAGAATGCTTTTTCTGGCTACTTGATAAATACATTTCTCTGTGCAATGGTATTTTTTTAAAAAAAGCTGCTTCTGAACGTCACAATAATGATATAGATAGGTCCTTAGACAGTTAGGGTCAGTGATGGTGAACCTTTTAGACTCCAAATGACCAAACTGCTTGTGCGTGCATGCCCAAACTGAAAGGTGCACATGTGCACACGTGGACATGTGCATGCATGGACATGCATGGACATGTGCATGCATGGACATGCATTAACATGTTTGTACAAGGACATGCATGCGCGCATGCACGGGCATGCACAGCAGAGACCCAAAGACAAGTGGGCCGATGGGAGGTAGGACATCCCAACACCAGCAGAGCAGTAAGAGGTAAGATCTTTTTCTTTACAATACAATACAATACAATAGTAGAGTTGGAAGGGACCTTGGAGTCCTTCTAGTCCAACCCCCTGCCTAGGCAGGAAACCCTATACCGTTTCAGGCAAATGGCTATCCAACATCTTCTTAAAGACTTCCAGTGTTGGGGCATTCACAACTGGAGGCAAGCTGTTCCACTGATTAATTGTTCTAACTGTCAGGAAATTTCTCCTCAGTTCTAAGTTGCTTCTCTCCTTGATTAGTTTCCACCCATTGCTTCTTGTTCTACCCTCAGGTGCCTTGGACAATAGCTTGACTCCCTCTTCTTTTGTGAGCTTCTGTTTCGTCGTTTGCAGGGAAACAGAAGCTCACAAAAGAAATGCCACAAAGATCTGACTTGGGGCAATGGTGTGTGTGCCAGCGGAGAGGGGGCTGCATGCCACCTCTGGCACGCGTGCCATAGGTTCGCGGGTCTAGACAATATGGGAATGTCTGTGTTAAAACCTTTATTTTGATCTGAGTTTGGAAAACAATTTTTCTTGTATTTTTATATATGTTTCAAAATCAGATTTACAATAATTAGCAGTCCAACTGCTGCGTTTTATGTCAATTTAATCTTGCAGATGCTCTTCAAGGAGAAACTTGCAGAAATTGGTTTTAAAGTAACAGTTTGAGAGTAAAACCTGGACAGACAGAGCAAAGAAACGCTGCCTAGGGAACGGTCAGATTAAAAAATGGCATGGCCCACAGCTCTATGAGCAGAGAAAATGGCTCAGAAGGATTGCTCCCCCAATTCTCAAACTGTAAAGGAAATAATGGTATATTTGTACTTTCAAATGCAATTTAAAAAAAAATAGAATTAGCTCATCTGATCATGTTTCTAGTCTACCTGGGAACACTGACATCAATCTTGTTATTAAACACCCCAAAACCAGGATATTAAGCATAACTAGCCTCAAAATGTACAGTATAATGGAGATACATGCACAGCAACATCAAAACAAAACTTGCTGATACTTTGCATATTCTCATTCCAACATCTGGTGTAAATGCGTATTTCATATTTGCATTATAACATGATACACATACAATCATAGTTGCAACCATTTTCAAATACTGGAAGACAATATAATGTAACAATTCAATAAAGGTAATGCGTAGATCAAAAATGAAAAATAACTCTAAGAGCATGTTTATTCATAACCATAACAACTAAGGAAATTTGGCAAATTACTGGAAATCCTCTGTCATAAAGAAAAGAACTAATTAAAATGTTGACAAGAAAACAGTGCATTTAAATTACATTCTATCCATTACTGGAAGATTTCCAGAAGATTTCCTCCAAATTGGGAGAGGCATATCAAAAAAAAGAAAAAGAAAAAGCAAGGCCTTGGATTATCTCTCTTCCTGGTTTAAACATTCACATATTCATTAATGAAGGCTTGCCAAGCCAACTATATTCATCACTATAGAGATAGCATCTGAATCCACACGTTTTAAATGACAGAGATTAAAGACCAGTCAAAAGGAAAAAAAATAGCTTGGCTGAAGAAGATTCATTACTAACGATATCTGGAAAACACACAGCCCATTTTGCCAGGCCATGGGTAGGAAATGAATTTCATTTGCTTAAGGACTTATAACTGAACTTTCATGGACTGCGTCCAACTGAGAATAAAATCCAAATGTTTCATGATTTCTACAGACATAGTAGAAGAATACGTCATTCATTTCATTGAAAGCAATTTTTGTTTTGGTTCCCTTTCCAGCCCCTTTGCTTTGAAATTTGTTTTGCTAAAATGGGGCTGGGGAGGGAGGGAATGCTGATCACTCCACAAACTTTCTTTGCTTCCTGACATATGTTTCAGTTGGACATATCGCAGTAGTGGGCAGTTGGCCATTGAGTGAGCGTTGCCTCTAGATAATGTAACACAGAAGCTTCAAATCCTGCAGGAAATGAGACTGTTATACTGAGGTTGGAGGAAATCTTTTCTTCTTATGCCTAAAAAAATCTGAAATTAACTTCAGTCTCGTAATTCCTTATAGCTATATTTTGTCCATCTAACTGCAATGTTGTTAATACTTGAAGAATTCATGAGGTGTTTTAAAGCAAGGAACGCTATTTAATTATAAATGAAACAAAGAAGATAAGACAAGTTGGGCAAGATCTAAATAAAATTAAAAATTCTTCTATCTGTTTATTTCAGGTTAATTGTTAGTTGGACAAACTGAAATCCTTGAAAAGGAACATAGGCTTGAATAATTTATTTATGTGGGTGCATGAGGATAATTCCAATGTTTGTCTGTAATGGAATGCTATTTGACATCCATCTGAATATCACATTTTAACTTTATAGTTATAAATATTCTCCACAATGTGGTTTATTAACCATTGTTTCTTATAAACTATAAGGAGTTCAGTTGTCCATAACAATATCTTAATGTAGTTAAATTAATCCATGCATAATCAATCAGAAGGGTGTTATGAGGGCTCAGATTTTATCATAAAACTGTTTTGAAATTCTTTGGAATGTCTGCAGATGTTTCTCCAGAGGTCCTTAAGCTTAAGAGAAGGAAATAAAAGATATTTTAGAAAGAATACTCTTAAGTAATACCATATTTACTACAGAAGCAATTTGGGATATAAACTTTTCATTTCATTAAAAATAAAGGCTTAACATATCAAAATCATTAGCTTTAAGGGCAGGCTAAGCGTGATATTGTCAGATTTAAATATTTTTGATGATGATGATGATGATATAGCATTGCAGATGTCTAATTCACCTGTATTGCAATGAGATCCCCCTTCATACAACCATGGGCTGGAAAGTATTAGTTGTATTTAATACCTTTCATCAGAACTATATAATCGTTCTGGGTACTCTGCTTTAAAACGGCAGAGACAAATTTGAATAAGTTCAGAGAAGACCAATAAAGACAGCAATATGTAAGTAAACCTTATAAGGGAATATTGAAAGTACAGTTAGCTTATAAAATGAAAAAGGTCATAGAAAAAAGGACTATATTTTCAAATATGTGATAGATGTATGGGAAAAGTGAGGATCCTTTAATTTGCTCACTGGGATTCATATTTATCAAAATAGGCATGAGTGGGTACATCCAGGCAATTACAAAGAGATGCTTAAGATTCAGAACAACATGGACGATTTATTAAGGAAGTCTAAAATCACATTACTGTGATAGGACCTTGCAGCTATGAGATTTCTGGCTTCATAGAGAGGAAAAGGAGAAAAAGACATGAATAATTATTTTTGTAGGGAACTGATTGAAGGCAAACACTTAGAAGAATAGTTTCTCCAACTGGAGAAGCTGAAAGCAGACAATAAAAACAAAGAGGATGACCTAGTGGATAAAAACTGTAAAGAATCAATGTTTCAGAAACATTTTCTACAATTTGTTTGTTTGTTTTGCTTTCTGAAAAGGTAGAACTGAGATTCTTAGAATATTGGAGAGTTAACGAAATATATTAACAAGAGCAGTTCAAAAATCTAAAGGTAATTGTGTAGATGTCCATCATTAAAGTTAAGTTGTCCTAAGATCTAGGTTGATCCTCTCAGAAGTATATCTTAATTGAACATTGGGAGGACCTGCTTCTCCTGATTGCTTCCAGTTTCTAGAATGTAGAATATTTTGTGTGAACTGAATTTGATCGTTAACTCTTTACCCATTTTTAAAATGCTAAATGATTTAGCAAGCATTTTGGTATCAATTTTAATTCACATTTCTAACTTTTTAATCATCTTGACTATTTGCCAAACTAGCAAAGATGGATGGATGGATATACAAATAACTGTACTTGTTATAAATGAATTAACCTGTAAATAAATGTTATCAGCTTGTCTGCATAGCTTTTGATAACTCAACAGATATAAACTTTCCAACAATTTTAAAAGGCTTCAAGTCTCTGTTGATGTTTTCTACTTCAATGGAAGAGATAGAAACAAAGTGAGCTATGAATGATTTTTTAAAAATTTTACGTGGTGCCACGTTATATTGAACTAAATCTAACTTTTTCCATTTTGGAACATTAAAAGCCCATTTAAAAGCCTAACCCTAGCCCTAACAATTCATGCCTTGACAAGCCACCAATAAATATATTAGCTTAATATTTCCTAATGTAGTTTTCTTAGCTCCTTGTGCAGAATGTAGCAACAGTATCTTAAAGGGTGATACCAGCTGTCACATACATATATTTAAGAATATGCACACACATGTGGGACTCAACTATTTATTGTTTGCAATATGTTACTTGGTGCCAAACATTGTGCCAGCTGTTGGCAAACCATAAGTCTGCCGTCTGAAATAGCTTATTGGTGCTAATCATATGGATATCTCTTCCCCTCTCTATTTCATTTATTATTTTATTTTATTGCTACAGAGTGCTTATCCCACTGTTGATATCTGTTAAGGAGATTAATTGTTTTGTCATTGTTTTTGCTCTTACAAATTTGCATTTGTAATTTGATTTTCAGAGAATATCTGAATTTTTAAAAAGTGATAAATCTTGGGGTGAATGGGTATGCCTTGAAGAGGGGAATGAAGCAAGGCTAAAATTAATTTGAAAATTTGCTAACTTTTGAATAAATCCTTCTCACAAAAAGCTGATTTCTCAACTCCAATTATATGTCAGAAACTATTTTGTGTAACTATTGTATGATGCCCTTCCTTCCTTCCTTCCTTCCTTCCTTCCTTCCTTCCTTCCTTCCTTCCTTCCTTCCTTCCTTGTAAGAATGATGAAGTGCTTGTGTAAATCAGTCTTGCACTACAATCACTAATCCATTTCTCTGCTTTCATATACTTTCCCAAAATACTGTAAATCTTTGGAGCAGAAAAGACAGACAATGGGAAAAGAAAACCATTAAGTCATTTTTACAATCTTAGACAGAACTGAGAAATATTTTTTTTAACAATAAGGAATTATTTAAGCCAAAGAAAACAAATGGCATGAGGCTAGATTTCATGAGCTGCATTTGTGACTCATCTGAAATAAACAGAAATTATTCTTCCTTTCCATTTTCTTGGCCACAATGCACAAGACCTGATGCTTTCACAAAGGCCATAAAACTGAAGGTCCCTTGACATATGACAATGTATTGCTGGCACAGCCCTATTCTCAATCACCACTTCAGGGAATGACTTGAGAGAAACAGTAGCTTAATGAAAAGTCAAGGAGCAATCACGATCACACAGTTCAAAGCTGCTCAGGGGACTTTGAGACAGTGCATTCAGCAATGTTCATTACTTTGAACAAAGCATACTACTACCTAAGTCATCTGAACTGCCAGCTACACAATTGTGCCATGAAACTGTATTCCTGGGGCTCATAGAAACCCATTAAATAAATTAGCTACACACTGCGACCATCAAGGCAAACCTCAAATCTTATCCATCAGAATTGTGCTGCTAGAATTAAATGGGTCATATGCTGCCTCTCTACAGAGGCATAGATTTATAATTTTTAGGAGATTGGATCCAACCAAAATTAGATATGCAATAGATTTTATACATAGCCCACCAACTATTGTAAGTTCAACTGGGACAAAATATTCAAAAGTCAAAATCTAATGATGCATTTTGTTAAGCATTCTGTTAAGCAAATGTCTTGAGTTCCTGTGGAATCAAGACAAGGTAATTTAATCTCAATAATCTGTTTTGTTTCTATATCCATTTAATTAACTTTATGGCATTGTTTTCTTTATAATTGCTTTTTTTCTTTCCATACAGTATGTTCATTTATAAAGGAGGTTGATATACATAGTAAATGTATTATATAGCTAAGATTGGTAACTTTACTAAGTCTTTTATACTTAGTAAACATTATTTACTAAGCTCAATTAATCAAAATAATGAGCGAAGGAATAACTTGCAACTTGGAGTGTAAGAGGAGTCAATGAGCATGAGTCAGTAAATGAAATAAAAGATTAAAAATAAACATTGTGTTTCTGTGAAACTAAGAGAAAGGTGAATTATGCAATAGATCTAAATGTACATAGTTTGATTTTGTGGAGATGATAAATATGTGCAAGGTAATGAAAATGTGGTTATAATTACGATTAAAAGGGCTAAAATATATGCCAAAAAATTGAGCTGGGGTATTACTGTGGATGTGAATGAAAATCAGGAATCTATAAGTTGGTGATAGTTACATGTTGCATTCCAATAAACTAGTTAATTTACATCAGTGCTAACTAAATGTACTAATTGTGGAAAATTGTATTAATTTAAAATTGTGTTCATGTAAAAACATTTCAACATTTTAATGTGCATGGGGGAAAATAATTTGTTAGATGAGACAAATTATTGTGTGGGAATAAAATGAGAAGGTACAGGGAAAGTAATTTAAAACAGAAAATAAGAAGATGAGTCTCTTTTTTTTTGATACACGGTTTAAGCGTAAATCTGTTCAAATGTATACATAACAAAGGAATGGATATAAATATAAATTGATATAAAATAGCTGTGAACTTTAAATTTGCAATGAAGCAGAGGTGTGATATGGAAGTGAAAGCTGGTTATATCAGAAGAAGAATAAAGAATTCAGAGAGAATAAGTTGCTTAAGAAATGTTTGTATTAAAATAACAAAAGTTGAGGTCAGAAGGAATGAATGGGTGCTGAAGGAATATGGATTGAGTCATTAATACTAAACAAATATAGGCAATTTGGCTATTCAAACAAAAGGACTGTAAGTGCATGATATATTAAGGATTATTTATTTATTTACAAGATAAGATTCACAAGATTTATTTACATCACTTCTGAGGCTATAGGTGATATACAAAGTCAAATGCAACACAAAGGGTAATATAATAAAGACCAATGAAACCTTTGAGCAATGATAATATTGTTTTTTTAGCTGCCTAATTACCAGAGACCTTCAGTGAAAGGCAGGTTTTAAATATTCTCTAGAAGGCTATGAGAATGATGCCTGTCTTACAATAAGGAGTCAGATGTTTTTCCCCCAAAGAAAGGGAGCAGCCATAGAGAACACATGTAATTTGTCTGTCTGTCTGTCTGTCTGTCTGTCTGTCTGTCTGCATGCATGCATGCATGCATGTATGTATGTATGTATGTATGTATGTATGTATGTATATTTGTGGGTGTAGAGGGAGGGAGGGACAGACAGACAGATGATAGATAATCATATATAGTAGGGTACGGTTAATGAGTTGAGAGGAATAGAAAAACCGAGTAAGTTGCATCTGAATAAATCTGAGGGCTTCTGAATGAGATGTTTTAAGAACATATGATGTAAAATATGGTTTAGTAGATAATGTCCATCTCCCAAAAAGATAGGAAGGCAGGTATCTGTTTAACTTAATAAAATAATTAACTACAAGTAACATGAATGTTCTTTAAAAAATGTGTTGCAAATATTTGCCACTGATGTAAATGAAAATGGAAGTGAAAAGACTTCCACCAAGATGGAATCGTTTTACTTTCTGAAATGCATGCAAATTTGTAGACAAGAATGTTGGATTTATATGTATATATGTACACATATACGTACACACACACACACACACACACACACACACATCTTTGATTATTTGCATTCATAACCTGAGGCTATATACAGCATTTTAGACACCTTTGAATTAGAATTTATATGATGCCCATTTTTTGAAAGATGCAATATATGTACAATATGTTATAAGCAATTTTAATGGAGTCTCTGTTTTGTTTTTACAGTGTCCTTGAGAAAGAAAAATATTTCCAAAGCATGTCAGCCTAAATACCATTACTATAGTGGTTCTAGGATTCATTCTTTTTTAAAAAAAAATGTTCAACAAATAGTGGTCAAGTGTTTCTTGCACATTCAAGCAATCCATGAATCACATTCAAGTACCCTTGGGAATTATGTTTGCATTATGCATTGGCTCATATAAATTCTTGCGTGTATATCTGTCTTTCATCTTTCTTCTTTTATCCATCCCTTTTTTTATCCCATCTGGATATAAAAAAGAAAGAAAAAGAAAAAAACCCTCCAAAATCAAGATCAACTTTCTATATGAAAAGTATCAGTATGAAAGCCAGAGGACAATTACCTGGATACTACCAGTTCCTCTTAACACAAAGCCAACAAGCGCTGCAATTTTAATCAAAGTAGTCAATTCAATTCCTAGTGACTGGCACCTAGTGGCATGGGCTAAACAGGTGTGTGTGTGTGTGTGTGCGTGCACAATTTTCTTGGCAGCAATAAATACTTTGTCATTGTCTCCTTCTCCTGGGATAGACCTAGTTTGGTTTCATGCTAAGGCACCAGACTAGAAAGTAGGAAACTGAGTTCAAGTTCAAAGTTGTCAACACATCTGCTTCAAGGAATGATGGGATATGACTTGAGGAATGGTATTTATGTTGTGCAATATTGAATGAATGATTTTGGCTAAGTTGTTTTAAAGAAATAAAAACCTAATTCCTGCATTTGTGGAGTTAATGAATTCAGGATCTTTTTTTTTTTAACTTTAATGTGGAGATTTCTTTATAAAGATACGATCTTATATGTATGCATGTATGTATATACTGTATATTCGCATGTGTTTCAGGGGTTCTTTTGCTCTATATTTTTCTTCATGATACTTAGGACAATACATACATTCATAGAAAAAGTTCCTTGTTGACCATAACTCTGCTGTGGCTGCCAGAAGACCACAGGATGGAAAATGAACATTACCCATCTTTACCACAAGGCATTCCTGCATGCATTTTCAATTCCACAGTTGTCCTTAATCGGGTTCTTCATGGTGAAGTAACAGGTCATCTGTTGCTGTAGAAAACATAAGGAACAGAAATTCAGGGGAAACCTTAAGCAGATTCCAAAACCCTCGTGTTGGAACTTGTACAATCAGAAAATTCCATTACATCAGATTAGCTCAGAATGCTATTGCCATCTAATCTATTGGCCGAATCAAGCCAAAAAGTGAGGTCAGAACATCAACACTCTCATATTTGGCAGAGATTTGGCTCTCATCTATATCCAAATTCAACTGCTTAGCCCAGGTTCAGATGAGCAAGAGTCTTGATCTTCCTATCAGGAATCTGCATAGCAACATTGCAAATGGAAGCATTCAGTTCCAGGAGTGACAAGGAAATCATGGCACCCAAGAGAATACAAACAAGTGAAGATACAGTAAGTAATATTGACTAGAATTTTAAATATGAAATAATGAGATAATGAGCCAATAAAATCCATTTATCGCCCCTTCCCTCTCTCCCTCCTTCCTTCCCTCCTTCCCTCTCTCCCTCCCTCCTTCCTTCCCTCCCTCCCTCCCTTCCTTCTTCCTGTTGTTTGAAAGCCTATTTGCAAGCATAAGAAAGAAAAGGCAGAATAACACCTGTCTTTGCAGCTGGCCTCCATGAAGATCTTTAACTTGCTGCCTGCTGGGAAATGGGACGAGTCTCATGTTACACAGAGTCCTTTGCAAACAGCAAGGTTTGCAGAAAAGAATCCTGCAACCAGAAGATGTGAGGCTTGGGTTTCAGCCAGGATCAGGAGAGAATTGCCTGAAATTAAATGTTCCATGAGTGCAAAGACTATTTAATCACTGAGCAACACACACAGCTTTGACAAATGTTAAAAACAATCAAAACGTTGACCCAAAGTCATGGATGCCAAGCTACCAGTCGCTATTAATTTTCAACAATAATCCAGTTACATCAAAAACAATTCTTATGGAATGTGCATTTGTAGCCTAAAACCTATTACCACCCAAACATGTACATACATGTACTTCAGTGATAGTTTTCTCATTATACCTATATATCTGCAATGAAAAGTTTACTCAGTTAAACATAGGTAAAATGGTACCATGGTCATATTTTTCATGTAGATCAATGAAAAAGTCTTCCTATATTCCCCAAATGAGTGACATCACTGTGGTTTAAGACATGGGAGAAGTCAGGGTGCATCTTTGTGACTCTCTACTCCTGTTCACCATAAAGTATGCAAAAGCAATCCGATCTATTGGATCCTATTACTCTATTTAGCGTCAACTGCCTTGAGGGCTATCTGAATAGAAAAAAGGATATAAATTG
This sequence comes from Natrix helvetica, assembly GCF_964273705.1. NCBI lineage: Eukaryota > Metazoa > Chordata > Lepidosauria > Squamata > Natricidae > Natrix > Natrix helvetica. The sequence goes on along the minus strand of NC_138551.1, from coordinate 35,539,149 downwards.
AACAAATAAATCTAGCATTAGCCCTGATGATGTTACCTAGTTTTGGCAATGAAACATCTGCAAACAACAACAACAACAGCAACAACAACAACATTCAGAACACCAAGGAGCCCTCATGAACAAATAAATAGCAGACAAATAAATGGATGGAAATCAGGTCTAAGAGCACACCATTCACACACTGTCATAACCTAGCTAACAATGTCGGTTTCCCTTTCCAAACTACTGGAATCAGAGGCAGAATCAGCATTTTAAAAGTGCAGGAACATATTTCAAAAATTTAGCTATCTGACTGAAACTTGCATGGTTAATGTCTTCTACTTTCCATGCTTTCAAAATCCCTAAAAGAAATAGACAACAGGTTCCCAAAATGAAATAGATACAGGCACCTTGATTTTAATATTTTACAAACTGTTCTTTTTTTTAAAAAAATCATAATGAATCTCAAATTATCTTTTTAAAAATATTGCTATTAAAAGTTTTGCACAAACCATAATAGCTAACAACTAATAAAAAGTAAAAGGAGAAAAATGGAATGGAATGGGAATGGGAGGGAAAGGAAAGAAAAGGAAGGGAAGGGAAAGGAAGGGAAGATTTTGAATTTGTTCTGAATATAGTCCATTCTGGAACCTCCTTGAAAAACTGTTTTATTCTGCACTTTCTTTCATTATTTTGCTGAGAACTAGCCAGTAAGCTCTTTATGTTTCCTATCTATTGATCTATTTGTTATGGCAAAGGCAGGGGCTGACCAGGAACTAGAAGATCTGGACCCCTTTAATTTGGAAGTCTTAAAATATGCACTGAGGGTAGCAGACCATTCTGCTTGAAAACCAGATATAAACTCAATTATGACATGTGAACTTGAGAAATAAATGTCAAGAGATGCAGGAATTCCATATGCTTGTCTCCAGGCATCAGTAAATATGACACAAGTCTATGATTGGGAGCTTTACATTACCTATGCTTGTTTTGAGTTATTCTTCAGTTCATTGAATCACTCATCAAACTTACAGACTCTCTTGCATTAAACAGTAGCAAAAGAAAATGCCTTACTGCCACCCAGTAAGTTGAATTGTTGATTCTTCTCCTGCTGTGCTTGCACAAATGTGATCATCTCACTATATCAGATCTATTTAATATTTACACAATATAGCCAAGAATTCTAAATCACTCAGAATCCTCCATCCTTTTTCTGTGCATAAACCCCAATACAGTTTTGCAAGTGGAACTCTGCATTTATCTTAAGGTGGAGCCATAAATTGCCTTGTGTTTAAAGCCACAAGATGATATACTTCTTACATGCCAGTTGCCAAGGAAACAGTAGCTTCATTCAGAAGCAGAAGACTAGGCCAGCGATGTCATTTAAGGTAATGCATAGATTTATACACATTACTTATGAATACATTTACCTAATGGAAACACTTTTGCCACTTGCAAATTTGTTTGCAAATAATGTTTCTACTGTTTACTCTCAAATATCTTCAACAAATACCCTAGGAGACCAATCCAATGCTTTAGTCATACTTGCTGCAAATTGGCTATGGATCTACAGAAAGCAAACAAATTGCAGCTGGATAATTCACAAATACATTTCCTGGAATATTTACTATTTATTATTTTAGTATTTCGTTGGGGCCCCAGTTATTGGTTTAGTTCTCTACTTGGATGGTTGTGAATCCTTTAATAATTGTTGCAATACTATTGCGGTGTGTGTGTATGTGTGTGTGTGTGTGCATGTATTCCATCTGCTTCTTCTTCCTTTAGTCCTTACTCATGCAGATACCAAATGAAAAACAGTAGCCCACCATTCAGTGATTTTGATAATTTGTCACAAAACCCTGGAGGAATTTTTTTTAAATGATAGCCAATCATCTAATGATAAACTAGAATTCAAGAAAAGTATATAAACAGCTTATGTACTTAACTAATATGGCTATGTTGAAAAAGAAAGTCAGTCCAGAGATCGCTTCCGGTTGTTGAGAGCGATGGACGTTTTTCGTCCACCCTGCACTCTCTTGGTGGGCTTCCCTCGGCTGGGGGGGGCACAGGGTGCCTTGAAGGGGCACCCTGCCTTATGGGCTGCTCACTGGGGGTCCCCTGGATTGGCGGTGGCTGCGGGGGGCTCCTGGCATTGCCCCAGGAGCCAAGAAGTGAGAGGGGGTGCGCGACGGAGTTCTTCATGCTCCCGCGCGCTTTCGCTCCGAGACAGCTGGATGACTGACAATTTGAAGGATACAGCCAAAGTGCGGTGAGATGGGAATTCTCCCCAATTCTCCTTTTGACATTTAAATGAAAGATCGTCAGCTTTTTAAAAGATTTTCAATCCCCTGCTGGGAAGTGTGATTGGAGGGAGGGGGATTCCCCCCCCCTCGGAAAAGCAGCTTGGATTCATCTCCTCTCTCGGAGGAGAGAGAGAGAGTCTTAAAAGAAATCACACTCACTATAAGCAATGGCAAAATGAATGTCCTAATGCAATTGTGAAAGAAAAGTGATGATCTGACTTTAAAAAAAAAAAACTTTGAAAACTTTAGACTTGTTGCTTTCTGATCCCCGGGGCTGGCGAAGCAAGATGGCATACTTCCATTGTCTTTATGCCCTTTGAAATTAGACTCCTCCTATGAAAATTGCTGGCATTGTACTTTTGCCTCCGTGACTCCCAGAAATATCTCTTGCTACAGAGTTCCTTGGATTTGGAATAACTGACTTGGCTGGATTTGAATTATATAGAGGGTCTTTATTCCTGTCTGGACTCCCTGCCTCATGGTCTCTCTTGGTTGTGCCTTTCCACAGTCACCTCTTCTTTTTATGGACATAGATATCTCTGAGTCCTCTTTTTATGATGGCTCCGAAGAAACCACCTGGGAAGCTAGGCTCTGCTCCTGCATCTTCAACATCCAGTCCAATTGGTCAACAGTCATTAACATCATTTTTACAGCCTAAAGCCCCTAAAGAGGAATCAATAACTCATCAGCTGCTTCAAAAGATTTTAAAAGGGCAGGAGGAACTGAAAAATCAATTGAGAGAGATGAATGAACAGCTCATAGAAAATCAAAACCAAACGGCACAAAACAAACAGAGACCAGACGTTCTGGAGGAGGGGATAGCTGAGATGAGGGGGAGGTGAGGGCGGGTCCAGAGAGGAAATTTAGAAGTTGAGAACCACATGATAAAAATGGAATTTGAAAGGATGTCTTTTTTCCTTAGATTTCAAAATGTAATTGAGACTGACAATGAACACCTGAAGGAGATCATGACAACAATGTTAGCTGAATACATTAAAAAAGACAAACAGCAGTTAGGATGGGATATTGACTTGGTTTATAGAGTTAATTCAGCTTATGCTAGAACACACAATATTCCAAGAGAGGTTCATATTAAATTTCTTAGAAAGGCTACAAGAGATGAGATTCTGGGGGCACAAGGGGGGCAAACATTAAAATACAAGGATAGAGAGATAGCCATCCTGAAACAAATCCCGAAGAAAGTGAGAGATAAGAGGAAAAAATATGCACTATTAGCAAAAAAAACCTATTTGACAAAGGATTTTGGTTTCGGTAGCTTTTGCCAGAAGGTATGCTGATTTTCTGGGAGGGCAGCAGAGTTAGATTTAATACAGGCGGAGGCCTTCATGGAAAAAAAACAAAGCTATTCTAGACAAAGCGGGAGCCAGTACACAAGATATGGGAGGGGCCGAGGCTTTGCTGGCAGGCGGGGGGGAGGAGGCAACAATGAGAAAACTCAGATCACAAAAGTAAGAGAAAAATAGTGCAATTGCTGATATAATGAATCTTTTTGTTAGATACAAAGTAAATGATTGAAATTATTGAAAGATATAATGTAAAAATAAGCTGTTAAAATCTAGCTAAGCAGAAACATCTTGTTTATCATTTTGTAAAAGTTATGAGACTTGGGGGGAATACCATTTCCTGCACGATGTAGCTGTCAAAATTTGTTCCCATATCCACTACTCCTATCCTTAAAATTTTATAAAACCAATAAAACTTTTTTTCCAAAAAAAGAAAAAAAAGAAAAAGAAAGTCAGTCCAGGAAGTTTAAGAAAAAAGTGACTGTGGGAATACTTGTCTGAACATCTAATTTTCAAAAGGGTTGCACAGAGCTAAAAGTCTGCTTCTGAAGTGTGGTAGACACTCCTCTTCAATTGAAATAGCCAATTGAGTCCAATCAGTCCTTTACTGAGACACAATGAAGCAATAGCTTTCCACAGACAAAGCACCTTTTGGAGATATTTCTCTTCTGATCCCCAGATCCTTAGCTCTCAGTTCCACATGAATTTACAGTACTGTACTACCACAAAGCTGGTGACAGCATGCTGAGGTAACATAAGTTCAGATTGTGCTGCAGTTATGATGGCTGCAAGCCCAGCAAGATGCTGACCAGTTTGGAACATAAATAACATGCGGCTACCACTGCATCATGTATCACTTATGATATGGACACTTCATCTCTCCATCACATGTTGTATTTCTTTTGAGTGGGTATAGTGTTGCAGACTTAACAAAAGAGTAAATTAAGAAAATTAGGATTCTAGGTGACTTTTCTGAACAGCTCTCTGACCAAAGTTGTTGTTGTTGTTTGTTGTGATTGTTGAGTAAGAGGCAACTTTGGCTGACACCAGTTCAAGGCATCTGAAACCAAATGCTACATAAGTCCCTTTCTTCTTCCCCAATAGCAAAAATGCAAAACCACGTTTAATAAGCTATTTGCTGACACTGAATTATACCCCAATCTCTCCAAATCATCTTGCTACAGTATATAATGACAGGGACAGCCCTGGGTTCTATAATGAATGTTAGAGCAGATCATTTAAAATATTATATTTCATTTAAAATGAGAAAAGGAGTCCTGCCTCTGCTATGAATATAAACTCAATTGGTCATTTCTATAAACGCTTTTTGTAATTTTACCTGCTATTCTCTTGGATGCCATACTCCTAAAGTATTACGAATGATGAATTCAATATACCAATTACAAAGCAGGAATGAACTGCTAAGTTGATTTGTCATTATGATCATTATTCATCATCGCACAGTCAGCCAGATGTTCAGACTGGGTTTGGCATATTTGACTACCTATTGAGTCCTTACCAAGAACCTGGGATAGGCAAAACTGGATGTTTGATGGTATTACAGATATTGTCACAGTATGTAAGATGCTCCAAATAAAACCACCTTCTGCTATTGACTGATGGAACAATTGCCTATGGTGTTCAAGGGGTGCTTCAGTTGTTTTGGGATTGCAAAACAATTGATACTATCCTTACTTGCCTTTGCCACAGTCATTCTATTTCTATTTGTAGGTATTTGTTTTTAGTATTAATATTATTATTTATTATCATCATTGTTGTCATGGTCACTATCATCATCATCATCATCATCTACAATGGAGATTTTTTGTCCTTTCTTGTCCTTTCACTCAATAAAATGGTTTGCTTTGCTTTGCTTCTGGATTCAGAACTTAAAGATTTGCAGATGTACATCAAAAAATATGTTTTGGAAAACCTAAGAGGAGAGGTGTTCTCCTTCTTGCTACACTAGTTGTAAATCCTTCTGGCAGAGAAGCAGCTGCTCTAGGAGAAGATGAAAAAGCAGTGGGGAAAGATTCAGTGACTGGACACACTTTATTTGAAGTACAGTTGGTCTCTGTAGCCAGGCCATATCCTGATTCTTAGGAGAAAACAAAGGGATGAACAAGGAGATGGAAGATTATTCCAAAAGTCCTTGGAGCTGGAATTATAAGCTGAAGATTCAAAATGCACTGAGGAAAGGTTTTAAACTTGAGTGTCTCTGTTCTCTAGGATTAGAGTGAGACAAGATGGTTTGTGTGTTCTACCAGCTTCTTACTTACAATTGTTTCCACTTCTGAAGAAATATTTGCTTCTTGCTCCTCCTTGAGGGGTGGCTGGTGAGTACATTTTTGCTCCTGAAGAATCAATACCTCTTCCTTATTATCAGGGAACTCTTTCGACCCAATATAACTCAAGAATGACTATACTCAGTGGTATTGAATGCTGATAGATCTCCTACATAATATAAAGACATACATTCAATAAATAGCTGTGGATAAATAACTTCACATAACTCACACTTTTCAAAGATTTCTTATACAAATGCTTAAAATATAAGTATTCCACAACATTGCTTTTCAGCAACATCCGGAAAGTCAAAGTTTTTCATCCTTCTGCTACAAAATTGATACTGTGGTGACAGGAATACAGTTCAACAATGAAAAGTGATGAGAGTTAAAGTTACACAATTGGCCTGTTGCCCTGGTTCACGTATTATTTTCATAGCATTATCCAGAAGGCAATTGAGAAGGAAGCTTATTCTTCTGTAGACTTATCAGGTTGTTTCCATTGGGCACCTCTGACTTTTGCCTATAGGATTGTCATGTTGCACCACAGCAGTGATGCAGCAGTCTCTTTGCATGCCACAAGTAGTTATTCTAAAGTAGTGTCATATGTTACGGTCATATGTCACTAAACAAAGCACCAGAAATGATTGCAACATTTAAGAAAGAAATAGTTCATTGTCGTTAATGTCCTACAATATCTTGTACAGTACAGAGAGTCTTACTTTTGAATTCCTAAAATTCCTTAAACATATTAATATGATGGGCAGTGAAACAGCAGTTTCTAATAAAATCAAGTGTTCTTGTAGAAGAGACATTAAATTTTCATTTTCCTTAAGGACACTATTCATGTTTCAAGAAAAGCAATAAAATGAAATATAGTTTATTGAAATTTATTGGACTCTTTAAAGCATAAAATAGATGAGAATCATCTGGAGATTAATTTTCATGCTAGGTGATGTAGCATTTGTCTGATTAACTTGCAAGTCTTGTATTTCAGCTTTGAGAGCTGTAAGGCCAAGGAATCTGAAATGATCTTTCTACATTCTTTTTCAAATTTGCCTACTACTTTTTGCTGTCTTCTTCTCTAGCATAAAGAGCCAGCCCAAAATATTTTGCTATCTGAGGCAAAGTGATAAGCGGAATCTTCTCAACCATCTAATCCCAGATGGATATTACCCAAGGACAGTCAGCTAGGGCATTATAGCTAGAAAATCCCATAGGAGCCATTCTTAACAATTATGTTCAATATTATAATAGTAAAATCAAAATTTACAGGGTCTTTATGGTATATATCATATGTTATGTGAGGCTGCATATCATTCTGCCTCATGACTGGATAGGCCCTTACAGCAGCAGCTATGAAACTAAAAGTAAACTATCTAATGAAATGAGTCTTTAAAAGATCAGTTGTTCCAAAAAAAACATTTGGGACAACCACAACCTTTAAAAGATCAGTTCAAATTTTAGATATCCAGTGCTCTTGATCATATTCTGTACCTACCTTTAGCTTGCTTTTGATATCTTGCTTCCATGGTCTTCTTTCCCCCTCTATTAAAATTTCAGCACAATCTACCTAAAAGAAAGATACAACAACCACTTACCAAAAAAAAGAGTGATCACATTTAGGGATCTATGGACCATTCCAGAGAATTTGAGAGCAGATCCTTTCCAGAGCTTTGGATGCACCTCACAAAGTGAACCAGATTAATATTATTATTTATTATTATTTTTATTCTGTCCTTCTCTCCTACAAGGGTGACTAGGGCTAGGTTACAAGTTATAAAACAAGTAAAAAAATAATAATTAAAATATTAAATGTTAAAACTACAGAGATTAGAATACTGTTAAAAACTGTACTAAAAAAACTAAGTGAGCTAAGAGATGGACAGAACAGGGGTGGAGACTTCTTACCCCATCAGCCAGCTCCGGCAGTGAGCACCAGAAAATCTCTGCATATCTCTAATAAAATATAATATGCATCATTTTAGGCCTAGGTTGAAATCTGCCCTTGAAATGTCTAGGGGAAAAGCACCTTTGGGACTACCCTTGAAACTGACCCTTAACTATGAAAGCCCATTTGCTCCGTTGGGGACTGTCACAAGGAATTGGAAGGTTTGCAGGACACTTTCTTTGTGATTGTTTTTCCCTTTATTGAACCCAAAAGTAAAATTAAACACATAACTTTCAGTTTCAGGCTTGTAAAATAACTAAGGTGCCACCATTCCTTCCTCCCTTTTAAAAAAAATAAATAACAGTGGAATGGTAATAAGCAAGTTTGATTTATGATCGAGCAAGGTTTTAAAAGCTAAGTCTTTCACTCTCCTGAAACAGAACCACAGTGTGGCCTCAACCTAAAGGACTACTTCAAGGTGTATGCACTGCTGTTACTATACTCTATTGGGATTTTTTAAACTGTGAACTGTAAGATCTAAGGAAAGTTCATTCAAACTTAGCCAATTATTTATCGCTAAAGCTTTCCATTTTGATCAGAAGTTCTAAGATGCTTTTAAACTAATAGGTCCCATGGCCTGCCAGAATTTGAAAGCACAGCTCTGAATTAGTCATTATTAAATATATTTGTAAGGGATAATTATATTAACTGGCTTTCTCACTGTCTCAGGTTAGTTTTTTTCTCCTGTCGGGTGGCCAAACGAGCCTTCTCCAAGTAAAGTTATGATGAACTAACTTTCATTTGCTGCTTATTGTTTCAGTACATCTTCTCTTGAATCACCACTTCAAGAGTTTTTCACCAGTTTCTATTGGAATCAAAAGCAAGTTTTCAACACCCAAAGGTAACTAGAAAAAAATTGGCTTGCACTTTCTCCTTCTTTCTATGGGATGTCTCCTAAGTTTTATTCTTGCCAGCATAGCAACATCTGCCATGCTTTCTATTCTATTGCTTAGTAGTGTTCACTAGATTTTATCCTCTCCTCTTAGGAGGCGGGGGGAAATTGCCCTTTTAGCTACAGTATTTGAAGACTCATTAATTGATAACTAGCATTGACAGCCTAAAACATTTGTATTAATTCTAATCTTCTGCATATATTTCTGAAGACAGTGGGGAAATATTAGGGAATAAGGATTCTCATCTGTACAAGTGTATCAAAAGTTCTCTATAAATGTTTTTTCAGCTCTTACGTAACTGAAAGTGCTTCACAATTGTCTAGGTGAGGGAACAAAATAGCAGATTCAAGATATTTTTACTTTTTCAGCCAGGAGATTCACAAGATTTGCTGAAGTTTTAATACTTTTTCACAGCAGCCTGTGATTCTCATCTTGCTAATGTAAGCATTGGTATAAAGCCCTTCAACAAAGCATCAAATTAATCTAGTCTAAAAGGGGTTGTGTAATTATTTATGTACCTCTAAAAACAAACAAACAATTATTTCTGACAGGACTTAAAAGTGATGTTAATCAGCATATTCCCAAAATAACAAGCTTAGCAAAATTAGAAACTATTCGGGGGAAAATTAGAAACTATTGTCCTGCATATATAAGTTTGATTTGATCTACCAGATATTTTCTCCTTTAGTTTTTTGTAGAAATATGAACATATATCCACTAAAGAGAAAATGTAGCTATGAATTGCTTGAAATCTTCGACAGCTACTTTAATGCACCTTTTAAATAAGCAACCTTAGTTAGCTTTCCTTTCCCAATCTTCCACTGGATATTAATTAAACAAAACACAGGATTTTCCTGTACTATTAATTAACTAGCTGTATTCCTGCATTGCAGTGAACTGCAGTGCAGATAAAAAACAATATTTGTACAACATGCTAAGCCTGGTTAGTGTAAACTCTCAATAGGGTTTCTATGATTTTGTGTATTGTGTGAACCAATATGAGCTGATTAGCTTTTAGTCATTGTGGAGCAATAAGATTGGGACCCCAAAAATTCTGATGGCCACTAGACAGCAGCAAAGAGGGAAAGAGAATATCACATTTTTGATGCCATCTAGTGGCTTCACATGTCCTGCCGCTCTCAACTGTTTTGGTGCTATAACACTAGTTTTGTCTGCCTGATCAAAAGTCTCTGGTTTATGGTTTTTCAGAAGCTATACAAAAAAAACTGAGAATGTTTTTTCATTGCTGAATTAAAACATTATTCTATCTTTCATATTTCAATCTGGATTAGTTTCAATCTAGTTTTCAGGTCTGGCTATGAAACAGAAACTTCATTGGTCACCATAGAAAGACCTGTGCTAAGAAAAATACAGGTGGAGTGTGAACCTGTTGGTTGGCCTGGACTTCTCAGCATCTTTTAATGCCATCAACCTACAAAAGTTGACAAACGTAAGCTGTAGAGTCACTGTACTATGGTAGTTTCACTCCTACTTGGATGTTTATTTCCAGAAGGTGCTGCAGACGAGCTACTCTTCTGCCTCATGATTGTTGAGTTATCCAATTCTTCAGAATTCTATTTTATTCTTTAACATCTACATGAAATTGGGGGGGGGGGGTTGATCCTCCAGGGATTAAGCTGAGATGCCATCCATATGGAAGTAACACCCTGCTATATCTCTCTATTTTATCTTAGCAGGAGACATGGTTAGTGTTGCGATCCAGAGCTTGAGCAGGGTCATTGACAAGATGAGAGCTAATAAACTTAAGAATCCATCCAGACATACTAATAGTTGTACTAGTGCATCTGTCCAGCTGAGTGGTACTCTGCCTGTCCTGAAACAGTTTGCAGTTGGTAATCTAGATCCATCGTTGTCACATAGATTTTCATCAAGAGGTAGTAATGTGCAATGAAATACCTGGAAAAATGATTTATTGTCTTTCTTTTTCTCTAAGAGAAGAAGGTAAGATCTGAACCAAAAAGGAACAAAAGATATCTGTCATGGTGCTGTTTCCAACTTTTTCATAGCTGAAATAGTGAAAGGGGGTGGGGCTGGGGGCAGATACCTAACAATGCAAATACTTTTTTCTTCTTTATCAAAAAGATAGCTGCTGATTTTTGGTTTCAGTTCCAATTATTTTTATCAGGTTTTGTAACATGTATGCCATGTACATATAACTTTTCCATTAGGGTTAATCTGAGTTTGGGTATTCACATCAAAACTGAAATATACCTTATGTTGTAAACTATTCACATTGGACCCAATATCCAAAGGAAAAAAAATTGGAAAAGTTTTGAAATGTGAAAAATGTTTTCATGAAAACCTTTGGGGATTATGAATACACTTGTCTAATGATATCCAAACATATTTCACTTTAAGAATGGAAAAACTAAATAAACTACTATATAAGCATAACAATAAAATATTAACACCTTTATATTCAAATGCAAAAGATAAAATTACATTTAAGCTGCAGTGAATTGTATTACCAAAAAAAATCAATTAGTTTTACAATGCTTTTGTGCTTTTTGGAAATTGTAACCCAGGAATATTATCTATGAGAAGAGGATTTATAATATTTTGCTATGCAAAGTGGCTTGAGAAAAAAAATAACGTGGATCTCATAGTGGAAGTCGATATGGTTTCTTCTTCTTTTTATTTCTTTTATTGTTTTAGGACAACAAAAACAAAACATAAATCAAAGAGATATTTCCTTAAGAAATAATGCTGCTCATTTTTTTAAAATAATGAAGGTTAACAATAATGCTGCTTAATTTTTAAATAATTAAGTAAATCTTGACCACATGCACTCATATTTTGCAGCCATTCCACTATGTCAATAAAGAGTCTGTTCAGAGAGTATGCATGTTTGGTCAATCAGCCTTTGGTTTTTGTGTCTTTCCAGGAACTAATAACCTTTTCTATTGTTTTTCGAAAAACCTTCAGCAAGCAATCCACAGTTATTCATCAATGGAAAGGATCCACATTATAGAAACATACTTCAACAGCATGATGATATCCATTACTATATATTTATTAATGATACCAAATATATCCAATCAATATAGAATAAGTAAATCTGAATTGGATTTTTTTAATACCTTATAATTTGTTGCATCTCCAATGCAAGAAATTATATAGCCCACCTTTCTTTTTTACATATCTGGCAGAATCTGAAAAAAAATAATGAATCTGAAGATCACCTTGAGGATACTGATTTTTTTTAAGGATTGAATGCTCTAACTCAGGGGTGTCCAAACTTGGGAACTTTAAGACTTGTGGACTTCAACTCCCAGAATTCCCTAGCCAGCATGGCTGGCTGGGGAATTCTGGGAGTTGAAGTCCACAAGTCTTAAAGTTCCCAAGTTTGGACAACCCTGCTCTAACTCCTTACTCCAAATTTCTTATAAAATATTACTTATCCTCAATTGTCAATATAGCTGAATTGTTGATTTTACTTCTAAAAATATATATTCAAAAGTATAGACATTTCAGAGGTCATCAATTCATCAAAGATTTAATTCAGAAGTGTTTTAATCATCATTAATTATTTGTATTTGAGTCAATGTCATTTTAGTGACCAAATAGATTTTCCCTAGAACATTTTGTTCTCAATCTGATCCTTCAGACTTTCCAAAGGTGCCATAGTACCCTTTAGCACAATAATTTGAGTCCATCCAACTTGCTTTCAGTCATTCTTGTATGTTTCTATTTACTTCCACCTTTCCCAATAAAAACAGAGAGCACTAGTCTTTGTATAACATGCCCAAAACATAAGTTGAGTCTGGTCATTTGAATTAATGCAAACTCTATACTGTACTGTACTGATTTGCCTATGTTTGGGGTGTGTGTGTGTGTGTGTGTGTGTGTGTGTTTGTGTGTGTGTGGTTTTTTGCTATGATAGTCTCTGACTTTCATTACTTGAACTTCCAAACCATTTGCATTTTCAGCTATCTTCAGCAAATTTATAATGTATAATAACCTATTCATTATACATTCCTCTTACACATCAAAATCTTCTGACATAGTCTCATCAAACGGGCCCATAAAAATTGGCACCTGCTGCATATCATGTACTTGGCAAACAAGATGTTTATATAATACTGTTTAGTAAGATAGAGGGGTAAATTAAGATATCAGCCTTATGTGTACTTGGGCCACATATTGCATTCCCATGATCATTGCTATATAGCAATTAGGTTTTGCAATCAATCAATTTTTGTTACAATGACAGACCAGAATAAAAGTTAAATCTTGAATGAAACAAAACAAAACAGGATAGGACAAATTAATGTGTTACAATTGATGATGAAATCATCAGTGGCAACCGGGCTCTATCTGTTTTATACATAGTACAGCACAATGTAGCTTTGTTCAAATGAACTGCACCACACTGATCCGATAAGAATAGTTGTTTATAAAAGAGATCAGAATTTACAGGTTATTTTGCCAAATAAGGTGTTATAAAATTAGTCCATGAGTCCTTTTTTTTTTTTTTTTTGAAAAAAAGTTTTATTGGTTTTTTTAAAACATTTATAGGGAAAAGGGTAAATGGAATGGTTACAGATTTTGGCAGTAGCAAGTGTGACAGAGGCCCCCTCCCTCCAATCTCATAGGTTACATCCATATATCAAGCATTAATCCATAGTCATAAAAGATCAGCATATTAATTCTAGAAAAAAAATTTTTTTCAGTCAGCTTATATTGTTATAATATATAATCTAGATATAATTTCATTATTACTTTCGGTTTGTTTATAACATTGTGGCTTTCTTATTCATTTTTGTGATCTGAGCTTTCTTGGTATTGCCCCTTCTCCCCCTGCTGGCAGAGCTCCGGCGCCTCCCGTGTCCTGTGTGACCATTGTGGTATCTTCTGTTTTTTCTAGGTTCGCTTTGTTTTTTTCCATAAAGGCCTGTGCCTCTATGGGTGTGTTAATTCTAATTCTTTTCTCCTCCCCGAATATCAGCATACCTTCAGGCATCAACCATCTAAACCACACCCCCTTCTGGTATAATTTATTCGCCAATTGCGAATAATTTTTCCTTTTCTCCCTAATTTTTTTGGGAATCTGTTTTAGAATGGTTATCTCCCTATCATGGTATGTGAGTGTTTGCCCCCTTTGCACACCCAGAATTTCATCTCTTGTGCTTTTCCTAAGGAATCTAATATGAACCTCCCTGGGCACATTGTGTGTTCTGGCATATACTGAGTTCACTCTATAAGCCAGATCTATCTCCCATTCCATCTGTTGTTTATCTTTGTGTATGTATTCAGCTAAAATATTGGTCATTATGTCCCTTATATCTTCCCCATCTGTTTCTATTACATTTTGGAATCTAAGATAGAAGGACATTCTCTCAAAATCTGTTTTCATTTGTTGGGTATCAAGTTCTTTGTTTCCCCTCTGCAAGGCCTCAACCCCCCCTCTCGCCTCCGCCACCCCACCCTCCACAACGTCCAGTCTCTGTGAGTTCTTATAGATTTGCACTTGATTTTCTTTGATTTCATCTTTCATTTCCCTTAGCTGTTTCTTAATTTCCTCTTGGCCCTGTAAAATTTGTTGGAGCATTTGTTGAAAGTCTATCTCTGTAGTCTTGGGTTGCATCAATTCTGTTATCTTTGACTGTGTGGCTGGGCTAGATGTTGCAGATGTTGGAGCAGAAGTAGCAAAACCAGGTTTTCCAGGAGGTGGTCTTTTTGGAGACATGGTTTGGAAAGCAAAGGAATCAATCACTGTAGAGACTGGGCAGCTGGAGAAGAAGAGCAGGCAGACGAGTCCAGGAGACAGAGAATCCAGACAGGTGGGAATTTCTTTAGTAACTCTAGCAATAGGTGAAAGTTTTTTTTCTCCAAAGGGTTCAAGGAATCACAATCCACAAGAGATTCCTCTGGGTGGCTCGGAGACAAAGACCGGAAGCCTGAATTTTGAAGGTGGAGTCAAATTTCACAGTTCACAAAGACAACGGAAGTGTGCCATCTTGCCCTGCCAGTTTTGGGCTCAGAGGCATAGCAAACTTTTAAAAGTTCAGAAAATTCTCAGTTCACCCATAAGTTCTGGATCTAAGTCCAAGGAAAGTCACTTTTATAGGGGTGAGGCATCATTAGTTGGCTCTCCCCCTCCCTCCTTCCCCTGGGGGCGAGAGCAAAATCTTTTCAAGCCGCTTGTCCAAGGGGGGGGGGAAATCCCCCTCCCTCTAGCCGCACCTCCAGCAAAAGTCCGAAAGAAACTTTGTTTAAAAAAAGGCTGAAAAGTCCATTAATTCAAAAGAGAGGGAATGGAGAAGGGAAGCCTCTCACCACACCGCCGCTGCTTCATTCAGAAGTGTATTCTCCGATCGGCATGGGGCGAGACGCGCGCACACGGGCGCCCTCCGATACTGCTCCCCGGTGCCTAGAACGAAGCGGAGAAGCCCCCGCCAGCCGCCGCCGATGCCAGGACCCTCCGCAAGCCGTTCCCTCGGCAGGACGCCTCTCCGGGGCGTCCTGTGCCCCCCCAGAAGCGGGGGAAGCCCACCGGGAGAGCGGGAGCAGGCAAAGGCTTGCCTGTCGCCGTAGCCGCCGGAACCGGAAGTCTCCATGAGTCCTTATTGAAGGTATAATGCAGCTGGACATGAGCTGTGGTTCCAATAGCAGTAGCAATAGCACATAGACATATACCGCCTTACAGCCCTCTCTAAGCAGTTTACAGAGTCAGCATATTTCCCCCAACAATTTTGGGTTCTCATTTTACCCATCTTGGAAGGATGGAAGGCTGAATCAACCTTGAGCCAGGTGAGATTTGAACTGCCAAATTGCTGGCAGCCAGCAGCCGGCAGTCAGCAGGACTAGCCAACTATACTGCACTCTAACCACTTCATCAATGGCATATATGGCCTCAGACTTAGCCCCTATGGGACTTCTTTTATACCGGCCTCCAAGATTGCTGTGGGCAGAACATTATAACAAGCCAGAGTTAATGCTATCTGAAATTTATATAATAGTTATATAATATAAATATCTCACGGGTTTATAAAGGGAGACCTGTCTGCTAGTTTTTGCACATTTTGGCTAGTTTGCCACAAGTAAAATCATTGCCCAGTAGGTCTCCCGGATGGCACACATAGTTACAGATGTGCTTGTAGACATAGTTACAGATGTGCTTCGTGCTCAGAAGATTCCTATTCCCTTTAGTGCTCTTTTTTAAAGGATTAATTTAAAATACATAAATAAGTACGTAAAATATTCATGCTATTCTATGCAATTTAAAATCTTTAATATAATGACTACCTTACAAGCTTTTATATTGTTGCCTTCATCACATCAATTAATGGACATATACAGTATGTTATGCTGATACATATTAAGAATATGTACTAGTGTCATTGCACAGTTGTGACTATTGCTGTTGGATCTGGGCAACGAGAGACAGACTGCGGACACGAAGTAACTTAACAGCTCTTTATTAGTAGTAGTAGTGATCCAGCTTTCTCTGAGATCGGAGGGTTCCCCTTTTATAGGGATCGGGTACGCCCCTCGACCAATCAGAGGGATACCTGTTTCCCGCTGTAGTAGCGGACCAGAGGGGAGACTTATCTCGATATATGCTAATATCTAACACCCCTCCCCTCCTAGATGGAACGTTGCGGTAGGTAACATAGTCTTTTAGGTATGTGGGTGTTTGTCTTGCTCGGGAGGAACGTCGTAGTTCGGGTTGGTTTGAAGTGGTTGCAGGACCGGTTGCGGGTTGGTTCGAAGTAGTTGCAGGATCGGGTGCTTTTCCTGTTTCCCGTTCTGGAGGTCTTGTGCCTTCGTTGCTCGGGCGTTCAGGAGTCTGTTCGGCTGCGTTGTCTGGGGGTTGCTCTGCTTCGTGCGTGTTGTCTTGTCCCACGCTTGGCTCGCCGGCGTCGTCGTTTCCTATGATGGGGCTTTCGCGTGGCTGACTTTCTGTAGACAGGAAACTCTCGTCTTCGTTTCGAAGGTCGGAGTGTGTTAAGCGACCCCGAAGTTGATCGATGTGCCTTTTCCAGTTCCGCCCATCTTCTAGTTCCAGCAGATACGATCGTGGACCCGTGATGCCAATGACTTTTGCCAGCATCCATAATGTTCCCCCTGCGTAGTTGTGGGCGTATACTGAATCCCCTACTCTGAAAGACCGGATTTTGCTTGTAGAGTCTGGGGGAGCCGTGGCAGAGTAATTCGGGTGAAGCCGGTCCAGGTGAGACCGTAGGCGGCGACCCATGAGTAGTTCAGCGGGGCTCCTACCCGTTGTTGCGCTTGGGGTAATGTGCTGAATTAGGAGGTAATGGTCAATGCGTGTTTGCCAATCACCTGGACCCATCCTAGCGAGGGCCTCTTTTGCGAATCGCACCATTCTCTCCGCCTGTCCGTTTGATGCTGGATGGAATGGCGCGACGAGGGCATGCCGAATTCCCAAACCTGCTAAAAATGTTTCAAACTGCATGGCCGTGAATTGGGGCCCGTTATCGGATACTAGGAGATCTGGCAGGCCATGGGTGGCGAAAAGTCGCCGTAGAACCTTTATGACTGCCTCTGCCGTGGTTGAAGTCATTAGGACTACATCTAGCCATTTTGAGTATGCATCCACAACTATAAGGAAAGTCTGACCTTGGAATGGCCCTGCGAAGTCGATGTGTATTCGCGACCAGGGTGCTTTGGGTTTCTCCCATTCCGTGGCGGGCGCTTCCGGGGGTGCTGGTCTTGATTCCTGACATGGGTCGCAAGTGGCCACCCACTCCTCTATTTCTTTGTCCATGTTTGGCCACCACACGTAACTTCTTGCTAACGCCTTCATTCTAACAATCCCCGGATGACCCATATGTAAAGTATCTAATACATTTTTTCGTAACGCATACGGAATAACAACTCGATCCCCCCACAACAAACATCCCTGTAGCACTGAGAGCTCGTCTCGTTTTGACCAAAACATTTTGAATTCCGGGCCCACATTTCCCTTCGGCCACCCCCTCCAAACCCAAGTTTGAACTTGTTTTATTAAATTGTCTTTAGAGGAGAACCTTGCAACATCGTAGGAAGAAACCGGTCCCGAATCCAAACAGTCAATGAGCAATACCGGTACTTCTGGAGTGGGGTCTGGCAGAATGTCAGGTAATGGGCAATGGCTGAGTGCGTCTGCGTGTCCAAGAGTGGAGCCCGGTCGATGAATCAATTTGTATGAATATGCAGCCAGGAAAACAGTCCACCTGGTCATGTGAGGAGAAAGGGAGACCGGAGTGGGGCGGTTTCCCGCCAGAAGTCCCAACAGCGGTTTGTGATCTGTGATCAGTTCGAAATCGCGGCCGTAGAGGTATTCGTGGAAACGCTTTACTCCCGCTACGGCAGCCAGCGCTTCCCTGTCCATTTGGCTGTAATTCCTCTCGGCCGATGAAAGAGTTCTGGAGTAGAAAGCGATGGGTGCTTCTTTTCCGTCGGGCATCCTGTGGCTGAGGACTGCTCCAACTCCGAAAGGTGATGCGTCGCAGGTCAATACCAGCGGTAGGGTCTGGCTGTATTGAACAAGCAGTGAGTCAGTGGTGAGCAGGCGCTTTACCCCGGCGAAAGCTGCAGCTTCGGATCGTCCCCATTTTCATGGTGCGTTCCTCTGGAGTAGACGGTGTAGTGGCTCAGCAACGGTCGCTTTCTGCCTCAGAAAAACGCTGTAGAAGTTAAGTAATCCGAGGAAGGCCTGCAACTCGGTCTGATTTCGTGGTGTGGGGGCGTCCTGGATCGCCTTAATTTTCTTTGAAGTGGGGTGTATTCCCTGACCATCGATTCTATAACCCAGGAATTCTACGCTAGGCACGTTAATTTGGCATTTTTCTTTTTTAAGGCGGAGACCCTTTTCTCTGATTCTGGCCAAAACAGATCTGACTCTTTTGTTTAATTGCTCCTCATTTGCAGCGGACACCAAGATGTCGTCAAAATAGGGGACGACTCCTGGTATCCCTTGCAAAAGTCGTTCCATGACGCTCTGGAACAATCCTGGGGCAATGCTTATGCCGAATTGTAGCCGGTTGCATTTGAATGCTCCTCTATGCGTCACTATAGTTTGGGCCTCCGCTGTGGCGCTATCAACTGGCAGTTGCTGGTAAGCTTGTGCCATGTCTAATTTTGCAAATACCTTTCCTGGCCCCAACGAGTGCAATAAGTGCTGTACTACAGGCACAGGATATGCGCTCTGTTGTAGCGCGACATTAATTGTGCATTTATAGTCCGCGCAGATGCGGACTGATCCGTCTGGTTTGACTGGGGTCACGATGGGCGTTTCCCAGCGCGCGTGATCTACCGGCTCAAGGATTCCTTGCTCCACTAACTTATCTATTTCCTTATCTATTTTGGGGCGGAGTGCAAAAGGCACTCGTCTCGGTTTAAGTCGGATTGGCGCCACTTTGGGATCTAAATTGAATGATATTGGTTTACCCACATACTTACCAAGACCGGGGCTGAACACATCCTCGAACTCCTTAAAAATCTGTTCAGCGCTGCTGTTTCTCACGGCGTTGATTCCGGTGACTTCTAACCCCAGGGCTTCAAACCAATCAAGCCCCAGAAGGTTCTGCAATGGCGCGCTGGCGATGGTCACGGGCAGCTGGGCTTCGATGTCCTTGAAACGGATGTGGAATGTGCCTTGGCCCACGATGGGGACTTGGTTCCCCTGGTAGTCTCGTAGCAGGACGTCTGGAGCGCGTAGTTGGCTCTTTCTGAGGCTAGGGATAGCCTGTTTCATGGATGCCCATGAAATGATCGTCAGGGTCGATCCTGTGTCAACTTCTAGCTCGCAGGGTGAGCCCTCCAAGAGGACTGTGACTCTCAGCCTTTTTGGCCGCTTAGGGCGGACCTGATGTATTGTGGTGAGATACGTTCGCAACTCTTCTCTCTGGGTCAACTCTATCTCATCGTCAACATCCTGAAAATACTCTCGTTGAGCGTCTTGATAGAACGCTCTTTCAGCTCTTTGTGTGTATTCTCTCTGGGGATACGCTCGCTCAACTCCTTGTGAGTAATCTCTCTGGGGATACGCTCGTTCAGCTCTTTGGAAATATTCTCTCTGGGTAAACACTTGTGGATTTCTCTCTGGGCGCCCTTTTTGATTTCGCCAAGCCCCTGGGTTGGGCTTCTGTTGGCGGTACATGGGTGGCTGCCTTGAGGCAGGGACTCCGCTCCGGCACACTCGTGCGATGTGCCCAAGTTTGTTGCAGTGCGAACAAACAACGTTCCTGAACCTAAAAGTAGACCTGGGGTGATTCCCTCTGCAGCTTGCGCAGGGCGGCAAACGGGATCCGGGTCTCCCCCCAGGCCTCAAGTGACTGCTCTGCATCAGGTGACTGTCCTCGAGCTCGGGATTCTCGAAGTCGGGGCTTGTGTCCTCGTAGTGAACTCTGGTTTGTCTTGGTGCTGGCTGGTTTACGTTGGCCCCTCGTTGTATGGTCACTGATGATTTCTCCGCTGACTCTGACGCTCTTGCTTCGTTTAACGCTGTCTGTAGGGTTAAATTCGGGTTTGCCAACAGCTTCTTTTGCAACGAAATGTCTCTTAACCCACAGATGAGCTGCTCTAAGATGTGCTCTTCCAGATCCCTGTATTCGCAGTGAGTTGCTGCTTTTCGTAGGGCTGCAACATATTGATTGATGGATTCTCCCGCCTTCTGGGTCCTCATGTTGAATTCCTTGCGGCAGACATGGTGGGAAGGTTTTGGCGCGTAATGAGTTTGCAGAGTCTGTTGCAACGTCGTCCACGATACTGCCTGTATTGGAGTAGGCGCGGTGAGGTCTCTGGCCGTATTGAAGACTTCCTTTCCGCAGTAGCCGAGGAAGATGTTTTTCTTCCTCGCATCGGTGATCCCCATGTATTCGTTCGCTTCGAGGAAACACTCGAAACGAATCATGAAAGCTTCCCATTCGTCGTTTGCTGGGTCGAAAGGAGCGGGGGGAGCATGCAACGCCATCTTCTCAGTTTGAATTTGCCGCACTGCGGTGATCTGAGATGGCTGCCGGAATTACTGCCGAATTCCTGGGCTGGATCAAATCCGGAGATTCTGGAGGTAGCGTTCTTCGTCCTATCTGTCTCTCAATCCCACCTTCGTCGCCAATGTTGGATCTGGGCAACGAGAGACAGACTGCGGACACGAAGTAACTTAACAGCTCTTTATTAGTAGTAGTAGTGATCCAGCTTTCTCTGAGATCGGAGGGTTCCCCTTTTATAGGGATCGGGTACGCCCCTCGACCAATCAGAGGGATACCTGTTTCCCGCTGTAGTAGCGGACCAGAGGGGAGACTTATCTCAATATATGCTAATATCTAACAATTGCCTGCTGTAAATGGAATTTAAGAAGAATGAGTTCTGTTGTAAAAGCATAATAGTGCAGCAAGAGTAGTGTACATTCGAGTGGATGGTACAGTCTATTGTTCTAAGAGAAAGATAGAACACAAATGTTATTCTCTGCCCTCTCTCTTCTTGCTTCTTTGTGTTTGCTATCTGCAAGGAGGAAAAGTGTCCTTTCCTGATTACTATTCCTATAACTCTGTGCATGCGGTCTCCAGGATAGCATAGATACAGATGTGCTTGTAAACCCAGCTCTTCATGCTCAGAAGATTCCTATTTCCCTTAGTACTCTTTTTAAAAATATTAATTTAAAATACATAAATTGGAAGCTGGTATGCACCAAAGTGCTTGTCTTCAGCATTATTTTTACTCTCAGGAATGCCTCTGGGTTCTTTATCTCTCTAAGAAGCAACTGTTTTGCAGAAACAATGCATTTTAATGGCTTCTGAAAATGAAGCAGCAGAAAATAAACAATGACAAACATCCTGATCTATGAGATTAAAAAAATCAAAATATCATTATATTTTTATTTATTTGAAAAATTGAAGTAACATTAAGAAAGAACTATATATAATACTTATTCTTCAACTAAGAAAAGTATCTTAAATTGTAATTATATTAAATATAAATATTAAAAAATATGAAATTAGCCATTGTTTTGCTATATTCTTTCATTAGACTGCAAGCAACTCATTCAGCCTTATTATACTTCGTTTATAGAGCATTGCAATAACATGAAAGAAATAGAGAAATAATCATAAAAGATCACCATGCAAAGTATGCCATTATCATCCAAGTGTTCAATGCAAAAAAAAGGCCACTCATCCATGTATTCTCATTCTGGAAATATCCAACTTTTTTAATATGCCATTTCCCCCCAGTTATATTGCTTCTGATTAAAAAAAGCCCTGCTCATCTATAAAATTAAAATATTCACTTTTGCTTAGAATAGAAGTGCTGGTTTTGTTGAAATATGGTAGACACTGTGGTCAGAGAGAAGAACTTTGCCCAGCTTCAGTTGGGGCACCAGTCACTGTTCTGTCTGGTACTTTCTGAAAAATATTGAATATTGTATTATTTTGAGAGTTTATAGTAATTAATTGGTTCCCAGAAATATTTGATTTATTTATATTGGGTTTTTTTTTCTTTTAGTTCTTACTGTATTTTAATTTATGTGCTTGGCTTGTGTTTCTCCTTCAGTGTCTGTTTTGGTTTGTTTATTTGTTTGTTTGTTTGTTTAAAATTAGTGATGGGTTTAAAATTGGTGGACCAGAGGTGGGTAGTGGAAGTCAGGCCTCGGTCACAGAACCGGCTGCACCCCAGGCTTGTCACGCCCCTGAGCCGGTTTCCTCGCTGCTGCTGGGCCACTATCATTTTGGATTTCAGTGACTGCACATGCACCGTTCACTGTCAATTGTTCTGCGCATGCATGCAGAACAATTTACATCAAACAGCGTGCACAAGCGCATGTTGCAAACCAGTAGTAAAACTGTCAGCAACCCATCCCTGTGGTGGACCTATTTTTGGTGCCCTTGTAATTGTCAGATCATAGTCTAGTGACTATGAGCTTCTCTAGGGCTGTACCCCTCTGCAGGGAAATAGATCTAAAAGATTGGTCTTCCTCCAGCGACTAATGGACTCTGACTGGTTTCCACTCTGATTGGTTTCAGAAGTATACAAAGGTTATAACTGAGGATCTTAACTGAGAAAGAGAGGAGGAGCTTCCTGGAGGATGGCGGAGCTTCCTGGAGGATGGCGGTCAGCCTCTGAGCTCCGTGTTTTCACGGGGCTCTTTTTGACTGGGCTGGGTTGCTGCTGGTCCCCTATACGAACTGGAGGACCACGAACCTACCCAATGACCACCCTGGCTTATTTCAGGACCCTAGTGGTCCCCCAGGGTGGCCGGACGGCACAGGAGAGGGGAAGAAAGGAAATCGGCATTTTTGAAAACTTGTAGTGAGCCGGGAAATGACGGTCGGTGTGCGGGCGCGCCGGCTTACTCCGGGAGACTGCAGGTGTCGACGGCTGTTGGAGCTGGCGCTTTGGCGGTTATGAACTATTCAAGATCTGTATGGCCGGCGTTTGCGGGCATTTTTGTAAGCCACGACAGCTACGACAGCCCGAGGTGAGACCAGCGACGCCCTGAGCGGCTAGCGGCTAGGAGAATTTGGGCATCATCCTAGACTCCCGGCTGTCGCTGGATGATCATGTGACGGCCGTGGCTGGGAGGGCGTTCCACCAGGTGTGCCTGGTGCGCCAATTGCGCCCCCTACTAGAGCGGGACGCCCTTCGCACAGTCACTCAGGCCCTGGTGACTTCCCATCTTGATTACTGTAATGCTCTCTACATGGGGCTCCCCTTGAGATGCACCCGAAGGCTCCAGTTGGTTCAGAATGCAGCCGCACGGACAATTATGGGGAGTACCAGGTACTCCCATGTAACACCACTTCTGCGCGAGCTGCACTGGCTGCCTGTGGCTTTTCGAGTGCGTTTCAAGGTGTTGATTGTCATCTTCAAAGCGCTTCATGGCTCGGGACCTAGTTATTTGCGAGATCGCATTCTACCCCATACATCCCTATGACCAATCCGCTCACACAGGGAGGGTCTCCCCCGGGTACCCTCCGCTAGACAATGCGTGCGGGCGGTGCCCAGGAGTAGGGCCTTCTCTTTGATGGGCCCAACCCTCTGGAATGAACTCCCCCCTGATATTAGAACTACTGTTGATCTCCGCTCCTTCCGTAAGAAACTCAAGACCCACCTGTTCCGACTAGCCGGCCTGGCCTAATCGTAATCATAAGTACAATCTATTACTGACCTTCCTGGATGGCTTTTTAATATTGTAAATTTTGGGGTTTTAATTTGGTTTTAGACTGTTTTAATTAGAAATGAGTTCGGGCATTATACAGACCATATGTTTATGTTGGTTGTCTAATGTTTTGTTGTTCCTGCTTTGTTGTTTTATATGTACTGTCTGTACACCGCCCCGAGTCCCTGCGGGGAGAGGGGGGCGCTATATAAATTTAATAAAACTCAAAACTCAAACTCAATCTTCTGTACAGTCCTGAAGAAACACTAGTTGCTGCCTGGAATAAGAAGGCGACTGAGGTCCTGAACAGGATTGCACCCAAGTAGCCCATCTCATCTGGTGGATTTTGTCATTCCCTGTGGTTTATGGCGGGAGCATGAGAAAAGCAGTGGATCCAAAGATGCCTAGAGGAAGATGAAGAGCAAGCTCAACTGAACACAGGTAAGAGCTACTGTTAAAGCCTGATTCATGTGATGAAATAGCAATACTTCTCTGCACAAACTGCAACTGTAAATAATTGCCTTGGGGATCTTTCTGGGTGACTAGATTTCTCATAGGGAAATAGGACTCAGAGGTTCATCTGCAGGGACTTGCTGAGGAATTTGATGATTTTAAGGCAGATAAAATCACTTAGATCTATTCAGAATAAGATAACAGTGTGAACACTTGCCCAATGAAAATTCCCAAGGCTGGTCTTTTCCCAATTATTTGGAAACAGCTCCGGAGGAAGTGAGCATGATCCTAGGGGATGTGAGCTCGGTCACCCATGTTTTAGATTCATGTCCTGCTTGGCAGGTTAATGCCTCCTGAGAGGTGACATGTGGATGGGTTCTGGCAGTAGTAAATGATTTTTGGGGTGGTGCCTCAGGCCTTTCAGGGGACAATTGTTCAACCCTGTCTTAAGAGACCCTGGCTAGATCCCATTCAGATGAAAAGCTTTCATTCTGTCCAGTCTCCTGGAAATTTAGTGCTGTCTTAGTTACAAAGCAAATTGAGTGACTTGGGCGGACCTCTCTCTCTCTACCCCCCCTCTCTCTCCCTCCCTCCCTCTTTCAGCCTTAGGAACAGGCAATGACAAACCATTTCTGAAAACATTGCAAAGAAAACTACAGGGAGTTGCCAGTAGTCAACACAGACTTAAAGGCATTAAAAAAAACTCCCTGCTAAGAGTTGTATGTCCAAAAAGTAGACAATAAATGTGATCAAGACAAAATGATAAGAGAATGAGCAAGAGAGAGATCATAATCACAATTCTGACCACATTTACTGTATAGCTTTTGTAAATGTACCTAGATAGGAATTCCATAAAGTTTTTGAAAGCTTTGGATAAAAAGGGAATAAAAATGTAATAAATAAGCACAAGTTCCTTGCATTTTATCTATTCTGAATTAATGTAACATCTCCTGAGCACCTGATATTCAAACAGTTGTAAATATTCTTAAATTGTCTCAGAATTTCATGTTTAATCTTTGCTACACAATGCTAATCTCCAGGGGCTTTTACAGATGAAAGCAATATTGCTGCTGGGAGCATTTTGTCCTAATAGAAACTACTCAGAGCTGCAGATAACAGCTAACAAAGTGGCCCATCTAAGTAGTTCAGATTATTGCTAAATGCTTGAGATAGATTCCTGACATGTCAATCTTATATTAACCTTTGAATATGTCTTGGAAGATAAGGGCAAGGGGAAAAACATTCTCTTGTGAGAATGTAGATAAATGTAGATAAAATGTAGATCCCATAAAAAGTGTTACTTGCTTGGAAACAGAGGGTGAAAAAATGTCCCCTAAATACCAGGGGTGGCCTGGGAACATGAAAGTCTCTTGGGAGTAGTTTAGACGGAATGTCATCTAACTGGCCTCAAGAGCTGTAAATACATAATGAAAACTTGGGAAACTGCTGAAATGAATATCTGCTCTGCTATGGTCTGCATGAAGTAATGGGAATCTCAGAAACATTGCTTATTTGGAGTAGAAATAAAAACTAAAATAACTACAAAATCAGGCTGTAAAAATCATAGCTTTAATATAATAACTATAAATTGCATAGCTTTAATTTACACACATTTCAATGCTATAGTGGGATATTCTCTCAAACAGAAGTAGAAGCAACCGGTTTATGCACATATCATACCACAAAATGATGAGATTCATGTCGAAAGAGTTAATGAGCAACACTTTGTTGAATTTTTTTAAGAGAAGCTATTGGGAGCCATGAGAACTGGAAGACTATATCAGTGAGTCACAGCCTGATGTCCCACAGCCACAGGGAGACTGGGCCCCAACATACACTTTGCTCTCAATTGTAATTTTCAATGTAAGAGAAGGAGACGATATTGAATAGGGGTGTGAGTAACCATATAATTATTATTATTTACAATATTATTTACCCTTAAATTGAACACATTTAACTTTTGTCCATTTCTCTGTCTTAGCTTTACTCAGGGTACTTTGCAGTGGTAGGTTGCAGGCAGTACGCCCCAGTACGGGCATACCAGCGCCTGTCCAGAGCACTGGGTACCATTCCGGTATGGTGATCCAGAGGGCCCACCCACCTGCCCGAGCTTCTTACCTGTATTTGAGCTCTTCAGCGCTTCAACGCACAGAGCGCACGGTGCTTGCGTGATGCTCTGCCAAGCAGCTGGAGCATCGCGGAGGCATCGCAGGAGGTCAGTACGCATGCGTGCGCTGCACGTATTCATGTGCATGCTGGACCCCATCGCAACCGTACTGGTTGGGATCCGGAACCCACCACTGGTACGTTGGAGTCTTCTGTTATAAATGGAAATGCCCAATAGTTTATTATCAGCTTGTAAACCAAAGAGCCAACCTATGTCCTCTGAGCCATATTTAGAATACTCAAAAGTCTGATGTGACCCCTGAAGAATCACACCAGAGGTGGTATTTAGCAGATTGTGACCAGTTCTGCAGAATCAGTAGCGGAAATTTTAAGTAGTTTGGAAAACCGGTAAATACCACCTGTGACTGGCCCCGTCCCCATCTATTCTCTGCCTCCCGAGTCCCAGCTGATCAGGAGGAAATGGAGATTTTGCAGTAACCTTCCCCTGGAATGGAGAGGGAATAGAGATTTTACAGTATCCTTCCCCTACCACACCCCCAAGCCATGCCATACCCATCAAGCCACACCCACAGAACTGTTAGTAAAAAAAATTGAATTCTACCACTGAATCACACCCTAACTTATCTCCATCATAGGTGGTTTTGGGGTCAGTGGAGGGATTCTTTTACAAAGTAAATGAATGGTAGGAATAAAGAACATTGAGATTATGATGTACATTGCACCTAAAATCTGAATGGAAGAGCTAGGTGTCTAAATGTAAATATGTATTTGTAGGAAAAGCACATCATTAAAAATGATTCTAGTTATATACTTTTGGAATGTGCTACTAATGTGGCTGTCAGTGGCTAAGATATCTCTCAAACCAAAAAAGGTGATGCACTTTTGTACAAAACGTGATTTATGAACCACCACCAAAAGCTTCTCAGAAGCTTCCTTTAGTGTCAGATGTTAATTATCTTATCTCCAGAGTGTTTTTATGGTGATGGGAGACTCACTGTGCAGCTAGTTGTATGCCAAGATTTGCAATTGGATATACCATTAATGTCATGAGGAAATGCATGGACATTTAGCACCTAAGAAGAAGAAAAAATAAACTTTTTCAAATGGAAGTTTCGCTTTTCCTGAGGTTGCATTTCCAAAACATAGGTTTGGATAGGACAAAGAAATAAATGTCTGAATAAAAACAGTACCATTCAAACAGCTGCAAAATGTACATAAATCTTTTATCAAAGATTTCTTGCAGAATTTTTTTAAGTGATGCAATTTGTTTGAAAACAATTAAGGAATAGGGTATGGTACAAATGTCAGTAACCATCTAATAATAATTCAACTAATTCTACAAATTAGATTAATTATAATATTAATAAGAATATGACAAGACTGTGATTATATTATGCCACTCCTGACAAAAAAATTAATTAGAGACTTCTGAGATAACAAGCAATAGAGTAGAACAAGAGAATTAGATCTTGTCTTTTTTAATTATAAAGTAGTTTATCACTAGTAGTAAATCTATTCAGTATGCTTTACTCCACTTCCTAGACAGAAAAAGAAACAACAAGGGATACAAACTATATTACTACTCTGATCTTTATTGTGTTTCATCACATCAAGTATTTTAGTAGAGTAAAGGGGGAAAGGAATGTTCCCTCAACATGTGAAAATTCATGCATGGGCTCAAGACACACTGGTTCAGTTCTACATCTCCAGAACTTAGAAAGAGGAAAGTAGATACATTTAGTGATTCATTGGAGCAAATCAGGATTACTAGTTTTTATGTGTGACTTTGCAGTGAAAATAAGAATCATAGAAAACTTAGAGGTAGCCTGAATTTATTGTTCATGTTAAAAAGTCAAAATAAACAAAAGCATTGAAAATTATTTTTTCTTATTTCACTTTTGCTAAATCTCTAAACATTTAAATGATAGAGGTAATAAAATATCAGTGTAATCCTTCAAGGTTATGAGGTGATGGTAAATTAAATAGAATGACTACAGAAATTCAATGAAAACAAAATCAGAAATGTATGTCTTTATTAGAAAAGTTTCCAAAGAAGGAGATAGTAAAAATTGAGTTGTCCTATTTTAGAAATATGCTTAAAATAGTTAATATAGTCTCATATCATCTCTATCATTTAACATATCAGGACTTAAGTATTTGTAGTGTGAAATTTTGGGATAAAATTATTGCTTTCCTAAAGTTTCCAAAAAATACACAACAGTTTCTACTTTTTGATAAACCTGTTGTTTTTAATATCCATTTATATATTGATTATCAGCATCCAAAAAAATATTAAGCATGTTTAGGAGAATAGTAGTAGTAAGTAGCAGAGATTTACAAACAGAAGTTATTAAGCAATAGAAAATTACAATATATTTTCAAGTAACAAAATATCTCCACGTATTATTCTCTTTTTTATATCCTTGTAACTTCTCCAGTTAAACAACCTTTAAAACTATGATTAGTCATTTTTACATGATGAAATAGCTTCCATTTTCAAAATTGTACACTTAATAGGTCATCATTTTTGTAAAGACATAACACAGATTATACAAAATACATATTTATCCTTTTTCTTTTTGGTGCTCCAGTTAAGTTTTTTGGCATCTGGTGAGTGTAGTTTGCTTGGCAAGGTTTAAACAGAAGTAGCTTGACATTGGCTGCTTTCTAGGGCTAAAAGAGAGCAGTGAGCTCAGGTCTTTGCCTATGGTGGGACTAGAATTCAGAGAGACTCCCAGTTTCCAGCCTGGTGTTTTAACTACTACACCAAATGGGTTTCCAATCTTTACTTTATATACCAATTAATGAGGATGCTTATTATATTACTTTTCTCTTTTTCCATGCTGGAAAAAAGAAATATCATTTATTTAGATTTATCATCCCACCAGTTTCATAGGAACCTTTTCCTAAGAAAGAATATTTCGCATTTTACCCAGAGTTTATGTGTATTCTCAATTCTGTTAGCTACATCTTGTTTCCATATCAACCGAATGGGAATAGCAAGTATGCAAATGTAAGCAGTCATTTACCTTGACTAGACAAACACCATTATACCGTCAGGGAACCATTACTCAAAACAGTCACACACTATATATTAGCAAAGTACTATCAACAGTATTTTCAAAGCTCCTTATATACATATATTTGCAGTTTAGTCCTTGTGTTAGTGAATACATAGGAAGAGATTTGGAGGGTGCCTGTAATTTTATAAAGTTTTCTGACTATAGCAGTAAACAAGATCAGAAGTTTTAAAGTGTATGTGTCCTACTTTCTGATTGGGGTCACCGAGATGAACATCTGTCAACATAAATCAGAAAGTGTCAAGAACTAGTAATAAATAACTTGGGTTAAATGGGTTCTCGAAGATGCCTTTGCTTCTAGTAGTAAGGATGACTTAGCAGTTGCTTTCACTACCAGCACTTCCTGTGTTAAATCGCGCTTCAAAAGGTTTGAAATTCCAGAAGAATATTTTTATGTCAATGCAAACGCAGTAGTGAAAGTCAGCAATTTGTCATGTAACTGGTTTAGGCATGTTTAAGGACCTTATCTAAAGAAACTTGTGCATACAAATATGCAATAAAGAGACACAAGAAACTCTAACCTTTCTTAAAAGATGCTAAAGGAGCATCAATAGCTGAAATTGATACTCTAAGCATTCTAATCAAAACCTTGGCGTCACTGAAAGTATATGGTAACAAAACTCAAATTTTCATAGGGGTAGAGCAAAGCTATTAGTGGCAGGGGAGGCTGTGTGTTAATTATTTCTTGAAATAGAAGTAAACTATGAATCCCCGTGCCTTTCTCTCATTGTTCTCCTATCATTGTTCAGGCTTCAACAAGTTGATTCTATTTTCTTTAAACTATAGTTCTTCATTACTTACAGGATAGATGGTTGTAATTTAATGTCGGATTATCTTGATCCAACTTAAATATCTTAACTATTATATTGTTTCACGTGGGGGTGCGTGTGGGCATGCACACAAACCAGAGGTGGGTTCCTACAGGTTCTGACCGGTTCAGCCAAACCAGTAGTAACTTGGGGGCCTGGGTTGCTGGAACCGGCAATGACCCAAGCCTACCATGCCCCCGAACTGGTTCTCTCGGTTCGGCACCACCATCTTGTTTTTAGCTTCTGCGCATGCGCAGAAGCCTTTTTTTAGTGCTGTGCATGTGCGCACAGCGCACATCAAGCACGCACACTGTGCAACCATGAGGAAACCAGCAGTAGCAGCTGCCGGAACCCACTCTGACACAAACACACACATTTACTTAGATGGCAAATGTTTTCATTAGTCCTAATGGTTACTTGGATGGCATATTTCTCTCCCAGATTTAATTTCTATACTTTGTATGCAGAAATCGCAAAACAACCTACACAAAAGAGTCCATGCAATTTCTTAAATGTCATTTTGAGGGTGATCTTTTTGTGTGTGTATGTTATTGTAATGCTGTAACTGAGTGTGAACTGAATGGCAGTCCTTGTCTTTCCTTTCCTTCATTTCCAGCCTAAAAGCCTTATCTAGAACATTACTTCATATAATGTATCCAAAGTAGGATAATTTGAGTCTGCTAATTTATGTCCCGAAGAAGAATTCTAGATTGATTTGTCACCAGATTCTCAGGAGTCTTCTGCTGCTCTTTCAAAATCCATTAATATTAACTAATAAGGTTCATGATTCTAATGAGAATCATGGATTCAAATCGCTTGGGATTATCATGTAAGAACTGCTATTGGTTCAAGAAGCTGTCACTAAATTGGTTAAAAGGCTTTAAAAAGAGCTCCTTTTTCTGCTCCAAAGCTGCGGAAATCCAGATCATCTTGGTAGCAAAGGAACAGAAAAATAACCTTTTTATTTTCATGCCCCAGATTTGTTAGCCCTCTTAGAATGACGAAATAAGCTGAGTGCTAGTAAGGTAAAGTGATCAGCGCTGGAACAAAAATCTTAATTGGTATTGAGCTTGTGATGAAGCCTCCACTAACATTATCCTTTGGCTCTAGAACTTGTTTTGCTTTCCCAACTGTAGCAAAGTCAGCATTTGGGAGGTAACTAAAGAAAAAAGAAAGAATGCCATAGAGAACAACTGATGCCCCTGGTAACTTAAAGCATGTAGCATATTCACCACTCTTGAAGCTTCATAAAGCCTGCCCTCATTACTGTTATTTTGGCACAATGATTCAATGACCTTAGAAAGCACAATAAATGACTAAGTGAGAAGATTCCAAAAGGGAAAGGAAACTTCAAATGGACTAAAGAAGAAATATGCTTACTTCTGAGGTTTCATCTGACTGCCTTTTTCTTCCATGCAAATTTCATCACCACTAGAGCATAAAGGTCTTCCGTCACATGCCTAATTTGAGTCTTAACCCAGCATTTTAAATGCTCAGAGAAAGACACATTTTCTAATGCAAAAATAAAAGCAGCCAGACATGGGGCAGTAGGCCCAGTTGGTCATGAACTGGGAGTTGGCATACAATACTGAGGCAATAAGCAATGTGATTATCTAGTACAATGTTTTTGCAACCTTGGCAACTTTGAGATGTGAAGACTTCGATCAATACAGGTTGGAGAATTCTGAGAATTAAAGTCCAGTTATCTTAAATATGCCAGGGTTGGAAAAAAACCATTATCTGATGTTTCATGAATGTCTTTTTGATGTCTTTTCCTTAAATCCCTTTTGATGCCATGTGTTGTGGTGCGTACTGTTGTTTTTGAACACAAGTCCTTGGACTAATTAAAAAACGGACTCTTATTTCATTTTGTCACAAACACCCATTTTAAAGGTTTAAAACAACTGTTAAGTTCTGTACAGTAAGTGTTCTTTTTTCCTGTTTGCTTTTAGATTTCTCTGGAATTTTTTAAAAGTATTGAAGTTTCTTCGGAACATTTGTATCCAGGAAGCCAGTAAGTGGAAGCAGTTAGCTCAATGCTAATTGTTGTCACAAAATATTGCCTCTTCAGTGATATTAATACAAGTTTGATTTCACTTCTCTATGGATGCCAGTGCTTAGCTTTCTGTGATACACACACACAAACACAAACACACACACACACACACACACACACACACACCTACTGGAACCTGTTCTAGCACTTTTGCACCTGAGTCCTACAATTAGAAATGGAGGATAATTTCATAGCCAGTGTGGCATTCATGCCCATCATGCCTTTGTAACACAATCCTTTGAAAACAAGTTGTTGTCATAGTGTAGGCTAAGGAAACATGGACGTGAGTACCTTAGTGTTGGGGAGGGGGAAGAAAGCAGGCAAAAGTAGCAGAAGGCTAGATGTGCTTGTTCGTGTGTCTATGCATCTTTGTGTCTCTGTGTGATAATCCTTAACTTACAACTGTTCCCTTAGCAACCAAAGTTACAACAGCCCTGAAAAAAATGACTTATCACCAACCTTCACACTTACAACCATCCATTGCAGCATCCCCAAGATCACATAATCAGAATTCAGGTGGTTGGCAATCAGCATGTATTTGTGAAAGTTGCATCATCCCAGAGTCACATAATCACCATTTTAAAACTTTATATATATCTGTGTGTGTGTGTGTGTGTGTGTGTGTGTGTGTGCGCGCGTGTGTGCATGCGTGCATGCTTGCGTGCATGCATGCATGCATGTATATAAACCTGTGCTGTTGCTCTATGCCACCTTGCTTAGCAATGGAAATTCTGGTCTCAATTCTGGTCTTAAGTCGAGGACTACCTATATATCAGAAGAAATAATGTTTAAAAGTTTTAAAGAAATCCTAAACTTATTAGAAACAGAATGGAATAAACGGAAGGCTAGAAATATGAGAAATATTCATTCAGGTGTTGTAGATTTCTCTTTTATGTAAACAGAGGCTTTAACCCTTAGCAAAATTGTCTGGAAATGTATCCTGTCAGAAAAGGTACATAACGATTCTATATATTATTTAGTAATATCAGTGTAATTTTTCAATGAAAAGTATCAGTTTCTACTTTGAATAGCACTAAAATAGCAATATTTCAAGCAAAGTACATCCTCCAGGTGAAGTAGATGCTTAGGAATAAATACCACAGGCTAGGCTGGAAAGCTATGTGGCATTTGATAATATTTCTCCCCTGGATCAGGTCAATAGGCAAATGACTAGTTGAACAAAGACACACTTCTATTACAGTCACTGAGCCAGAATCATCTCTATGACAAAAGTTACACAGCTCAGAGAAGGACACACAACACACTCCCAAGTATTTAAAGTATGGCAAAATAAAATGCTCTATAAATACAAAAAAAATTACTATATTCATTTAAAAAATAAAAACAAAAGTATTACATTATAAAACTACTTTGTGAATAAAATATTTAAATACCAAACAGCTGTACAGCAAAACTGCTAAGTAGACTGCTTTCCTGTGTCTCTGGACTCAGCTATTTAATATTAAAATACTGGTTTATAAGCTGCACCAAAATTAAAATGCTTAAGATATATCCTTATTGATTCGTTAATCAATAATTTTGTGACACTTACAAATTAGTGCCAATATTTAAATTCCATACAATTTTAAGTAATACACTCAATCATCTTTATCTCACTAAATTTTGAGGATCCTCTTTATAATATAACAATTACATATTAGCACACTGCTAAACAAAAATTTTCTACTTGTCAGGTGATTTTAAAATCTTTACTGGCAAGTGCTATAGATATTTTACCCATAGTCTGGTGTTCTTTCACATGCAAATTAAACCAACCAAAAGGTTGCTTATCCATAGTATTAAATTTACCTCCTTCAACAGAGATCTCCTTGCCATTTCATCATCGAAACAAAAATCCTTCATTCCATGAAATGTTGACCATTTCCAAAATGTATATCATATGAACAAAATCCACAGAACAAGTTTTGGTAAATTGCAAGATTTCAGACAGCTTTTCTTCTGAATCTGAAATATACGTAAAATAATCTGATGATGAGTCTGCATTCATTTCTGACTCCATCAAATTAATAGTATCTAAAACAATACAAATGTGAACAAATGAGTATGCAAAGTAGACTTTAACTCGTTTGCAAAAGACCTTACAATCCTTAAAATTCTGTCATTGTCCAATACTCTTAATATATCACTGAGTCATAGATGTAAGCTTTTCAAAACTGCCATCATTGAAATATGGTCTGAATGGTTTCTACATGCTTGGTTAAATTAATCCACAGGTCTTTTACCCCTTTCCACCTCACACTGATCTTGCTGTCAAGATACATCACATTGCTCAGAGTAAGGTTCTACATTTAGGCAACAAAAAAGAAATGCACAGGTACAGTATAGGTGGTACCTTGCTCAACAGTAGTAACTGTCAGAGGGATCTTTGAGTCCTAGTGGACAACCATTTAAATATGAGCCAGCAGTGTGCAGCAGCTGCCAAAAAAGCCAACACAGTTCTAGGCTGCATCAACAGAGGGATAGAATCAAGATCACGTGAAGTGTTAATACCACTTTATAATGCCTTGGTAAGGCCACACTTGGAATGCTGCATTCAGTTTTGGTCGCCACGATGTAGAAAAGATGTAGAGACTCTAGAAAGAGTGCAGAGAAGAGCAACAAAGATGATTAGGGGACTGGAGACTAAAACATATGAAAAACGGTTGCAGGAACTGGGTATGTCTAGTTTAATAGAAAGAAGGACTAGGGGAGACATGATAGCAGTGTTCCAATATCTCAGGGGTTGCCACAAAGAAGAGGGAGTCAAACTATTCTCCAAAGCACCTGAGGGTAGAACAAGAAGCAATGGGTGGAAACTAATCAAGGAGAGAAGAACTGAGGAGAAACTTCCTGACAGTTAGAACAATTAATCAATGGAACAGCTTGCCTCCAGAAGTTGTGAATGCCCCAACACTGGAAGTCTTTAAGAAGATGTTGGATAGCCATTTGTCTGAAACGGTATAGGGTTTCCTGCCTAGGCAGAGGGTTGGACTAGAAGACCTCCATGGTCCCTTCCAACTCTGCTATTGTATTGTATTGCTCTCTGGTTGGTATGAAAATGTTCTATTATTTGGTCTTTCTGCTTCTTGATGCTTTTTATATGCAGTTGCACCCTGATATTTGACAATTGATACTTTCCCTAGTGGAACATCGCCAGGATATTTCTCTCTCAACTTTTTCTGACTACATGGTACATTAGATGTGTGGAACTTGAACATTTTTAGATTCTTATTATATATAAACATTAATTGATTAATGCATAAACATAATCTATTTCGGTGGGTTTTATTTAAGATGTTTACATCTTCCAATGCATATGAAACATTATGTGGTAAAATATGCTCAGCATGTTTATGCCAGAAGTTCCACCATAAATGAGATGACAGGATGAACGAGGTGAAATGAGATGAATTTACTTTGCAGCCTGATGTATAGTGCTAAATCTATATCTGAACTGCATGCAGATTTTTAGCTAATATGCATGACAAGAAAAGATACCATGAAAATAGACATACAAATTCTTCTCCCAGTTTACATCTTTCATGAAACTATCATAACGATGAACTCTGATTTTTCAGGATTTCTAATTACATATACAGTTTCATTCAGATTCAAACAAATTCTAGTAATCTCTAGTAAACATCTCTTTTTGATGTGCTCGAAATAGTTAAGCTGAAAACAGACAAAAGGGATTTATATGTAAGGACATATGGAACAGTCTTTTTCAATTGATCCAATAAGAGATCATGATGAAAAAGACCCTTTATTTCAATTTCATGTACTTCATATACTGCATAATGCTAGTGGTTACAGTATTAGAAATTTTTCCACCTTGTGACTCAACTGCTAGCCTACTGCGTCACTATTGCAAACATTATAAAACATTGATTGGGTAAGTTAATAGTGAATAATATTGTGAAGCCTTTGGAGGGGGCATTATTACAATTTTTATACGGGGGCTTTTGAGACCTGAAAATCATTTTAAGGATTCTTTCAGGACAAAAAAGATTAAAAAGGTATATCGGAATATATCTCCGTTTGTAACTCCCATGTGCAGTCCTCCCTTTAATAAGCTACTTTTGCTATGGTGCATGATGGAAAGGGAGAAATAGAGGTTTCCAAATAATGCTCGAGATAACACAATATGTGTTGAACCACTTTTTCAGTTGAGCATCTAGATGAAAATTAGACCTGTGCAATCCTTGCTCCATTTTGAAAATACCAATCCAGCACTGTTTTGATCATTAAGGCCACAAATTCTTTAGAATCATGATATTTTATTTATTTATTTACGGGACTTATATGTCCGCCTAGGTCATACAATGTCATAGGCAGCTCACAACAATATTTTCATTGCTTTAGATAATAGGAAGCTGACTATATCTGATATCAGGTCACACTGTGAAACTCCACAACTCCATCTGATTGGGAAAAGAGAAACCTCTTAAGTGGCTGCTCCAAGGCCATATAATTCCTTCCAAGTAAGCCTATGTCATTCTATCATTTATTTATTGCTCTTTATTTCTCACTGAGCTCCAAGGACTCCAAGTGGCTCTCATTTCCTCATTAATAGCTTTCCAGGATTAACAAAGGACTTCCTTTTTAGGAATGCTTTTAGTGTATAGTAAACTGCTTGTTAAAATATTTAATTGTGGTTCCTCAACCATTTGTTGGCTTATATTTCATGGTTTTATTCATGTTCTAAGTTCTCTAGAGCTCTACAGAGGTTAGGCGAGATATAAATGTTTGTAATAAAAATCAATCAACAAATGCCACACATGGCTTTGATTTGAAAAGGAATCTCCTGCCATAACAACAGAAAGAAACTCTATTCCTAAAACTATAGAAACTTTGCTGGGGCAAAACTCACTTAACAAATGTTTCACTTAACAACAAAAATGTTGGGTTCAATTGTGGTCATTAAGATGAAGACTACATGTATATTGAATAAATGTATTATGTGCACTGAATAGAATAATTTTGATTACATTGACAATGAACAACTAGCCTACTGCATTTATTTACAGGAAACTTCAAACTTAAAAATAAGGAACTTATTATCTATCTAATTTTAGCAGCTAAAATAATAATTGTCCAACATTGGAAATCTCTGAATAACATAATAATTGAGATGTGAATTAATAAGACATATTCAATTGCTATAACAGAAAACAAATACAGACAAAATTAAAATAGCAAAGTAGCAGAGGCAGGAATCACAAGTTAATTCCTCTAAACTGATTTTATGGCTTACCTCAGTAGATATACCTTATAATATAATATTTTACACATATAGTACATTTCTGCATGTGCAGTATTTGTCTGTTTACATTTTAATAGTTTTGTCACGTTCCGGCATTCACGTTGAATACATACAGAGAGTCAGTTTGTTTGGTGGGAAACTTTATTTATATCTAATATTATGTGATAACCAGCACTAAATGACTATGATACAAAGATAAGCAAATCCAAGTCAGTTCTAACCAAGTTAACACTATCACTCATATATCCCATTTCCACCCACAACTCCACCCAGATGACACCCAATCACCAGCACCAATCACTATGACCCACAGCCACCCTCCACCACACCCCAACTCAGTGTCATCATAGCCTCCTTCCTGTTCAGCTGCAGGTTACATCAGAGTAGGCAATTGCACCCAAGTAGAAGAGTTACTTCTGAGTAGGCAGGTGCACCCAAGTGGAAGAGTTACTGCAGAGTAGGCAGTTGCACCCAAGTAGAAGAGTTATTTCTGAGTAGGTAGGTTCACCTGAGTAGAAGAGTTATATCAGAGTAGGCTCGGAAGTTTAGCTGTTGTCCAGGAGGCACGCTTGCAGAGTAGTGAGGCAAGCCATGCAGAGTCGCATGCAGCTACAAGCTCCGCTGACATCAGAGAGTCAATGCAGTAGCGTGGTGGCATGTAAGCATGGCCGAGAGGGTGTGGCGATGGACGAGCTCCCCCCTGAATGGCAGCCCAAGGGCTGACAAGTTATTTGTATTTTACATATTTTCTTCTTTCTGTATCTTGAATTTATGTTAATTTAATTACTCAATGTTTTTTAGACATAGTTCAATAAAAACATGTGATACTCCATTTTCATTTAATGTTCATCCTGCTCCCACCATGTACCCATACATGGCTTGCTATTTGAAAGCCAAATGATGCTCTCAGTCTCCAGGTTTCACACATGACATTAATACATTAAAACATATTTATAAATCATTTAGAAATCATGGAAATGATTAGATTGCTTTGAATCTTGGTATTATTCATGTCATTTGTCCTGTTACAAGTCTATGTCAGATTTCCTAATTCTATTGATTTCAACATCCCAGAATTCTCACAAATGGCAAAGTTGGCTAGGAAATCCTGAGAGTTGAAATCCAAACACCTGGAGAATTCCAAGACTTGATAATAGTTGCAATTAGTTCTCATTTTATAACTGTGTTAAATCAACCTTTGTTCACTATGGTGACCCTGTCACAAATTCATGCTACCCCCAAATCTTTGTAAGTCATTTGACACTTCTTGCAACCACCTAACAGAGATATCTTTATGATTTTGATGAAAAATTTAAAAATATATAGGTACATAGAACAGTTTTCTAATATAGAAAATAGGTATATGTCTTTCTGCATGTGTGTATTCATATTCCTTAAAAATAGGAGTGGGTTGCTGATCATTTTGCTACTAGTTCGTAAACCGCATGCATACCAGATGCATGCTATGCACATGTAAATTGTTCTTCGTGCATGCACAGAACAATTTACAGTGAACTGCGCACACGCAGTCACTAAAAACTGAAATAGTGGCAGCTCAGTGGCAGTGAGGGAACTGGTTCGAGCGCATGGCAGGCCTAGGTCGCTCCTGGTTCTGCGACCCAGCCTGAATTCCACTACCAGTTCTGCCAAAACGAGCCAAACTGAGAACAACCCACCTCTGCGTAGAAAGGGTTTAAAACCAGGCAGCCTGAGGTGCATCTTGCTAAGGAATTTATCTTGAAACTAAAGGATTAACAACACGTTGAAATAGTTGCATAAGGCAGAAAGAAAAGTAATTTCTCACACAGAAAACAATGATTGCTGTTTGTTACTGAATTAGTTCAAACATTTTGTAATAGACATATTCATGATTGCCAGGATAATGTAATATAGTAATGAATCCGGTTATTGTATATTTAATTATACTGATGCATTTATTTATAAATACCTTCCAGCGTTATGGAAGGATCACTGCCTCTAATAACAAATGTATGTGATGCATGCTAATGAATTGGATAAGCAAGAAAGAAAAAGTATGTTATCAACAAAGGGCTGCATATTGATTACAGATTTTTGAAAAACGATAAAGCAGCAGAAGTTACCTTGTCCATTGAGGATGTTTACATTCTGTTAACTGGAATGAAAACCCAGAAAAATGTGATGGAGGTTGCCATGCCTTCTTGGGCTCCTCCTGAATAGTGCTAAGTAATTGATTGACATCCGAAATAGGAACATTCCTGAGAGGAAGAGAGAATGCACTGCAAAAAATTTATTGTCATCCCCATTTATAAACATACCTAAGATACAGTTTATCATCCAGTATATGGAATGCAGGAAATCCTTCTTTCTAAAAATAAACATTTACCAATATAATGTCAGAGAATATTAATGCATGCTATATGTACAATTCTTGACCTTTCTCATACGCAAACAATAAGAAAAGTGAAAAGCCTGAGCTACCGCATCATTACCCCGCTCCCATATCTCCAGCTGGCATCCTTTACTTTTTAAAACATTACTCAAGAGATGTCTAATGGGCTGCTTGACAGGATGTCAATTTATTCTTTTCAGAAGAAAAATTGTCCACTTGTGTACAGTTGAGCAACATGAAACACACCTGGCCCATGTTCTTCAAGAAAGATGCCTTGCAGACGTAAAAATGGCGCATTTCATCATTTTCTACTTTTTTCACATAATCATGATTTCCTTCACCTTGCTGTTCCTTGTCTTCCATCAAGAATTTAAAAAGAAACACTAACAACAGTTATAAATCACACTAAGGAATTTCTAAATTCTTTGATTTTTGCTACTAAGATGTCTCTTGGATGCCATATAACCTTTTCCAGGTTTCTGTCAAGCATTAATTTTATTTCTTTATTTTCATTGGATTCTTTTCCACCTTCTTAATAACATTCCATTAGTATTTCTGGATTATAAAAGGCCTACTTGTAAAGAAATAGTATCATTAGTATCATTAGAACCATCAGGTTATAATAAGGGATAGAATAAAGGGGGCTTGTAAGATTTCTATAGCCAATGGAATATAATAGTTGCCTCATCCTGGCAATGCTAAAATAAGGAGTGAAGCATTTCCAATTAGAATTTAAGATTTCTGCTTATAAATCAAAGCTAAGGGGAATGATTGGTACAAAGAGAGAAAAACGCATATAGGCATGGAAGTTTCAAGGATTGCAAAAACAGAACATTTCTTTGTCATACAAATAAGCTCAAAATATTGATCAGGGTTGGAGCATCTGGTATTTTCAGACTTTTCAATCAAAAAGTTCTTAACGATAGTTAAAAAGCAATTTCTGAAAATAATTAGAAAAGGAAATGTGCAAACTGGTGTTCTTTTAAAAGCATTGATTATGGTTTGAGCAAGGTGGCTATTCCATCATCTCCCAGAGTTTTAAACTGCTGTCTTGCAGTCTCCTGGTGAGGATCAACTGTTTAGAACCCTTCTGGGCAACCTCAAGTCCTCTCCTTGTCCAGAGAGGAATTACTAAGAGCCAGCCTATTCACCAGATTTCTTTCCACTGTCAGTTCTCAGCATCACTTTAATGGAGTTATCTTCAGTTCATCACATCTTCCCCAGAAATCCAATGTTAGTTGCACTTTCCCCATAACTTTTAGATTCAACTTTGAGTCAAATGAGACAGGTTTGTTTCAATTCAAATGTAAGCAGGCTATTTCCAAACCAACTAATTTGGGGTCCAAATGTTATAGTTGAAGCATACCCTTATTTTCATCTTGCAATTCCTTTTAATGAACAAATCCATACAAGTTATTATAATAATGTTTTTGGTTTTATATGATAAAGTTGTTATCCACCCAAATTTGATATCTGGGTAAAGACCATTTTAGCCTTTGATGGACCATTTCATGAACAGATCACAGACCAAATACTTTGTATCTTGAGAGCCAAAATGGTAACATTATCAAAACAGAAAATTTCTACACTATATTGTAAATACTTATACTCCCTAGGGATATGACAAAAATGCAGTTATTCATGCATTTATGAATTGGATTGACTTGAATATATTTTATGTGAAAAATCTTGTTAATGTTCAGTTGGCTGAACATAAATATTTATAATCATTATATGCTGATTTTATCACAGCATATTTAAAAATAGTAGTTTACAAAAAAAAAAATAGATTCCTTCAGTTGTGTTTTATATTATATTTTATATAGTCAAAATTTATGTTGCTTTGCAATTTGAATGGGTCATTAAGAATATCTACCACTTTTGATGAAATGACTGATAATTAACAACCAAGCTTTATATAGGTATAAAATGTTGGCAGATAAATTCAGCCAAATATTCATCAGCAATGTGGATTTTTATATATGGGTAATAGTATTTTTAAAATGTATTTTAAGTTAAACATAGTCCCACCATTTACAAGAGACTCATAGTTTTATCATCTTGCCATCCATGTTTTTTATGTATCTAAACCATTGTATCTCTCAAAAATATTAGGAGCACACAAAGATGTGAATAACAGATGAAGAATGAAAAAAAAATGCTAAGATGTATTTCAGTCCAGAAGAAATCAGAAAAGACTGCATCAGTTGACTGATCATTACTTATTATTCATTCCCATCTCAAGGAACAGCTGCTTTTTGCTCTTAGCTGATGATCGTGAATCACAGGAGGAAACAACAACCAGACGAGACAGAATTTTCAATAATTTTACAGAAGCAAATCCTAATAAAATAATTGGGAAGTGAAATAATAGAATTAGGATTTAGAAACATGAGAAATAATCAGGATTGTTAATGAGTTGTGTACATTATGAAAAAAATATTTTGCACATTTCTGGGCAATCAAATCCAATGTCTATATCATGGATGTTTGAAGAAAGGGTAACATTCTTCATTATGGCAGCTAATCTTTGTTTCATTATCTCCATGAACCATGCATAGAAAGTAATATCTAATATGCAGGCAACATATGTAGAGCCACACACAAGTGACTGAAACTGACAGCACAAGAAGAGCATTCCTACAGTATTCCATGCCACAGATCCATCAAGATACATTCTAGAATTGCACAACTGTTGGAAAGATAATGACTGCCCTCCTCTACTACTGCTGCTTAAAATTCTGAAGGCAGAAAACATGCATAGACAGTAAAGAGCCTCTTCCATGGATATGTCCAGTTCACCTCTGAAACTCTCTGACCTGGTGGCTGTCATATCAGATGCCAACAAATTCCATGTGTTGATAGGTTGTGTCAGTAAATTAGTTTATTTAATTTTGAATTTTTCCACATTTAATTTTAATGATTGATTCCAAGTAGTAACATAGTGGGGAAAGGGAAATAAGTCCCATTCAACATTTCCTATAAGATGTGTAATGTTATATTTTTATATCATAATCCTTTGTATCATACCCTGACCTTCCTTTATCCAAAGCACAAAGCTTTATGCACTGTGTATATTGTTCATATGGACCTGTTCAAGGTTCCTAATCACTTTCTTTGTAGTTTTGGGAGAGATGTGTATGTAAATTTTCCAGTTTTACAATGCCCTTTCTCAACAGGATGACTAGAATGGTGTATAATATTTCAAGTGAGGTCTTACTGTGGATTTGAATAAGGGTATTATTTCATTAGTGATTTTATTTTCAATCTTCTTTCTAATGATACCAAGCATTGAATGCGCATTTTTTACAACAGCTA
This sequence comes from Natrix helvetica, assembly GCF_964273705.1. NCBI lineage: Eukaryota > Metazoa > Chordata > Lepidosauria > Squamata > Natricidae > Natrix > Natrix helvetica. The sequence continues at coordinate 35,495,830 of NC_138551.1, read as the reverse complement.
TACACATTCATCAACTTCTCTATTGTGATCCCTTTCCTGATCAATCATTGCAAGTTCAGGCCACATTAATATAAAGCCCATTTGTACTTGCTTGTATTGAAAGGCACTGGCCATTTTGATGCTAATTCACCAGAGTGGATAACGTTTTTTTGAGATCTCTGCAATCTGTTTAACTTTACGTACTGTTCAGACTTTGGTATCATCAACAAATCATACCATATCACTGCTTATCTTTAAATCCAGACTGTTTATAAACAAATTAAAAACAGAATACTCCACACACTAATTCTGAGACAGCCAATTTTATGAGCCATTTAGTTCTATTCTGTTTTATGTTTTTAGACACTTTACAGTTCATGAGAATATGTAAACGTGTACACCCCCCCTCCAGCTATTAAGTGTAATGTCAAGCTTAAACAAATCAAAGAGGAGGATAATTACTAAGGATGCTGCACACAGAAGAACAGCTGTGCTCAAGTGGGAATGGGAGCTTCCTATATTTATAAGAAGCCTGGGTACAATTCAGCACAGGAACATGCCAATATAATCGAACCATTCATATACTGGCCAGACCCACTCATAAACCTCAATTCCTTCTTATCCTAACAATGAGATCTGCTTCTCCAATGGATCCTGTTAAAATGTCTTTGAACTTTTAATACTGATGAAAACTGTAGACATGCCCAATTTCATGAAGCATAGAAATTAGCAGTTGAACAGTAAAGCATTGATTTAGTCAAAGTTGAGCTGAAATCAAGGAGTTTAGGAGTCAAACTCAACCCAACCTGAAACACATGAAAACAGCCTACAATAGAAAAGTTTACTCCAGCACCTCATTATAATTCAGAAAAGCTTAAATATTCATGCATTATGTGTCCACTTAAACACAACTCATGCCAATTAGTGTTTGTTATGGAGCAGATGTTTCAAAGTCACATGCTACTTATAAGCTTACAAGGTTCACTTGTAAGCTATGAGCAGTGATGGGTTCCGGATCCCGTTCCAACCGGTACGACGGCTTCCACATGGACGCGTGAAACACCCGCATGCGTCTCAGCACCGCCGCAAGCCTCCGTGATGCTCCAGCTGCTCAGTGGAGCATCGCACATGTGCTGTATGTGCCATGCATGTGTGCGGAAGCCCCGAAGACTTAAAAGACAGGTAAGGAGCTTGGGCCAATTAGTGGGTGGGCCCTCCAGAGCACTGTACTGGAACTGTATCTGGTGCTCCAGGAAGCATATGTACCGTGGCGAACCACCTGCAACCCACTACTGGCTATGAGCTATTCTATGCAATTTTTCCTTCGGTCTTTTGATTGCATATATGAAATGACAAAACTATTGTGGGCTAGGCAATTTGCTACCCTGTTTACCCTGAAAATTGTTTTATTATATCTACCTAAAATACCTTAGAATCATCTGAATACAAATGGCAAAAAATAGGTGAAGACAATATTTCTGAGACAAACATATTGAGTCCTTCAACTATAGACATTCTCCAAACCGTTCTCTATAAGGATCTCTGTAGAGAAGGAGATCCACAATATCCTACTCCTCTGGATTTTCTCCCAGGGAACACAGTATTGTCTTCTTAATGTCTTCATTGTAAAGGACCCAAACCAAAAGTCATCAGACTTCTTTTAGTCTTTCATAATGGCTGAGCTTTTTTTTCAATGCATGACAAAATAATGTATATAAAAGTATGATGGAGAAATACTGTATATACTGGATAAAATCCCTGTGATTAAGATGAATGTCTTAACAAAGATGGAAGGAAAAGAAAGAGGAGGTTTAGGTTTACCAGATTTGAAATTGACACTTCTATATTCCTGCTGTTTGGTTTGGATGAAAGAGTGGTTGACTCTCCAAAAGAAGAGATTATTTGAATTAGAGGGACATGAATAAGATTTGGATGGGACACCTTCTGATAATGTGAGATGGTTAAAATAAATATTGATTTTTAAGAAGCATTCTATTAGGCATACAGAGGTATGATGGCTCAGTAGTTAAAGATGCTGATCTTATCACCTGGAATCAGTGACGTGCGGTGAGGTTTATGACTGATGAGGCTGGTGACATCATCAAACCACGTGGTTGCTCCGATCGCACGGGCGCAGCCCAAACGGAGAAGTTTCTTTTCTCAGAAATGTCAGAAAGAGGCAGGCAGGCTGCCGCAGCTCCACTGAAAAGACATTTCTGAGAAGAGAAACTTCTCCTTTCTCCTCCTCCCCCCCCCCCTTCTAGCACTGATGATGTTACCGTGTTTCCCCGAAATTTTGGGGCTGCCGGGCGGCTGCTCCCTTGTGAACTGGCTCCCGAAGAGCCGGGCACAGCCTCAGGGGCGAAGCAGCCATGAGGTAACCATGCTCACGAGCAGCCGCCCGGCAAATCCCCTCTCCAGCTGGGAAAAGCGCCATTCACTGACCTAGGGGGTATCCCTAAGGTGCCAAGCCATGTGGTTGTCTGCCCGCCCCCCCAGCTCCTGCGGCTTGGCACATTCGGGATACCCCCTAGGTCAGTGCATGGAGCTCTGCCCGGCTGGAGAAGGGGGTTGCGCGAGCGCCTGTTTCGCCCGCAGCTTCACCAAGCCCTTGCGCAGCTCTCCCAGGCCACCACCGCCGGCCGCCGACCTCTGGCCGTTGCTGCCTGCCGCCGACCGCCGCCAACCCACTCCGAGCATAACTTTCAAACTCCAAAACTCGGGGCCGAGTCTTCCAGCATCGGCCACTCTAGGAGTGCTCTCTATGGTGGGCCGGCTGCTGGAAGACTCTGTCCGGAAAACTCTCTGTCCGGCAGCCGGCCCACCATAGAGAGCACTCCTAGAGCGGCCGATGCTGGAAGACTCGGCCCCGAGTTTTGGAGTTTGAAAGTTATGCTCGGAGCGGGGCGGCGGCAGTGGGTGGCGGGCAGCAACGGCCAATGGTTGGCGGCTGGCGGTGGTGGCCTGGGAGAGCTGCACAAAGGCTTGGTGAAGCTGCGGGCGAAACAGGCGCTCGCGCAACCCCCTTCTCCAGCCGGGCAGAGCTCCATGCACTGACCTAGGGGGTATCCCGAATGTGCCAAGCCGCAGGAGCTGGGGGGGGGGCGGGCAGAGCACCACATGGCTTGGCACCTTAGGGATACCCCCTAGGTCAGTGAATGACGCTTTTCCCGGCTGGAAAGGGGATTTGCTGGGTGGCTGCTCGTGAGCATAGTTACCTCATACCTGCTTCACCCCTGAGGCTGTGCCCGGCTCTTCAGGAGCCAGTTCACAAGAGAGCAGCCACCCGGCAACTCTCCCCTCTGGCCAGACAGAACGCCACTCCCCAACCTAGCGGTATACCGAAGGCGGCAAGCAACGTGAGCGCTCCCCCCCCGGCTCCTGTAACTTGGCCCGGGATCCTTGCAAGGGGAATGGGACCACATGTGCAGGCGGCTCCTCAGCGCACAGCCTCAGATTAGCAGAGCCGCGATCCCCTTCCCCTGCACACGTGGTCCCATTCCCCTCCTTCCTGAGCCAACATGAAGGGGACCGCGGCTGCGCTGATTGAGGCTGGAGCTGAGGAGCCTCCTGCACACGTCCCATTCCCCTTGCAAGGATCCTGGGCTCGCCCGATGTAAAAAATGGCGAGATCGGCACACTTGGGGCTGCTGCTGAGATGTCCAGGGAGGCTAAACCAAGCCGCGTGCCTCTCCCAGCCACTTTCACGGCTCCCTGGAGTAATTCTTTTTTTATTTTCATGATGAGAGTGGTGAGGCTCCGCCTCCCCTGCCTCCCCTGACTGCACGTCACTGCCTGGAATGCTGACAGCCTGGTTTTGAGACCTGAAGTCCCTGTGATGTTGTGAACCTCCATTGCTGCCCCAGCACCAGCCAACCTAGCCATTTGAAAGCATCCAAATGTGAATAGATAAATAGGCACCATTTCAGTGGAAAGGTAACAGTGTTCCATGCACCACACATATGGTCATGCTGGCCACATGACTATAGAAGTGTCTTCAGACAATGCTGGATCCCTCAGCTAAGAAAGAAAAATGCATACAGCCCCAAAGAGTTGAACTTGACTGGACAGGGGAAACCTTTATCTTTACCTTTCCTTCATTAGTGTGCCATCCAAGTCTGGAATAAAAGCAAAACTAAGTTCTTTACAAAGATTCCTCTTTGGATGTTACCTCATCCAAGCTTTTTAAAGAAAGAAATGTCAGACTGGTGGACATGGTCAAATAATACATTTTAACCAAGGTGAACCTAGAATTGAAATCAGAAGGATGCATCTGTCATTGGTTTATACGTATATTTACAATTTAAAGAAAAATGTAAAGTTAAATAAAAAAACCTGATAAATTTGACTATGCAAAAATGAATCTGAAATTGTATTATGTGGTAAGGATGAACATGTTATTGCCAAGGTTTTCAAGTTGTTACTGAAATTGAATTTGGAGGATTTATATATGAAGCATTGTATGATTCAATGGCCAAAGAATTTTGGCCATAATGTAATACTTGAACAATGGGAAAATATAGGAACAAAGCTTTCAGAATTTATACTGAACTATAACTTAAAGGAAAAATGTATCAAATGATGCAGTAATGGTATTTAACCCTGAACAAATTGAGAAAAGTGCATACAAGGGCCTCTAATGTGTGTTGGAAATGGAAGTGTAAAGGAGGAACTTTTTATCATTTGTTGTGGGCTTGTGACAAAGGAAAGAAATACTGAGGTATTTTAATACAGAAGATTCTCAAAATGATTATAAAAATCAAACAGATACTTATTTTAGTTTTACTGGACAAAGAGCTTGAAAAAAATAGAACTTGTTATTATGCATGTTGACATCATACCTTTCTATGTGCAAAAATGGAAAGATACTAATGGCTAGAAAACTGATGGAATTGGCAGAGATGGACAAATTAACTGCTTCAAACAAAGAAAAGAATGCATCCAACTTTGTTTCTTCTTGGAAACCACTTCTGGATTTTGTTGTAGAAAAAAATTAAACTTTGGTATTTGCTAATTAGGTAAGTTTATTGTAATAGAAATCACTAGTACATATTAAGCATGCAAAAGTAAAAACTTGATGTTGTATTCTACTGTACTGAAAAGAGTTGAAAGTTAATGCTTTTCTTTTCCCTCCCTTTATCCTACACTTCCATCTTCCCCTGTTCAATTTCCTGTCTGCCTAGTATTTTAATTTTCATTTGTATTTTATATTTTGATAAGACTAAGTATAATAATAATAATAATAATAATAATAATAATAATAATAATAATAATAATAATAATAATAATATAATAATTCTGATTCTACAAAAAAAAACGCTCTACTTGGAACAGCTTATATCCTCTGACATTACCTTAACAGTTCCGAGGTCCTTGGTTAGGACTCGAGCTGTTGAGCTACCAACCAGCCCCAAAGGGTGTGAATCTCACCAAAGATTAACCATGCAATAATAATAATAATAATAATAACAATAATAATAATAATAATAATAATAATAACAACAACAACAACAACAATAACAACAATAACAATAACAACAATAACAACAATAACAACAATAACAACAATAACAATAATAACAATAACAACAATAACAATAACAACAATAACAACAATAACAACAATAACAACAATAACAACAATAACAACAATAACAACAATAACAACAATAACAACAATAACAATAACAATTGTTGTTGTTGTTGTTGTTGTTATGTAATCTTTGGTGAGATTCACATCCTTTGGGGCTGGTTAGTAGCTCAACAGCTCAAGTCCTAACCAAGGACCTAGGAACTGTTAAGGTAACGTTGGAGGATGTTCCAAGTAGGGTGGTTTTTTGTAGAATCAGAATGTTCAAGTCTGGTAAATTTAGAATCTCCAAATTGGAGCCCTTTAGGTATTGCTCAAGGGCTCCAATTACAATCGGGACAACACACAATTTATTTTTCCACAGTCGCTCAACTTCAATTTTCAAGTCTCGGTACTTTGCGATTTTTTCTTGCTGTTTATCTTCAATTCGTGCACCACCAGGTATTGCAATGTCAATGAACCATACTTTTTTCTTTTCAATTATTGTTATGTCAGGTGTGTTGTATGCCAAGTGCCTGTCAGTCTGGATTCTGAAGTCCCACAAGATCTTGACTTTCTCATTCTCTAAAACCTTCTCAACCTGATGTTCCAAGTGGTTTTTGCTGTACTCAAATCAAAACGTCTGGCACAATTTCCAGTGAATAATCTTAGCAATGCGGTCATGGCATTGTAGGTAGTCATTTTGTGAAATTTTGCTGCATCCACTGATCAAGTAGTTGTCTGTCTCATCTTTGTCATTACAGAGCCAACATTTGCTGTTGCTGGTAACAACCTGAATTTTTGCCTTCATGCAATTTATGGCTAAGGTTTGTTCTGGAGCTGCCAAAATAAAGCTTCTTTTTTCAATACTCCTTATCTTAACGAGTTCCAAGTTAGTTTATGATCAGTTTTGCCTTCAATACTTTTCAAGTATTAGCCATGCATACAATTTTCAGCTCGTATCTCAATTACTTCTTTCTTATATTCAGCTTTCGACTTAATTGTCTTTATTTACTTCCTTAATCATTGGTTCTTTACTTTTCTGGATGCAATCATTCAACCTGTGTCTTTCTTCTTCCACAGTCTGCTTTACTTGTAGGAGTCCTCGACCACCCTCTGCTCTTGGTAGATATAATCGGTCAACATCACTTTTAGGGTGCAAGGCATGATTCATTGTCATAAGCTTCCTTATTTTTCTGTCTAGGTTGTCCGACATTAGAACCACCACCGACTTCCGCTCCTTCCGGCAGAAACTAAAGACTCACCTGTTCCGACTGGCTGGCCTGGCATAATTTCAACGCCTATCTCCTGGCATTTATATTTTTACTGGTTTTTAAGGGGATTATTCTGTAGACTTAATTTTATTGGGTATTGGGATTTTAATGTCTGTATATTTTAATTATTTATTAGCAATACAGTCCTGCACATCTTTTATCCTCCTCTTATCCATCTATTTTATATTTGTATATATATATTGTCCATTTAGTAATTTTAATTGTTTTAATTTTGTTCTTTGACATGGACTGTACACCGCCCCGAGTCCCTTTCGGGAGAGGGGGCGGTCTATAAGCGCTAATAAATTCAAATTCAAATTCAACTCCATCTGGGTCCAGTCAATTATTCCTGCACAGTATCGAATCACAGGTATAGCCCAGGTATTTATGGCTTTTATGATGTTTCTTCCACTCAATATGGACTTTAATATCTTGCGAATTTGTCGAATGTACTTGGCTGAAGTTAATACCTTGACTTTATTATGCATTAAGTCAGAAGCCTCTAAAATCCCCAAGTACTTCTTCTGGTTTTACTGATTTTATCATTTCTTCATTTTCAAGTTCTATTACATCATCTTCTATGAACTTGCCTGCTTTGATTGCCATTGTTGCACATTTGTCAATTCCAAACTGCATACCAATGTCTTGGCTAAATTCTTTTGTGCTTTCACAAGTCTAAAAAAATTTGAAATCCACCATTGTGTCAATTCCTCACCAGCCATAAACCTCACCGCACATCACTGGTATTATTATTATTATTATTATATTCTTTATTTATTAAACATGAAACTCAGGCAACTGAACATTCAAAAATGCATTACAAGTACCAATGACTGGTGCTAATGGTTGATACGGTTTGCTGCCAGAGTCCTTGGTATTAACCAAGTACCTTCTTAAAATATAAGATGTTCCAAATAGTGCAGTTTTTTGCAGTTCCACTGGTGTTATTGCAGGAAGCTGCAATTTGTTGATGTATCTTGTAAAATTCTTGGACATGGTGCCAAGTGCCCCAATGACAATGGGTATCACTGTTACATGCTTCATCCATAGCCGTGTAGTTTCGATGGTCAGGTCGCGAGATTTCATTATTTTTTCTAGTTCTTTTTCTTTGACTCTGGCATCTCCAGGAACAGCAATATCAATAAACTGTACACTTCGGCCCTCTACAACCGTGATATCTGGTGTGTTGTGCTCCAAATGATTATCCATTTGTATTCGAAAGTCCCACAAGATCTTTACCTTCTCATTTTCGATAACTTTTTCCACTTTATGTTCTCATGACTTTCTGGATACCAGGTAAATCATATTTTTTACATAATGTCCAATGGATTAATTTAGCAACTCAGTAATGTCTAGCTTTGTAATCAGTTTGTGCAATTTTGCGCATTCACATATTAAAATGTGAAACAGTTTCGACTGTTATTGCAGAGTCAGCAGTTTGGGTTGTCAGTAGATTTTTGTATCTTTGCTTTCATGGCATTAGTTTGTAGTGCTTGCTCTTGAGCAGCCAGTATTAAACCTTCCATTTCTTTCTTGATAGTTCCCATCTTAAGCCATGTCCATGTCAAGTGGTCATCACATTTTCCTTCAACGTTTTTCAAGTGCTGTCCATGCAAAGCTTTGCAGAGGCTTGCTGCAAAACAGTTAAGGAAGGCAAGAAATCCCTGGGAATTACTGATAGAAACAAGGAATGCCACTATACCAGGTCCTGACTAACCAGATGCCTGACCAAATATTAGTTTACTATACTATGTAGTTTACAATCTTGAAATTCAAAACACAGAAAGCTAAGTTTGCACATTTTTTACTAGCAAATAATATGCAAATTACACAAATGATACAAATATTATTTGATTGTTTGCTCCAATAAGTCAGATTTGATTTGTTAGACACCATAGTCCAGCATCAGCAATGCTGATAATGCTGAAAAAGAATAATAGTAACTAACCCACCCTGAAATAAAAGTTTTCTCCATTCACTAAACTTTTTAGTCGGTATAGATATATTAACTACTTTGAATCATTTCAGTGTCATGCAGTAAATATTAGAGTTACTGATTTTAGCTGCTAAATAATTTAAAGTCAGAACACAGAAGAGTAATTGTGGATAAATACTCAGATATTTTGTTCCACATGGACTTCCGAAGGATTCCCTCCTTCCTTTCATTTTCACCTGACTTATCTCAGATGTTAAACACTTTGCATGGCACCATTGTTGCCAATATGAAGATGTACAAAAATCATAATAAATAGCTTAAGACACTGTTTTCTGCAAGCTTCTTATTTACCTTACTCCATATTGAAATCTAATGTAATACGTACCAACAAATTTAGTATTTAAATTGTTCAGATATATTCTGTGCATCAAAAATATTAATGTTACATGTATCACCAAAAATTACAAAAAAGCTTGTTTTGTACTTGTTCATTTCATAACATTTCTAGCCCATTTTTCTCATAAAACCCAGTTACAACAATTTAAATCCACTTACAATAAAACCCGTCTAAAACCCTTAAACCTTTAAATCTATTTACACAGGAAGAATATCTCATTTTATAGAACATCAACCCAAAAGCAGAAAGTACAGTAACACAAACTTAACCAAAGGCTTACGAGAATAGACATGTTTTTATTTGGCAGTTAAAGGCTTGACAGCTACCATAACTGAATAGGGAGACAATTCCACAATTGGGATATTTGAATAGGGAATACCTTCACATGAATCACTGCACAGCTAATCCCTGGCAGATGTGATATCCTGAAGACAAAATACTATTCAGATAACCAGGTACATAAGGGAGAAGTTATGTAAATAAATACTTTATTTGTATCTTACCATTCTTCCAAATGACTCACACTGGTATATATATATTTCTTTCATATTCATCACTTTATTCGGCTGAGAGATAGTGAAGAGTACACAAACCACCTATTGAAATTCATGGCTGAATGAGAATTTGTAACAGGGTTTCTTGTTTTCAGATAGTTTGAGTGTCTGTTACCAGTGGGCAGGAATGATTGAAAAATGCATGTAGCACATATTATTTTTGTATAATGACATATCTAATAATATATTTACATTTCATGTACTAGGAACTTTATGCTGGCTATTTCCATTAATTTGCAAATATGCATGGGTGTGCACTATTTTCCTAAAGGTAAGTTTGTAGTTTCTTGGGCTAAACTTGATGTTTTAGTATGAGACAAGTGTTGTATGTTGCAACATCACTTCTCAGCAACAAACACTACAAATGTTAAATAGTCTTTGGCACATGCACACTTAAGCCTATAGAACTGCATAGCTAAATGACTTGAAGTGATGATTATGAATCTTCAGCTCGGGTTGCTTGTCCTGGATACTACCTGTTCTGGTGAGCCTCTGGATTAAAGTAGTAATTCAAGTAATTCACCTAAAATATTTTGGATTTGGTCCTCCTAAAAACCTTTCCATTCGTTTTCAACGAATTTCTCTCTTTTTCCCTTAACAATGGCCCTCAGTGAAATGAAACACAGCAAGGCAACAATGTTGATTTATGAAGTGCTAAATTTCAAGTGCTAAACAGCGTTCTGTGCATTTTTGGCGTTTAGTCATGCCAGTCATATGATCATGGAGATGTCTTTAAACAGCGCTTGCTCTTCAGCTTTGAAATGGGTATGAGCACAACCCCTAGAGTCGGGAATGACAAGCACATATATGTGAGGGGAACCTTTACCTTTAAACTTCAAACATTAAATCTGCTTCTTTAGCAAAGCACAGAAAACATAGCAAAAGTAGGGTGGGGGGAGGAAGAATATATCTCTCACCTTAGGATATGTTTTGCATTACCCATAATGCTTTTTTGTGTATGGTGGGCATTTTAGAAATACCCTAATAAATACCTAGTAAACCTGGAGAAGACATTAGAGATCATTGAGGTTCTACTTATCAGAACAAGGTATCTTTCACTTTACTTCAGTTTGGACCTTAATACTTCCTGATTTTTGAATGAGATGTGGAATCTTCTCTTAGTTTGCCAAATCCATTTGGATCAAGCAATGAAAAGAGATTGTTTTAGCTGGATTGTAGCACACATTGCATATAGCTTTTAGCTTTTAGTCTAATTCTGTAGCATTAAAATAATCCTTTGAATAAACGCATGTTGAATAATTATAAAATTTGCAAGTAAACCAATGTATTAGCCATCAGCAACATAATCTTTTTTCCCTGTGCTGTTCTGCAACTATTCTTTTATTCATGCATTTCTGAGAGAAAAAGCTGAATTAAAACTAATGGGAGGAAATCTCCATGATTTGTAACAGCCCAGTGGGAATACAATCTGTACTCCTTGAATGGCTTTAATCCAATTGAATTCATATATCAAAGAGCATGATGGATTTGTCTGTAGAGTTGTAAAGTGGAGGATAGAGAGCACTTTAGTTTTTAATAGGTAGGCACCACCTGCTTAGACACACTCAGAAAATCAAGGCAACTCTGAGAGACCTGTGGTGAAATTTGAATGTCTTGCTGCAAAGTTCCTTATATGAAAACTAATACCCTTTTCTCTGCGAGAGAAATGTACTAATCAAGAAATATGCCTACGGCAGCCTTAATTGATCTCTTAACATCTGACTGATGGCTTCCAGAAAATTACACATAGAAATAATATTTCCCATTGCCCAAACTACACTTTGAAAACTCTGGAAGCTCTGCCTTTGTATTTTTCTTCTTGGCCTCAAGAGTAGCAATCTCTTTGATCCAATTAGATTATATCTAAATCAGCAACAATGATATGCAGAAGTTCTCAAAACCAAAACTGTACACTAATGGACTCCCTCCCCATTCTAATCAGGGATCACACACATCCACTGCATATCTACATAAATATTTCCTAGGGCCACAGGAAATGTAGTTGGTAAAATGATGACTCTGGGAGTCATACCTGATATTTTACAACTGTACAATTGTACGTTCTTCTGTTGCTTCTTTTCTGGTCTTATAGTGGACAGTTGACTTCATTATGTAAGGTATCTTTCAATGGTCCTAAAAGGCAAAATAAAAACAAAAAACTGAGTACGAGTAGTTAGCAAACTTGAGTTGTTCAATCTGGATACTAAGCAAACTGCAACATGTGGTGTTTGGTGGTGTGTCTGTCTCAGGGCTTGAAACATTTTGCAGAAATCCTTGAAACATGGTAAACAGTATTTTGCTGTTATATTATAGGAATATATTAAGTGAAGGTCTTAATGTACGAGTCAACATGAACAGATACTTTGTTCTAAATCAAGATTCAGCTGAAACTGATAGCTATTTGTCTGAAACGGTATAGGGTTTCCTGCCTAGGCAGGGGGTTGGACTAGAAGACCTCCAAGGTCCCTTCCAACTCTACTACTATTGTATTGTATTGTCTCTTGGTATATAAAGGAAAAACATGATTGTTAAAATTCACAAGGTAAAATGATTGCTACAAAAAAGATTTCATAATGTAAAGAAAGTTATATAACTGAAAGAGTTGATCTCTGGGCTTTAACACAGAGAGTCTGAGTACTTCCACTGCTTTCAGATTTTCTAACTATTGTTGGAAGATGCAAAAGGAACATTTTTATTTTCCTATGAACAGGGAGAGCTCAAATTGGCACTTCAACATTTCAGTTGAATCTGTGTTATTCACACTACTATGATAGTATCGTGCTGTCACATTGTGTTTGGCAGAAAAGAAATGTGAACTTGAGTCAGTGACAAAAAAAGACACATATCTAAATGTAGGTGTAATCCTTTATTGATATTGAAGGAAACTATTGAAAATAAAAGCACTTATCTTTTAACAGTCCATTTAGCAACTATGCAGCACTGGAAATTCCCTGGCCAGTTTTTGTCTTTGATCAACAATGATCATGGAAACCCAGCAACTTCATTTATCAAACCAAGAAACAACCTTTTTTTTTCATTTGTATTCCCAGTGTACTTATGAACACCATGCATTAATGGACCTGCCTTTGGGTTCCTAGTTTCTTGACTGATATTTTGATAGATAGATGATAGATAGATAGATAGATAGATAGATAGATAGATAGATAGATAGATAATAGACAGACAAACAGACAGACAGACAGACAGACAGACAGACAGACACACACACACACACACACACACACACACACACACATATATTGACGGCTGACATTTTGAAGAACAAACCTCAAGTGCCCACCTGCATTTTATTTAAATGAAAGCCTCCAGCATCCACAAGCATTTTAGAAAATAATTAAACCAGATTTGCAGCCTAATGTTACATTAGGGAATGCCCAGGAAAAAACAAAAAGAAATATAAGCTGAAGAGTAATAAGAAACCCATCCCCTTTGGTGAGGAACCCCGTTTCCAATTAGCCTTCAGTTAATATTAATAACCAACAGTGCCCCAAATGACAGCCATTTTGTTTGTTACTCACAATCTGTTCTTGAAATTGCAAAATTGGCTACAAGCCCCAGACAGCTATGAACTCTGCTGTATGCAGTATTATATACAGTACTATATAATAAAATAGTACTATATACAGTATACAGTGTTATATAATGAAACTTTGTTGATTCTGCATTGAATTCTATAAAAGAAAGAAAGAAATCTTTAAAATAAGAATTGACCAATGTAACTTTTTTTTATTATTTTGTAAATATATTTAAAAAATGATAACAATACAATAATACAATACAATAGTAGAGTTGGAAGGGACCTTGGAGGTCTTCTAGTCCAACCCCTGCCTAGGCAGGAAACCCTATTCCGTTTCAGACAGATGGCTATCCAACATCTTCTTAAAGACTTCCAGTGTTGGGGCATTCACAACTTCTGGAGGCAAGCTGTTCCACTGATTAATTGTTCTAACTGTCAGGAAATTTCTCCTCAGTTCTAAGTTGCTTCTCTCCTTTTTTAGTTTCCACCCATTGCTTCTTGTTCTACCGTCAAGTTATTCATATATAATTATTTACCACCAACTATTTATCGGGAAAAAAAATCTGCTGCAATTTTCCAATGGAGGTTAACAAAAGATAGAATTTATTTATTTATTTATTTATTTATTATTCATATTTATAGACCGCCCCCTCTCCCGAAAGGGACTCGGGGCGGTGTACAGTCACTAAAATACGTTATAAAATACATACAAAACAGTTAAATAATTAAATACGTAGGTGGAGGAGGTTGCAAGACTGTACATAGAATAATAAATATTAAATATAGTATATAGTGTATTAAAAACTTTTTAAAACCCCAAACCCAATTAAAATGAATAAATCCCCGGGAGGTAGAACTAAGAAAGTGCCAGGCCAGCTGATTGAAATAGGTGAGTCTTTAACTTTTGCCGGAAGGAACGGAGGTCGGTGGTAGTTCGAATGTCAGGGGGGAGGTCATTCCAGAGGGTTGGGCCCATCACAGAGAAGGATCTACTCCTAGGTGTCGCCCGCTGGCATTGACTAGCAGACGGCACCAGGAGGAGCCCCTCTCTGTGTGAGCGGATAGGTCGCAGGGACGTGTGTGGTAGGATGCGATCCTGCAGGTAACTAGGTCCACTGCCATGGAATCACTAAAGAACTCCTTATATCTCCTTATAAAATGTAGATATGTGGCTTGTATTGGTAAGCATTATGTTGATTTTTCAATATTAAAGTAGAATTAATATAAACATCATAAAAAAGGTGACCACAATAGCTTTAATAATTAGTTCCAAGTTAAAATAATATTCAGTTTTGCTATCATATACTAAATTATTTTGTAATGTGAAAAAGAGTGTGGCCTTTTTCCTTGGGTAGATTCTGAGGCAATAAGATGCTGGGGTGACAAATGTCCATAGTATGTACATCAGGAACTGGTAGACCATGAATGCAATTAGGACGGGCAGCTTCATCATTAAGTAGCATAGACAGAAAGTGAAATGTCACATGACCATGTTTTACTTATTTTGTCAGTTCTGTATGTGTTAAGTCAGGGGTGTCCAAACTTGGGAACTTTAAGACTTGTGGACTTCAACTCCCAGAATTCCCCAGCCAGCGCTGGATGGGGAATTCTGGGAGTTGAAGTCCACAAGTCTTAAAGTTCCCAAGTTTGGACACCCCTGTGTTAAGTGAAGCACCTCTGATCATTAAGCACAATGTCTCATGATTGTAAGTTGTGATTTCTTGCCAGCTTTCTCATTTATTTGCTTGTTGGAAGCTTGCTGTGAAGGTCACAAATGGTTAATCAGCAGGCATATTGCAATGACTACAACTTCAAGAATTGGTGGCAAGTGTCCTTTTTTAGCATTTGGATTTTAACAAAGTAAGGACAAGGTATGGGAGATATCTCAATGAAAATAGGTAACTAATATTATACAGCAAGCTATGCAAATTCATTTTATCAAAAACGTTTCTGAATCAACATCTCTGAATAAGCCAGCACATGTAGGTAAAACAATAGGCAAGAAAATTCCTTTAAATGTGAGGAAGGATGCTTATAAAGAGAAATATTTCCTTTTACAGCACAGCAGACTGTAGTTTTGAAATCTCCACTCCCTTTGGCAATCCTTCAGAAATAATCATCTATATTTAATAAGTGAACACTCTTTTCTGAAATGATATATGCAACTTCATTGCCCAATTCCACATATTCATAGATTAATGTTCTATGCGCCAAGTCCTAAAGATATTAATATATTTAATCTTTTCAGGTTATTCAGGGAGGATATACAACTTCTGGCTTTTCTACTTTTATTTCTTCTTTTGAACATCCAATCAGACTATTATAATGTAAGCAGGCAACACATGTTTTAAATTTCTGGAACACCAAATGAACACATTTTGAATCTTCCCAAGTACAATAATCAGTACAAATCTATGCATTGGTTATGATGTATGTTAATTCCAATAATGAGCATTTGTAGGTCTAATTAATTTTTTGCAGATGTTGCCTTTCTCTACCACTGTTCAATTAGAGGCTGCCAGCAAAGCTTATTCTTTTCCTTAAGTAACAGAAGATGGCAATAAATAAAGACTTCTTTCTTAATCCCACCTGTGTGAAGTTCAAAGCTTGTATTTCCAATCATTTTCAAAGTGCATAAATCTTCGGTGTCTAATCAATGCAGAATAGAGGGAGAAGAATGTTCTACTGATGTGACTTGGTTTGCAGACCAAAAGTTTTCAGTGGAGACTGAGATAATCTACAGGACAAAATATTCATTGCCAAAGCAATTTCACTGCATTCTAGATCTTTTAAAAATATATTTTACCTCTCTTCTCCAAAAATGTTCATATATACTATACTAGTAGGACAGCAATGTAAACTAGGTATACACAAATATACTTCATGTTTTCTGTAATGTCTTTTTGGCATAACTGCAATCCTAATGGGTTTTAGGCTGGGTTTTAGCCCAAAACCCAGCCTGAAGATGGTGAGTGAGACTTCGCTGAAACGTTGCCAAGACAATCTCAATCTTACATGGGAAAAGACCCAAATACAACAAGACCAGCATAACAATATTTTATATATAAATAGTCACTGATACTCTTTCTAAGCTGCCATATTCAAGACAATACCATGTAAACCAAGAAATGGAAAACAAATACACAATGATTATTATTTTCTTCAGAAATATCACCCTGCCATTATTCATCCATTTTCCAATTTGTCCTTTTACCAGAGTTAGTAATGTGCTCAAAATGAACTCCTGTTGAATTCAGGATTGTAACGAAGACATACTTGTGTTAATTTCTTCAGCATGAGGTATAATTAAAACTCTTGTGATTTGTAAATCATGATTCCTGACTTGAATGAAAGAGCCAGGTTTGTTCAACTAGACAAATGCAGCTAATATGTAGGATAGTTTGTGTTGTGTTGTGGTCATAGCTTCATGTTATGTGGGAAATTAGGATAATGTAAGAATCTCTTCTGTAATGGCCTGCTTCCTCCCTTTTTTGCTGCCTTTTTTATGTTCAAAGATATAGTAGTCATTTCATTATATATGGAGAAAGTGACCATCAGAATTCAGAAAGAGTCCATTACTCCTTTTTTTCTCTTGTGATGATTTCCCAATTCAAAACTTATAGGTGAAACTCGAAGAATTAGAATATCATGCAAAAGTTCATTTATTTCAGTAATGCAACTTAAAAGGTGAAACTAATACATGAGATAGACTCATTACATGCAAAGCAAGATAGTTCAAGCAGTGATTTGTCATAATTGTGATGATTATGGCTTACAGCTCATGAAAACCCCAAATCCACAATCTCAGAAAATGAGAATATTGTGAAAAGATGCAATATCCTAGGCTCAAAATGTCCCACTCTAATCAGCTAATTAAGCCATAACACCTGCAAAGGCTTCCTGAGCCTTTAAATAGTCTCTCAGTCTGGTTCAGTAGGAATCACAATCATGGGAAAGACTGCTCACCTGACAGTTGTGCAGAAAACCATCAATGACACCCTCCATAAGGAGGGAAAGCCTCAAAAGGTAATTGCAAAAGAAGTTGGATGTTCCCAAAGTGCTGTATCAAAGTGCATTAATAGAAAATTATGTGGAAGGGAAAAGTGTGGAAGAAAAGGTGCACAAGCAACAGGGATGACCGCAGCCTGGAGAGGATTGTCAGGAAAAGGCCATTCAAAAGTGTTGGGGACTTTCACAAGGAGTGGACTGAGGCTGGAGTCAGTGCATCAAGATCCACCACACAGAGACGGATCCTGGACATGGGCTTCAAATGTCATATTCCTCTTGTCAAGCCGCTCCTGAAAAACAAACATCAGAAGCGTCTTACCTGGGCTAAAGAAAAACAGACCTGGTCTGTTGCTCAGTGGTCCAATGTCTTCTTTTTTGATGAGAGCAACTTTGGCATCTCATTTGGAAACCAAGGACCCAGAGTACGGAGGAAGAATGGAAAGGCACACACTGCAAGATGCTTGAAGTCCAGTGTGAAGTTTCCACAGTCTGTGTTGATTTGGGGAGCCATGTCATCTGCTGGTGTTGGTCCACTGTGCTTCATTAAGTTCAGGGTCAACGCAGCTCTCTACCAGGAGATTTTGGAGTACTTCATGCTTCCTTCCACAGACGAGCTTTATGGGGATGCTGACTTCATTTTCCAGCAGGATGTGGCACCTGCGCACACTGCCAAAAGCACCAAAACCTGGTTCAATGACTGTGGAATTACTGTGCTTGATTGGCCAGCAAACTCACCTGATCTGAACCCCGTAGAGAATCTATGGAGCATTTGCCAAGAGAAAGATGAGAGACATGAGACCGAACAATGCAGGAGAGCTGAAGGCCGCTATTTAAGCATCCTGGTCTTCCATAACACCTCAACAGTGCCACAGGCTGATAGCTTCCATGCCACACCGCATTGAGGCAGTAATTGCTGCAAAAGTGGCCCAAACCAAGTACTGACTACATATGCATGCTTATACTTTTCAGAGGTCCGATATTGTTCTATGTACAATCCTTGTTTTATTGATTGCATGTAATATTCTAATTTTCTGAGATTGTGGAGTTAGGGTTTTCATAAGCTATAAGCCATAATAATCACAATTATGACAAATCACAGCTTGAACTATCTTGCTTTGCATGTATTGAGTCTATCTCATATATTAGTTTCACCTTTTAAATTGCATTTCTGAAATAAATGAACTTTTGCATGATAGTCTAATTTTTCGAGTTTCACCTGTAGTGTCCATGAATTGCAATCAAATGACAAGGGAGACACACCATAGTTATGTGCCTTTTGTTTTCCCCTTACAAAAGGGGATTTGGCAATATCACAAACACTCAGCAATTTATTATTTAATTCTCATATAGAAGATGTATATGTATCCCTTGCAATGATTGAAAAACACATTTGCTGAAAGCTGAAGGGTCTAAAACATATTAGAACAGCAGCATTGTAACATCTGAGAAAATAGCCTCTCCTTTGAGCCACCATCTAATAAGAAGGATGCTTCCTTAAATTCCAGTAGCAGTTTGGTCTATCACATGTGCTTCATTGTACTATTGTACTTCATTGTACTCAAGGTGTTGATTATCATCTTTAAAGCACTTTAAAGTGCTCCATGGCACAGGACCTAGGTATTTGCGGGATCGTATCCTGCCCCATACATCCCTTCGGCCGATCTGCTCACACAGAGAGGGACTTCTCCGGGTGCCGTCCACTAGGCTGTGCCAGCGGGTGACGCCCAGGGGAAGGGCCTTCTCTGTGATGGGCCCGACCCTCTGGAATGACCTTCCCCCTGATATCAGAACAACTACAGACCTCCGCTCCTTCCGTAAGAAGCTTAAAACCCACCTGTTCAATTCAGCCGGCCTGGCCTAATCCCAGCTTACCCACCTCAAGTCTGCATTTTTAAATTCTATGGGTTGGTTTTAGGCCAAGTTTTAATTTTTATCAATTTGTACAGGGTTCAAGGTTTAATTTGATTTTAAGGGTATTTATTATGTATATGGTTTTTTAATGTGGTTCCTGTACACCGCCCCGAGTCCCTTCGGGGAGAGGGGGCGGTCTAGAAATCAAATAAAATTGAAAAATTGAAATACTATGAAATGAAGAAAGCAGAGTGGATAATTAATTCAAATGTATCCATGCAGAGACTTGCAAAAAATATCCCATTGATTTAACTGTGCAGGGCACATTCTATGGGAGTAGGTGGTCGTAAGTAGCTTGGTTTGATGCCGTGTAATGCTTTGTACACCTTCGTGGGCACTTGAAATCAGGCTAAGAAAGAAGTTGGCATCTAGTTTCAACACAAGAATAATGACAAACAGGAAAAAAAAAAACCCTGATCATCATCCAAATCTGAACTGTTCCAAAAGCAATCTCTATCAGTATTGTTTTCCAGTGCTGAATTTTAAAACCATCGTGTTATTGGACTTGGGTAAATAAGCATACATTTCATACATTTTACAGCAGATTACAGCCAAAGGGCTTAACTTGGATCAGGAAGTCACAAAAGCGGAGTATAAATACTTGACATTTGAAAAAAACTGAAAACAGAGAGCCCCCATAGACTGATTGTCACTATCAAATGTCATTGTCTGAAGCCTAAAGTTGAACTGAATTCAGTTCTTCTGAGCATGCGCTGACTGCTCCAAACTCTGACCAGTTCCAGATCCCACCAAATCCAGATCCCGCCGATCCAGAATTAACTAGAAAGGCCTTCCCAGGTCAATACAGATAAATAACAGGCATATTTTAGCAAGTGTGCAGGGGAAGGGAAATAATATATCAGTGAGCTTTGGAAGATTTCTTTTTCATCTCATTCTCCTTTCACTGACCACATGGCAATGCACAGCCAGCTCTCACTGGCATTCTTACCTCTTACAGCTCTCATGTTGCAGATCTGGATATATTGAGAACAACAGGTGTCAGCTCCAGCACTGAATTAAATCAAGTTAACACTTCGCATTGCCTTTTAGTTTTCATGTTTCTTAACTCAGCTGAACTTTGCAAATTAAGGTTTTAATAGTTGACACTATTTCTTAATGTCGACTTGATTTCTGTGTCTCCTTAAGCTATGGATTTAATGAAATTGGTAACTTTTTTCCATTAGGGTTTTTCTTTCTCCTTTTCATTGGCATCCTTCCACTTAGTATGCATCTGTTTTTTCTTTACAGAAAGCTGTATAATACTTGTTTATTTTCTTTAGGTTTTCATCCTGCCTTTTATCCATGAACTTAAAGCAATGTACATAGAACTTTTTCCTCCAGTTTTCCCCTCCAATAGCAACCTTGTGAAATAAATTGAAGTAAGGGATGAAGCCTCTGGTTACTTTATCATTTCATGAGCTTTCATAGCTGAAGCTGAATTCAAACATGGATCACTTTGATCTTAAGAAAATGGCATAACCAGCATGTTGGAGTAATTGTAGAAATTACAGCAATTGTAGAAACTATCCCAAACTTTTCAGCCTTACAAATTTGCTGAAACAAAATTTATAGGAGAAAGAAAAGCAGACAGACTGGCCAAAATAGACTTTTTACTTGCTTGTTTCCTGTCAAATGAAAATGCTTTTTATTAATTACTTTTATGATAGTTTGAATTTTCCAAAATAAGGTGTGCTTTCACAACATCTGTTTTCAAAGCAGAACTCTTTAGAATCTTATATTTTTAAAGCTCTTTTCAGCCCTTTAGGCAACACTGGGAAAATTTCAAATATTTGTATAAATAACTTTATGGTTAACAACTCCCTGACATAAAAACTTTGCAAAATTATCTTATTTCTGAGTACACACATATACTAGTGCATGAGCACTCTGAAGTTAAAAGAGAACACAAAGATCCTTTTGCAAAATAGTGTTCTCTGATACAACAGCATGACATTCAGTAATTTATATACAGTTATGGTCTGACACTGATGTCATTGTGTAAGTGAAAACAAAACCTTGTAACTGGAACACAACATGTCTTAGATGTTTTACTGGTTTGAACCTTAAAAATGGGTTTATTATATGCCAAACTCTTGATAATCTGCTATCCATATGCACAGATTACAATTCAGCACACCCCTAAACTTCACTGTTCCACCATGTGTGTGACCTAAATATGAATGGACCTTATAGAACTAGTTCCATGCATCAGTAGTTGAACAAGAACAGCAATTTCCATAAATACAATTTCATGCATATATTCTATTTGCATTCATAATTGTTCTTATAAGATGTTCTACCTTCTATAAACAATAGGTACACAGCTTTTAAGGGGCTGGAGGTATACGATCTGAAGAGTGAGTTAATGACTGCAAAGGAGAAACTAGCAGATATTGGGTGCGTCCAAGAAAGTAAATAGGGGTGGGGGTAGAGGGTAGGACATATTTTCTTAAATCCCATCTAACTGCTCTATTTTCCTCTTTATCTACCTCTACATTCTCCAGTTTGAAGATTGCTAAATTCAATTTTAATTTGCTCTACTAAAACTACAAAGGACGGTACAGGTATGTTGCCTGCAGTACATGGTCCAGACAATGTCAGGAATTAGGCAAGGACTACAATTTTCCCTGTGTTTTAATTGTGCACACCCAGCATGCCTAAATGAAGATAGAATAATGATGGTTTCTTCACAGGGTCATTTTTGCAATTCCTCATGCCCAGCATATGAGGAAAAAAAGAAATTTCTTTGGTAATCATATTTTCTTTATATTGTTCCATAAGATAAAGGTTCCCCTTGCACATATGTGCTAGTTGTTCCTGACTCTAGGGGGCAGTGCTGATCTCCGTTTCAAAGCCGAAAAGCTAGTGCTGTCCGAAGACGTCTCCATGGTCATGTGGCCAGCATGACTAAATGCTGAAGGCGCAAGGAATGCTATTACCTTCCTACCAAAGGTTGTTCCTATTTTTCTACTTGCATTTTTATGTGCTTTCGAACTGCTAGATCCCAGAAGCTGGGACAAGTAATGGGAGCTCATTCTGTTACGCGGCGCTAGGGATTCGAAGTGCCGGTCTTTCTGATTGACAAGCTCAGCGCCTTAGCCACTGAGCCACCACATCCCTTGTTTTTTGTTCCATAACTCTTGCTTTTAGTTTTGTGGAACATACTGGAGCACAATCAACACAATACTTATATGGCTGTTGGAAACTGTGCAGCTATATTCAAAAGAGAGACCCAGTGTGGAGTAGTGCTAAGGCATCAGGCTAGAAACTGGGAGACCATGAGTTCTAGTGCCTTCTTAGGCACAAAACCAGTTGGGTGATCTTAGGCTAGTCATGTTCTCTAAGCCTTTTCTAGGAGGAAATGGCAAAACACTGCTGAAAAACCTTGCCAAGAAAACTGCAGGGACTTTCGCAGGCCGTCTCCAAGAATCAGACATGATTGAATGAAAAGAGGGGTGGGTCAAAATAGCAATATTAAGAGATTTCACAAAATCCCCTTTCCTCCATTCTTTGGAGAGTTTCACATATCTTAAGGGCTCATCTTGTTTTTCTCATTAATTCTGCACTGCATCTTCTGGAATGGCAAGGCGTACCCGATTTATTGTCCAAAAAGAGCTGCTGTACGTCACACCTGCCCAAAAGTTACATCGGATTTTGAGGGGATTTATTTAAGTTTTACACATTTACAAATATAATTAATGTTATTAAATATTGTCAATAAGATGCCTCTCTAGTCATGTATTCAATAATTCCCTTACTCTTTAATAAAAACTGCAATGTGATAACATTTTGGGGGCTCAGTAACCAAGGTTTGGAAAGCCCATACGCACAGGTTGAAAACTTTGCCTCTACTTCAGAAGATACTACAGAAATATAGTACTGAAGCATCCAATCAACCTTTCTGCTGAAAAAGCCTATTCAGGCAGCCAAGCTACATATAGGGTTAAATGTCACCAATGCAAAAGATAATTAATCTTATCTGTCACTGCAGCTGTTTCACATAATTTTCACTTAATAGCAGCAAATATCATGTATCATGGTAGGTTGAAAGAACAGTAAAGCAAAGCAAAGTTTTGAATGTATTCTTGAAAAGACAAGTTTAGCTTTTATAGGCATGACTGAAATCAATTCATCCTTAAAAGAAAGCCATGACTTTGAAGCCTATGTTTCCTCCATTAACAGTTTATAGTCATTTCTTGAAGTGTATTTCAAGGGCATGAAATATATGGTAAGAGCGACAGAACTTTGCTTAAACTTTGCTGCTATCATAGGGAAAGGGGGGAAAAACATAGGGAAGGATTTGTCTTTTTTCCCACATGCTTTTTCCCCCTGCAAAGCATCTTCCCAATTATGAAAAATTTTGAGTCTTTAAATTCCAATTTTAAATGAATCAAAATGAATCTTCATCTTTCTCCACAGGTCAAATTGGATTAGCATGTCTATTTCCAGGATAAATAAGAGCACAACTAAGTTCATTTATTTAGCTAAACTGTAATGTTTAAGCATTTGAACTATTTAATAAACTAAACTGTGATTTGATTTGATTTGATTTGATTTGGCTTAAGCATGTCATGTGAATCCAGCTAACTGTGGCTTGTTCAATAAATTCATGGTTTAAAATCTGGCCTCTTCAGATACAAGAATTCTGTCCACTTTGCATCTTCCTACCTGTCATCCAATTGTGAAACATGATGGAAAACCAACCCTATCTCATTAATATAAATATGTTGAGGACACAAAGATTCAGATCCAGATTTTTTTTGAGCTACACATTCAGTTATCTGCCCTAATGAATAAATATACTTCTGTTTCCTTCCTACATTTACATTGAATGCTTTTCATTCTTATTTTCCTATGAAAATATTGGTATTTGAAAGAGATGGAACTGTGGTGGTGCAGTGATTAGAA
Organism: Natrix helvetica; assembly: GCF_964273705.1. NCBI lineage: Eukaryota > Metazoa > Chordata > Lepidosauria > Squamata > Natricidae > Natrix > Natrix helvetica. The sequence goes on along the minus strand of NC_138551.1, from coordinate 35,471,756 downwards.
TGCAGGATTGCAGGATGAATATGCCCACTGCCAGGAGTTCAATTCTGACTAGCTCATGGTTGACTCAGCCTTGAATCCTTTCCAGGTCAGTAAAATGAGGAGCCAGATAATTGTGGGATAATGGCTGACATTTTAAACTACTCATAGAGTAGTTTACCCACTTTTTGGGTTGGGACATTACATTATTGGAGCCTGTGCTGGACCCTCAGGTAACCATTAACAGCAGAAAACACAATTTATCAATGGTGTTTTCTATCACAGTGGGATGTTTCTGGTGCCAAAGATATTCCTGCAAATAAGTATGAAGCTGATGATAAGGTGATGCTTTATAATATATAATTAATCTGTTTGTTTCAATAAATTTTAGAAAAAGAATAGTCAAGAGGATCAGGAGGGTAAGTCCCCGGGACACACTCTGGGATGCAGTTTGCTCTCTGACTTTATGGACAATTTCCATCTTTAATTGCATGTAATGTTTTTGCATTTATAGCATATATAACTTTGTGTATAGGATATGTAAAAGTTGACAGCCTAATTATTGAATAGAGTGATGGAGAATCTAAGGAGTAGTTAATAGGGCCACAGCAAAAACTAATTTAACCCTTTAATATGCATGCAAGTAAATAATACAAATAAAATACAATAAAAAAAGAATAAAATGCAATTTAGTCATAGTATTGAGAATTATGTTTAACATAGAAATGATTATTATACAATACATAATTGAATATATTTTGTATTTTTTAGTCATGCCATATCCAGCATTAGTTGTAAAATTTCAGCAATCCTATGCTTATCAACATTAACATTTTAGAAATATTAATCCTTCTTTGTCTTTAAAGGTTTGTTATTTAAGTATCCGAGTGTTAATAATCTTTACTCAACATGTATAAATAGTACTGCCTCCAAATAGCAAAATGTGGTGTTTATACTTTATAATAATAGAATTATTATTTATAATAATAAAACAACATGAAAAGAGAAAATAAAATTAGTTAATGATTGGTTATCTAAGTTATATACAGTAAGTTTAGTGGTAGAAGTGCTGATGTAGAAAGTAAGAGAGTTTCAGGAAAATAGGCAGGAATACCTTGAATTGTACTAAATAAATGTGGAAGATTATTTTTCTCCAGTCACATATTTTAAAAGTATTATTTCTTTTCAGGGCATCTTTCAGGGTTCTTTGCAGTGCAGCATGGGCCCCAGTAATCCTAGTTTAGGTACCAATGCAACATTTAATAGGGTTGTGTAAAGTGTGGTTTTGATCAGCCAACAGTGCTTTGGGGTAGCACTATTGGTTCCATGACTATAGCAACTATATGCAACAACATAAAGCAGATGCCTTTTTTCCTCAGGATTACACACTTCTCCACATTCTGACACATTTGGTAAGGCTGAATTGAAAATGCTTCACAGTCTTGGTATGTAACCACTAAAACCCGCATTATTGTTGTTATTGTTTTATCTGACTAAATATCCAACCTATAAAAGGCACTGAATAACAAGATGAACTATAGAACCAATTAAAAATCAAGTTAAATTCCTTCAGCAATAATGTAAACATTTGTGGCTGCTATGTGAGTAACATTATTTTAAAAAAAAAAAAATCTTAAAGCAACTCATTGGAAAGACTCATTGGCATTTTTTGCTAAATTAACCTGTCTTTTGTCTCTTACAGTAAGTGCCTCTTTGTCAGGATAATGCTTTCATCAAACTGCGTTGAAATGACTTGTTGTAAATGCATCTTTTTTTTAAACTTGATTTTATTGCTGTATCTTCTTTGATGGGTTTTAACTAATATGTAGGATCACTCTGAATAATTTTTGTTGGAGTAAATATTTTTTAAAAATAATTCAGCATGTCTAAAAATTTGCTTATTGTGTAACAAATCCCTGTGTAAAAACTATTAACAAATTGCTCCTTAATTACTAAGATATTATTATAATAGTATCCAGCAGAAATGCCAGTCTCTGTGTATGCCACACTTCTGGGCAGCTGCTCACACTACAGAGGAAACAGCAATCATTTTGTAACTATAAATGACATGGGACAAAGCCACCCAGCATTTTACACATCTATCCTACAAGTGAGGCTTTGTGACATGAGAGCCATGTCCAGACAAATCTGCCTCTTTTCCTTAGGCAAAGAAAATGCTTTATCATTTCTAACTATAGAACTGACATCTAAAAGGTTCAAAGAAATCATGTCTTCTTTTGGGGTTTTCCTCCAAACATTTTTAGTAAGCATTATTGGCATACTTCTGATATGTGCTCCCAGATTGGAATGTTAATTCTGCTGAACATGAAATGTTTACTAATCCCCTGTAAGGCCTCCCTCTGCTTCTCTTTAATCCATAATAATACCATTGTTTTATAAGCGCAATTGTGGATTATGGGACTCAGACCAATTTTCAATATTAGAAATAATTGTCATTTATCATGTTAAAATGGACTTTTTAAAACAGAAGGGCTGGATTCAGATTCAATTGTTTATTTATCCCCCACAGGAAATGTGTAGGATTTCTGTTAATTGTGTTAATTTGTTCAATTAATTTTAATTCAGTAAAAGTATGCTTAACATAGTTTGGCTAAATCAGATTTGTTTGCAAAGCATGACGGATTTAGTCTAGATCCAACCAAATGTTTTGCCCAGCCATATGAACTCAAAACAGAAGTACATCTTAAATGTGTTTTACCACCTTTTAATCCAAAAACTTGACCAGGAAATTTTCATATTATATAGATAGAAATTAATACACTTCCAAATTGGGATGCAAAACATCTAAGTATTACATGGTGTTCAGTAGGTCTAGTGATGGGTCAGGTGTGGGTGTGTCAAGTGAGGGTTTTGTAATGGGTCAGGTGTGAGTCATCAGTGGCAGTCTTGTGAGGTGTGGGGAGTTACATTTGGTGAGGGTCATTGTGAGGTGAATTGCTGGTTATGAGGGCTTGCATGAGGGTTGGTGCTGTCTCTGATTAGCTGTTTGGTTAATTTGCATTCTAAGGGGTTGTAGGCTGGTTGTAGGTCAATGTGTCTGTTAATGGAATCGCTTGTAGTGTGCCAGACTTTGATGAACTCACAAGCATGGTGGGTGGTAGTGTGGGCGATGATTTTTGTGTTGCTCCAATTGAACTGATACTGTTTGGTGTCAGTGTGGGTAAAGATTAAGGATTTGGGGTTGTGGCATTTGACTGCCAGCCAGTGTTTGTGGATCCTGGTTTTTAATTGATGTGATATTTCTCCCATGTAGAATTGGTTGCAATTGTTACAGTTCATTTCGTAGATTATATTGTTTCTTTCATCCTTCTGTATCTTGCCTTTGATTGTGGATAATTCCTGGCAGAGTGTGGCAGTGGGTTTGAGGGCTATTGCTATTCCTAGATAAAGTCTCCTATGTCATTTTTTCTACCCATACAGGGACACATGGACATTGCTGTTTCATACAGGTGCTGCTATCCATCCCTGCTTCTATCTGTGCTGCTATCTCTGCTTCAGCCCTTTGCACATTCAGCATGAGGTAACTGGAAATTATGGAAGTGTGTGCCTTTTCTCCTCTGTACAATGACTACCACAAAGGGGTAAATTTTAAATAAGAATATTCAATGTTATGTTGAGATTTGGACATCTTTTTAAAATTTTAAATAATGTTTAAGTTTGGGGGGTCCTATAAATGCTATATATAGATGTGAAAGACAGCTTAATATTCATATGTGCCCCATTACCCCGTCTGATATTCACAAGTTAGTGATATTCAGTATGAATGTTATACTCAATAGGTGCTATCCTGCTAATTTAATGATTTGGTAACATTTGAAAAGTGTTAAACTTGACATTTGCTTTATGGTGTTATGATGATTATTAATGAGTTCCTTTGTGAGTTTACTAAACAAGAAACTTAAACTTTCGGTTGTGAAATCTCAAAGGGCAATTAAAATTTTACACTGAGGGAAATAAAAAAGAGAGAAGTGTCATTTTTGTATGATTAGTGTGCAAATGGAGCTATTGAATTCGGTTTCTTTTGCTGAATGCTTTTGTTTTATATATGTGAAACAAAAATCCTGTCAAAATGCGGCCAAAAATAAAAGTATTCAAGCCTAAAAATATATAATGTTTCCTCAAAATTGTCACGGGCCATTTGTACAAGTGAAAGCATGACTTTTAATCTTAAGAGACTGTATCACACGTCTCAATTAAAGCTCTGTCGTGTCTACCAGCAGACATTCTTTCCATTACAGGATCTTAGAGGTATGTTTGTTTTGAGAACTGCATTGAGTTACTTCAAATATTCTAAAGTATTCTCTATCCTGTCACAGGCAAATGTTACACTGCCCAGATATTATTTTCAAGCATGATACTGTACTTCAGAATACTACAAAGGAAATGTTATAGTATTGACCCAGCTGACTTGTTTCCAGCAGCTAATATTTTTAGCAGATGTTGGGGGGACCTTTCAATCCCTTTCTGGGGGTAACGGGAAGTAAGATATTGATATATGTTACATTATTACTTTATAAGAGACATAATCCATTTGAGATTTGAAATAGATATAGAACACACAGCTACACTGAATGGAGGCATTAAATCAAATATAACTATAAAATATATTACAGAACTGTGTAAACCATTCAAAAGGAGACTTAAAATGTTTCCCGCAGCCCAAAACTATTTTTATTGATTAGATCTATATCTCACTTTTCTTCGAGGAACCCATGGTAATGTAGATATTATTTTGTCAGATATTTTCCCAAAACAATGTTTATATATTTATTACATTTATATCCTGCTGCAATTTGAATCAATCATGACACAGCTTGAGCAAAGTCATCTACCTAATTCATTGGCTATGGCTGAATCTGAATCTGGATCTCCCCACCAAACCAGACATTCCTAGACATAGTGTATTGGTTTTTAGGTCTTTTAAAATTTGGTAAAGGATTTCTGTCTGAGTTTACTGTACTTGAACAACTCAGTGACAGCTAGATTTCAGAAGTGTTCTTAGTTTGAACTGGCTTAGGTATTCTAAGTGGGCAAAACTCCAAACACATTGTTCACACAATATTCTCTGAGTGTAGCTTGTCTATGCACAAAATGGTTGTTAGTAATGGGAAGAGCACATGATTGGTTATAAAATATAAAATAAACATTAATTATAAAATAACTAAATTAGGTTTAGTCTGGTTTTCAAAGATCTAGAGATATTTTTGGAAACATTGCTTTGTAGCATGCCAAAGCCATATTTACATTATTATTTTTATATATGCAACAATATAAAATTACAGTTCTTTAGCAGGTTTTGGTCTTCATTCATAAGCATCAATTTTTCCTAAGAACCTACGATGCTGAAACGTATCAGTATAGTATATGTGCAGATTTAAGCAGTGCAATTGACAGATGAACATTTTGCCAATATGCACATTTCCTAAGTGCCGTCAAAGATTTTTCTTGATGTGGCATCCAGTGTGCCAATAACCACTGGGTCATCATGGTCAGTTGGTGCCATAATCTTTCAAAAAATCAAATTTTGATTTTCAGATCTTGATCTTCTTTGTGATCTTCTCGAATACTTTGTATTGTATTCTACATTTCTCTGGTAGTGCCACATCAATTATCCACACCTTTTCAACCAGAGTTATATCTGATGTGAGCCAGGATTTTAACAGTTTGTGTTATGAAATCTTACAATAGTTTAACCCGCTCATGTTTTACTACTTTTTCAATTCTATATATCCACCGTTTTTTCATTATTGGTATCTGATAATTTTTATATTTGCAATGAATCATTTTGGCAACTTTGCAAACATTTTGGCAATTATGCAATCTTCTTGCATGAGATGAATACTCTTTGCATAATCTGCACTTTGAACCATTTGATGATTTTTAAATTCTGGCCTTGATCACATTAATTTGAATAGTTTGCTCTTGCACAGTCCAAGCCTTCAGTTTCTTTTTTAATATTCCAGTTGTACGCCATTGTCAGGTTTTATATTTATCCATTTACCCCTTGATCTTTTATAGAAATTGACCATGTAATGTTTTTTCCTAGTCAGCATTCTCTTTGTGTTTTTTTATATGATTTTAATATTCACTTTTTAATTCCTGTACATTTAGTAAGTTCCAATTTTTAAATCACATTGTTGCGGCAGGCTGGGGTCTTTTACCTTAGTTCGCCAAAGACGGGACGTGAGACCACAAAGGTGCTAGAGAAGACAGGTTTATTGATGCATTGAGTCCAGCGTGTTCATACACAATTCTGAACTGCCTTATGAACTGTTCCAGTAAGATTTGTAACATATATTAAGCAAGCTAATTCTAAGGTCAATTAATGTGCTGGCTTGATTGTCCTGAGGTCTAGGGGAGTCTTATACGTTGCAGGTAACCTGGCTATTTACCTGCTGCCTAAACATCAATGGTTCTTTTTGGCTGCCTTTTACTTTTCTTTTTCAACAGTTCGTTTACCTTGTAGTAAACCTCTGTTTCCATTCCTATGAACCAGGTATAATCTATGGGGATGTAATTCAGAGTGATTAGCCATCAGTTTTCTTGTTTTTCAGTTCAAAGTCTCCAGTTCAGTTAATAATTTCATCAGTGTATTGTATTACAGGTATGACCCAAGTATTGACACTTTGATGGTGCTTCCACCATTTAATTTGTCTTCAGCAATTTTCTCATTCTTTAGATGCATTCTTTGCTAATCACATTTTTAATTTGTACATGCTTGATGTTATCTCATTGTAAAATGTTATATTTAAAATATTAATTTAATGTGCATTTTTAATTTTAAAAAAAGCATTTCCAATGTGCAGTGTTTCCACTTATGTAAAACAATATACACTCTTGTTATATTTACGCTTTACATTATACAATTTACAACTATACATTTTGGTTGGAATTCTTGAGCAGAGAAGGGCAGAAACTAGTGCACTCTTTTTATTGCTGCTATCCATGCTATAGCAGAACCAGTTTGGGCAGATTCAATCAAGTTGCTGTCAGCCAACTATGTGGCAGAATTCGTTTTCATCTTTAGACAAGGGGCACTTTTATTCATATAGTAGAAGCCTTTGAAGTTAAACATGAAGATCAATCAGGCTATATGCAAGATAGAGATATATAATTATCATATATATCTTGTGTGTCTCTGTGTGTATCAATTATATAAGTATATTGAGAAGGTACCTGATATATTTCTCTCTCTCTCTCTCTCTCTCTCTCTCTCTCTCTCTCTCTCTCTCTCTCTCTCTCAGAGAGAGGAGGGGAGGAAGGGGAGGAGGGGGAGGAAGGGAGGGACGGAGAGAGGGAGAGGGAGGGAGAGAGGTAGAGGGAGGGTGGGGAGGGAGGGAGGGAGGGAGGGAGGGAGGGAGAGAGAGAGAGAGAGAGAGAGAGAGAGAGAGAGAGAGAGAGAGAGAGAGAGAGAGAGAACTAGCATAGAATAGGTTATACGTCCAATGATATTTTACCCCCAAGGGTTTTAGTTGCAATTTTGTAATCAACAATCTAGAAATAAGATCCATGCCATTCAGTCTTTTTAGAAAAACAAAGGTGAAAGAAGCCTGTGTAACAAAGTTAGTAAAACACAAGCATGATAAACATAAAAGAAAACAGTGTTTGAATCAAACATTTGGTAAATTTGGAAACAGACTGAATCAAATATTTGGTAAATGTGGAAACATAAACCTATCCTGTTTGAAGAAGCAGAAGCTTTTCTAAGTTAGTAAATTATGGGTTAATAGATATCAATGTTGTGTACATAAATTCAGCAATAATTATTCTTCTGCATTTTCTTTCCTAGCACTCATTTCCTTCTGCAAAGTATCCTTACAACATGATATTTCTCAAGAGTTTTACTTTGTTTACTGACTTGTGATCTAAGGATTTTTATCCTCATGTTTGAGAAAGATAACATGGTTGGAATGTAAAGAGTATGATAAAAAGCATGTCCAATAGTTAAGAAAACCAAACACCATCATTTAAAGGTCAAAAAGGGCAATGAACAGCAAAGTAGTTTAATTGCCTATATTGCTAAAAAATTGTTCTGACATATCAGTGGCCCATTTTAAATATCAGGGGTTACTGTTGTTAGTCTGTTATACCTAAAACCATTATAGGATCCACAATTCCTTGATGGAAAACATTTTTTTTTTGCAAATTCAGAGCAACTGAATTAATACAATATTAATATTTATTTAAATAAATATTTTAATTGAAAATACAGAAAATGCATCTGTTGTCACTTCTGTACAGAATTCATGTGTACAGAACTTTGGATAGAGAGATACACTCACACTCTGCTGTAGTTTTTAATGTATATAAAAATAAGATCACAGTGCTACTTGGGTTTACACAGAACAATCTTATCCAAATCATCTTAAAATGGGTCATTAGTTAGAAATAGCCCAATTCCAGTGTTATTTATTTATATCCTGCTTTTACTAGTTTTAAAAATAACTCAAGGCAGTCCAAGACATGCCACACCTCCTATTTTCTGCACAACAACCCTGTGAGGTAGGTTGGGCAGAAAGAGAGTGAGTGGTCCAAAGTCAGCCAACTGGCTTTCATGGCTAAGGTGGGACTAGACCTCATGATCTCCCATTTTCTATGTTGTTAGTTGCGAAGTTGTGTCCGACTGATCGCGATCCCATGGACAACATTCCTTCAGGTCTTTCTGTCCTCTACCATCCTCCGGAGTGCATTTAAGCTCACGCCTACTGCTTCAGTTACTCTATCCAGCCACCTCCTTCTCTGTCATCCCCTTCATCGTTTGCTCTCAATCTTTCCCAGCATTAGGCTCTTCTCCAGTGAGTCCTTCCTTCTCATTAGGTGGCCAAAGTATTTGAATTCCATCTTCAGGATCTGGCCTTTTAAAGAGCAGTCAGGGTTGATCTCCTCTAGGACTGACCAGTTTGATCACCTCCAGTGCAAGGGACTTGCAGGAGTCTTCTCCAGCACCATAGTTCAAAGGCCTCCATTCCTTGACGCTCAGCCTTTCTTATGGTCCAACTTTCACAGCCATACATTGCAAATGGGAAAACCATAGCCTTGACTATACACACTATTTTGTGTGCTGAACCGGCAGCCAAACCAGAACCAGAACCGACAGCAATCCACCTCTGCAGCAGAGATTATACTACCTGAGACTTCTCAGGAAACAACAACTGAATGAAAAACTGCTGGTGACCTTCTACCGCTGCACCATAGAGAATATTTTAACTTACTGCACCTATGTTGTATGATTTGCCAATTGCTGTCCTTTCTGCCAGTGGCAGATAGGACAGCACTCCAGAGGGTTAAAGTCATTACCCAGAGGATCATTGATTGCCCTCTCCCCTCTTTGGGAGCGCTTTATAGCTCCCGTTGTCTTAAGAAAGTTCAAAATATTCTTAAAGATCCATCTCATCCTGGGCACCCTTTTTTTTTTGAACTATTACCATCTGGCAGATGGTACAGGATAATAAAAATAAGGACAAATAGACTGAAAAACAGCTTCTATTCCAGCACAGTAATTATACTGAATTCCACTGTATCGTGCAATATTAATACAATATCGAGTTTTCAATTCAGTTGTATAGAATGTGGAGGATATGTGTTTGTGCTTTAGTTTTATAGTTATAATGTACACTGAAGATGGCATTTAATTTCATTGCACAACGTGTAATGACAATAAAGGAAATTAAAACTCTCTATTTTATGAGTTTCCTTTTCAAATGATGAGAAATTACCATATTTTTCAGAGTATAAGATACACTCTTTCCCTCAAAAAAGAGGCTGAAAATCTTTTTTCAAAAGCCCTGCCCCCTTCACCAAAATGGCTGTGCAGAGCTTGTAGAAGGCTTTCAGAGAGCTCCTGGGGTCTGGGGAGGGCAGAAATGAGTGAAAAACGAGACTTTTTTGCTCAGTTTCCCCCCCCCCAGCCCCCCAGGAGCACTCTATAAGCTCCTAAAGGCTATGCATGCAGTTTTTTTGACAAAAAATGGGCCAATTTTGTTGAAAAATGGCCCATTTTTTCCTCGCTTTGGGGAGGGGCCAACCCTTATGAGCACTCTATAAGCCCCCCAGAGCCCCTATGAGCCCTCTATAAGCCTCCTAAAGGCTATTCATGCCTTTTGGAAGGGAAATGGGCCCATTTCCATGAAAAAGGATCATTTTGGGGAGATTTGCGAAGTGCAAAACCCTTTTTTTAAAAATATGCCTCTTCAAAACTTTGATGCGTCTTATACTCCAAAAAATATGGTATTTTTCAGCTTCAGCAGTTGTAGTTAGAAGAATGTATAGGGTAAGCTGTAAAATGGACTTTGAGAGCACATTGCCAATATGGAATTAAAGGAAATATGATTATCTATAATTATATTTATAATAATTTTATAATAATAATTATAATAATTATAAGGTGGCTCAGTGGCTAAGATGCTGAGCTTGGCAATCAGAAGGTCAGCAGTTCAGCGGTTCAAATCCCTAGTGCCACGTAACTGAGTAAGGTCTCTTTACTTGTCCCAGCTTCTGCCAACCTAGCAGTTTGAAAGCATGAAAAAAATGCAAGTAGAAATATAGGAACCACCTTTGGTGGGAAGGTAACAGAGTTCCATGTACCTTTGGCATTTAGTTGTGCCGGCCACATGACCATGGAGACATCTTCGGACAGCACTAGCTTTTCGGCTTTGAAACTGAGGTGATCACCGCCCCCTAGAGTTGGGAACAACTAGCACGTATGTGTGAAAGCAACCCTAACCTTTATAATTATCTGGCTATTTAAAATGAGCATAAGCAATTTTTGCAGGCTCACATTCCTTTAGGTTCATATTTATGCATTCTAAAAATGTGCCTTAAAGGTCTAAAGAATAGCATGCATTGCATCTCGCAAAGGCATTCTCAGAAGATAATGTGATTTCAGTAGGAATGGAAACCAGAAAAGTGTGATGTCTCTGATAAAATAAAATGAAATATAAGCTGTGATTTGGATCAGGAAGCCAACAAAGGAAGTGAAGAATGAAACTTATATTTTGCATTAATTGGAAATATGGGAAGTGCTGCATCTGGAAGACAGGACTGCACAGAAGGGAATCACAAAGAAACCCGTTCCAGAAAGATGAAAGCAGAAATTGCAGGAGTTATAGACCAGAACTTGAGGCAGAATGAAAAGCATACCCAAGCAGGCATTAGACAAAGGAAGCTGCAGCTCTACAGTTTTGTGGTTTTGTGTATACAAAGAGACTGTTGCTGATTTGGACAGCTGGAAATCCTGAAAGTGGAACCCTAGAAGTAACTTGGCAAGCTCTCAAAAAATACCATTGTGGTGATGTCATAGTAGCCTAGAGATGCCGAAAGAGCTTTTAAAGCAAAACACTGATGATTGCAAGAACATGAAAGCTGAAGATGAGAGGTGGTGCTGTGGCTTTGAGCAACCACCACTCTGTTTCCATAATGTGTCAACAACGTTCTCTCTAATATCCTCCTCTGCTGTATGAAGTAAGGAGCTGTGTGGATTGTGGCCTGCCTATGTGAGTATTTTGATTTAGTGGAAGTAGGAAAGGAATAAGTTCTGATGGAACCTTAGGCAAAGCAATGCTGCAGGAGGCGTCTCCCTCCCTGTGCCTCCTGCTCATCACTGCCGCCTTCTCCAGCCACACATATACTGTATTTCTTAACTTTTTTCCACTTCCATTTTGTTTTTGTGCAGCAATTGGGTTGAAAGAAAGGGCTATACATATCTATTTTTTAATAAAAACTTTTCAATCTCATGAAGTTTCAGCAACTGTAGACTTTCTCTTACCAGTTGAATTTTAATTTGACAACTGATAATAAAAACTCCTTTCTCTGATATACAAAGTAGGCAGTGAAGGTATATAAACATTATTCAGATATTATATGTGAATAGGATACTGAAACACATGGAAAAGAATTATCTAAACATCCATGGGTTGTTTTAATTTATTCATATTTTACAAGTCTTAAGTACTTACTAAAGAAGTCTTGGTAGTCTATAAGTCACGTAAACAAATAAGTATTTACCATTGGTCGGATGTTCTGAAATGTTTGTAATATGTAACATTTCCTGTCACCTAAGAAACTGATAATTTGCAAATTCCGTTTTTAGTCAGGTATGGCTTTGGATAATGCAGCATGAATGTGACTAAATCTGGCCCTGCTTGAATTTGGGACAAGAAAAAGCACCCATCAGGAAGCACCAAGTAAATGGGACCAGGGGATATAATAATGTAAAGCTAATATTGTTTCAGATGCCCTGGTTTCCATTTCTAGGTCTGTTTCTAGGTAAATCAAATGACATTACAAACTTTTAAACAACTAAACAGTTTTGGTATTAAATACTAAAATGATTCTGTCAGCCTCTGTTTCGCATTTGCTTTCGGCTGCCATTGAAATGGGGAGGTGGGGGCTGGTATTTGTGAGGGGGAGCTTTTGTACAGGAGAGATGGAAAAGTGGGAGTATTGGTCAAACCGTCTACTGCGCATGCTGAAGATAGAGGTTGGTGTCGGTCAAAGCCAACCATCCGCATACCTTCTTGATGATGCTCCTTGAAGATGGGACTCACGTGACACCTAAGGGATTTGCAGATTGGACAGTGGGATGAGGATTGCCAGGGGAGGGGGCTGGTCACGTATTGATATGTATGATTTCACGCGCTTATGCCTCAGATTTTTCTTTGCTTAGCTACTATCTTTTCATAACCAGTAAAAGTACTCTTAATTCTGGAAAATGGAGTTAAGTGGTTTGTTTCTTGGTTAATGAGGGATGCCGGCTTGACATTAAGGAAGATCTCACTTTTGCACTCATCCTGGAGCTAAAAACGTCCGAGAGGAGTGTAAATAAAACCAAACCTTCAAAGGAATGTCTTACCCAGGCAGCGACCAAGAGGATGACATGAGGGAAGCTGCATCCTCGTGTCCCTTGGAGACGGAGCGGATGGTGGATCTAAATTTGGAGGAATGATCCATTCACCCCAGGTGGTGGTTGGGAGTGGGACAGAAGTATGACCCTTAGGAAATTCCGGGGGGGTTCACCACAAGGCGACATTGGCGGCTGGCAGCTGCTTGGCAAGACGCTGATGAGGAGAACCTTATGATGTCCCAGGCTATGAAAGTCTTTCAAGAGGCTTAGGAGAGGCGATGGTTACGCGAGAGCAGTCCTGAAAGAGAAGTTGATCTCCCAGACCCAGATGAGAGAACTGCAGAAGCCCTGTTCCGCCCAAGGGGGGCCCTGGGGGCAGACAGTGGAGCACATCAGGATGGGGAAGCTGCGAGAGCTCTTCCAAGAGGAGGAGTCCCCCCGCAGACGCTGGATGGCAAAAGTCCCTCCGCTTGGCATGAAATTTGGAGGTGACCCAAAGGAAACTAGGATTTTTCCTGGTCCAAGTCTGGAATTTCATGCAACAGTTCGGAGAGGATCTCCCCACAGAAGAAGCCAAGGTAAGAGTGGTTACCATGGAGCTGGAGAACAAGGGAGCGGCATGGATGGTTGCCCTGCATAACAATGACTCCCCCCTACTGAGAGACTATAATAGGCTTATGGCAGCCCTGAGGAACGCTTTGATCACCCGCTCACAGAGCGGAAGGCCAGAACCAGAATGAAAACCCTTACCCAGGGGAAGAGCCCAGTGGCTGATTACATACAAGAGTTTCGTGAATTGTCCGTTTATATGAGGGGATAGTCGGAAGAGGCTTTAATGGACAGCTTCATGGATGGTTTAAACAAAGATATATACCAAAACTGTGTAAACAGGGGGGGGGACGTAACTTGCAACGCTGGTACGAATTGGCAGCAAACGTGGAGATCGATCTAGCCAGAGACAAGTACCACAAAGACAGTGAGAAAGAGAAAGCCACCCTTCCCAACCCCCACAAAGGAACTCTGAAAGGAGAGAAAAATTGGTCTGCAAGCAAGCCCCAGTCTACCACCTGCTTCCATGCAGAAGGGAGGGGCACCGGGCAGCAAATTGCTGCTCTAAAATTGGCCCAAAGCCCTCTGCCGGGGGGGGAGAGAAAGCCAGACAAGCAATCCGGGAAGAGAAGGGACACCGCCATGAAAGGGGTGGAACCTGTTGCGCAATTCCCTCCCATTCCGAGAGAAGAAGAACCGTCCTCCTCATCGGGGGAAAGTGAAACCGAATCCGATGACGACCATCTGATAAGTTCCCAGTCGGGCTCCTTGACCATCCCAGTAGAACTTAAAGTGCCCTCTACTGGCACCCAAGCAAAAATGCTGGCCCTTTCAGACTCGGAATGCACACATTGCATTGTTAGCCTGGAAGTGGTAGAAAAAATGGGCTTGAAACTGAGAACTTTGAAAGTCCCCATTGCTTTTTTGCCAGCTTGATGGGTTTATAGCTGGGGGGGCTGCCCATTTTGTGACTGAACCTATAGACATGTGGATGGGAGATCACCAGGAAACATTAAGTTTCATTGTGGCCCCGGGGATGGACCGACCTCTCATACTGGGTTTACCCTGGTTGCGTAAATGGAACCCACATATCAACTGGAAGAAAGGGTGGCTGCGCATCTGATTCGCTAAACCCCCTGAAGGAGATGGGAGTGTTTCCAATATTACCAACACTAAACCTCGTCTAGCGGCCTCGCTGCAGGAAAAAATTGAGGGGGAGGAGAAAATCCCAAAGGAATATTGGGACCTAAAGGACGTTTTCAGTAAAAAATTATCTGAAATTACCCCCTCACCGTGCGACAGATTGTAGTATTGAAATCCTCCCAGGAGTAAAACTTCCAAAACCCCAGATTTCCTCGATGACCCCACACGAGATGGAGGAATTATGGAAGTTTATTGACAAAAATTTGAAAAGGGGATTTATTGAACCTGCTAGGCCACGTGTGGCCACCTCTGTTGTTCAGAGAAAAGAAAGATGGCTCCTTTCGTCTCTGTGTAAATTACAAGATCCTCAATTCGGTGTACATGGAAAATGTATACCCCCTCCCTCTGATGAAGAATATGTTGGCCCAATTGGGTAAAGGGAAGATCTTCATGAAATTGGACCTAAGAAAGACCTACTACAGAGTCAGAATCAAACAGGGTGATGAATGGAAAACTGCTTTCAACTGCCCACTCAGGTGTTTTCAATTCAGAGTACTCCCATTTGGCCTACAGGGGGCGCCAGCTGTCGTCATGCAATTAATAAACAAAGTTTTACATGAACACCTGTACAATGGCGTAATGGTCTACCTTGATGACATCCTTATCTACATGGAAACACGGGATGAACACGTGACTTAGTACGATCAGTACTCAAGAAACTCCGAGCTGCAGAACTTTATGCCAAATTGTCTAAATGTGAATTTCATCAAGAGAAAATTGATTACTTGGGCTACCGCATCTCCCACAATGGCATCGAGATGGACCCAGCGAAATTCCAGGCAGTGACTGAATAGGCATTTCCTCGTACCCGCAAACAATTACAAAGTTTTCTGGGATTTGCAATTTTTTATCATCAATTCATCCCCTCGTTCGCCAACATTGCTCTGCCCATTACAAATCTCCTAAAGTCAAAAGGTGAGGCCAAACCAAACTGGGTAAGCCTTTGAATTGGACTATGGAGTGTCAAGCCGCTTTTGAGAAATTAAAGCGACTCTTTGCAGCTAAGCCCATTTTGAAACACCCAGATATGGAGGCACCGTTTATCATTCAAGCTGATGCCAATGATGTGGCGGCTGGGTGGTTACTTCAAACGAACGCTGATGAAAAATTGCAGCCTTGCGCTTACACCTCTCGCAAACTGACAGAGACGGAGAGGTGTTGGGCTATATGGGAAAAGGAAGCTTTTGCAGTCAGATGGGCTTTAATGACCTGGCGATATTTCCTAGAGGGGGCAAAACACCCTTTTGAAGTATGGACTGATCATAAAAATTTGGAAGCATTGAAGACCCCCCGTAAACTCTCTCCTAAACAGGTGCATTGGGCGCAACATTTCAACTGTTTCAATTTTACCCTCAAGTACATTCCAGGGGGGGAAGAACTTCATGTCTGATGCTTTGTTTCAGCTTTCCCAATACAACAGCTCTAAGCTGAGCGTAGTTCACCTAGTCTTCCCAGCAAAAAGCCTAGCTGCTCCATGACTACTAAAAGCCAAGGCATTTCCAATTTAGAGGTCACGATGGACCTCATGTGCAAACTCAAGGAGAGCCTTGAGTCCAATGACTGGTTCAAACAACATTCAAATGAATGCACTATGAAGGATGGACTGGCTTGGGTAGGAGCTAAATTATATGTTCCTGCGGACCTGAAAATGATGGTTCTTCAATGAGCCCACGATTCAAGAATGGCAGGCCATTTTGGATTTGTAAAGACTTTACATCTGGTTAAGAGACAATTTTGGTGGCCTTCACTGAAAAAAGACATTGAGTCCTACATAGCCAGCTGTCCCGTTTGTGCTGCTGCAAAATGCCAACCGGGAAAACCCCAGGGCCTTCTCCAAAGTGTGGCCCACCCTGAGGATTTCATTGTCGAGTTGCCAGAGAGTTTAGGAAACACCGTGATTTGGGTAATTACTGACCTGTTTTCCAAACAAGTTCATTTTGTACCCTGTTCCAAAATCCCATCAGCTAAATTGTTAGCTAAATTGTTTATTTCACATGTATACCGCTTACATGAAATACCTGAATGCATAATTTTGGATAGGGGGGTCCAATTCACCTCCCTTTTCTGGAAGGAGTTTCTGAAGCTAATTGGCTGTGCCCACGGCCTAAGCTCCGTCCACCATCCTCAGACTAACGGAGCTTGTGAATGGACTAATTCTGTTTTGGAACAGTACCTCCGGTGTTTCATCAATTATCAACAAGGTAACTGGGCTGAACTGTTACCACATGCTGGGGTGGCATACAACAACTCGGTGCACAGCAGTACCAACTTGACACCTTTTAGAGTTGTGATTGGACAGGACTTTGTACTGATTTCTGAATTGCCTCGAGAGAAACCACAAATTTTGTTCCTCTCCGAGTGGAATGACCAGCTTCGCCAAATTTGGCCCATGACCCACCAGGCATTGGAGGCTGATCACCGGGCGCACAAGAAACAGGCTGACAAAAAGAGAGTGAAACAAAGGGAGTACAAAGTCAGAGATCAAGTATTTTTGTCCACCAAGTTTCTACAAACCACCCAGCAATCAAAGAAACTGGGGCCGAAGTATGTCGGCCCTTTCCCTATTGTGAAAATCATTAATCCTGTCTGTACGATTGGAGTTACCAAAGCATCTAAAGCGGATTTATCCTGTATTTCATGTCAACCTGTTGAAACCTGAGCACATTTATTCTTTTTGTGCGCCCCTACCTGCACCCCCTGCCCCTCTTCTTATTAAGGGGGAGCAACATTTTGAGGTTAAGGAAATCTTGGATTCCAGGAAACATAGGAATCGAATTCAATATCTGATGTCCTGGAAACATTTTCTCTCCTCCCAGTCTGAGTTGTTGGATAAATCTCATGTTAGGGCTCCTAGACTCTTACAGAAGTTTTATGCTAAGTACACTGATAAGCCATGATCATATTTACATCACACATGTCTTATGTTGTTTTTCTATTGTTTTATTTTTCTTGCAGGGATGACTTCTTTTCCCGAAGGAGGGCCAGATGTCAGCCTCTGTTTTGCATTTGCTTTTGGCTGCCATTGAAATGGGGAGGGGGGGCTGGTAGTTGGGAGGGGAAGCTTTTGTACAGGAGAGATTGAAAAGTGGGAGTATTGGTCAAACCGTCTACTGCGCATGCTGAGGATAGCGGTTGGTGTCGGTCAAGGCCAACCATCCGCATACCTTCCTGATGATGTTCCTTGAAGATGGGACTCACATGACACCTAAGGGATTTGCAGATTGGACAGTGTGATGAGGGTTGCCAGAGGGAGGGGGTTGGTCACGTATTGATATGTAAGATTCCGCACGCTTTTGCCTTAGATCTTGCTTTGCTTAGCTACTATCTTTTCATAACCAGTAAAAGTACTCTTAATTCTGGAAAATGGAGTTAAGTTGTTTCTTTCTTGGTTAATGAGGGAGGCCGGCTTGACAGATTCCTTTTCTTCCTGGACCTTCCCTGATCTGCAAATCCTTCTTCTAGATGTCCCTGCAAAATGAAATTAGATATATCACTAGGAACTGTGAAAGTCTTCTCAACTGTGGTGTGCTGATTGAGAATGTCCTTCAGAGCCATCTAGCATGACAATGTTTTTAACATCAAGCAAAAATGTTTCCTATTTTCTTAGGAACATTATATTTTAATTCAGTTGATATGTTGTCCATTTGAAAGAATTTACTTGTTAATCAATTTGAATTAAGTGCTTATTTGCTGCTAAAAACGGGGGTCTTTTTGTTCATTTTATATATTGCTATATTATTAAAGATTTTTATTTGGGAATATTTGTTGTTTGGGAAGTCTTACTTTTTGCTTTTTCTTCCTTAGCTGCTGTTGCGACTACTGCTGATATTATTATCACAGTCATCACCATCGTTACCCTCCTCCTCTTAGAATCTGTCAAAAGATCCTTAGTTTCCTACTACATACATAAGTGTGTAGAGGTAAATGTACAATAATTATGATACCATTTTATTTCAAAATAAGATTAATGTAATTGTTAAGTGATCCTTGGCTTAATAAGAAAAAAAAGATTGCTCAAGAGAAATATTTAATTTTTTGTCCCTCCATATTATGTTTGCATAAAAGTCTGTGTGATTTTCTATATGCCTCCTTAAGATATTAAGGAGGTATACATCAGTTTTCTATATACATGTTCAGAACATGAAAACATCTGTTTTGGAAAAATTAAATCCATTGCTGTGTTCATTTGTTTTTTCTCCCAGTATCTGTTAGGGACCAAGAAATATAAGTAACCCAACTTTTGTCATTCCAGTGCTCATTTTTCAAGAGCAGAAAATAGTATTGGTTTGGGAAGCCTCTCTGGCAGAATATCAAAACTGATTTTTTTTTTAAATCAAATGTTGATATAAGGCATCTTTTCCATAATGTATGATGGCAGGATGGGGATAGCTGATCCAAGGATATTTAATCAATTCAAAATCCAGCCATCATAATGAATAAGCTACCGGTAGATCTGCTGACTTAGCCTGAAAAGGAAAACTTTTATTAAAAGCATGGGGGAGGAAAAAAGATAAACTTAATACTTTACTTCAAAGTTCTTATGATGACAAGCTGAAAAGGTACAATTTTTCTCAACAAATGGAGACTGGCTGCACCCCAAAAACTGCATCCCCAAAATGCAGGAAACAACAAACAGGCTCAGAATCTGCACCTGGGACTTGGGGAACCAATTGTGCAGAAATACTACATAGAAATAAGGCCAGTGTTGTCATGTGCATCATGACATCATCATGTAAATAATATTGCATCGTTTTCTGGCTGACACAAGTTAAATTTCATTTGCACAATGACATCACGACACACATGACTTCATTGCAGCTTCTACTGGGTGGCTATGCATGCATTTGTTGGTCAGAAAAGCTAATTCCTACTGTACTGTACCTTACATGCAAATAGATAAGTTAATGAGAATATTTCCATTTCAATACAATATTCCTTTGAGGTAGATGGGCAATTTAAAAAAATGTGTTGATAGATAGCTAGATAGAGATAGATAGGTTGATAGACCAAGTTTTTTTCTTTTTACAAACCTGTAATTCCTTTTATTTGGGTGGAGACAGGGCTGAACACACACCCTTCCTTATGCCCATGAGTTCACAGTAGATATTTTCTCTTTGCACCCTGATAGAGAAATATCTGTGGCTGCCCAGGATTGAACTCTCAAACTTCCGAGTGACAAGCTTCACCTCCAGGCCACCAGATAGATAGATATAGTAAATAGATCAATAAATAATTAAATAAATAAATCTGGCTAAATTGTAGGTATTTTCAAAGATAGCAACTTTAACCTACCAGATTTTCAACTATAGCATAAGACTTTGATTATCAGATATAGAAAACAGGAAAGGGTTGCAGAGATGACTGCACAGGAACTTGCTACATTGTCTGAAGATGGAGAATAAATGTATAACTGTATAATGGAAAAAATGCCACATCCAAGCAGGAAAAAAAAAAAATTCAGAGGAAAATAAACGTTGATATAATTTGTTTGCAAGAAACACACAGTAAGACACAAGACAAGAAATATCTAATAAATAAAAGAGGAAGAGGAATACTAGAGGAGGAATTCATATCAGCTGGTCTAAAAAAGACTAATGAGATTGTATTCTATACCCCATTTTAAACCCAAGAATATTATCAAATGAGTATGGCGGATTTGTAGCTGCAGAAATGGAGCAGAATGTCCACTAAAGGGATTAAACCCTTGCAGGGTAAATTACCAAAGACTTTCTTTGAGATGATGGACAATTCAGTATTGATGGACTCATGGAGCCCCACAAAATGACTTATAAGAGAATATACTTTTTTTTCAGGAGGCTATAAATCATTCTCAAGAACTGATATGATATGGATCAGTGAAGGGTTCCTACCAGTTCAGCCGAATCGGTAGTAGTTTGGCAGCCTTGGTCATTGGAACTGGCAGCGACCCAGGCCTGCCACACCCCTGAACTGGTTTTCCGGGCGCCGCCATAGGCACCGCCACCTTGTTTTTTGCTTATGCGCACGCACAGAGCAATTTGTATTGCACTGCACATGTGCATGCATCAAGCACACGTGGGCACCGCGTGCCCATGAGCGACCCGGAAGGAGTGGATATGGATTTCTAAAAGCCTTGCAAATAAAAATTTAAAAGTTGATGCCTTATCTAGATCCTTTTCAGACCAGAATCCAGTTCTTTTGATATTTAGAATATTAGATATGGAGGTGCAAAATTGGGCAAACTGGAAGGATATACTTGGGTTGTCAGCAGATAAGAGGAGCAACAAATAGAAGTTGTGCTTTGTGACCAGAAATGTCTTCAGGGAGGATGTTGAGAAGAGTCACCCTAGGCTCCATATACAGGAAATAACAGAGGAGCTTATGTCTCAAGGATTCTATTGAACTATCCCCACATGGGCATTGGCATGTGTCCAGAGGTGGTATTCAGCCAGTTCTCATAGGTTCTGGAGAACCGGTAGCAGAAATTTTGAGCAGTTTGGAGAACCAGCAAATAGGCTGGCCTGCACCAGCTGCCTCCCAGCTGATCTTCTTGTGTTGCCCTGAACAGGAGAACAGAGCTGGAAAGCAGGTTAGTGGGATGGGGAGGGAATGGGGATTTTGCAGTATCCTTCCCCTGCCATGCCGACAAAGCCATGCCCACAAAGCCATGGCACGCCCATAAAGTCACACGCACAGAACTGGTAGTAAAAAAAATTGAATCCCACCACTGCATGGGTCCACTGAAGTATTCTTATCACATCTAAAAAGGGATGCTGAAAGCAGAGCATCTAGCTTGGCTAAAATAAAGCTTTATGAAATTTCAGTAATAGATTGATAAATAGATAATAAATAGGAGGCTACATAGGGTGGTGACGCAGAAGCTTAATGACACTAGAACTGCCAGACAGAAATGGACTGTACTCTCGTGGTTCGAGCATGGCTCTATGAAACAGAGTGAGGTCCCATTGCTTGCTCACTGGCACCTGCCCACCCAACAGTTTGAAAGCATGCAATATGTGCATCAAGCATAGGCATATAAGTGCTGAACAAACTGAACTAGCATTCTAGGCCATCAGAACTGCATTGTGTGTCTGGCATGTGTAGATTTCATTGACATTGTATGCCATAGGCTAAATAAATAAGTAAGGAGGCTAGTGAAATCCCTTTTGGAAGAATCCTTCAAACTATAGAACTAGACATTAGATTAAAGATTTGTGTCCCAGATCTGTTGGTTGAGGGTGCACCTTCCATTTTTAAAGCCTAAGAAGCAATGGCTTACGATTGAAAAAACCCAATAAATGGATTTTATCCATAGCTTTCTTAAGCTGCATTGCTACCTAAGAACCAAGCAGATCAGGCCAATAAGGAGAAAAATGGAGTTTAACCAAAAGTTGATGAATAAAAACTCTTAAAGCTTCACAGAAACCAAATTTATCTAAGTTTTCCATCTGCACTCCCTAGCTAATTATACCCTGATACATTACTACGTGGCTAAAACTTTGATCATTTCTCTTTGAGGAATACTACTAGTTGCATTGCAATAGACTCTTCACTTGGAATTCAACTATATTTCATTATGCACATTACATCTTTTATTACTTTTAAGCTTCTAATAACATATTCTCCTTGTAAAAAGAAACAAAATACTGCTTTCCTATTATTTTATATGTAATAGTCAAGGAAAATCCATCAATGAGTCAAGGAAAAGATATTGCAGAAATAACGTGTCTATCTTGGAGTCAGTATTGATTCCTGGTGAATGCCAGGATATGTCCCTGCAAGGTTTTTCAGAAGTGACGTGCCACTGCCTCCTTCCTAGGACTGACAGAAAATGACTAGGCCACTCAACTGACTTCTTTCCAAGGACAAGCCTAGAAATCACAATGATGATGTTGATTACTCGAAAAGTGAAAAGTGAAAAGACACATTTTTATACAGTGGTATAAAAATAGAGACATGTGACAACATCATTACCACTATACCTCTGTCTGCAAGTATCTTCAGACTGAGAACATAGATTCCACAAATAATTCCACACACGAGGGAGGTCACACGCTGGACCTTATTTTTGTCTCTGACCAGTGGAGGAGTGATCTGGGAGTAGGGGAATTAGTTATTACACCCTGTCATGGTCAGATCACTCACTTCTCCGGCTCGACTTCCCGGGCGCTACTCCCCATCGCGGGGAGGCGGAACCGGAATGTCCTAGATGGTTCTGCCCCAGGCGCCTGATGGAACCTGATAGGTTCCAGACGGAGCTTGGGCCACTTCCTGTAGTCCTGACCCGCTCCCGGATGGAGGACCTGGTGGCTGCATGGAACCGTGCTCTCCTGCGGCAGCGATCCACCCAGGCCCCTTGGTTTACCGAGGAGCTGAGGGTGATGAAGCGCCACAAGAGACGCCTAGAGAGCAGATGGAGATCTTCATGCTCTGAATCTGACCGAACACTATTTAGAGCCTATTTACGGACCTACCTTGTGGCATTAAGAGTGGCCAAGTGTCAATATTGTGCCGCTCTTATTGCATCCGCAGACGACCGCCCTGCCGCCCTGTTTCGGGTGACCCGCTCCCTCCTTTTACAGAGGCCGCAGGAAGCCCCAGGGTAGAGCAGAGGAATTTGGGGAATATCTGCAGGACAAAATCGCTCAGATCTGTAGCTAATGGGTCCCCTTCAGTGGTCTAGGAGGGACGTCGGAGGCGAGTCTTGAGGGACCACTCTGGGAGAAGTTTGACTCTGTTACTGCCGATGATATGGACAGGTTGCGTGGGTGACTGCGAGCCACTACATGTTTATTGGACCCGTGTCCCTCCTGGCTTATACTGGCATCCTGGGAGGTCACACGAGGCTGTCTCCAGGAGTTAGTCAATGCCTCCTTGAGAGAGGGGTTCTTGCCAGCCATCTTAAAAGAGGCGGTGGTGAGGCCCCTACTCAAGAAGCCTTCCCTGGACCCAGCTATATTAGCTAACTATCGTCCTGTCTCCAACCTTTGCTTTTTGGTGAAGGTTGTAGAGAGTGTGGTGGCACAACAGTTCCCACGCCACTTGGAGGAAATTGATTATCTAGACCCGCGCCAGTCCAGTTTCCGGCCCGGCCACAGCACGGAGATGGCTTTGGTCGCGTTGGTGGATGATCTCTGGAGGGCCAGAGATGGGGGTTGCTCCTCCATCCTGGTCCTATTAGACCTCTTGGCTGCTTTTGATACCATCGACCATGGTATCCTATTGCGTCGACTAGAGGGGTTGGGGGTGAGGGGTACCGTTTTGTGGTGGTTCTCCTCCTACCTCTCTGGCCGAGCGCAATGTGTGCTGACAGGGGGGCAGAGGTCGACCCTGAGGCCGCTCACTTGTGGGGTGCCGCAGGGGTCGGTCCTCTCACCTCTCCTGTTCAACACATATATGAAGCCGCTGGGTGAGATCATTTGTGGTTTTGGGGTCGAGTACCATCTGTACGCTGACGACACTCAGCTGTACATCTCTACCCCGAACCACCCCAACGAGGCCATCGAAATGATGTCCCGGTGCCTGGAGGCCGTACGGGTCTGGATGGGCAGTAACAGACTCAAGCTCAACCCCTCCAAGACGGAGGGGCTGTGGTTACCGGCGCCCCGGTTCAACCAGTGGGTTCCATCACTGGCCATCGGGGGCAAACAGCTGGCCCCTGTGGAGCGGGCACGCAATTTGGGCATCCTCCTGGATGCCCGGCTGTCAATGGATGACCATGTGACGGCCGTGGCAAGGGGGGCGTTCCACCAGGTTCGCCTGGTGCGCCAATTGCGCCCCCTATTGGACCGAGCACCCTGCACACAGTCACCCATGCGCTAGTGACGTCCCGACTGGACTATTGTAATGCCCTCTACATGGGGCTTCCCTTGAGATGCACCCGAAGGCTGCAGTTGCTCCAGAATGCGGCCGCGTGGGCAATTATGGGAGGTACTAGGTACTCTCATGTAACACCTCTCCTGCGTGGGCTGCACTGGCTACCTGTGGCTTTTCGGGTGCGTTTCAAGGTGTTGACTATCATCTTTAAAGCGCTCCATGGCACAGGACCTAGGTATTTGCGGGATTGCATCCTGCCCCATACATCCCTGTGGCCGATTCGCTCTCACAGGGAGGGACTCCTCCGGGTGCTGTCCGCTAGGCAGTGCCAGCGGGCGACGCCCAGGAGTAGGGCCTTCTCTGTGATGGGCCCGACCCTCTGGAATGACCTCCCCCCCGATATTAGAATAACCACCGATCTCCGCTCCTTCCGTAAGAAGCTTAAGACCCACCTGCTCAGCTTAGCTGGCCTGGCCTAACTGTAGTTTTGTGTCCCTCTAGCCTGTATTTTAAATTTTTAGGGGTAGGTTTTTAGGTTGTTTTAATTTTTAATCATACTGTACAGCCTAGTATTTAATTTGATTTTACGGGTATCTAAGAATATTTAATTTTGTATACTGTTTTTATTGTGTGGTCTGTACACCGCCTCGAGTCCCTTAGGGGAGAGGGGGCGGTCTATAAATATAAATATAAATATAAATATATATATAAATATATATATAAATATAAATAAATATAAATATAAATATAAATATAAATATAAATATAAATATAAATATAAATATAAATATAAATATAAATATAAATATAAATATAAATATAAATATAAATATAAATATAAATATAAATATAAATATAAATATAAATATAAATATAAATATAAATATAAATATAAATATAAATATAAATATAAATATAAATATAAATATAAATATAAATATAAATATAAATATAAATATAAATATAAATATAAATATAAATATAAATTATATATATATATATATATATATATATATATATATATATATATATATATATATATATATATATATATATATATATATATATATATTATATATATATATATATGGCTGAAAGCTCATGAAATCACCTTTTCAGATTGTTTGTTATTTTTGGCACACCTTTATCTCACAAAGTCACATGATAGCAATTGGTACCTGATACTATTGCCAACTACTTTTCTACTAATATATTCCACCATAGATGTTTCAGTAAAAGACAAATGCTCCATCACAGTTGTGATGTTCCCTTAAAACTGAGACTAAGTTCCAACTGGGTGGTAGATAGAAAGGAATTATATAAATGGAATCAAAGGTCTGTCCATCCACACATATTAACTCCTTAAAAACTGAACAGAGCAGGGTTAAATTCACAGAAACCAGCAAAAGAAGACCAAGTGCCAAAACGGGCTGGATTCCCCTACTGTACCCTTGTTCAGTTCACTTCCATTACTTCCTTGTTTTAATTGGATTATTTCTTGCCCAGGGGCTAAGTCTAGCTTCATTCAACAGTATCGTTTTTGAAGTGCCACAAGAGTCTTTGTTGTTCTTACTATCCAGATGCTCTTCTCATTAATGGGTTTATTTTTAAGAGAAAAGAAATGAAAGTCACGGGTGGCAACATGTGTTACAAATGGAAGAAGGCAATTACAGGATCTCCAATTTTGGTCATGTGAATAAAGGTGGATCACTTGCACAAGAGAAACCTTGTCTGGAAGCACCTTGAGGCAGCAACATTTGTTGGAATTATGAAAACAAGATGAGTTTAATCACCTAAGACATGAGATACAGTATTATGTGGATAGTTATATTCATTGCAAAGGTGACAGATGCTGCCTGTATAGAAGCAAACAAATTATCAGTCTTAATTGACTAATTAACTTTTGTTAAGTACAAGGGTACTTTTCAGCCAGACTTTTGTTCCTATTTTTAGTAGACTAGCTGATGGAAAATATACAAACTTCACTAAGAAAAAATAGGTCTAGCAAAATGGACTGCAAAAAAGGTCCTAGCATTTATGTTGGAGAATGAAAGCTGTAGAGCTAAATTGTATTGCAAGCGTGTCCAGATTTCACAAATGCATTAGAAGGTCTTCTAAGTTATTTCATGCAGCCAAGTTAGACCAAATATATTTTTCAAAGAATGTTAGCCAGAAAAATTCATAGGATTTTCCATCACAAACTGCATTGATCTTATAACAGGAAATAATAGGAAGAGGTTCTACATACCTCTACACTACATACCTATTTTCAGTTCATCTAGAGTTCCTACGAAACTCTTTTGCTGATGTGCTCATTAGTGCGAATGCTGGTTCAGTAATGTAACAGTACGATGCTTAGTTTTTTTCTGCATATTACTTACCACAATAATATTAATGCAACAATAAGAGCATTGCCAATGGACCAAGCTGCCATCTTTCGATGCCCAACGAATGATCATACTGCAAATTGCAAAATGATAAGGAAATCTAAAGAAAAAGAAATACACTTTTATTTTTTAATAATATTGAAGGCTTATATCATTGCCTTGAAATAATATTTTCCCAATATCCTTGGTGAGTTTATATAACTGCTTTTGAAAGCTGGTGAATCTCCTACTAATTGTGGAAGGTACCATCTAATCTGCTTGTCGAATGTAAATTTCTTTTAAATTGGATCAATATTTAGTACTCCTTGTCCTAAGATGTATCATTAATGAATGATTCTTTTACTTATCAAAATATACTATGGAACCCAACAAAAATGTGCTTTTTATATCATCTTATTTCTAATTTTGCTGTATTAAGCTGTTATCATGTATATGGATCTAAGTAATTTAGTAGTACAGAAATCACCAAAAGAAAATTAGATCCCAAAACACAAAGCTTTACAAAACAAATGAAAGCCAATAGTGAAACTAATATGTCTTTTAAATATGCTTTTCAATTTTTAGAATTAAATTTTAGAATCAGTTTTATTGGAGAAAGGAAATGATGGCAATATTTTCAAGAGCTCATGAACATTGTTGCTTTGCACACAGTATTGCAGTTTACAAAATTCTCTTTTTGTTTTGAAAACAATAGCATGTATGCTAAAATATATTTACAATTTTTGCTATACCGAAAAGCAAAATATTCCCTCTACTGAAAATATCTACTATACCAACAAAGAAAAAGAATTATTAAAAAGTACAAACAATATATAGTTATGCTGTATTATCAGGATAAATTTCACAAATTAGTCCAGTTCTCAGCAATAATAAATGGAAAGTTTGAAGTGCACCTAAAATTATTCCAAAACTACAAATTCTTTCACCCACCACAGAATCCTTATTCTTCATTTTCATTCATTCATACATACATACCAGGGGTGGGTTCCTGCCAGTTCTAACTTCTTCTATAGAAGAGATTCCACAAATCTACCGTGCCATTTAGAACCGGTTCCAGCTCCCTCCACCCGCTCATCTGCACCACGCTTGCCCCGTCTGCTGCTCACTGATTGGCTGGTTCAGCAATTGCCCCCTCCTGCCTCTAAGAGTCCTATCTAAACCTTAAAGTCTTAAAGCTGTCAAGTTTGAACATCCTGGGGTTTTTTTCCTAAAGGGTTAGGGGTGCAAGAGTCTTGTGACTTGACAGCTTTAAGACTTGCACACTTCAATGCCAGAGTTCCTGAGCCAACATGACTGGAGGAGGAATTCTGGGAGTTGAAGTCCACAAGTCTTAAAACTGTCAAGTTTGAACACCCCTGGGGTTTTTTTTCTAAAGGGTTAGGGGTGCAAGGGTCTTGACAGCTTTAAGACTTGCGTGCTTCAAATGCCAGAGTTTCTGAGCCAACATTTTGGTTCCTAAGCAAGAGCAAGAACTAAGCAAGAGCATTGTTAAGTGAATTTCACCACATTTTACAAGTTGGACACACCCACCCAGTCACATGACTGGCAAGCCACTCCCACCCAGTCACATGGCTGGCAAGCCACTCCTATCTGGTCACATGGCTGGCAAACCACTCCCACAAAGCAGAGGTTCTAAAAAAAATTGAAAATCACCATTGATACATACATAACAATCATTCACATTTATTCATGCCTTAAAATTATTCTTTCCTTCCTTTTCTGCTGCTGGTTCACATTCACAGAAAATTGCTTGCAATGAAGTACCTTCTGGTATGTAAAGATGTGTACCCAAGCAAACCATATGCTAGAAAACTGAAGCAGGTGGACACTTTATATACTTCTTCCCAATGACTCGGAAGCATTTTTTACAGATACAGAGAAATCTATCTAACAGTTTCACATGAGGATGTTTAGCTATTTTAAACGTGGGGTTGGCATTTTACAATGCAGTTTTTCAAGAATAAAACACGATATTAAAAAGAAATCTGTCAGGTGCAGGAAACTAGGATCCCGGAATGAGTTTAAAAACATTGCAAGTTTATTCCATGCAACCTATACCCAATAATCTGATCTACTAATGGTCAAGGCAAACTGATGACAGATAAGACACAACAGACTTTAGGTGGGAGTGGACTTTTCTTTAGACCGTTAAGGAAAATGATCACGCACAAGACAGAACTCCAAATAAAACTTCATACATTTAGAGGATCATGTAATAAAATATTTTCTCAAGTTTGGTGATTTTTTTAAAAAACCAGGCATGAGGTATTTGCAAAAATATCAAACTTAGAGAATCAAGTATATGTCCCTGATTTAATATAGCAAGATTCTTCTTTTTTCAAAAAGTCATCATTTCACAAGAACACATATTGAGGTGGAGATTCCCAAATGCTTCTAGGTGTGAATGTAATTATTTTAATTATAATGATCCACTTTACCAAATAAAATTGTCAGCACTGTAAGTAATATTCTCAACACTAGTGCTTACTGTAGTGAATACATCCTAATTTTAAATAATGGAGGCGAGAATTAAGGTGTGACTAAATTGTAGTGATCTACAATTTAATTTATATAAGTATGGTATCTTTTGACATTATCACTAGCAAGATTTTTTCCTTCCTTCTCTCCTTCTCTGATAGTTTGCCATTAGCTAAACTACCAGATCAACTTTCCATGTTCATGAAACTTCATTTCAAAAGTCAGAATGAGTATCTGTTTTTATTAGAGGGCTGAAGTGTGTATTTCTCAAAAGAACAGAATATTCCAATAATTTATGTGTGGATTCAAGTTCCCAACCAAATCATCAATCAAAAGTGGTCCAGCTCTCATAAGCTTTTTCTATCTCAGCCAGTTTCAAAAGCTGTCTTAGCTATTCTGAGATGAATGGCTCCTTAGGGGATTTCTCATACCTTATGAAGCCAATCTCTGCATCAGGAATTATATTTTCAATAAGTGATCTATCCTTCAGTTGAACTGTGTTTGCTGTAATTTTATAGAAAAATGAATATATTATCGTTATTTATAATCCATCACCCATCAAAGTTCTATCCAGTAATTCTCAACTGACTTACATATTCACGTAGGTATTCAAAAAGGCCCTTTATTCATCTGTTTTAATAAATAGTGCTATTTTAAGTTCAGGTTGGGAAATGTCATTTTAAAAGGGATGTAAACAAACTGAAAAAGATTTAGGAGAAGACAAGTTAGATGAATCTCTATGAAGAAAGGTTGAAGAGCAATACTGCATTGGAAGTACACCTATTTTGTATGAAGAATGTTTCAGATTAACACCTAATAGCTTCAATAGCATTGAGGTGGGGGATGCTGGAATACATAACAATTACAACCAGTTCTTGTTCATATTTTTTGAGTGAGAGGCACTAATTCAGCAAAAGGTAGAATAATTAAATGATAGGGCTGGAAGGGACCTTGGAAAGGACCTTGGAGATCTTCTAGTCCAACACCCTGCCCAGGATATAGTATATTTAGATTCAATAATACCTTATATCATCTCAAACAAATGGATGTCAAATCTTTTCTAGAAAATCTCCACAATGGAGTCCCACCCAGCCCATATTTACAGGCAAATGCTTCCATTGGTTAATTGCTGTAACCGATAGGAAATTTCTCCTTAGTTTCCAGATATGATCTCTTTTTAACAAGCTTTCACCTGTTGCTTCTTGTCCTGCTCTCAGGTGCTTTGGACAAAGTCAACCACCTCTTCCTATGACTGCCCCTCAAGTACTGGAAGACAGCTATTATGTCACACTCTAATTCTTTTCTTTGTTAGACTAGATATACCTTAACCATTAATTGTACAGTTTAGTCTCCAGGCATCTTATCATCTTTGTTTCTCTTTTCTGCACTATTATTCAATCTAAGTATACCATATTCAAGCTGTTTCTTGATCCAATAATTTAGTCATTTTATCAAAGGCAGCAATAAGGTTTGTTTGGCACAATCTGTTTTCAACAAACCCAGGAGGGCTTCTACTTTGGACATTTCTAAGTTCTCACAGATCCAATGCTTCATTATCTTTTCTAGCATTATCTTTTCTAGGATAAATTAGTTTTCTATATTCCTGTGAAAACGCATTGGATATATCACTACAATGACATACATCTGAGTTTCCAAATCCAACTACCAACTACCTTTGGTGGGTCCAAAGTGTCTCCCATTCCCAACCCCTCTCCTACCATTTAACAAATCACTGAATTGTTGCAGCCCTGCATTACACAGAAGAAAGCAAATAGCTAGATTGTATCATTGAAGTCAATAATATATGCAAAGGCCTTTGGATACATATATATTCATTTTGATTCAATAGAAGAAGAAACTTTTAAAACAATTTTATAAAATTAATTTGATAATTCAATACTCCATGAAATTGCTTATTAGAAGCACTAATAATGAAGCTAAACCTGATATAGCTTGGAAATACAGCTTGGCATTGGAGAAGACCCTAATGCTTGGAAAAATGGAAAGCAGTGAAAAAAGAGGTTGAAAGAAGACAAGATGTCTAGACAAATTTAAAACATAAGTTTATAAACACTCAAAGAAACAGACATTGATGGATGTTATTGGTACAATAGCATTTATTGGGCCATCATTGACCAAAGAATAATAGTTTGATACTCTAACCCAGCGATGGCGAACCTTTTTTGGCTCGCGTGCCATCAGTGGGGGAGCGCAGGGGGGTCGTGTGCGGGCGTGCCGCACCCATAATGCAATGTGCGACCCCTCCCCCAGTGCACATGTGAGCACTACAGGCGTGACCCCCCCCATTTTTGTATGCTTTTTTTGCCCTCCCAGGCTTCAGAGGCTTTCTAGGAGCGCTCAAAACGACCCTCTGAGCAAAACGGAAGTCTGTTCCCGAACTTCTGGTTTGCCTGTAGGGTTGGGTTTTTGCGCTCCGGAGGCTTCAGGGAAGCTCATGAAGCCTCTGGAGGGCCTCCGGAGGGCCTCCCGGGGGAGAGGCTCTTTTCTCCCTCCCCAGGCTCCTATAAAGCCTCTGGAGCCTGGGGAGGGAGAAAAATGGCTTTAAAAAAGGGTAAACTCAGCGCCTCGCGTGCCCTGACAAATGGCTCCGTGTGCCACCTGTGGCACGTGTGCCATAGGTTCGCCATCACTGCTCTAACCAGTTATCTACAATAGAGAAAGAAATTGTGTTGTCATCTGTTTGTCAATTAAAATGCAGCCTGGAGATATCTGAACCATATCTTTCTTAATCTACAGTAAATGGTTGTGAATTGGTACTTGAAGTCTTCAAATAACAAGATACAGATGTTATCTTTATATGAGATATGTTAATTTATTTAGTTAATTAATTGTAAATACAATTCTTAAATAAATCATATTTATTTAAACACTTCCAAAACTTTTATACAATATAACTGGCTTAGGCAGTGATGAGGATATTGCTGAAGTTGAAAATGATGATGATTTTTTAAGACATTCCTTTCAGTTTTAATATTGCTGTCTTATTTTAAAAATTATAATATATTACTGTCATGAGAAATATGACTGGTGTTGGTATGGGTTTTCTGCTATATTTCTGCCAATCTCCTTTTCCTGCCAGGTTGTACTTCCAATAAGTATACATGAATTTTATTTTTAATAAATGACCGCTAAATAGTTGCATAAACAGAATGAACTAGCAGCATCTAAAGATTATAATGAATATCTGTTACTGGATGAGTAATAAATCATTTATACTGGCTGGCTTTAGGTCGGCACCATCACCACTGGTGGGTACTGATCAGCAATTTCTCTTGGTGAATAAGCCACACTGTAGTTCTTCCAAAATTTACAGCCTTGAAGCTTCTCCCATGATTATACATCCAGACATCTGGTTTTAGAAATATGACTATAAATACAAGGGTAATCACCATGCTTGCTCACTGACCTACATCACTTTTACAAGACTTTCTCTGATATTAGAGCAGAGTGGCATTTATTCCTATGAAACTGGGGAACAGGCATGATTCTAAATTTAGGCTGCAATCCTATGCCAAATCATTGGGACTCTTTCCAGCTCCATATTAGTCGCTGCCAAATAGTTATGCTATGGCTTTAACTGCATGAATCAAAATGTGGGTGCATAGAAAAATTTGAAAAAATGAAGGCAACTGTACAAAGAAGTTCTGAAACTTTTTATAATGACTAGAAACTTTCCCAAAGAAACCATTTAATTCTGCATCCTTTGGCCAACTAGGATATTTTTGAAGTAGTGGCAAATGCTGAGCAGATATGTTTTTAATTAGATTTATCAAAGTGGCATGGATCTCAGTTTGTGGATAAACTGATAGTCGAAAGAACACAAAAATTGATCAAGGCAGAGATCACTTCCGGTTCCTGCTGGCGACGGACGTGCTGTCCGCCACTCGTCTCCTCGGTTGGCTCCGTAAGGAGCACAGGGGGCCTTGGAGGGGTCCCCTGCCAGAATTGGTGGCAGCCAGCAGGGGTGTTTTCAGCCTCGCCTAGGAGCCAGGGAGTGGAGGGGGGGTTTGGACAGCTTCGGGCTGTCTGCCCTTTCGCCGAATGGGCTCCGGGAGGAGGTTATCCAAGGAAGAGCGTCTGAATGCTGGTGGTGGGGGAGCCACCCTGATCTCCTTAATCGTCATTAAAGGATAAGCAGCAGACTACTGTAAATTCGTGTTCAACTTATTTGAAACTGAAGATTAGAGGGGGTGTTTCTTCTCTTTCCCCCCCCCTCGGATTAAGCGGCATTTAACTATCTCTCTATATATTGGAATGGAGAGAGAACAAAGGCTGACTCGTCACTTGAACTAACTATGTGAGAAAGATCGCTATCACAATTGCAAGAGATGATTGCTGAGCTGTCTTTTTTTTAAAAAAAAAAACTTATGGAAACCTCCGTTCTTCTCCCTGTGAAAGGAGGAGCTAAGATGGCTCCCTTCCATGTTTGTTTTTGCACTTACAAATGAAGTCTGCCTTTTGAAACTATCTTTGGGAAAAAAACCTCTGGTATTGTTTTATTACCACCTCTGAGGGAGACCGGGACCTCTCCTGTTACGTGATCTACCTGGACTTTGATTATTTGACTTTCCCCTTTCTGCTGTGCCTCGGTGTCTTGGAACGGTGAAGGAGAATTAACTTTTCCCTTTTGGCTTTGCCTGCCTCCTTGGACCGGCACAACTGCGCACTACTCTGACGCCATTTTCTTTGTAAAAGACTTATACCATCTCTGAACTCAGACAAATGGGGCCTAAGAAACCACCAATGGGCAAGTAATTTTCAGCTCCTCCGTCTGCCACCTCCAGTCCAAGCATGTAGCAAACGAAAATTACCTCATTGTTACAACAAGAAGGGTCTGGAGAGAGCCCGAAAGAGCTATCTGTTACCCAAATGTTTCAAGAAATTATGAGGCGTCAAAATGAGATGAAAAAAGAGGTTACAGATCTTAAATATGAACTCAGAGGTGTTCAACATCATATTTCAGAAAACAAACAGAGAAGTATAGTGTTGGAGGAGGGGATGGCTGGGCTAGGGGAGGAGGTTAAAGCAGTCCGAAAGGGAAATGTAGAATTGGAAAACTTAGAATTTGAAAGAATGTCCTTTTTTCTCAGATTCCAGAACCTACCAGAGACAGAAAATGAAGATCTTAAGGATATTATGAGTACAATTTTAGCAGAATATATTAAGAGAGACAAAGAACAGTTGTGGTGGGATATGGACCTGGTTTATAGGTTTAATTCAACATATACTAGAAGTCATAATGTTCCAAGGGAGGTACATGTTAAATTTCTCAGGAGGACCACAAGGGATGAGGTGCTTGGGGCCCAAAGGGAGGGACCACTAAAATATAAAGAGGAAGAAATCACCATTCTTAAGCAGATTCCGAAAAAGATAAGAGAAAGAAGGAGGAAGTATTCCTCCTTATCAAAGAAATTGTACAATAAAGGAGTTTGGTTTAGATGGTTATTGGCAGAGGGAATGTTGATCTTTTGGGAGGGAAATAGGATTAGAATTAATACAGTGCAGGAGGCTGAAGCCTTCATTAAAAAAACATTTCTGTCTCCTAGAGGACGAACACAGGAAAGGTAGTGAAAAGGGTAGCAAGGTACAAGATATGAAGGAGGGGGGGCTGTGGCTCCACCTGGGGACAGGGAGGAAGGAGCAATATCGAAAAGGCTCAGGTCACAAAAATAAAAGTATTTGAAATATTTGTAATTGTTGATATACTGGAAAGTGACAAAGGAAAAATGATTGAACACATGGTTGATACAATGTAGAATAAGATTCTGTTTTTTGCTTATCTTTTATATCTTGCTTTTAATATTGTAAAAATTGTGAGATTTGGAGGGATTTCTACCACTAGCGTGGGAGCTGCCAAAATTTTCTATGCAACCCTTTACCCTTTCCCATAAATGTTTAAAAACCAATAAAATTATTTTTAAAAAATTGATCAAGGCAAAATCACCCTTATCTTGAAAATGGATAGATTATGGCTTTTGTTTATTAAATTCATAATCCCCCATTAAACATGTCACGTTTGGAACAACAAACTTTTTATTTTCATTAATGCATATGTGAAGTTAGGCATAAAATGGATATTTGCCAACTGCATAATATTTTACTGTACAAGCACTCTCTTATACAACCACAGAAAAAAGGCCTGAATAAGTTATATTTAATTGTGGATAAAGTCTGTAAGCATTGTGTTCCCCAAGTCTGTCTACTTAAATAGATTGTGAAGTAATATTATCATACTTTTGATTGTCATTTATCAAACTTATTTTACAGCTGCAAACTTTTTCAAGCTTTTCTTGTTTCACTTGGGTTTGAAGTTTGGTTATGGGCAATGGGGATATCTGAAGAAAGGAGAGGAGGCAATGGTGGATGGATTCCAGAGGTTTGAGACCCTTACGTTTATTTGATTTGCTAGACCACAAGGTTTGTCAGTTGGAGTCAGAAAGAAAATATACAGAGGAGGTAAGGAAGAAACTGTTGATCATATGATGTAGGGTTTACCAATTGACAGAGAATTAAAGATATTTCAGATTGTTAGAAGGCAAGAGTAGCAGGGAAATGTTATGTTATGTCATATGGTCTTCCTGTACTCTGTAAACTAAGCTGCTGCCTTTAGATGCAGGGGAAGACACTAACCCCCTGATGGCGAACCTATGGCATGCATGCCACAGGTGGCATGCAGAGCCCTCTCTGTGGGCATGTGCGCCATCGCCAGCTGCTCTTCATGTGCACCAGAGCGCCAAAAACCCAAAGACCATCTGGCTGGCGGGCATGCGTGCACCGGAAACCTGAAGACCAGCTGGCCAGTATGCATATGCATATCAGATTTCTGGCGCTCCAGCATGCGCACATTTGCACATGCAGATGCAGATGCACATTCCAGTTTGGGCAATTGGTGCCAAAAAGGTTCACCATCACTGTACTAATCCATAGCCGGCAGCCACATACAACCTATTTTTCTGCTTCTCTAGCTTTGGATCAACCTTGACAGATAGGAATTTTATGCAGATCCAAGTTATATCCCTTTTTCAGACTTTTATTTTGATAGCCTAAATGAAGGAGAAAGCACATTTTTATTGGATAATTAATGGAACTTGATTGACTATCATTGAACGATATATCAGTAGATCTGAATCGTCATTCTTCTCACCCTTGGGACCAAACAGAGTTCTATAACCTATTCTCCAGGGTTTGCATTTGGTAAATTCTGGAGCACAGGTTATAGAGCCCTGTTTTGAATTTACCAAATGCAAACCCTCTTTTTGTATTAATGGCTGGTTTTTAAAATATATTCTAACAGATTCAGAGAATGATCAGGATAGGTCTAGGGTAGTGAGACAATTTTCATGTTCTCTCTACTTCTCTAACCCTAAAATTCCAAAACTCTGCATGCTGTATTTGTCTAAAGGTGGGCAAAGGAAATTCTTCTGCCATCGCTTGCAAATATGCATAGAAAGGGAAGGTTGGAATGTCGAAAAAGAATTAAGGTGATGCAATGAGATTTAATTACTTTGGAGCTCAACATGCATGTTTGAGACTTTGCGGCTTTTAAACTGTATACAAAGAGAACCAGCTCCTTTCTTATAAACACTCCTGTGCTTTTAAATCCCCTCAGAGGTTCTGCTTCTGATATTACCAGTGATGATCAGGTTCTACATATCAAGTAACAAACATTTTTTTCGGACTGTAGAAATGAGTCAAATATATTATTGTGTTTGAGTGGATGCCTTTCTGTAATAAGGGTAATTGCCAGACAGAAGAAAATAGAAGTGACAGCCAAACAGCAGTTTGAGTTATGCTGAAGTGATTCCACACATGGTGGAAAAAGACAAAAGCACCAGCAGTTCGATTACACCATTTTCTTTATTTTTAAGTACAAAGACCACATTTATCACAGGTTATTTGGTGACCTAGTTTGCTGACATTTCAAAGTCTAACATGTCTGCTTTTGGGTCTGAAACTTGGCAGACAAGGACAATCTCTCTCCTTAAGTACTATGAACTGATCAGGATTTCAGCAATATTTACACAAAAAGAGGTTGGTGAGATTAATCTCAAGAAAGGGTAATTAGTCTAAATTTAGAAACACAAACCAAAGTTAAATAGTACCTTTGAAATACAATCTAGATTATCCTCATGAGAAAACAACAAGAACTATAAAATACAATGGTACTTATTACTTTCTAAAATAATTTATTATTACTGATAGTAAAAGTGAAATAATATATGCTGATGATTTTTTAGGAAATTATTTTAAAAAGTGTTTTCTTAGACCACAAGTACTTCCTTATGCTATTGCGTGTTTCTTATAATATTGGTAGACAAATACATATCTGTAAAGTGAATACAAAGATTAGGTTAGGTTAGGCTAGTGAGGGCAGGGAGTCAAACTATTCTCCAAAGCACCTGAGGGTAGAACAAGAAGCAATGGGTGGAAACTAATCAAGGAGAGAAGCAACTTAGAACTGAGGAGAAATTTCCTGACAGTGAGAACAATTAATCAGTGGAACAGCTTGCCTCCAGAAGTTGTGAATGCCCCAATACTGGAAGTCTTTAAGAAGATGTTGGATAGCTATTTGTCTGAAACGGTATAGGGTTTCCTGCCTAGGCAGGGGGTTGGACTAGAAGACCTCCAAGGTCCCTTCCAACTCTACTATTGTATTATTGTATTGATTGTGATAGAAATATATTGCAGCCAATGGATAGAGATAAAATAAAGAAGAATCATAAATCATGTTTATTGATGTTTTATAACTGAGCTATGATGGTTGATCAGTTATCAAACTGTTGACATGATACACCATAAAAATGGTAAAAATAGCTTCAAACTAGCTACTTTAATGTTTTCTCTATGGCAAATGGTAGAAATTTTATTAAACAGAAAATAAGGGCATACCATGCTAAAAAAGAACCAACATAGTTTTTGCAAAGTCAGATTTCGCTAACTGTTTAGACTTTTAAGAGGGTATGAATAAGTATATAGACAAGAATGATTCAATGATTTTTGAATACACTATAAAGAGAATGGCTACCAGAAAATTCTCATTTAAAATGAAGAAGCAGAATGTGGATAAAGCTGTACACTATGAAAATAAGAATTTAATCTAGAGAGGAACTGATCTAGCATACCAAATGAATAGATAATCTAATCAAGAATTCTTATATTACAACAATCAATAGCTAATTGGTAACAAAATTATAGAAGAATTAACGTTCATAAATTAAGGCTGTAGAAGACTCAATTTTCCAAGCAATTCCCCTAGACAATGTAATGCACTTGCTACGTATTTTTATATACTTCTGTTGACTCATTCACTTGTAAACTGGCACTCTAAATCCCAGTAGTCTGCTTAAAATGTAATTGTGCTGTGCATTTAAGCTTATTATTGTAGTTCTGAATAATTTGAAGATAAATATGTTAATTTAATAATTTCTGATTCAGGTTTTGTTATTGTAAATCTCTTCGGTATCAGCTCTTTAAAAAGCTATTTCATATATAAACATATTGCCTATTTGTCATGATCCAATATTTGTCAAGCTTCAAAAACAAATTGCTTCTTTTTATAAAACTAGAAATAGACAATAAAAGATTCTTTTATTCTTTGATCTTGCATTGCCGATGTAGTCAAGAAAGACTAATCTGTTCTCAGAAGATTTGAAAAAGACTTTCTAGGGTATCTCCTAAATTGCTCCTAATATCATAGAAGCAGAATGATTCCCAGAAATGATTAGTGTGCCATCCAGCAAAAGAGAAAATGATTTAGGCTGATGTCATCACACCCCCCCTTCTGCTGTACTGCAGTTCTAATTTGTTGTTTTATACATAACTCTTAAAATATACAAATCTTGAACCTAGTTAAATTTAAAACAAAAGTATTTTAGTTATAGTAGAGACAAAAATGCATTGGTAAGCATTACAAAGTAAAATAATACTGTGTGTGTGTGTGTGTGTGTATGAGATATGGGTAAGAGACCTTATGTTTATATAGACAATGAAAGAGACAAATCACACATATCATGTGAAAGATAAGAAGAAACAAGTGAAAACAGAGAAGCTGGGAATGCAAAAGTTTTGGGAAGACTGAACCAATTATCAGTTGGGAAGTAAATTCTTGAATCATGTTACAAATCAGCACATCCTACCAAATTATGGAAGAACGTCTGTGCCAATTAGTGGTAGAGTCTCTCCAATGGCTAGATTCTTAGAGTTTCACAATAACTTGGGTAAAATGTAAGATTCAAAAAAAACAAAAAAACCCAACCCTAAACCCTAAAACATTATTATAAATAAAGTATCAGTTTTGGAGGTGCATGTTTGGATTCATTCATGCCCGATTTGATTCACATATCCAATAATAATTAGAATACTTCTGTCTCCCAGAAGAATAATTTTGCCAGACATTCAGTTTGGCTGTAGTTATTCACAGGAGCTCTCTATCTGGCTGAAGAAGAGAGATGCTTATTGACTTTCCTACAAAAACTTACAACCAAGGGTGGCTTCAAAAATTTCAGCAATGGGTTCTCTGCCCGGTTGCTGGGTGGGCATGGTCATGGTGGGCGTCGCCTAGTCAGCCGCCCGCACCAGGCAGGAGCGGTGCCTTCCCCAGGCTCTGGAGGCTTTTCTCAAGCTTCTGGGAGGGTGAAAAATGTCTCCCTCAGGCTCCAGAAGCCTTCTGCAGGTTGGAAATGGGCCTGTTTCTAGCCTTCTGGAACTTGCAGGAAGTTCCAATCCCCTCCCCCAAGCTTCTGCCTGTGCCCTGGACTTATCTCGCATCCAAAATGGGCAGCATGGGGACTCCTGGAAGGAGAGGGGAAAAGAAGGGTGGGAGGTGCCAGCCAGGGGTGGGATTTGGAGGTTCTCCAAACTGGCCATAACATTAGCTACAGGTTCTCCTGAACCCGGACGAACCCGTAGCAGCCCACCCCTGCTTACAACAATGCCAGTTATTTGTAGATTTGGAAAGAAAAGATAGATGAAACATTAAATGTACAGCTGGGTAAGAGGATGTGCAGTATTTATTTATAGTCAACAATTAAAATACTAACAGCATGTCCAAATGAAAACAAAATGGTAAATTAGCATAATAAAAATCAGACAAATAATAAAGTAGATAATGAGTCATACTCTACACTAATATTAACCTATAAAGTGGTTTGTATTTCTTTTTTCTTTTCATTTCAGAGATTCATTGCTTTTATATTATTTTACAATTATTAATACATCAACATTACTTCTATCAGGCAATAATGTTTCAGAGTGATAATGACAGAACTGAACATTGTTACTGTATATGTTGGGCTTTATCTAGAAGAATAACTCTACATAATTATACATAGCCAGGTAAGACTATTTAATTTTCATAATGTCTGTTTTTGTGCCATCATCGTTATCACTACTGTAATTACTAACCTTCATTTTTACTATGAAAATGAAAGAAGATTTGAACAAATTGATCTAACTTTGAGAAAGGCTACAATCGTCAAAGGTACCATTTTAATTCCCCATGCCATCGGTGTTGTGATTGAAATTGAAGGAAATGAAAGAAAATATTTAAAATAAGTATATAACCAAGGAAAGAATGAGCAAAGGTAAATTAACACAGCAAATGAGAGGATTGAAACAGATTGGTATTTAGGATTAGAAGGGATTTCTCTATTTGCTTCCTCTTTGGAAAACACTCCTCAGGGTGATGGTTGCTAACTCTTCAAACTGTTTTTAGCATTCTTCTTGTTGTTGTTTTTGCAGTTAACAATGATTTAAGTTCTACTTCAATGCTTTTTATCATTAGTGTTGCCTTGTATCCTGCATTTCCTATGTTATAAAATATTGCTAAAAGTAGTATAAAATATTATTAAATACAACATAGAAACAAATCACTGCTGTCCGCATTGTTCATCCCAGTTTCAAATAGTACCATATTATCTACTAGGAAGTTGCAACTGACTTCTTGTGCAACAGAATCAGTAAAAGCTGTAACTTAAAGAAATGAAATGCATGATTTATTGTATGATTTGGGGCATTGGAGCATATAATATAGTAATGTAAGCTTCGTAAAGTATGTAAGTTTTTACATGGTGGGTTAAACAAAAGACAAAAACTCATACAGTTTTCTTCATCACCAGAAAGGAAAGATAGCAAATTCCAGAAATTCCATGTTGCTTGAATTTCAGTGCTGAGTGCCTATTTTTGGCAAAGGGCCGAAACATTACACATGCATATCTAAAAGGGAAGACTAGCAGTCGGTCATTGAAAGAACAAAGAGAGTTTACAAGAATATGTCTTTCTATGAATTTATTCTCTATACTGTAGACCACTGACTTCCGAGTAGTTACATTCAACAGCGTAACATTATTGTGTTAAGTATCAGGTACTATAGATACTAAATATACACATTAAATGAATTAATTTCAGTCAGATTAATACAGATGTATTTAGGCAAAGAACTATAGTTTATTCTAAAAGCAGAGGACTAAATCTAGATGTATATACAATACTTAAAACAACATTTACGAATTTATTTTATGTACAAGTTTACAAATAACTGTAGCTACATGTGCACATTAATTTCTTATTGAATCATTGATCTGCTGTACTTTTTATATTGCAGATATTCCTAACATATCTTTGATTTTTTTTCTGAAAGAACGCCGCCCCGAGTCCTTCGGGAGAGGGTTGCGGCTAATCAAATAAAAATTATTATTATTAATTATTAAAACCTTTAATCTTAAACACATAAATAGTTAATCAATGCTCTTTACAAAATTAAACAATATACAAATAAAAGCAAATAAAGTTTTAAACCCAGGTATATACAGACCCAAGTAGGAAACCCTTCAAGAAATAAGACTAAAGGAGGAATTAATGTAATTCTACTCTCCTACCCTTTTCCTCCCCTTCAAAATTGGACAATGCAGGAACCATGTGAAAACTTCTAAAGTTCTATTACAGAATGAGCATAGTATAGAAACCAACCAACCAACAAAAATGCTATCTTTCTGAAATTGA
The DNA here is from genome assembly GCF_964273705.1 of Natrix helvetica. Lineage (NCBI taxonomy): Eukaryota > Metazoa > Chordata > Lepidosauria > Squamata > Natricidae > Natrix > Natrix helvetica. The sequence goes on along the minus strand of NC_138551.1, from coordinate 35,429,486 downwards.
AAAGTTTAGAACATGGTCCTGTCCATTCATATGTCCCCATTCACAGTGATGTTTGTATACTCCTAAATAAATACAGTACCTAGCTACCAGACAATTCTATAATAATAAAAAATGATGATAGATAGAAATAGATAAAAAGATGGAGAAGGAGAAGGAGAGGGAGGGAGAGGGAGGGAGAGAAGGGGAGAGAAGGGGAGAGAAGGGGAGAGAAGGGGAGAGAAGGGGAGAGAAGGGGAGAGAATAATCAAAGTTATGTTTTATAAAGTTGCTTGAACAATGAATTAGTGAACACTGACCATTGCTCCAATAGAGTGCTTGTTTACAGCATGGAATGAAAATAAGATATCATAGCATCCCTTTTACAACTTCATCTGGGAACATTGCAATAGCAATAGCAATAGACTTATATTAGCTCTCTCTAAGTGGTATTACAGAATCAGCATATTGCCCCCAACAATTTGGGTCTTGACTCACCCACTTCGGAAGGATGGAAGGCTGAGTCAACCTTGAGCCTGGTGAGATTTGAACTGCCAAATTGCAGTCAGCCAGCAATCAGCAGAAGTAGCCTGCAGTACTGCATTCTAACCACTGCGCCACTGTGGCTCATGCACGTCAGGCAATTTAAATGATTGCCGGTGCATTGTGACAATTGATTTGGAGGTTACAAACACATTTTCGGCAGTAACCAAACTCACAAATAAGAATCTGTGATTAATGAGGATCAGTTTGCATATTAAACATTCAATATTATATGCTTTTCCCATGGGAACTCAAAGTGGCATATCTTGCATTCCCTCTTTCATTCTTTCCTACTGGTAGTAATTTTTTGAGATTAAACAGAATAAAGACACAGAGCTGTTCATCAATGATTGAGGGTGGATTCTCTATAATATTAGTCCAACCCTTTAACTCCTATCTGCATTAGTACCAGTATTAGGATGTGAACTGCCATCTGAATATGAGCTCAGGATTTTAAAGTTAGATTAGGCAAATCACGGAGGATTTATAACCTTCTAAGAGCTATAACTATAATTGGTTGGTCAGAGACAATTTGCCTCTGAACACCCCTTAAATATCAAAACAACAGACTCTGAAAGACAATGAAAAATCTATCTGAAATTAATTTATCCATTAATGGCTAAAACCTGCCTCATTGAGAAAATGCTGCCATTTCTGGCCTGGAGATCATCTAAATAGGTGGCTTCTTTTCTGCCAACAGGGAACTAGTCCTCATATTCTTGTATTCTGATTTGTAGGACTTTTGTTTTGTCATTTCCAAAGTAATAAAGCAGCAGATATGTCTAGATTCCATTCCAGGTTTTTGACTTTTATCGCTCTTTTATGGATCTCAGCAGTAAAGATTCCAAAGAAATTTAATTACATTTGCCAGAATAGATGTGGAAATATACTACAGTTATGCTAGGGCAGCTTTCCCATGCTCTAAGATCATATTGCTAAAATTTGGCACTATCTTGAATGGTATCATTCTCCCACATCCTCTCATTAAATAGTAGCAGGAGCTCTTTCAATGGCATGCTCCCATTTCCACTCTTAAAATCCTTCCAAAGTCTAAAAAATGGTGTGACACATCATGTGCTCAAATTCAGCAGCAAAAGGGCAAAATTTGGAATAGTGTGAAGAATATTAAAGGGAAAGTATTGAAGGAATCCTCTACCAGGCAAATAAAATTATATCTATGCTTAAACCCCCCCTAATATCTTCCCTAATGAACAATCATCTCTCTCTATAGATGATAGACAGATAGACAGATATAAATTGATGTAAGTATATTTATTGATTGCCCATTTTACCACAGGGTAACTCTGGCAGAGACAGGTCTTTAGACTCCTTCAGAAGGGTCAGGAGGGTTGAAGCCAACCTCAGACCAGGAAGCAAGATGTTCCAGAGGGCAGATGCAATGGCTGAGAAGAGCCACTCCTGGATCCTGCTTACCAGAACAATTGGGCGGACAGGGCCAGCAGTATGCCTCTCTCTTTTTCCCTTTTACTGCCTCTCTTTTTGCCCCCATCCCCCCCTCTCTCTGTGTAAAATATGGAAAAAATAGAAGCAAAGAAGTGGGTGAATAATACAGTACTGAGATAAAAGGAAAATAGAAAGAGTCCAACTTTCTTAGACATACTTACAAATATAAAAATATTGATCTTTTATTATTAATTTTATAACAAAAAATTATATTTGTAAGTATGTCTAAGAAAGTTGGACTCTTTCTATTTTTATTTTATCTCTGTACTGCATTATAAAATTAATAATATAGAGTAGTCTATAATCATAAACAGATCTAATAATCAAACCCCCAAATTCAAATTTCATTTCTTTCCAGATGACATCAAGCGATATAAACATCTAATAAACTCGATGTCACCTGAATTTCCTTCCAGCAGATCTGGAAATTTAGATCTGGCGCCTGATTTCTTTGAAGTTATGCATACTCGCCTCCATATACAATACCAAGCAGTCATTTGAACCATTCCTTAATGCACATTTCAAGGCTGTTAAAATTAATATCAGTGTCCATCGTTTGTAATCTGCAATAGTATTGTTATGCGTGGTGCTATTAAAACCCTATTATTCATCAGTAATTAGATTCACAAGATCAGAGAGCAATCCCTAATCTAGGTTAATGTTGGATTGGCTTTCCACAAGTGAGTTTGAGTATAAATACTAATAAAAATAAGCTCACTGCAAAGGCAGAATGTCAAATTGGTTATAAAATCAGCAAAATGTGCTAAATCCCAGAGATTAAATTATAGTTCCTGATTGTAACTCAGATCTGTGAACTTTTCCCCAGATCAACTGCCACATGTACATTCTGAAATCAGGAGAAGACACAGGGGAAACAAAAAGAAATCCAGACTTAGCACATGTGAAAGCAAAACATTGCCAGTAAAATCTCAGAATTTTATTATTGCTGAAATTTGATTTGAATCTACAATTGTGTCTGTCTGTCCTCTCAAACTAATGGCTTTTCATAAATTAACATTCTCTCTCACAAAAAAAGAGTGTCAACAGTGTCTTATTTTAGACACTAGTATAAGCCAAGATTTCACACTGTGCTAAAAGCATTACAACATCTACCAAAAGCACAAAATGTATTTTAGAAATGGTTGGGCCATGCACAGAATAGTTGTGGTTTCTGAACTCTTGCCAAGTCAAGTTGGAGGCTTCCCTCCTTCCCAAAGAAACTAAAGCACAAACTGGAAAAGATATCTACACACTGACCTGTAGTCTACCATATCAAAGCAAACAGATTGCATTGACTCACTGAAGCAAGATAAAATCAGACACACCCTCTAAATTTCATTGATTGTTAATCTGCCATTATCCCATTTCAGAATGAAATACCTTACACTACTATTGTTCTTTGATAGCTTAATGGCAGTGCCTTAAAAGCACTTTAGGGATTGGGGAGAACAAAGCAATGGGGATCACTGCAAGGACTGAAAGAAAAAAGAGGGGCTTCTCCATTTTAGAAGCCTAACTTGCTTTTAGAAAGACCTGCACTGACAGAAAAAGGAAAGAATCCAATGTAGTTGACATGAATTGATAAAAACAGTGTTATGCATTCTAATGCTTTTACAAAAGAGTTGGGTTACGTACATTTTCATAATATTTTCTTTTTTATCCAATAGACTTTCAACAAGAAATACATAATGTGACATTATTCCAAAAATACATCATGTGCTTCCTTAACAGTTTTCTAAAGATTGACAGAATGAAAGATATACGGTATGTGCAACTTAGAATCAACAACACTTAGCACAAGGAAGTTATGAATTATATAGTAAAAAATTTCATCAGAGACATTGACATTCAAATATAAAATACTACATGCAATACGTTGTGGAAATATATTCTTATATCTACTCCTCAATATGTTGTAAGAATCTGATCTTACTTCAGAAGGAAGGCTATAGCAATTTTTATATTTTTGATATGGGAATTAATCTAGCAGTTTGGATTTTGTCTGTGAACATGGACCCTGGACCTTAGGGCCAACTTGGTTGTTGTAGAACAACAATAGGTAGTCACTATCTTTCTGAATAGCAATTGACAAAGAACCAATGTTGAATAATGATTTGTATTGATTTGTGCAATTTATATAGTGCTTAAATTCAGAGAATTAATAAATTGGATGATAATATAGTAAAACATTTCCAAAGTATTCTAAAATAATAATAATAATAATTATTATTATTATTATTATTATTATTATTATTATTATTATTATTATTATTATTATTATTATTATTATTATTATTATTATTATTACACAATTGTATCACAGCGGCCAGTTGTTTCGCCGGATTTGGCATTGATTACTAGTCGGGCCCCACCCAGGGACCTAGGACGTCGTAACGTATTTTCGTAATATATGTGGGGATCCAAGCAGTGCAGCTTTTTACATTTGACTGATGGTGATTTTGTCAAGTTTTAACTGTTTTAAATGTAATTCCAGTGCTTTTCGAATAGCACCCAGTGTGCCGATTACCACTGGAATTACCATTGCTGGTTTGTGTCATAATCGTTGAATTTCAATTTTTAGGTCCTGGTATTTCGCGATTTTTTCATGTTCCTTCTCGTTGACCCTGCTATCCCCTGGTATTGCGATGTCTATGATTGTAACCTTATTTTTCTCAACCAGTGTGATGTCTGGCGTGTTATGCGCCAGTATTTTGTCCGCTTGTATACGAAAATCCCATAGGATCTTGACCATCTGATTTTCGGTGACTTTTTCAGGCCTATGCTCCCACCAGTTTGTTGTTGTTTTAATATTATATTTTTTGCACAAATTCCAGTGGATCATAATCATTTGTGCTACTGAATTGTGCCGCAATTTATAATCAGTCTGCGTGATTTTTTTACAGCAGCTGAGTATGTGGTCAACAGTTTCATCAACTTCTTTGCAGAGTCTGCATTTGGCATCATCAGAGGATTTTTCGATTTTGGCCTTAATGGCATTTGTTCGGATAGCTTGCTCTTGTGCAGCCAGGATTAGTGACTCTGTTTCTTTCTTTAATGTACCTGTTGTTAACCATAACCAAGTTTTTTCACTGTCCACTTTGTCTTTTATTTTTTCCAGAAATTGACCATGCAATGCTTTGTTCTGCCAACTCTCCATTCTTGATTTTATCACATCTTTTCTGTATTCTTGTTTTGTCTGTTGGACCTGCATTGTCATTAGTTTCCTGGTTTTTCAGTCCAAAATGTCCAAATCAGCTTGTGTCCAGTTAACTATACCAGCTGTGTATCTTATAACTGGTATTGCCCAGGTATTTATGGCCTTGATTGTATTTCCATTATTTAATTTAGATTTCAAATTTTTCCTAACTCTGTTGGTGTACTCTCTCTTGACAATTGTTTTTACTTCTCCATGTTTGATGTTATCCAACTGCAGAATGCCTAAGTATTTGTAGGCTTCATTTTCATTGCATTTAATTAGTTGGCCATTGGGCATTTCAATTCCCTCACACGCAGTGATTTTGCCCCTTTTTATTGATACAGTGGCGCATTTTTCCATGCCAAACTGCATTGAAATATCGGTGCTGAATACTCGAACTGTGTTTGTCAGTGATTGGATTTCTGTTTCTGACTTACCATAGAATTTCAAATCATCCATATATAATAAATGCGAAATTTTTTCAGCTTCTTTGGCTGTTTGGTAGCCTAATTTCATTTTTTTAAAGATTACTGATAGTGGGATCATCGCGATGATGAAGAGAAGAGGTGAAAGTGAATCACCCTGCAAAAATTCCTCGCTTGATATTAACCGTTCCGTAGTTCTCATTCCCTACTGCCAACTCAGTTCTCCATTGTTTCATTGCCTTTTCAGTGAATGATGTAATATTTTTGCTAATGCCAGTTGTTTCTAAGCATTTTATGATCCAAATATGTGGCAATGAGTCGAAAGCCTTTTTATAATCAATCCAGACCATATTCAAGTTCGTTTTTCTTTTCTTGCAATTTTCTAATATCATTTTATCAATCAGGACCTGATCTTTTGTGCCCCTGCTCCTTCTTTCATTGCCTTTTTGCTCTACTAGCAAGATGTTGTTTGTTTCCAAATAATCCATAATATTATCTGCAATAATGCCTGTGAGTAATTTGAAGGTTGTTGACAAGCATGTTATTGGTCTGTAGTTTTCAGGTATTGTTCCTTTAATTGCATCTTTCTGAATCAAGTATATTTTTCCAGTTGTCAACCATTCATCAATTTGACCATTTTGAAAAATTTCATTCAGTTGCCTGGCCAATATTGCATGTAAACTGGTCAGATATTTGAGCCAGAAACCATGTAATTGGTCATTTCCAGGTGATGTCCAGTTCTTTACTTTTTTTACTCAATTTTTGACCATCTCAGTTGTTATTTCTAATACTTGCATTTGTTTGTTACCAATGCTTTTCTCAAAGTCATGTATCCACTTTGCTTCCTTATTGTAGTCCTTTGCATTTTCCCACAATCCTTTCCAGAATTCAGCTGTGGCCTGCTTTTCTGGTTTTTCACTTTTGGTGTCACCATTCACATTAAGACTTTGATAAAAACACCGTTGGTCTGATCGAAATTGTTGATTTTGTTTGTATTGGATGATTCATGCCTCATATCGCTCAATTTTTCTAGCTGTTGCTGTTAACTGCTGTTTTACAATTTCTACAGCTTCATTGATGTTTCTTGTATCCAATCTATATCTTCTGATTAGCTGATCTATGATTTTGCTGTTTTTAAGCTGTTGCTCATGCATGTTCTTTAAGTTGCTAGCATCTGCCCTTAATTTTTTGACTTTTTGTTCTAATCAGATTTTCCACTTTGGCTTTGATGCTTTTTCCATTGTGTGCTTAGGTGCTTTGATTTTAATGCCTAGTTCATTAGTGCCTATTACAGCTGCAATTATTATTATTATTATTATTATTATTATTATTATTATTATTATTATTGTTGTTGTTGTTGTTGTTGCATCAACAAACCTCGTAGGCAAATTATACATCCTACTCAGATTCTGTCACTGAATAAATTAACTGATCACAAGGATATGTGTGGTACATATTGAACAAAGAAAGCATTTTTTTTCTTAAATTCCCATCATCTTTCTCAAGAAATGAGTCTTGTATCTGCAGAATCTGCTCTAGCAATACTCCGGGATTTGGGATCAGGACTAGGCATGGAGGGAACTAATGGCTGTGTCCCACCTCTTGAGCCACATAGTTCATTGCCTGGGCTAACTGGTCCATCTGGTAGTCACTTAGTTCTGGTGCTTGATCAAAGTATTAGCAACCTACCTGATCAATAGTTAGAAGGCAAGAGGGCCTGTAGCTTCTTCTCTTATAATGACTGAAATAAGAATGAGTGAGTCAAGCTGCAGATTTTCACATTAGAGCTTATTATTCAATCTTAGATATCAGACATGTACGTATTCAGTATTCAGCAGAAGATTCTCTGACATCTTTCCAGGTTAATACTTGGAATCATAGGACAAAATTGATACATCATTAAATAACAATTTTCCCTGGCCTAAGATCTATAGATTCCCACTTTACCACTAAGTACATATACATGTACATTATTTTTTTCATATCTGTTCAATGTATAGAATGGTCTTAGATAGCATGTTGAAAATGCAGAAGGTAAAAAAAAATCCTAGAATTTAAGTTCAAGTCTGGTTCTCCATGTTATCAAATGCTATACTATTACTTTTATGTGGTATTTACGACATATCATTAAGTATGTGTGAAGCTAAAGTATATACATGCAACAAACACTCCAGGAACAAGTTTATCTAGATTTTGAGATCATGACCAGATAATGTATTATTCAGAAATTCATGAATCATCAAAAATCAATCATCACCGAGATAACTATTATAAGACAACATTCCAGACAATCATTTCATTGGAGCATCTGTGCTCATTATTGTGAACTGTTAAGAAAAATGAAGTAATGCAGTATTTGTCAACCTTGGCAACTTTAAGATGTGTGGACTTCAACTGCTGGGGAGATAATTCTGCAAGTTGAAATCCAAACATCTTAAAGTTGACAAACATTGAAGTAGTGAATATTAATAGTTACATCCTCCCCATATGATTTCAGAATTCTTCAGAAAAGTATCAACATACCCATATCCAATACTGCTCATATTGCCAGTAAAATTCATGGAATACGATGTTCTGTATTTCTCTATGTTCATTCACATCCTTCATACTTTATTGATGTGTTGATAATATGTATAATTTTATTGCATTATTTACTTCTTTGTCTGCATACTTATCTTGAGTAATTTTCCAGAAAACAAATTTCATTTTGTTTCTTATTATTTTATTATTATTATTATTATTTATTTATTTATTTATTAAATTTGTTAGCCGCTCCCTCTCCACAAAGGGACTCGGGGCGGCGTACAATAAATAAAAACACATATTATAAAAATTACACATTGTACGGAGGAGGTATAAAAACACAATACAATCATTATAATAACATAGAAATATTAAAATAAGTTAAAATTAAATACCCCAATGGAGATTACAAGTTTAAAAATTGCCAGGAGGAGTAAAATGAAACTATGGTTGAGCCAGGCCTGCTAGTTGAAAAAGGTGGGTCTTGAGTTTTGAACGGAAGGAGCGGAGGTCGGTGGTAATCCTAATATCCGGGAGGAGGTCATTCCAGAGGGCTGGGCCCATCACAGAGAAGGCCCTACTTTTTATTTGGTGAGTCAATAATGACATAGTTCTAATGCTTTACTATCCTGGCAGTAAAACAGAAAAAAAGGTATAATTTATTCCATTATTTCCTAAAGTAATAAAAGTGGCCCAGAAAACCAATGAGTCAGATCACATTTATAAAGATAGCTGTTGCATGTGAACCACTATAATTCTATTCTACATGTGTTAGCATTGTTTTATATCACATATGTATGTTAAATTAGTTCCGGGGGGGGGGGGGCAGAAAAACATTTTAAAAGCGTATATTTTAATAGTATTTTCTTATCCTCTTTGAGATATTTAGCATACATATTCATATCCTGATTATCAAGAAACCATTAACCAGGTGTTAAAAGTATGATGGCAAAGTTTAATTCCTTTTTAAAGAGCCAGCTTGGTTTTGTGCGGGGGGAGGGCACATGTGGAAAAACCTTTTTCATGTTTATACAGAAGAGAGGGAAGGATAAAGGGGAAATAACATCAGAAAAAATAAATATGCAGATACTTAAGTGAAAATGTATTTCAAAATGCATTAATTTTAGGGCATTAAAATATCATTTGCAGCCAATTAATTATCTGCATTTTTAATAATTTTATTATCCTATCGTTTTGATTGAGTATAATTGGGCTACAGTAAAAGTACTGAAGAGTTTCTGCAATGAAATTGTTAACTCTTTTTTTTTAATGGATATTTCATGACTAATTTCATTTCAGACTAATGTCTGTTCCAGAATGGAAAAAGACTTCTCTATTCCCTCCTTCATGGTATAGGAAGTCTAGGCTAGATACATTTTAAAGGGGGAGAAAGGAAACTAAATGTTAGACTCCATTATTTTTATTATTTTTTCAGCAGCTTAATTGAAGTTTTTTTTTACAATGAAAGAATTCCTTCTGAGATTGCATGCATTCATGGTTGATCTATTTCACTATACCCATTGTTGTAATTTATTATTTTCTTCATTATCACTCTTAACCAACCTTATTTTGTTGTACAGTTTTCATAAATCAAATATCTGATTTGAAAGAAAAGAAAAAAGAAAATCTAGGATCTACAATATGAAACAACCCTATTCTGTTGACCTACCTATACCTCTTCACTTGATATAATTGGGAAAAGATAGTAGGATAATCATGGCTTGGCTGCAAAAGTCCAGTAAGTCACTAGATGGCAATAAAGAGCAACAGTGCCACCTAGCTCACCTCAGTGGTTTGAACTGTTTTCTCTCCTATTGGTTTTAGACAAGGAAAATGAAAGAAAAATATCAAAAAAGGGTGGAGGGAATAGTTTCCCAGCCACTTCTGAACTTGGCTATAGACATAGTTAATCCAATCAACTGCATCTGAATGAGGCTGCCACAATAATGTGTTTTCTTTATGGTCTGAGGACAGTTGTGCCAGTTCATAATCCTTTGTGGAAAGAGAAGACTATTAGCAGCTATAATAACTGGATCTCTATACAACTTAACTGTGATGACAAGCCTTCTTCAATCAAAACACATTCTGAATACAATTCTGAAGAACAAACATTTATTTAGCTAGCAAAGGTATTGCAGATAATCATTATAATTTTCCGTTAAAGCTTACATTTCAATTTGCATTTAAAGTACTTTATAATTTGGCACTTGAGATGCTCGAGTGCAATACTAACAGTCAAAAGACACATTTATATCAAAACACCCCTTTTCGTGGCAGTAGAATTTATATACAGCTACTTTGTATTGTAGACTGTTGTGTTTCAGAATTTCAGGGGGCAGGATAAGAAGACAATTGAAACCAAAATAAAGTATTGTCATTTTAAAAATGGAACATTGTCAGCCATCTGTATTGAAGTATTATTCAAAGGGATATATAATGTAACAAAAATTCTATTATTGTCAGCAGATGGATTTTTACTGCATCTGTAAATAAATCAAACTACCAAAGTAACACTTTCTGTTAGATTATAAGGCATTAAAATAGAATATTCCAAATTCACTGGTTCAGAAATAGAACATTCTGGCTAATTCCAGAACATTTCATTGTTTCTAGACCATGCCAAATCTCCCTAGATCACACCATCCCAGGTAATTTCTGCAAGTAAATTCTCCAGACATTAGCAGTTTTGAGGTGCCCAAGAAAAAAGTTTTTGAATAAAACAAGTGTGTTATATCACTATCAGATTGCTTTAAGAGTTTGCTAACAAATATTCTGTTGCAAAATGATTCAACTGTTCCTCTTCTTGAGAGAGTATTGCCCATTTTATGAGACAAGCAGCAAGTGACTATACATAAGAGAAAAAGAGCTCCCTTTTTCATATTCATTACATCATTTAAATACTTTTCTCTTAATTTGAAATTTCATTTCTATTGTTTGGCTGTTTCATTGTTCTCCAAACCCTTTGCGTGCAGCCAATAAGATCTTCAAACAAATGTGCCAAGTTGCAATTTTTAGTGTGGAAGTAGAGAAAAATATTAAATATATAACTGGAGAGTTGTATTAATTATTTCTAATTTTAATTCAGTCAATAGGCATAGAAAATAAAATTAAACCTTAGCTTTATCCTGACCATATCAATTGCTTTTGGGGAGGCGGGACAGTACTTTTTGGCATCCTATTGAAATGTTTGCATTGCTGATTTTATACAATGTGTCCTTGAATGTGGATGAAAATCTGAACCAAATCTAAATTAATATTAACTAAATTAATATTAGTACTATTCAAAATCATAAATGGGTTTTGTACAGACATGTTTATGGAGGTGCAATTGGGAAGTGGGAATGACTTCCGCATCATGATATCAGGATGCAATTGCTACAATTTGTATACTTCCATTCATGACATTACAGTATATAACAGCATATTTGGCCAAAGACATCACGAAGCTCTTGTCACTTTGACACCATCCTGGCTTCTTATGAATCCTGCTGAAATATTGTTCCTTTGCCATATCAACCATCAGAAAGTCTGTTTCATTATTGTCCAAGATGAAATTTAGGGAAATTTGATAGTAAACACTTAGAACTCCTGGAGATGATTTCATAGTTAGTTCAGAGTTTCTTAAAAAATAAAAAATATCTTCACAAGCACTTGAAAGATAATATGAAGCTAACCCAACGGTGAGTTCCTAATGGTTTGGACCAGTTGGGCTGAACTGGTAGTGGTTTGGTGGCCTGGGTTGAAGGAACCAGCAGAGACTGAGGCCTGCCATGCCCCCGAACGGTTCTCGGGGTGGCACCTTAGGAGCCACCATCTTGTTTTTTGCTTCTGCACATGCACAGGACAATTTTTATTGCACTGCACTTGCGTGCACAACATGCATCAAGCGCACAGCATGCAAGCAGCGTGCACATGAGCGAACCAGTAGTAGTGCCAGCCAGAATCCACCCTTAAGCTAACCCCAAACAAGTTTTAAACCTATAGTGATCTTTTATTCATGCAAACATTTATTTCTGCAAACCTAAAGGATGGGAGAGCTTTCAAAGTGCTAATATGAGGAAGCTATCCTAAGCATAACTATTTGAGACTGGATGTTTTTCAAATCCACAGCAGCTGCTGCTGAGAGGGCATATTTGCAAATGAAAGGAAATTCACAGTTCAGATGATTCATTCCAAGTTTATTGGGTGGTTCACACGCCTGTCCGGAACAGGAAGGGCCTTATTGTGCTCAAATGTTTTCCTGAATGCCTTTATGAACAACAGCAAAAGGAAATATTACAGTTTGGCAAAAGGCCATCAGCCTGTTTGGTACTGTGCTGCTAAGCATGCAGAGCCAAATGAAGCCAAGGCAAACATATCCTTAGTGCTCCAGTTATTTTTGTCTGTATTTCAAATTAACTGCTGTGTTTCACCGGAAATCCAAATTGTTTACTGAATGATTTAGAAGTACGTTTTGCAGGAACAGTTGTTTTGTCTTTTGTTTTTAAAACTTGGCTTTAATAGGCCCAAGGGAGTTTTTCTGACATTTCCTGATAGGCACTGAAACAGACAGAGGACTTGAGAAAAGATCATCCCAACAAATTCTACATATGTTCTGAGAATTAAGTGATGTCAAGGTTAGCGCTGAAGTAGAACTAAGTCGAGCTGGGTCAAATTTCTTCCCACCAGGAAGTTACTTCTCGAATATGAACAATTGGATTAAACAATAAAGCAAGGGAATATCCAGTCAGTCAGCCTTACAAGGTAGACCAGACAGGAAACATGACCAGATAAGCTTTTACAGTGAGCAGGAAATATAAGGCATGATGATTTTATCTATTGGTTTTGTTTTTGACCTCACTATTCAGAAGAGTAGTAATAAATCATTTAAAACATGTTATATTTATGCTGCACAATGTTAACATATCCATAATCAGATCTTTCCAAATAGGCATGTGATTTAAAGACTTTTTCATGATGACAGGACTGCCCAATTCACAACCAATAGCTTTTACAGAATAGGTATGTAAATACCCAATCTAGCACCAAAGATATACTGGCATAAAAATAGAGTATATATCTAGCCAGAATAATCTATACAGCCAAAGAACCAGAAATTTGACAAAGATAATTACATATTATTATATTATTACCTGATAAATTTGAATTATTCTGGAAGCTATTCATGGATTTTGGGTGTGCCTTAATAGTGCTTTAATCATCTTAAGCAAGAGGGAAACATTTAAAAATCGAATCCATAAGGCACTAAGAAGTTGCAAGAAATAAGGACAATAATGCTTTAATCCTGAGAACAACTTCCAATAAATATTGGTCTAAGGTATAATTCAATAATGAATCTATCTCTATTAATATTAAAAATTGTTCAGATGTTATGAAGTTTTGAATATATAAAGAATATTTTGGTTGCTCTGTCATTCTAAATTTAAATTTACAAAGAATCCTACTTATGGACTATAGAAACCGTATTAGCTGATGTGTTAAAGATAAAGGAGAGCATGTTTTGACTAAAATTGGGGAAGCATGACTGTTACTCAAAATCTTCAATCTAGTATAACCTAATACTGAAATATGGTGATTTAGACCAGGTATAACATAACAAGGCTGAGCTTAGAATAAAAAAGTCCTAACAATCTTCCTTGCTCTTCTTCTGTTCATCTTTCAGCTCTGTTGAAATCTTCAGCTCACTGGGAAGCATTGAGCTCTCTCTCGCTTTCAAAATAATGGAAGAATGTCTCCCTCACTTTAAGTGCAAATGAAAGGAAAAGTCTGCCCATTTCTCTCCGCTTAGCCTTTATTTTGCAGGTGGTAGGAGACCAGTTTTCTTTATCCATATCATGCAGATGCAACCTTCTACAAAACCACTTTAGCTTGGTCTCAGTCTTTGTCCACTTTCTCCAAAATGGAGCAATAGTATTGTTTTATAGGGTTGTTATATGGATTACAACTCTATAATAACAACATGAAAATATATCTACAGAAAATCATGTTCATGGATCTGGAGACTGCAGTTCCTTAAATTGAAACAATAGCTTTAGAAACATAGACTTCAAACAACATTTTGAAAATCACTTGCATCTTTTCATGACCTAACACAAAATATGCAGATGCTTCTCTTAACAGTAAAAGTCTTGACATACAGTAGATTATGGAATACAATTTGCTAAAACTGGCAATGGGAAATTGGAGAAAGTAATGAGGATATACCAGGTTTGTCGAATAGTATGTTGCTTCAATAATTACAGAAATATTTCCTAGACTCCAATGACATTTACCTTTTCAGTGGCTGCCTATCAAGTGGCTCTGCTTTTATTGCAGAATTGTAGAATCGAGCAAAACAAAGTTTCCCATTGGAAAATGCCACGTATGCATACAATGAAGTGATTGAAAAGCAAAGACACATGCAACGTTACAATGAATATAAAAGTCCAACCAATAAGCAATGGGATTTTGTTTTTAGCTGGACATGTGGTATGTTGATATGCAATGTTCAAGGCTAAAAGAGAGGGTTCATACTATAGTTGGGTGGGGGGGGGGGGTGTTGGAACGACTACTATAATTACCAAACACTGACTTCAAAAAAGTACAACAAACTCTTGAATTGAAGACTGGGTTCAAAAGAGCTAATTTAGCAAGCCCAATGAAATTTTGATTTCCAGTCTCTCTTCTCCTGGCTTATCTGCCTAGCTTAAAGGTTATTTGATGGGTTTAACAGAGATTGCTGCTCCAGAGAAGTTCATATATTCAAGGCGGATTATAGCCAACACAAAATAAGGTAGACAAAATCTTTCTGTGAGTTAGAAACTGGGCTTCTGTTATGCAGTCTAAATTGTATTTATCTTTTTTTTTTTTTTTGCAGCCACTTCTGACAGCTGACTCATAGCTGCATTCTCACAATGTGTTTAATGTAGTTGCACAGTATATTGGAATCATAAATCCAACAAAAGAGCTATACATCAGGCAAAGCCATTAAGGTTAACTGTAATCAAGTTTAGTGCATTGTATAAATACAAATGCAGCTGCTTAACTTGGAACTGATCTGCATGGCTTGTAAACAGAGTCATACTCATTTTGTAATTAACTACTATTTCAAGAACTTTTTCACAAGGACTTGGAAAGATGGGTCCCCCCCCCCATTCTACATTGTACATGTTATTATTACTGTGTTATTTTCATTTCCCTAATCTATCAATATTGTTTTAAATACATGCCTTCAAAATATTAACTCTTGCTTCTTGTTGTTTTCTTTAATAAGCCATCTAGATTTTTTCAGCAAATTAAGTGGCTGCAAACATGAATCAGATAAATAGGTTTTCACTTCTAATTGAGATCACTAATTTCAAAATATGTCATCTCATTATTCAAGTCATAATATAGCGTAAATGCTGAAGACTATAGGAACATGGCATATTCTTACTCCTCTTGTTAGCTCCCTCCAGTTTAATGAACAATTGGAGTTTGAATATAGGAAGTCCTCAATTTACAACAATTTATTTAATGACTATTCAAAGTTACAACAGCACTGAAAAAAGTGACTGTAATGGTTTTTCATACTTGCAACTGTTGCCGCATCCCAATGGTTACATGATCAAAATTCAGATGCTTCGCAACTGGCATGTATTTATGACAGTTGCAGTGTCCCAGGGTCATGTGATCACTTTTTGCAATCTTCTGACAAGCCAAATCAATGGGGAAGCTGGATTCACTTAACAACCATGTTTCTAACTTAACAACTGCAGTGATTCACTTAACTGTGGCAAGAAAATGAGGCAAAACTCACTTAATAGCTGTTTTACTTAACAACAGAAGTTTTGGGCTCAGTTGTGGTTGTAAGTTGAGGACTACTTATATCTTTAAAACAAGTTGGGAGTACCAAATACATACGTCACCCTGCCCAAACTTAGGTACTTTGCCAATCAAAAAGTCTTTGAATACTTTGCCAAATTGCTGAAACAAAACATATTATGCTTACTTAATTTCTATATTTTACTAAGGAAATTACCAGGTTAAAAAATGCAGATAGATTATTTATGAAGAGTTGTTCTTAGCAAGTCTATGCTGAGTTCTTTAGTGCAGGTAGTGCTCAAGTTATGGCCACAACTTTTTTTCAATTTTTTTATTCTCTTACATACCATTTTAAGTATACATTCACATAATTATTTTTCTTCTTTGCATTTATCATTCTTATACATTATTCCATTTTATAGGTTATTATATACATATACAGTTTGTGTTGCTTTGTTTACCATCTCTTCCTCCTGTTGTAACACCACCTTATTTCCCCTTTCTTTTCTCCCTCCCTCCCTTCTCTAATTTCCTTCTTCCTCCTCTCCTTTCCCTTCCTTCTTCCCTTTCCTTCCTCCTACTCCTACTCTTCCTCTTCCCCTACCTACCCTCTCTCCTTCTCTTCCTCTCCCTTCCATCCTCCTCTCCTTACCTCTTTCTTCTTTTCCCCATCTTCCTTTCATTCTCTCCTCCTCTCTCTCTTTCTTTTCTATTATTATAGGTGTCTCTTTCAGGTCTCAGTTTATGTTTCCTTGGGATGGTATTTCGGCAAACCCAAATATAATTGGCATCATTTCTTGTTCCCTTACCTTTGCTAATCTATCCTAATTATATTCCCCCCTTTCTCTCTCTATTGTATATATACTTATATATTTAATATTTTCTTTTTGGTTTTCCCCTACTTCCCCCCCCCTTTTTTTTTTCCTTTTAACAGTGCATCGCCTGGGTTCTATATCTTCTTCCTACTTTCTTTTCTAGTTTCTTTTCTCTAGCCAATCATAAAATCTTCCCATGTCTTGAAGTACTTCGATTCCTCTTTATCCCTTATTTTCATTGTCAACCTATTCATCTCTGCACAATCTAATATCTTTTTTACTACCTCTTCATCTGTTGGTAGCTTATTTAATTTCCAATTTTGGGCAAATACAATTCTTGTTGCTGTATAATCAAATAGGTATCCTCTTTCTTGAATTACTCTGGGATAATACCTAGTAAAAATATCTCTGGTCTAAATTCTATTTCTTGTTGTAACGTTTTCTTTAACCATACTCTTATCTTAGTCCAGTATTTCCTTGCTTCTGAGCATGTCCAACACATAGGATAATAGGAACCTATTGCTTGTTGACACTTCACTGATTTGTCTTTAAACATCTTTGCTAATTTTTCCGGTGACATGTGCCATCTATAAAACATTTTGTATAAGTTTTCTTTGTAAGCTGTTGACATGGTTAATTTACAGTTCCTTTCCCATAGTTGTTGCCACTTTTCTAACTCGATCGTGTGACCAAAATTCCTTGCCCAGGTTACCATATCTTTAACTACTTCCCTTCCCATAAGCATCTTATCCAACTCCAAATTTCCTAAGTTAAAACGGTATTCTTTTTTATCTTTTTCATATCTTGATTGTATTTGCAATTGTGAAAACCATCCTATATTAATCCCTTGTTTTTCTAATTCTTGTTTTTGTTTTAGTTCCCCCCTTTGTGTTAAGATATGTTAGAAATATTCAATGACGTATTAAGGGAGGCAAAAATGCCAGAAACATGGACGGAGGCATATATAATGCTTATACCAAAAGAAGAGTCAGATCAACAACAAGTAAAGAACTATAGACTTATTTCACTATTAAATGTGGATTATAAAAATTTTGCATCAATTATGGCAGAAAGAATGAAGAGACTTTTAAATGAATTTATACACATAGACCAAAATGGATTTCTCCCCAAGAGACAGATCAGAGACAATATGCAAATTGTATTAAACATGCTAGAGTACTATGAAGCCCACCCAGAAAAGCAAATGGCGTTGTTGTTTCTGGACATTCAAAAGGCCTTTGATAATGTGAACTGGCAATTCATGATAATGCAATTTCAAATGATGGGATTTGGTGAGGGATTTATAAATATGATTAAAATGATATAATAATCAAGTGGCAAAGATAATGGTAAATGGTGATATGAAAGAAAAGGTAGCAATTATGAATGGAACTAGACAAGGATGTCCACTATCACCATTATTATTTATACTGACACTAGAGATTTTGAATAGAGAAATATGACAAAATAAAGGGGTAAAAGGGATGAGGGTCAAGAAAGAAGAATATAAATGACAAGCATTCGCAGATGATTTGATGTTTATTATGGAAGATCCAATAGAAACGGGGTCAAATAGTCGAAATAATCGAAGAATATGAAGAAGTAGTGGGCTTGAAGATTAATAAAGATAAAACAAAGATTCTGGTGAAAAATATGACAGAAAAATAGAAAAGAGAATTGATGGGGAAACTGGACATACAGGTGGTGAAAAAAGTCAAATATTTGGTATTCAATTGACATCAAGATACAAAGGATAACTATTATAAGGTGAGAAAACTAATAGAAATAGATCTAGAAAGATGGAAAAAACCTACAATTATCATTGATGGAAGAATAGCAGTAGTAAAGATGAATATATTACCAAAACTGCTATACTTATTCCAAACAATACTGATAAAATTAGAGAAAAAATACTTTGAAAGCATGAATAAAATAGTGGGGAAATATATATGGCAGGGGGGGGAAAGCAAGAATTAATGTAAAAATGTTGCAAGATGCAAGAGTTCGAGATGGGTTCAGATTACCAAATTGGGAATTGTATTATTAAGCAGCGGGATTATCTTGGATGAAAGAATGGGTCTCACTGAGTAATACAAGATTATTGACACTGGAAGGTCATGATTTGCAACTAGGTTGGCATACTTGTTTGTGGTATGGTAAAAGTGAGACACATGACTATTTTCAAAGACATTATGTGAGGAATGGATTATTAACAATATGGGAAAGAGTGAAAGGGAAACACTATTTAGAAATACTAATGTGGCTTTCAACAATGGAAGCATTGACACATCCAAACATTAGTAGTATGGAAAATATTATTAGATACAAATTAAGCCCAAAATTTTTATTGCTAAGTGAAACATTTGTTAAGTGAATTTTGCCCCATTTTCTTGCCACAGTTAAGTGAATCACTGCAGTTGTTAATTAATAACATGGTTGTTAAGTGAATCTGGCTTCTCCATTGACTTTGCTTGTCAGAAGGTCACAAAAAGTGAGCACAGGACTCTGGGACACTGCAACTGACATAAATATGAGTCAGTTGCCAAGCATCCAATTTTTTTATCACATTACTATTTGGATACTGCAATGATCATAAATGAGAAAAACGGTCATAAGTCACTCATAAGTCACTCTTTTCAGTGCCATTTTAACTTTGAATGGTCACTAAGTGCACTGTTGTAAGTCGAGGATTACACGTAATTGCTATATGTTATGTTAAAGTCTATCTGGATGTTCTTCTCATATATACTATAATTCATTAGCAATCTGGACATGACCCAGTTTGATAAAGGTGGTCTAGGTAATGTTTCCTTAAGATGCTAGAGAAGGAGTAACAAAAAAGGATTTCTTAAAAACTTGAGTTTCATTAAGAAAGCAAAATAAGAGATAACTATGAAGCATATGAAATAAGATTGTCATTAGTAGGAGGGAGAAAAAATCAGTGGTGGGTTTCAAATTTTTCTAGAACCTCCTCTGTAGGTGTGGCCTGCTTTGTGGGAGTGGCTTGCTGGCCATGTGACCGAGTGGGAGCGGCTTGGCAGTCATGTGACTGGGTGGGCGTGGCCAACTTGTAAAATGTGGTGAAACTCACTTAACAGCGCTCTTGCTTAGCAACCAAAATGTTGGTTCAGAACTCTGATATTTGAAGCACACAAGTCTTAAAGCTGTTAAGTTACAAGACCCTTGCACCCCTAACCCTTTAGAAAAAAAACCCAGGGGTGTTCAAACTTGACATCTTTAAGACTTGTGGACTTCAACTCCCAGAATTCCTCCTCCAGTCATGTTGGTTCTGGAACTCTGGCATTGAAGTGTGCAAGTCTTAAAGCTGTCAAGTTACAAGACCCTTGCACCCCAAACCCTTTAGAAAAAAAAACTCCAGGGGTGTTCAAACTTGACAGCTTTAAGACTTGTGGACTTCAACTCCCAGAATTCCTCCTCCAGTCATGTTGGTTCTGGAACTCTGGCATTGAAGTGTGCAAGTCTTAAAGCTGTCAAGTTACAAGACCCTTGCACCTCTAACCCTTTAGGAAAAAAAACTCCAGGGGTGTTCAAACTTGACAGCTTTAAGACTTGTGGACTTCAACTCCCAGAATTCCTTCTCTTGTTCTTTATCTTTATGATGTGCGGATGGGCGGGGAGGGAGGGAGCTGAAACTGGTTCTAAATGGCACTGTAGATTTGTGGAACCTCTTCTATAGAAGAGGTTAGAACTGGCAGGAACCCACCCCTGGAAAAAATGTGTGCAACAAAATTTCATTTTAATGTATGCCAATCAGTGTACGTTTAAAGTGACAATTATTATTCTAAGTCTAAGTCTAAAAGAAAAATGGAGTCACACCTTATCAAAAGAAAAGTACTACAAACACCATCCAAGAGCAAAACTGGCCATTAAAACTAAAATGGAGATGAAATAAGCAATGTGGGCAGAAAATAGAAACAAGCTCAATATGAATCTTGTCTCTGGCTCACAAAATTAACTTTTGATATAAGACAAAACAAGTGCGCCTTTTGATTATTATCAGGAGCAAATAATACATACATATCAATAAACATAAACATGTAAAGTGAATGTTTTTTCAGGGCAGAAAGGTGACAGCATACTGCAAATAAAACTAAGTCCACTTGGTCGATAGCCAAGTGAAGCATTCAAAAACTGAGAGAAAAACTGAAAGAGTTTTCAAAGCTTATGACAGACTTTAAATGTTGTCACTGTAGATCATGGAAATTATGGTACGAAATCCATCTAACTTTCCATAGTTACTTAAGGGTTTGCCACTGAAGATTAACATCCAAACTCCTACCTACATTCAGATTGTAATTTCATAGGGGAAGTGAAGTGAAGCAATGAGGCCGGCTAATCAAAACCATCACTTGGAACCCTGGAGGCACACATCACTGAGCATTTTCGTTTCCTCCAAAAATTAGGTTATTCTAAGAGTATTTACACACATATGTGTGCGACTGGGCTTTTCTGAACTCCTTTCACATTCTTGGAACACTTATTAATTCAACATCAACCAATAGCAGAGGAAGGGAGTTTATACAAAGGTAAATAGAGGAAGTATTTTAGTGGTCCAAGAGCTTTTCTTTGCTGTCTGCATGTCCATTAGGAGATTATCATCAGCTTTTTTAGAAATTTCAAAACGGTTCCTTTGGGAAATTTGCCACTGTTCCAACTGCACCCTCAATTAAATTCTTTTCCCATGAGTCAGATTTCATAAAAAATTAGATGTCTGCTGATAGGTGAATGTTAGGACATATTAACTGAGTGGAACTAAACTGACTTTTTATTTTAAGGAATTACCTGAATATGTCAATCTACTTTTTAGTCCCTTATCACCTATAAAGAATTGTTTTTTAAAAAACTGTTTAATTTCGTTGAATAAATTATTTGTCAAATATGTAGAAGATTGCTTGGCCATTATACAATCTGTCTATGTATTTATTTTCAGTTATTTAGACAGTAATATATTGTGAAAATATTAATAAAGTATCTTCTAGGAGAATTGAAATTACAATTATATTTGCCTATACCCAGTGCTAGAGCACTTCCACACAGATTTAGGACATATTGTAAAGATCACCTGGAGGTGGGACATACTTCCAATGTAACATACTGGATTCTCTGCATTGTCCCTGTGACTATGTAGGACAAGTAGGGAAGAAGATAACCACCAGAATGAAAGAACACAAGCAAAGGGTCAGACAAGGAGACCCAAACTCATTGATAGCCTCACATTGCAATGAACAAGGGCATACATTCAATTTTGCAGCCACTAAGATTGTTGGATGAGCAAGTACAAAAATAGCCAGGGAAGTGATTGGGGCTTTGGAAATGGACCCATCATCAGTAAACAAGAGTGCTGATTTACCACCAACTTATCAAGTACTTAGAAGGCAAGGATTTGAAAGCATAAGGAAACAACAGTTAATCACTTAATAGCTGACCATCAACACCCCAATCAACAACTCAAAAGTCACACACAACCAAGCACAATATAAATACCACACACAGAATAGCCCAAAGCACACACTCTGTCAGAGAGAAGTTCCTTGAGGATGCGCTCCAGCATGAGCCTGAAACGTCTGAAGACTAAACCCCTGGTCCCGGTGACTGGCCCAGATTGGATCCTGGTACAGTGGTACGTGTATATTTGCCTTTATCTGTTAAGAAGTAGTCTTCTTGAAGCAGTAGAGTCTATAAGGATGTAGGGCAAGCTATAGTCAATGGTATGTATAATAACTACCATATTTTTCGGAATAAAGACTTAGCTTTTTCCCTCAAAAAAGAGGCTGAAAATCTGGGTGCATCTTATACACTGAATATAGCATTTTTTTGTCTCCTGAAACCCCCTCCCCTTCACCAAAATGGCCATGCATAGCCTTTACAAGGCTTTCAGAGTGCTCCTGGGGGCTGGGGAGGGCAGAAATGAGAGAATTATTTGGTCAATTTTGCCCCTCCCAGCCCTAGGGGCACTGTATAAGCCTCCTAAAGGCTATGCATGCCATTTTTTGACAAAAAAGGGGCTATTCTCAGGAAAAATGAACCATGTTTGCTCATTTTTGACCCCACCCCACCCACAGGAGCACTCTACCATCCTCCTAAAGGCTACCCATGCCCTTTTCTGATGAAAAACTGGTCTGTTTTCGTGAAAAATGGGCTGTTTTGGGGAGGTCTGCAGAATACAAAAACTTTTTTTAATTTGCCTCTTCAAAATCTTGGTGCGTCTTATACTTCAAAAAATATGGCAATTATTACGTTGTTTATATCATCTTCCATTGCAATGATGTTAAGAATTATTGCGGTACAGCTTGTTAACCTAGTTTCAGTTTCTTATTTATGGTGAACAGACTTTTGGAGTATCACATTTCTGTAATGGAAAAAAGATAAAAATACACTGTATATTTCCCACCTGTATATTCACTTGGGTATCATTAATCGCAATAACCACCTAGAGGGTCTGGTAGGCTTGTAGTCAATGTTCCCGCACGTGGCAAGAAAATACAGTGCGGCAGTTTTCAACTGCTGTGCAGTGATTTCTATTGCCACAGGCTCCGGAAGCTGGGGAGGTCCTTTGCAGGCAGCTAGAACTGGCCGCCCGCAAAGGACCTCCCTGAACTTATTTTGATGAGCACGGGGTGACTGACGGTAATTGTGAAGCCCCAAAGCCCCCGCCGCCACCGGAATAACTGCTGCCACCTCCTCCTCCTCTAACAGCACTGCCGAATTTGCCGCCCGGCATTGCGGCTGAGGTGAAGCCCCCAAGCCCCTGCCACCACCGGAATAACTGTTGCCACCTCCTCCTCCTCTAACAGCACTGCCGGATTTGCCGCCCGGCACTGCGGCTGAGGTGAAGCCCCCAAGCCCCTGCCACCACCGGAATAACTGTTGCCACCTCCTCCTCCTCTAATAGCACTGCCGGATTTGCCGCCCGGCACTGCGGCTGAGGTGAAGCTGCTAAAGCTCCAGCCGGCATCCCCATGCGTGGCAGCAGCGCCTCCCCCTCCACTCGGAGCACCTGAGCTGAGCCCCACATCACCCCTGCCCCCTCCTCCTCCACTGTGCTTTTGAGGAGCCATGAGGCTGTGGGAGCCAGTAGGAAAGCGGCAGGGGGGAGCAAGGGAAAAAAAAGCCTCATGGCTCCTCAAAAGCATGGCAGAGGAGGAGGGGGCAGGGGCAATGTGGGGCTCAGCTCAGGTGCTCTGAGCGGAGGGGGAGGCGCCACTGCCATGGGTGGGGGCGCCACCGGGAGCTTTGCCGGCTTCACTTCAGCCGCAGCGTCGGGCAGCAAATTTGGTGGTACTGTTGGAGGAGGAGGGAGGAGGAGGTGGCAGCAGTTATTCTGGTGGTGGCGGGGGCTCGTCGGCATCTTCAGCGGCAGCCCTGCCCACGATGAAGAAACCAAAGTTGGAGCAGATCCATGCAGATGACGTCGCTGCAACATGACTGGAGGAGGAATTCTGGGAGTTGAAGTGCACAAGTCTTAAAGCTGCCAGGTTTGAAGACCCCTGCATTTTTTTCCTAAAGGGTTAGGGGTGCAAAGATCTTGTAACTTGACAGCTTTAAGACTTGCACACTTCAGTGCCAGAGTTCCTGAGCCAACATGACTGGAGGAGGAATTCTGGGAGTTGAAGTCCAGACAAGTCTTAAAGTGTCAAGTTTGAACACCCCTGGGGTTTTTTTTTCTAAAGGGTTAGGGGTGCAAGGGTCTTGTAACTTGACAGCTTTAAGACTTGCATGCTTGAAATGCCAGAGTTTCTGAGCCAACATTTTGGTTGCTAAGCAGGAGCGTTGTTAAATCATACTGATATTATATAACACTTTGAATTAAGCGGGTACCTTGAAGAAACATAACTTTGAGTTTCAAATAATACTGATTTTGTTGTTGTCTTAGGTGACATCTGTGAAAAAAAATCAGGTGCTCAGGCATGAAAATGTGCCACTCAAACACTATACTTTTCTGCTCACATTGGGGAAAAAAATTAGAGGGAACATTGCTTGTAGTTTGGGAATGTTGATTGGTCATTTCTATGAGAGGCTCTGTTCAGGAGGCACATAGTCCTCAACTTACAACATTTCATTTAGGGACCATTGAAAATTACAACAGCACTGAAAAAAAGTGACCCTTGACAGTTTTCACACAATCGGTGCATCATCTCTAGGGTCACATGATCAAAATTCAGACATTTGGCAACTGGCTCCTATTTATGAAAGTTGCAGTGTCCCAGGGTCATGTGATCACTTTTTGCAATCTTCTGACAAGCAAAGTCAATGGGGAAGGCGGATCCATGTTGCTAACTTAACAACTGCAGTGATTCACTTAACAACTGAGGCAAAAAAGTCATAAAATGTGGCAAAACCTGCTTAACAACTGTCTTGCTTGGAAGTAGAAATATTGGGTTCAATTGTGGTCATAAGTCAGGACTACCTGTAGTGCACGGAGATGACTGAAATCTGATTTATTGACCAGTGGTATCCCACCAGGTTCCAGTGGACACTGATACTGATACTGTTCTATATAATCATGAAACCAGTGAAGAAAATCACTCAGAACATTTGAGTGAGTTGCTATCAACTTGGTAATGTTTCCCAGATGTAGTAAACCTTGCCATCCAAATCAGTCAACATTGTCTAAGTTTGATAAACCAAACAGGATGAAGATGGTCTTGGAAAATAAGAAACTAAACATAAAGCCTGAAGTTAAGATTGGTTTGGATGAGGTTACATTCCCTCTAAAATAATAGGTCTGCACTTTGGAGCAGTCTTTGCTCTTCAGCTGTCACTGGATTTATTGAGGCATGCTTTCACATTTAAGTCGGGCAAAGCCAGTCAAATTTGACAACAGTGGTTCATCATCCAGACATTAGAACTGATATAAAATATAGAACGCAGGCTGTTAACCAGAGCACAATTCTGTACAAGGTTCACATTATGTCTGTACTGAATAATAATAATAATAATAATAATAATAATAATAATAATAATAATAATAATAATAATAATAATAATAATAATAATAATAATGTAGTTGGCAGTCGTTTATTGGACACAGTTTAAAGTAAACTTTTGGTTTAAATTTTAAAACCCTAAATAGCCTAAGGCTGACATTCTGAGGGACTTCCCTTCCCATTATAAACCTGTCTTGACTATTAAGATCTGCAGGACAAAGTCTTTTAAAGACCCCCCTGCTCAAAGCTTTAACTTCCTGGCATAATTTAAAACTATTAGGAAATGTACTTATGTAAGGACACAGCCTTTTGCCAGGCTTGAATTGATTACATTTAGTATTAATTTTATCTTTATATACTGAAGGTTTTTTTTTTACTTTTACTACATTTAAGTTTTTGACTTTGTAGGTTCTTATTTTATTTATTTTAATATTTTTGCTAAGGTCTCAATGAGTAAAGAGATGGAGAAGGGAAAAAAATACAGATGGCTATATGGAAGCACTGTTAACTTTCATATTTGGAAATGCAGAAGACTTTTGATCCAATTTTCTAATATAGACTTATGATTTCCCTTCTGTTGGTTGGGAGATAAAATGGATAGTTGACACAAGAAGACAGTTTCCTGATCTTCTCAATTCTGTCTGGAAAGGGAGAAAGGCAAGAAACTAAAACAAATAGGATCATCTTTTGGAAGGAAATACTCCAGTTCTATGCCTTGTTACATTATGTGTACAGTAATTAAACATCCCTAAAGTGATACTACTGTGCAGTGTTATGCCCATCACACTGTATATATTAATGCAAATTATTTCCTTTCAAACAGTGAAGCATTCTTCCAGCTATAAGGTCATGTCAAATAACTTTTTGGTACCATAAGGAATGGAAAATAATTCTAAAGTCTTCCTTTCATTTTTTTTACAATAAATTTTTCAAGAAAAGCAGCAGTGTTTGACTTCAATAGCTATTCTGCCTTATGTATAGCAATAACAATAGCACCTAAATGTACAATGTATACCTCTTCATAATGATTTACAGCCCTCTATAAGCAGTTTACAGAGTCAGCATATTGAACAATCGGGCTCCTCATTTTACCAACCTCGGAAGGATGGAAGGCTGAATCACTCTTGAGCCAGTCAGGATCAAACTGCTGGCAGTCGGCAGAGTTAGTCAGCAATACTGCATTCTAACCACTGGGTCACCACAGCCCCCCATGTATACCTAGAAAGCTTTAGGTGAGTTCTGAAGTCAAACTCAATCTTAGCTTCCTTGGACTGACTAAGACCAAATAACTTTATAAGACCATGATATTTAAATCCCGTCTAATTTTTATCCAAATAAATCTGTCATACAAATAGGAAAAGTCAGAAATTTCCCTCTCCACTTTTCATACAAATGATGAAATACATATAACCCCATCCTGCAACTACGTACTAGTTGTGTTATTTAGGCTTGGGAACAGAAAGCAGCCTTTTAAAAAACGTATCTTAGCTTCCTTGGACTGACTAAGACCAAATAATCTTATAAAACCATCCTCAATCCATAGTTATTAACTTGGTTGAGAGTCAGGGGGGAGCAAGTTTTATTGGCTCTGGCTCGTAGATATTGTAAATCAATGTCCACAAGCCGTTGGACTATCCTAAATTGGGCATCCTTGAGGTCGTAGTTTCCCAAGGCATCCTCCGTGAAACCTAGCAGATGAAGTTTCTTCAGCAGCTTTTTCTCCCAACGAGAAATATGGGAGTCCGTGAACACCAGGGAGAGGTAGCTGCCAGGAACTGCCAGAAAGAGCACCCGAAACCACCATTTAAAGGTGTTTATCCAGGCCATACATTCCACCGATCGAATGCCCAGTTCCAGGTATATCGGGGCAAAACCAACACAAGGGGGAAGACCCAGAAGTTTTCTAAGGAAAGCAGCCTGGGTTCTTTCAATGCAATCCTTGAAGCCCTGTATCCATATGGGAATGCCATAAAGAGTTTGGGCCAGCGTTTTGGCTTTGAAAATACGTAGGGCAGAAGGAATGAACTGGCCACCCTGGGTATAAAAGAATCTTAAAATCTGCTGGTGACCACAGGAGGCCGAGTTCAGCACCTGGGTTCGATGTCTAGTCCAGGCACCAGTGTTCTGAAATTGAATACCTACATACTTAAAATGGAAAACCTGCTTAACAGCATTGCCACTGATATCCCAGTTATACAATTTCCGGGCTCTAGTAAACACTAGTACTTTTGATTTATCATAGTTAATAGCCAAATGGTTTTCAGCACAGTAAGACCCAAATGCAGAAAGTAATCTTTTCAGTTATTGGATAGTTTTTGTAATAATTAATGAAATGCCATCAGGTGGTTGTGTTTTTAACTATGGATTATTTTAGGCAAAAGGACACTAAAACAACTTCAGTCAAATGAGAACTATGCTATGTTGATAGTAAGACTCATTAAGAATCTTTGACATCTGATATGAATATAAGTAATGACTGTGGAAGAGATACACGGAAGCTAATTGTAACCAATTGACACACTTTCTACAAGATGTAATGTATGATGATGACTTTTTTGTTGGTTGTTTAATAAAAATAAAAATTTCTTGCAAAAAGAAAAAAGAAAAGTATAAAATTTTGCCAACTGTATTACCATGTATGGCATGGTGTCATGTATATGAATTGTGTGTGTGTGTGTGTGTGTGCGTGTGTGTGTGCGTGCGTGCATATATATGTATACTCCCTGGTGTTGAGATTTAGTACAAGCTATTCATTTTCTCTTAAGTTTGTTTCTCTGATAGAAAATGTTTCAATGCACAGTGTAAGTCAAAAGGAGCATTTGATAACAGCAACTGAAGCCAGATTGCAGCTTAACCAGGAAACATCACTGAATTCTTAGCTATAGCAAGACTCGGGCACATTTAGACATTTTCTGTTCAGTTTTTCAGAACCCTGTTAGCAGCTTCTCTTCCCTTATATGGCCTTCCACACACACAAAACCAAAAAAGATTGTATTTTCTACCCTGTAGGTGGGCTCCCGCATTTGACACTGTGTATAACTGTTAAATGCCTGCTGGCAAACAGTGAACCAGAACTTTCTAATAAATTGCAAAGGGAATTTGACAGTTAACACTTTAAAACATTTGTTCTTTTTAAATGTTGCATCTATGCAATCTAATCTCTGTCCTTGGTGGCCTTTTGTGTATTTAATGTTTATAACCATAAACAATTTAAACTAACATCTTTCCTACCCTCCTTGGGTAAAAAGCAACATGGCTCACCAATACAATTTTGCATTTGCCAAAGTCAAGTGTTAGAAAAGCTATGGAAATATTTTAAACCATTGCATATGCAATTGGTGTCTGTTTCCCACTCTTCCATCCACTTTGTATGAGGATAACCATTTTCAGATATCATCCTTCTTGCAAGTATAGGCAAGTATCCCTCATGCATTTGATTTTGATGTTTCCTTTTGGTAGAAAGTATTAAAGTAAAAATGTAGTTTATACAGAGATGGTATTCTACTGGTTTACCCAAACTGGTAGCGGAAATTGTGGGTGGCCCCGCCCACTCACACAGGTTCTATGGCATCCCATTTAGGTCCTTTTTTAGTGAAAAGCGCATGAGTGGAAGGCTTAGAGCATGCACGCGCTCACATTTGTGAACCGGTAGGGAAGGTAAGTAAATACCACCCCTGAGTTTGTGGATTGTATCTCAATATTTCCTAGTTCCTTTCTATTATTCATAATATAAAGCTGTATAAAGGTTTATATTACATTTTAAGGGAAATCTTGCGATAGAATGATTAATACAAAGAGAGCATTTTTCGCAGAATTGATTAAGAGTACATTATAGTGTAGTATTAGTGAAACTATCATGATTTTCTTCAAGGCTTCCAAAGAATTTTTGTGAAATAGTTATTCTTTCTAAAAGACTCCCTAGTCATCCTCATAAAATAATCCAGATCCCCTGAGAATGCAGAAGCTAGTTTGAGTTCTTAGTGCAATCATACCCTTTTGCTTAATTTGCTGATAAGCAAAAATTATTTACTATGCTAGTAAGGGTTAGAGTACATAGACTATGTCCTTTAAAATTTAGTATTTGTTTTAAGAGTAAAATGCAACAGAAAGCAATGTATTTTTAATCACAAAATAAACATGTTTTAGCATTTATGGACAAAATGCAAATATTTAAAGAGTAGTATTTAAAAATACATTTCCAAATTTTAAATAGAGGAGAATTCATGCAAATCCTTAACATAAAATAATATTCATCCTGAAAATAGAAACCTGGTTGTGTACCCTCTCTTAAGAAAGTGTATCTTCATTTTAAAAAACAAGTGAGCTTGAAGCTGCTCATCTGTCAAAACACCAGAATTATCTTAACTTATTGAATGTTAGCTGAGGTTTTATGAGAGATACTTCAGGAACCCAGGAAAATTCAGAAAGTAAACCAAGTATTTGAAATGTCTTTGAATATTAGTAGCTCAGGTTGGAGAAGACTCCTGCGAGTTTGATCAAACCGGTCGTGGAGAGATCAGCCTTGACTACTCTTTGGAAGGCCAGATCCTGAAGATGAAACTCAAGTACTTTGGACATCTAATGAGAAGAAAGGACTCACTGGAGAAGAGCCTAATGCTGGGAAAGATTGAGGGCAAGAGAAGAAGGGGATGACAGAGAATGAGGTGACTGGATGGAGTCACTGAAGCAGTAGGCATGAGCTTAAGTGGAGTACAGAGGATGTCCAGAGGTAGGCCTGGAGGAATATTGCCCATGGGATTGTGATGGGTTGGACACGACTTTGCAATTAACAACAAGCTTGGGTTGATAGTTATATTGTTGGTTTGAGCTCTGAGCTTGGTGATTTAGTTGCAAACGTTTCGTCCCCATTCGAGGAATGAACAACCTGAAATCAGACCAGGATTCAGAAAGGTATTTAACAGCCAGTGCTCCCCCAGACAAGTACAATCTAAAGCACACTGAAGATGTTTCCTCAAATGGGGACAAAACGTTTGCAAGCAAATCGCCAAGCTCAGAGCTTGAACTAAGTATTGTTTGCTTTCTAAACAATAGTTTCGTTGGGTGGATTTATAAAATGCTTAGAAATTGCAATCTGGCCATACTTTAGGAAATTAGATTGAGACAAATTAAAGTAGCAACCTTTGGACTATACTGCTGAAACAGAGATCCAGCCTATATTTTCATTGTTTGCCTAACTCTGTCATTCCCATCATCAATAATTACTGGTATTATTTTAAACTAGGGGAAAATAAAGTAATCTGCTAAACCAACCGTTTGCTTTAATGATGCTCTCTTATTGTCTCAGCCTACAGGAAACACTACCCTGTATATGTCACTCACATAGCTACCATCAAAGGCCTTTTTATCACTTAGGGTAATGGAGTACCTTTGAACTCTATTCAATAAAATGAAACTTCTTATACTGAGGGTTGAAACTCGACGTGTTATTTCTGGCAAATTGCCCAAAGGAAATAATTTGAGTGCATATGTTTGTTATATAGGATGTACATAATGGCACTTAAAAAAGAAACAGACACAAAAAGGAAAGGAAAAAACTCTCCCCCTCAAAAGAGGATTGCTCTGAAAAATAATTTTATCCTCCTTTAGAACAAGATTCTTTAGCTTTTCTTTATTGGTTAGGGGGTGAAAGAATATGACTAATAGGAAATGTATGACTAAAGGTGTAACCGTCACTACCTAATCAAAACGTATTGGTTGATTGATTGCCTATATTGTGCAAGTGTAGCATGGCATGGGATTTATATTACAAAAGTTAAACATAGGATTTAGATTATCTGATAGGTAAAATCATATTGCGAGTTCAGCTACCTGCATTTATGGTTCTCTGAAGAACGAGAGTACACATGGCAAATTATAATAATCACCGTTGCATATGTTCTGATTTTTTTTTTTTGATAAGCTAAGAATATTTTCCTCTAGAACCTATGCAAAATATTTGTAAAGAGATGCTTGACACAGAATGTGAATGCAAACAGAGCATTTCTCCACAAAGTGTTGAAGAAGTCATGTCTTCTAAAACTACTTGGAAGCCACCCTGGTATAGTTGTTAAGGTGCTAGACTAGGAGACATGTCCCTTAGGCATGAAAGATAGTCAGGTGACTTTGGGCCAGTCATTCTCTCTCAGCCCAACTCTCCTCACAGGGTTGTTCCTGGAGGCAGGAGCATAAAGTATGTATGCCATTTTGAGTTGTACAAGCAAACAGGTGGGATATGAACATAATAATATTACAAAGGGTAACCTAACTGTCTCCATCTGTAAATACACGTACAGCTGTTTCATTTTACTGGCAGACACAGAAGAATTGTTTTCTATGTACACACACACACACACACACTTCATATCTGCCAAATCCTTCAGAGAACAATGGTGTTTTAATACATTCAGGATATATGTTTTACTGTGCAAACACCTGGTAAAGCATATTTCCTGAATGTATTGCATAACCAAATGATCTTTTCCTATACTTTGCTTCCTTTTTTAATTGAAATTTGGGGATTTCAATCGTCTTCTGAAGGGATGCTAAGACGCCAAGCATTTGTTCAATTCAGGAGTGAGAATTTCATGTTTCCTTACCTGTATGTAACTAAGAATCTCCAAGATTCTGGTGTTGCTTTGTGAGTGAAATGCTTGGCGTTATGTTATTCCCATGGGCAAACTAGCAAGATAAATGGTGACGGCATCAGCAATATTCACTTTGTGTGCCTGGGTTACCACTGCATACTACAAGAATGCCCAAGGCAAGGCAGGATGGCAGCAGCAGAAATCAGAAGCTCACATAACTCTCCCAGGAGGATTCAGGTTCTGATAGCACCTTAAACTTTGGATCTATCACCCAGCTCCACAAAAGAGCTTAGTGGGCTACATGCAACCCATGGGCCACTAATTTAAGCCCTGAAATACATCAAAAATTATAAATAAATTATACTCCACGCAGTTGATTGAATTTGTACCACAAATACTTTTTGAAATTACAGAATGTATTGAGAATAAAACTTCAGTGTATATCCTTATCGTTATTTGGAATCTGAAAGAGAAGAAGAAACAGTTGGGCTCAAACACAATGGATCAGTGGAGAAAAATATATATTAATCATTTCAATGAATTTTAGTCCCTGACCAAACTTAAGTATTGCTTTTGTCAAGTTTTTACATATTGATGAGTGGAATTGATGGCAATATATCAAAATTGTGATTGGCCATTGAGAATTGTTATCCACTACAAAATCTCAACTTCCTTCCAGCCTGCAGAAAAAATGTGTACTAGCAATTATTATAAGCAGAGGCTTTCCTCACTGCAATGTCCTAAATTTCTTCCATCTTCTTGGTCAGTCAATCAGGTCATGTGGAAGTTGCATTTTAACAAACTTTGCCGATAAACTCAGTGGAGAAAGTGCCCAAAGAGAAATTCTGTGTGGAAGCTCTGTGTAAAGACTTCTATAAACTCAAAGATAAACAATATGGATTGAAAACAGTCTTTCATAGTGAATATTCTCCTACTACTGCTTGGCCTGAACTTGATTTAATTTCTCCCCCTCAGCAAAGAGGAAGGGAGTTAATTAGAAAAGGTTGTCAACTGAAAAATAAGGTAAATTGCCAGAAAAACAGATTAAACAGACGCTCCGTACCAAAGTGAATGTTTTATTAATTAAAATACATTTAAACAAACTATCAAGAGAAGTGAGAAAATCCTGATTAATTTATTGCTTGGATTGATGCACAGGAAATACAAAATAAATCACACACTGATGCATTCAGGCTTTGAGGGTCTTGCCCATTTGCCATGATAAGCACAGCTACTGTAGATTATTACTAAGACAGAGGAAGTAGCTGTTCAGGGACTGTGTATTAACAAGATGCTCTAGAAAACAGACAATATTTGCTTAGCCCTGGAGGCATGTATTTATTTCTACAGTTGGAAATCCTATCCATGGCATGAAATTTCCAAAATTAATTATATTTTATTTTGCCACCTCTAGTTGAAGAAGTTCATTCTAGAGAAATTGAGAATTATCTAAATCAGACTTTTTTTCTTCAACAGATTTCTCCCCTTCTTACACATTAGTGTAACAAACAAAGCAGTGAAAAACAAGAAAAGGGTCTCAATTGAATTGTCATCTGAACCTCCCACAGAATTCCATGAATGAAGATAGGCAATTGAAAAATAAAAATCATATTTGAAAGCCAACCTTTGTTAGTTTCAACAGAACATGATAAAGGCAACATATTTGTGCTTAATATTGATCTGGAAATAAATTCAGCATCTGTTAATATGACTAGAGTTTTAAAAGGGAGAGGGGATAAACTACAACTTTCACATGCCGTAGTGATGCTCACCCACAATTCTTGGCACAGAAATATGTGCTTACATTTCACAGGCCTCATCTAAACTTTACTGGGGATTGACCATAATATTTACACTTTGAAAGGACAATTATAGAGCTGAGAACAGCTAAATGGAAAAAAAAAACAAAAGCAGGAGTAAGAAGTCTCATACTATTTTGCATTTGCATCATTTCTTCAATGATCCATCAGGTCACACATGAATTATCATTTTGCATAGATCCATAAATTGACTGCTTTGCTTTGCTATACTCTCATTTGTATATAAATTATTATATCAAAATATATTATTGGCAGATAATTGTATATCCCATATCACCATCTGTAAATGTCCTTAATGAGCCTGCTTAAAGTTACTATCAGCCAGGAATTCCCCCAGCAGTCCAAAATGTAGATAATATATATTTTGTTTTCCATTTAGTCCAACACACACAAACACAGAGAGAGAGAGAGAGAGAGGGGAGAGAATTTATATTTTTATCTGCATAGGATCTCATTATGATATCAAACCTATATTGAATTAAAATTGAAAAGAACGAAAAACAGTGGATCAATATTCCACTTGAAAGTATTGTCTTGAATGAGAAACAAGGAAAAAGTGGGTAAAATGAAAACTAAATATTTAACAATTATTTGGAACGGAAAGGACTCTTTCCAGCCTTAGTGGCTAGGAATTTATAAAATATTCTGAAGCACTGTTTCCTAAAACAAGCTCTAATATTTGAGCACAGTAATCTAGACAAGTATGAAATGGTGGTGAATATTATCATGTTAATAAAGTAATTCAAGGAGAACAAACTGGAGACTTTTCTCAGTGCCTCCTTTATTGATGGGGTTATTTTTATTCTCCTTCCATTTATGGTTGTATTTAAGGTCAAATTTGGGTTTTTTAGAATATTTATTATGGTTCTTATATTTGCATCACCTGTTATTTATACATTGGTTTATCTAGTATTGTGTACTTCCCAGAATTGCCCTGGTGAGATGGATGGCTGTATAAATTTGATTAATAAACATGTTAATACAATTTAATGTTTAATGTGTACTTTTTAAATAAAAGACAAATGTCAATAGCTAGGGGTTTTGCTCCTAAGAATGTTATAGCAGAAATAGGAAAATATAATTCCTTTCTCCCCTATGATAATTTTCCTCTTAAAATTGTATTTTTATTAGGAGGAAACTTATTACTAGTTATTATTATTTGCTACTGATAGTTAATAATAGTTTTCCTCCCAAAGGAGAGGACTAATATACATTTTGCTATCTTTTTTGTAAATGTACATTTAACATTATGTTGAATGTGGTCCTAAACTTTGGGTAAGATTATTGTGCATAAGGGAGTCTTGTCCTTGATGTTAAATATCTCTTAGATCCCAAACTGTTAGTTGTTAATTTTCAATTTCTTAACAGCAATAGAAAATGCCAGCAGGTAAGTAATAAAAGACAAGATAAAGGGACTCTAAAACAGACCAACCTTATCCTTTCAAATAATTTACAAGAAGTTAAAAGGTCAGGCCCATATTAACAAAAAGAGAAAAGTGGTGGCAAAGAATTAAAAAAAGTACCTAGTCCTAGACACAGAATGTAAAGTATGACTAATAGCAGAAAAATATGGATAATTCTGTTCATTTTAAATGAAAAAATGATCCTTGGCACAATTGATTGAAGACTAGTATATGGCTCATCAACAAACAATTCCAATTTATTTATTTTTTTAAAAATGTTTAATTTAATTCAAAAATCCTTACTTACAAATGTTTGCATATAAGTGTTGCAACCGTAGTTCAAGCTATCCCAACCCTAGCCAGCTTTTCCCACAAATCCAAGGGAATTAGAGAGGGGTTTATTTTGACAGAATGCAACCATAATTTTTCAATCAGTAGCCGTGCCTAGGTATCACACGAATCAAATACATCACATTATCATTTTGTACAATCTACAATCTAGCTTCACTGATTATATATTGGACAACTGATTTTGTATGGAAGCCAAACTTAGTGTTTGGAGGGCCAAAAGCTCCTGCTTAATGAGAATGAGGAGTGTTAATAGTCTGAGTTATCTAGATTATTCTAATTTTTGTGGAGGCTTGATCAGAACATCACAAAGATAAAACGTTTGTTTCTTAATTAATCAATTCAAATGGCCATTCACTTGCCAAGGATGCAACTCTTAAGTGGCTACCAAAGGTTAAACATTTATGGCTGAGCTCATTTCTCACGTAATCTGAATAGGCTAGTTAGGTGAGTAGGCAGAGAATTCTTAAGAACCATTGCTCCTCAATCCTTTCTTCTAAATGGGTCGATAGTATGACCTTCCTGGTGAACCTGTGGCCTTGATCTTCCTGGGGATTGATGCAAGAGCAGCATAAAAATGGGGCAGAGGTTGTATCTGAGGCCACCAGCTCTTCTGAGGGAAGGATTTTTCACTTTATCATAATGCTACCATCCTGGAGAACCTGTTTCTCACTTAATAAATTTGGCAAAGAAGCCATAAAATATGGCAAAACTCACTTTACAAATTTCTTACAGCCACATAAATTCTAGGCTCAATTGTGGTCATAAATCAAGGGCTACCTATAGTCATGTTTTCTGGATTTATTTTTGTTTTCTTTGTTTTTCTTTGTTGCATTTTTTTTCCATTCATTTTATTGCTTTTTTTTCTTTCCTTGAATATATTACTAACCTCTATGTAAAATCTTCTAATGATATCTTTAAAAAGAGATAGAGAGAGAAATGTTTAATCCATTTGAGAAATGTGGTCAATCATAAACAATTATAATATTGCTTCTGTAAACAACTGCAGCAGCCTAACTAGTTATTTTTTTTAAAAAAACATACGGATAGTCTGCATTAAAAAACATGCAAAATAATCTACATTTTGACTCATTAGCAATTGTATGAATGTTGCAAGTAGTTTAATATACTAGCATTAGCATTAAGCCCAAAGGGTAGGAAGAAACTAATTGTAATATAATTTACAATTCTTCATTTAAACACCTGTTCATTTGTTCATGTACTATTTTGATTCTGGGGATTTCTGACCCTGCACTTAAGAGATTCATATTGATATAATACCATATATATGAGATTAGTTGCACATACATTTCTCTCAATATACATTATTAGGATGGCTTTGGCATAAATGCAATTGAGACAGTATTCTTTAGGACATTGAAAAATTAAACCACTAAAAGAGCAGTTTCTAAACAAAATTAAAATCTAAAGAAAGTTTTATTTCAGTAGTAGCCTCTGCTGTAATGTACTATAACTTGAAGTCCACAAGTAATAACATTTAAAAATATTTAACTTCTACAAATTGCAAATAACTCTTTGATAAATGCAAATATAACAAATTATTATTTTACTGTATACTTCTTTTAAAAAGCCAGAGAAAGAAAAGAGAATTAATAGTTTGGAGCATAATGTACAATCCTAAACATATTTAAAGAGGAATTCTTAAAATCTATAGTGGAAAAGTTTTAGATCCCTCACTATTCAAACTACACTCTCCATCATGTGAAGATGTTAAAAGCCAGACCAATTCTGAAGCTAAAATCCAGGTAGTGCATGAAAATATAAAGCTTGCAAATAAATGGTTTGCTGATGCACTCCTAAAGAGTTACTATAGCTGTGTCATTTTGTAGAATCACTGGCCCATGAAGTTAAACAGAAGTAGCAGCAATAGTAAATAGCTTCTCTCCAGTGCTTATACATTAACAAGTCTGCTTCCATTTCTGTTGGTGATATTGTAACATTCCAGAAGCCCACATATGCTCCAAAGCAGCTGTCATTCATTAAATATGAACTGCCAAAGGCCAGGGTCCTCCCAGAGAAGTTCATAGTTGGCTTTGCAAAGAAAATAAATAATCTCCAGGTCTTGCACATCCATTAGCTATGATGCAAAGTTCTTGTGCTATATGTGGTGTGTGTTTTCAGATTGGGCATATGCAGCCACATTAGATCAGATAGTATATCTCTCTTGGACAATATGCATCAATTTTGAATGAAATATACTCTTTTTCAAATAAAAAAGACCCGGCCATAAATCAGGAGGAAAAAATGATCTTAATAAATCATAGAGTATTGTGCTATACTGGGCTCCACAAGAGTTCAAAACTGTAAGTCTCAATGTCCCAGACGCAAGAAAGAAAAAAAGGAGGTAAGTGCCATGTTTCAATTATTTAAACATTTATTTTTTCCTTGATCATGATTTGTAGTATTTTAAATTGTATTCAAAATAATGGGGGGGGGGGGGGAATCATGGGTTATATGTGGGAGAAGTTGAACATGAGTCAAAGGACAATTAATTCTCTTTGATGGTGAGATTCACATAGAGTATACTTACAATGTCTGTATTATTAAATATCCTGGTTAATAATAGGGCAGAATCCTTAATAGAACAGGGGAGAAAGGGAAATGCCAGATTTGTAGCTTCTATTTCTGGATTGATTTTCAGTCAGATGCATTTTAGAGTTCAGACCAATGGAGATAAATTCATTTAACTCAGTCCCACTTTCTGGTGTAGGTTTTGCGTTTTATTGTTTTAATGGATCTTATTTTCACCTGCTGTGAATTGATTCTACTCCAGGCTTTTTACAAGAAAATCAACCTAATGTTTTATAAAGAACCCAAAATTAGTTTCAGCACTTATAGAAGTATGAGATGATCATTGTATTGCTAGGTTTCTATTTGAGGGTGGCTGTCTCTTAGTAGTGCCTTAGGTAAAATCTCACAGGATAAAAGATGCATATTTGTGAGGAACACGTTGAATACATTTCTGCTTCAATGTCATATCCAGCAAATCCCCTTCTGCTCAAGTTACCATGTGTTGTATGGAACCTGATGTCTTTTACTGCCCATCTTGAATGAACAGGCTGGTGTTTAGGGCATAATACATTATTACAGGAAAAAGTAGCATAGGTTTATGCATAAATGGACACGAGGGAGAAAAATATCATTGGAGTCATAATAGCCAGAACCACATGCAAACCATATGGCATGCTCAAACTGAGGCAATCCAAAAATAGAACTAAACACTTCATATGCCCAGAAAAAGCTGTACCTTAACAACTAATGTCATCAAGATGAAAAGGCAAAGAAAGCA
Source organism: Natrix helvetica (assembly GCF_964273705.1). Lineage (NCBI taxonomy): Eukaryota > Metazoa > Chordata > Lepidosauria > Squamata > Natricidae > Natrix > Natrix helvetica. The sequence goes on along the minus strand of NC_138551.1, from coordinate 35,390,349 downwards.
ACATCTCCATTACTCGGAACAGAAAGCACTGCTCATATTATCCTTTCTAATCCCTCTATCATAAAATAGGCCCTCCATGTTTCTTTCAAAATCCTTATGGAATCAGTTCTCATTCCCTCTCCTCCATTTATGTACTGCTAATTCTGAGTGTCTCTGTTAATCTCACTAAACTGATGCCTCACAGTTAGTTGGGGGGAAGTCAGTTGTCTCTCCCCTGAACCCACTTACATTCTTCTCTCTGTTCCATGACTCCCATTACATTCTTCATTGCTCTTCAGAAAACAGACTTTCAATGATGAAGTTTGGTTTATAAAAATAATGACCTCAATGACATTCACTAAAATGTAAGGATGTAATTAGCATTATTATGCTAATCCAAAACGCTTTAAAAATCAGCATTATGAAATAAAATCCAATGTTGTGTTCCTATGAACATACAGATTTTTCTTAAGTTGTATTTAAGATAAGACAGTTTAAAACATATTTTAAGAAAGGAGAAGCCATGAGACCATTATAATAACAACTAAGAAAGAATAATAACTAATAAAGAATAGAATGAGAATAGAATTAAGTGATCAAAACAAGCTAGCCAACTTCTTTCAACTCTACAGTTGAATGAGATACTCTACAAGATATCTCTGAATTTATTGTTATGTCAAGTCATTCTATTCTATTGACTATTAACAAGGCAAAATATAAATGAGTAAATGCTAAAACAAGTTGAGTGGTAGTGAGGCAGGTTATGGACTTGTCAGGTATCATTTCTAAATAACTGACAAATTAAAATGTTTAAAAATTGCAAGAAGTAAAAAAGTAATTATTAGTCATGAAATTATTGTCCAAACTTTTGCTGAATTGCAAGAAAACTGGCTTGCTATGCATGTACAAATACCGTAAATAAATATTTTTTTCATATTCATCACCTACCACTACTGAGTACCAAATGATTACTTAAGAATCAATATACTGTACTCTTAATCAATTTAATACTGCAACTTTTATGTCTCAAAAAAAAAAAAAAGAACACGATTTTGCAACGTTTGCTTATCCATCAACTAGTTTGCAGTGTAGCTCTGTGGCAACTGCTATGTGCAGTTGTGAGCAACTCTATATCAACTTTAACAAGGAAGGAACAGCATGAACAATATAGATTAGAAATTCTTTTCAAACTGTTTAGCAGCATAGAAAGCATTTGTATTTGCTTTTAGGTGTTTTAGTGTCTGTATGTGCCCATGTCTGTATTTTGTTTTTTGGGAGTAGTCAGGTTGTGTGGTGCATACATGTTGACTGTGTGTATGTGAGCATCCATGAGAGTCTAATTCAGAGGTGGGTTGCTCCCGGTTTGGCCCAGTTCGGCCGAACTGGGAGTAGCAGTGGCGGGAGGCTCCACCGACCCACCCAGACGCACGAGCGAGATAGTAAAAAAAATAGAAACCCACCACTGGTCTAATTGGGATGGCTATATCTAGATTGCCTTTGAGTAAATAAAATAATAAATAATAATAAAATGAAATTCAATGGTGAAAAGAGTAAGGTTCCACATTTAGGCAACAAAAACGGAATGCACAGGTACAGTATAGATGATACCTTGCTCAGTAGTAGTAACTGTGAAAGGGATCTTGGAGTCCTAGTGGAAAACCATTTAAATATGAGCCAGCAGTGTGCAGCAGCTGCCAAAAAAGCCAACACAGTTATAGGCTGCATCAACAGAGGGATAGAATCAAGATCACGTGAAGTGTTAATACCACTTTATAATGCCTTGGTAAGGCCACACTTGGAATACTGCATTCAGTTCTGGTCGCCACGATGTAAAAAAGATATGGAGACTCTAGAAAGAGTGCAGAGAAGAGCAACAAAGATGATTAGGGGACTGGAGACTAAAACATATGAAGAACGGTTGCAGGAACTAGGTATGTCTAGCTTAAGAGAAAGAAGGACTAGGGGAGACATGATAGCAGTGTTCCAATATCTCAGGGGTTGCCACAAAGAAGAGGGAGTCAAGCTATTCTCCAAGGCACCTGAGGACAGAACAAGAAGCAATGGGTGGAAACTAATCAAGGAGAGAAGCAACTTAGAACTGAGGAGAAATTTCCTGACAGTTAGAACAATTAATCAGTGGAACAGCTTGCCTCCAGAAGTTGTGAATGCCCGAACACTGGAAGTCTTTAAGAAGATGTTGGATAGCCATCTGTCTGAAACGGTATAGGGTTTCCTGCCTAGGCAGGGGGTTGGACTAGAAGACCTCCAAGGTCCCTTCCAACTCTACTATTGTATTGTATTGTATAAATAGATATGTGTGAATTTGAGGATTAAATTAGGAAAAATGTATGTGCAATCTCATTAAGACACCCTTGTGACTCAGCAATTAGGCTTAGGAGGAAAAAAAAAACATCTTCCAATGGTTCTATTGGAAAGATGACCCATACCATATAGGAATATGAGATATGGAATTAACAAAAATGTGTTTTTGATTAAAAAGGGAGAGAGAAAGAGAGACCAAGAGAAAATACATTTTATTTTAAAAATTAAGTTGTATATAATATTATGAATAAGATACTTCACTCAGAAATCTTATATTTTGGCTTCTTTACTGGGTGGAAACCTCTGTGAATAGGGCCAGTGGGATATTTTCGCTTTCAGCCTGTAAATATACTACTGGTTGGTTTGGGGGCCCCTGAAGAAAATCCTTGAGGAAATGTGTAAAAGGTTCATCTGTGCCTTTACAAATCAGGACCTGATTATAGCCCTGTTTTTGCAATTATTTCAGATCTAGCTTGTCTGGCATCTATTTTTAGCACCAAATTGTTTCCTCAAGAAGAATGTGTCTGCTCATTAACATTAGAGGGATGCACTGGCAGGGCATATTGTAAGGTTCCCTTTTCACTATTACCAAGACTGTCATTTAAGAATAAAACATACAAATTTAATTTTCAGGGGAGAGAAGAAGAGGGAATATTCTGCTGAGACATCTTTTTATTTCCCAGAATTAGCGGTCTGAGGAGAGGATGAAAGAAAGGCAACAAAATTTATGTATTCTAGTGCATTGTAAGTGTTCTAAAGAATAAAGTATTGGAACAACCCTTCATTAATATAAACATGAACTAGTCTGAATACTGGCAGATTTAAAGGATTGCTGGAGAAGAGGAGACTGTTAAGTATTCGCTGGAGAATAAAAGGGAAATCTATCATTTTACAACTTTTCATTCTCACCATGATAATGAGGAAGGAGACAGCCCAAAGTAGATTTGTATTTGAGAAAGGCTCAAATAGTGCCTAATACAGAGGTAAAAAGATAATAATAAACTACATAAGGAACGTTTGCACATGAATTTATGACGACAGCTACTTCAGTTTTTATCTATGGAAAAGGTGGAAAAGAACAAATGATGGTGTCCCTGGGAAGGATCATGATCTTAAAGACAGTGGGCAGGGTGTCACAATCTAAGCAGATCATTATTTAGAGCAGATGAATAGATGATGTCATCTTCACTCCACCCAATATGCTGCCTTCTATTTTTCCAGTTTTAAAATGATGTTATCCAGCTCTACCAGTTGTGACATATGGTCCAGCTATAGTACCCTGTATTTATGTCAGATAAAGAGATGAGGGCCAATTTTGCTGTTGCTGGCAACCTGAGTCTCTGAGGACATCACCATCTTCTGGTCTCTAGTCACTGGAGATCTGTCAGAGGAAGGTAAGTGTGTGGGAGAACAACTCTGTAACCATTCTCCGAGATGAAAAGAGTGACTGATCAATTGGGCTAGACCAGTGGTAGGCAACCTTTTTTTTCAACTGAGCCAAATCTCGCCAAAACCACGATTGAAATTTACTTTGAGAGCCACATTTTTAAAACCGAAAATACATAGGATGGTACACTGTTTTTAGTTTCAATAAGTTTTTATTGAGAATATTCTGCATGCAAGTATCCACATAGGTCGGGAGGATACAAATAACACAACTAATAAAACAAAAACTTTAGAACGATATTATTTATCGATAACGTTAAATTCCGTAAAATTTGCCTTACAATGTAGAGAAAATTACATCCTGACATTGACTGACAAAGTCACAACCACTAATGTGAACATTGGCCTTGCATTTCCTTGGATAGTTTGAGTAAGTCAGGTTTGTATGTTGTTGTTTTTAATTTCATCTCTCTCTCCCACTTTCTTTCTTTTTTTCTTTTTCTTTCTCTCTCTCTCTCTGGCTCTTTGTCTCTCTCTCCCTCAGTCCCCATCTCTGTCACTCTGTGTGTGTGTGTGTGTCTGTCTGTCTCTCACTCACTCTGTGTGTGTGTGTGCCTGTCTCTGTCTCTCCCTCTGTCTCTCTCCCCTCCCTCTCTCTCTGTCACTCTGTGTATGTGGGTGTGTCTGTCTCTCACTCATTCACTTAATCACTCACTCTGTGTGTGTCTCTCTGTCTGTCTATCTTTCTCTCCCTCCCTCCCCCTCTCTGTCTCTGTGTGTGTGTGTGTGTGTGTGTGTGTGTGTCTGTCTGTCAGTCTCTCTCTGATTCCCTCCCTCACTCCCTCTCTCTGTTCCTCTCTCTGTCTGTCTTTCTCACTCACTCACACACACACACACACACACACACTCTGGTCACCTTGTTGAGTGTTCCAATCACATTTGAAACACTCAACAACTGGCCTGCATTTATGGTATTTTGCAGCATTCTGCAGTCATAGGACCAAAATTGGTTGTCACTCGCCCGGGCTTTTGCAGAAGCTTCCCTCCGAAGTCCGAGGGAGGGGAGCGGGCACCCGGCACACAGAAAAGCCGCATTAAAGGGTGTAAAGAGCCGCATGTGGCTCCCGAGCCGCGGGTTGCCCACCACTGGGCTAGACAGTGTTTGACATGCAGGATATGCGTAATAATGTTTACGCATCTGTAGATGAAGTGCCACACAGCCTAACCTATGAGGTGAAAAAGATGGCATGGTTCTTTGCTTCACGGGACTGAAGAATTGACAGCATATCAGTAATTCTTCCCTCCTCCATTTCCATGCATGTTTCTCTTGCTATCCTTCAAATGACACAAGTCATTTTGAAATCAGTTTTCCCACCATGGGGGGAAGAGGGGGGGCTCTTCATCCAGGTACAACTGCACTCTCAGGTGCTAGCTAAATTAGATTCTGTCACAGTAAAATGTGTCTGTCACACAATTTACAAAAAAAAGTCTACTTTCCCTCTTCATTTCCCCGTTTTTCTTGCTGAAGACATCAAGAAAAGCAGAGGGGAGAAAGGGGAAGTATTAGATATCTTTTCTCACTCCTTGTCTCCCCTTGCTTGGGTAACAGTCTATCTTCCATATTAATCTACCCAGGCCTCGTGCTGGAGAGGACACTCCAGCTTTTCATACAGCATTGAAAGACACTTGTTCGGCACTCTGAGGCAAAGAGGCAGTCCCGGAACCAGCGAAATCTGGGGGCTGGGCCAGGGACAGAATGTATCTGCCCTCAGTGTGGAAGGGATTGCCACTCTCGAATTGGCCTTTTTAGCCACACCAGATGCTGTTTTAGGACCTCTTTCCAGAGCACGATATCATAGTCTCTTGAGACTGAAGGATGCCAATGTATAATGCCTTCTCTCCCCAGGTCTAGTGGGTGAAAGAGAAAGGTGAGAAGCCCTAGAAAGTTGTTGCCTCATGATGGAATCATGGGATTAAAGAACTGAAAGCAGAGGACTGCCCCCTAAATCACTCAGCTCCTTCTTCTCATGCAGACAAGAACCTTCAGCTGCTTTACTAGGAGTCAGTATAGGAGTCAGAAGTGGGGTTAGCATATTTTTGTGCCAGCCTACTTTCTTCGGCCTTACAGAGGAAAATAGATTTTAATGCTACCCTTCAGAAGAGCCCTCTCACACCTTTGTGAATGCAAACAATGAAACAGACTCTTTTATTTTGGATTGTAAAACAATTGGCTTTTCTTTCTTCCTGCCCAAATTGCCTGGTAAATTTCATCGCTCTCAGTTTGACCCGTAACACGACGATGTGTTACAACTGTTCACATTCTAATATTTTGTGAACTGAATTGCTATTTTTCTGACCATCTAAAACACTGGCTTTCCACACAGAGTTCTTTACAACTAAACTTAGAAGTTTTAAATACAATACTGAGTCCTAGTTTGTAGGGCAAGTATAAAGCAAATTACTGTTTAGCTGGATCAACAGCCTGTAATCCCTTTTGCAAACCAAACATCTCTACATTAAAAATGTCAGTGGATGTCCCACATTAATATTTTCACTTTCTTCCCCAATAATGTTAATTTTATAATGCTGAATCCCAACCAATCTAAATGTTGTTATTTTGCAAGGGTAGCATATCATGCTTTTTTTCTGAGAGGATTTTACCTTTATTCTGACTTAAATGTTACCTCCTGCATGCTGAATATGAATATGAAAACTTTGCTATCTTCAAAAGAAGAAAACATCTTATTATCCTCTAGTCTTTCCTTCCAAATTCAAACCCTTGATTACAGGGCTCGGGGTTTAGCCAAACATTGCCTGCCAACCTACTCACTGGCATGAATAAGTTGAGGGCTTCTGGCAAGAAGAAGTACTTGTGTAACAAGGCAGCAACACAGAGGCTTAATTTAAGGCAAAATCACAAGGGAAGGAAGAAAAACCTTGATTTACAATCCAGCAAAAGCTGTAACTTTCGAATGCTTCATAAAAAGAACATTATTTCATTGTTTCATTTTACAGTCAAAACACTTCGGAAAGTTTCAAAGGAAAGTTGTAACATTTTTGAGCCCATGGGAAAGTTACAGCGTACCTCAAGAGTGTAGGAAACTGCACATTTGAGAATGTGCCAAAGTTGACAATTAGATGCCACATTTTACTGTATTGCAGACATTCTCTCTTCCCTGTCTTAAGACTTTTTCTTACACCATTTTATTTCCCAGCTTGGAAGTCAGTGAATGAATTCCACATGTACTATAAGTTTGTACTTTCACAGACTCCTTAAAAGCCAAAGTATCAGATTTCACAGTACTGTGAGGAAGCTGGAAGGACTTCAAAGCACTTCTGAAACATCTATTACTTTACTAGGAGGAACAATAGTTTCACCATAGAAGGACGAAATGATTCTGCAGTTCCCAGATGAATAGTGCATGAACATTGATCTATGTATAATTCACATGCACATCACTACAATAATATAAACTGGTTCAAAAGGTTGCAGACAAAAAAAAGGGTCACCGTTGCTCATCTCTGGGCAAAAAATCAGAAAAGGCCACTTAAAAATAGCCCAAGGTAATTTATTTCCTAATTTAAAATTATCTCATTGGAGTGGAATATTATCATCTTATTGAAGTTAAATATTAAGTTTTCTACAAAAAGGGTGGGATTTTTTTTCTTGCATTATAAAACATTGTTGCAGGATAATCTATGCAGGGTCATATGGCAGTGGTAAGGTGTGGGTGCAGCTAAGCTTTAAAGGACACCTGTTTTGTTTCATTTGACACACCCTTTCTCACTGATGCTTTTGTTCCTTGATCTCTTTCTGATTCCTTCTTTCTTCCACCAAGTAGGCCTCCAAGGAAGCTGCAAATCCATTGCTGAATTTGAGAACAATGTGATATTAGGTCAGGGATCAAAGGTGGTATTAACTTTACAGGCTGTATTCCTATTTTATGTATTTTCTTAGATGTATTTACTTACATTTGCAAAATGTACATATATTGGTGTAAAGGTATTTAAAATAAACAGCTATATAGATATTGTGGTTGTATCAAGAAAACTTAGGGATCCAGATCAGGTTACAAGATTGTTTTTTATTCATACCTTGTTAACATAATATAAAATGTTAACTTGTCATCATTTAAGTAGCCTTCATTGTGACACAATCAGGCTGTTGAAATGAATGGTTGCACTGTTTAATTGAACTAATTTATTATTACTATTGATTTATAAAGCACTGTTAGAAGTTAAATGGCTTCTGATCTGCCCACCCCACCCCATCCCCCACCCCTTAGCATCTCACTGGTTCCATTAGGGAGGCAGGAATCAGATTTTAAGCCCTTTTCGGAATAGAGTTCTGAGTTTAGAAATGTTTCAGGTAAATTTCCTTTCCTACAGCTGATAGAGGGTTGATTCTCTAAAAGGACTTAGTTATGGGGGGAAGGGAGGCTTACCTTTTTTTTCTTCCTAACTATCCTATTGCTTACTTGCTACACTACCCCTAAAATTTGCATGTCATCTGCCTGCATAAACACATTTCAGTATTCCTAATGCTGGTTGGTGAGCAAAGAAAAATATCTAAAGGTGTATGACTTTTTTTTCTTTACCTGTGTGTTTTACCTTTAAAATCCTAAATGGGTCATAAGAACAAGTTTACTGGGTTCTATTTTTGTCCCTTAAGATAGCATCGGACAAAGGTATGAAGAAAAGAATAGTAAAGTTTGGTAATATTTGATAGACTCTCCCTGGGTAGGTACAGTCTATCTGAAACAAGAAAAAAATAAGTTTAACTTTGGAGATAATCCAGGCAATAATAAATACATTTTCATGTAGCCTCCCAGCTTTGCAAGATCTCATCCTAGGAAATTATTAAGGAAATGAGAAAGCCTTAAAATGCTTTGCAGCTGAAGTAAGTAGAAATGTAATGGTCAATCCAAGTTTTGCTTCAGGGTTATTTTACATGCATTCTGTCATATAGAAGAGAACTGCTGTGCAGTTATGCTAACCTCCCCTGATTTGTCTTCCCTAGGGTAGAAAAAAAATAGCCTAGCAACTTTATCTTACATTGCATGATTATGTAATCAACCTAACAACTATGGTTGGTTAAGTTCAACTAAATCTGGAAAGTTTTCCATACCCTGCATTGCAAATTCATATTTTTTTGGAGGGGGGATCTGTTTGGGCTTTGAAATTGAATCATTCACAGGTACTTTACCATCAAGGAAAATAAAAATGTTGAATGGCAAAAGGAAGGAAAACATATTTCAGGCTCTGCTAAACTATGGCACATACTTTCTGCACCTGTGATTCTTCTGGAAACTGTAGCAACAGGCTGATAGCCAAGCCAGGTGACTTGCCAGATTCTGAAGCTGGAAACAGCTCAAGCCATTTATTTTTTGAAGTCTCTTAAACAGCTAATTTGTCTCCTGTTTGGCCACAGGTCATTCAAGGGAGGAAGCTACTCACTTCACCTAGTCTATGCAACGGAACTCCCCAGGACAGAAGGTTTGCCACCCCATGTGGAAAAGAAGAACCTGTATTTTTATGGACACAACTGAGAGCTACAGAAACAGATTTTGAAAATGCCCAATGACATCAATAAGGCACAATAATAGATATATGGATAATATGTCAATAGAACCCTGGTTCCCTCACAATAATTGTCTTTTTGATTCAGTAGACTTCAATAGGAATCTGTTAATCACTTTGGGACTCCAAGCTACTGAAAACTAAACAATTAAACTTGGTTAGCCTTCACCAAACAAACCCTTTGCTTGAATTTCTGCTGCACCTCTTTCTGATGAATCCCACAGATGCCAAGATCAACTGCATTTCAGTTACCAGACTGCCATTGCTGAACGACCATACAACTGATTGAATTCATATAATAACTGATGCTATATTGAACAGGATGATGGTGATTTGTTAAGCTTGACATTATTGCTATGCTCTCACCTATTGTCTGTATTTATTGTTGGTATGTCATGTATTTACGACATATATATGGCCAAACAAGACCTTAGCAAACCCCAAAAAAATCCTAGGAAATACTTACGGAAGACTGGGCATTTAGAGTGTGAGGGTTGACACTTGTTGGGATAGCCTGCCCTGTGTTTACCATTTTCAATCATTCCAAACTGAACAGAGATATTGCATGGCTTGGGCATCCTAAGCAATAGCCAATACTAAGGTATTGCTTTCTGTTTCAATGCAAAAATCACCCTCTTTCTTAAAGGAACTTGGGTAGCAATAACATTTTTTTTTCTCCTCTGGCAAATGCACACCCACCTGCCAAGTGTAGATCTGGGAATCTCTCCCAAACTCCCAAAATACAGATCACCACAAATCAAAGGTATTCAAATTGATCAAAGGTATGGCTACCACAACTATTAGAAATCTTTTTATGTTTAATATTTATAAATTGGTTCTGCCCAAAGGGGAAAATTGTTGGAAGTTAAAAGGCCGATGATTTGCTCCCCTCTTTTTAGCACTTCACTGGCTCCATTAGAGAGAGAAGAATCTCCTCAGGTCAAAGGGAAATGCCAGATCTCCTCACAATAAATCCACACCTAGGGAGGAATCTATGTATTTTAGGGCAATCTTCCTTTCTGGATTTCACACGCACCTCAGGATCAAAACCCAAGGCAGCTCAATCTGCACAGGAAGGACAATTGCTTTTTGACAGAGTCACACATTAAAATCAGCATGTATACAAACCACACCCTTCAAGTCTATGCCAAGGACCAATCCCACTATAAAACCAAGTCTCTGGACCCCATCTCCAAAAACAAACCTGTTCTTTGGAATAAATAAATCTCCTTTCTCACAGTATGTCTGAATTTCATTTTTGATTTGTCCTTTTGCAACCCCAGCTGGTGGAATTCCCAAATTATTATTCTAACAGTATTTTAGTGTATATAGTAATATATGCCTTTATATGATTACAAAATCTCTGAGAGATGCATTCTGACTTAATATGTCTGCATGTTTCACTAAAAGTATTCAAGGTTATTTCACCAATTATTAGTATTTACTGAGTTAATTTTTTCCAAATACTTGTCAAATGACTTTTGAGATTCACAATGAAAATGTAGTAGTTAGGTGACAAACATAGATCTGCTAAAATTTGGATGGTACATTAATCCACTGAATACAAGCATGTTCTGTTACTTTAGGTCTACAATTAAAGACTTAAATTCTGCATTGTTGGCACATGAATCATCCCATTACCTAACAATCTTGTTTAATGACAGTACATGTCCCTCATATTCTCTGATTACTAGGAAAGTCAAAATGGAGCTTCTTAACATAATTCAATAATAAACACGGACAGCTTAATAGTGTGTTCCATATTACAGAAATAGAGATAGTTTAAGTCTCCTTGGCAGGGACTTGAAAATATATAGTAATTGCACACAGCAAGTAAGTATATATTAAAAATACTTCACCAATATATATTTCCCAGGATTTAAAATGAAATGATAGCAAAGTTTTTATATAGATTTGTAGTTTGACTATATAAAATACTCACGCAGAGGCTAGAATGGCATCAATGCATTAGCTTAGGAGATGTGGACATATGGGTAAGACAAAGCTATTGGACCCCAGGAACTGTTGCTGCTGAAAGAAGATAAGGGGAATAAGGGTAGAGGCTGGAAAATTAGAGGGGTATGATGTACTGAATTCAGGCACAGAGTTAGCTAAGGAGATAAAAACTAGTATCAAACTAGCACATAGACCATATTGAAAGAGGAGATGAACAAGTTACACCATCTTTGCCTTACTCACGCCATGAACCCAATGGGTGGAAGCTCATCAATAGAAGATCCAACCTGGAACTAAGGAGGAATTAATAATAATAATAATTATTATTAATAATAATAATAATAATAATAATAATAATAATAATAATAATAATAATGTATTAAATTTCTAGACCGCCCTCTCTCCCCGGATTTCCTTAAAGCGAGAACAATTAATCAATGAAACAATTTGTCTTCCAGAGTTGTGGGTGCGTCATTGCTGAAAAATTTCAAGAAAAGGTTATTTACTTATTTATTTATGTAGCATATGGCATATCATACATGGATTAGATGTGTGTGTGTGTGTGTGTGTGTGTGTGTGTGTGTGTGTGTACACATAAAATTAAGATTGGATAATCATTTGTCTGGGATTATATAATGATTCCTGCCTTGGGCGGGTTGTCGGACTAGAGTTCCAAGGTTTCTTCTAGCCCTGATACTCTTCCATAATTTGCATCAGTCAAATTTTGGCACACCTAAACTTTTCTGGGCAATTTGTCTAGTTTGGCCACCTTCCAAGTAATATAGGTAATCTTTGTAGATCAACCACAAATGGAATTGGCAACTTGGTCCTTAAGAAAACCAGTTGGTAAATGAAATTGCAATTACTTATGATCTTCAACTTTTCCTTGCTTTATAGACATGCAAAAGTCATAAATATGAGCATTTATGCTACCATAACTGAACAATCACTAATTGAGGTAGTCACTGAACAATAACTACCTATAATTTATTTGTCCAATGGACAGGAAAAAAAACTATTTTGTTTCATGACACCTCTAATTTCTAGTTTAGCTGTTCCCAATAGAAACCCCCAGAATTCTCTAATGAGTATGACCATTGTTGAAAATTCTGGTAAAAATTCAAGTTACTGCTTTATCAAAATACCACAGACTTCTTTGGTATCAGGGAAAACAGATGTCTTCCTTCTAGTGTAGAGTGAAGCTGTGAAAAAGAAACTGAGGAAGTTTCAGTGTGATATAAAATTGGACAGAGGTAGTTTGTATCTAACTTCTACTCTTCAATATTTTTCTCAGTGACTAAGTCTAAGAGTTAGAGAGACTGTTTATTAAATTTTCAGGGACAGAAAATTGGGTGTTTTAGCTTATACTCTGGGAGACAAATAAAACTTACATTTTAAGAGGTTAGAGAATAGGGTTAAAAGGAACAGAACGAATTTAAAATAGGCAAATGTGAAGGTTTTTTTTCATTTAGGGACCAAAAATCAATGGGTGTAAGATAGAGAAGTTCTGGCTAGGCATGAAAATGATCTTGGGTAATAATTGAAAACTATATGAATCAGGGGATGTAGCTGCAAGAAAGGCAATGCAAGTATAGAATTGCATATGCTTAGAAATAGAAGTTCCAAATTATTGTACTTTGGCCAAACTCTGCTCTGAGTACTGTGTCTAATTCTGTCCTGTTCTACTTTTTAAGAAATATTGAGAGAAACAGATTCAGAAAACAAGAAAGATGATCAGGGACTAGAAACTAAGTCCTGTGAAGACAGATTGAAATTTTTGAGTAAACTTATCCTTGAGAAGACTGAGGGAGGATATGATGTCATTCTGAAAGAATGTCACACAGAAGGTCAAGGTTTGATTTGTACTGTTCTAATAATGGGTCGTTTTATCCTGTTTGGTGGACTTGTAAAAAAGCTAGAAAATGCTGGATTTAAATACATGTGATGTTAAAAAGAATTTTAAAGATTAACATTCAATTGAAACTAGAACTAACTAGCCTTAGAATACTTTAATTTGGTTTCCTAAAGTACTCAATTTGAAATGGCTCCTTCAAACATTATGACCTTTAATTGGAAAAGGTTGCATATTTTATGAAGGTATTGCCATCTGGGGGAAAAAACTGAGTTCTAAATTTAAAGAGTATCTCTCACAGAGCCTAAGTGTTAGGAAACTGCAAATTATTTGTGAATGAACCACTAAAACTAACTTACTCTTTTCTTGGATATCATGTTTGTTTCACATATTGCTTTTATCCAGAAATAAACTTGTTCTAATTTTTGTACAGAGGTATAGGTTTTCTTCTTACGATATGTTTCTTTTCTGTGACATTAGAGACATGCAACTGGTAGAATTGACAAAGTGACAGGACATTTTTCAATAACACAGCTCAGCTTTGGATGTAGTCCATTCATGGCTTATTACTAGATGGATTAACAAACACATATCAGAAATCCTCAAAGTTTCTGCAGCTAGAGAAGCCAACATATGTTTAAAATGATCTATTTTCTCTGTCTCTTGATAATTTTCTCATGCTGACTTCATACTATGCATATGAATGGCCACTGGCAGAAGTTCAAACACTTTTAATGAAAGTATGTTTTTCATATTCAAACCAACTTCAGAAATAAATCCATGGCTACTTAAGCAAGATTCTAAGAGTTGAAATGAACTTAAATGCATTTCAAGAATAAACTTTTTTTCTCTCTAATTTTTAGTGCTATAGAAAACTACTCCAATGAAATGTAGATTGCTGTCACATCTAGAATACAGAAGGGGCTGAAATATCTTTCCAAAAATGTGTAAGTCTGCAGCATAAAGCTTTGGACTTAACAGAGTTGGCAGGCAAGAGATGAACATTTGAGTTGTGTTCCCCTGTGCTACAATATAAGAGTTTGCTCCCAAAGCAATACTCATTACTTATACGAAAAAGCTACGAAGAATGGCTTATTCTCACAGCTGCTGTATTTTTGAAAAAAAGCCCTGAAGGGTATAAAAATCTAAAGCCAAAGAGCAAACACTCAGGTAGAATAAACTAACAGGTTTCTGCTTATATGCTTCTGCAAACATAATCGTTGCTATACTTGGAAATCCCCCTCATTGTAACCTGACATGTGTTACTGTTGGCAAAGGGAAATCCCACCTACTTCAATGAGACAAGGCCCGACTTGCCTGTTCCTAGCTCTTGGGTAGCTGACTGCTAATAAGACATTGCACGTTTTGGATGGGAGACATAAAAATATGCTGGTTTTAGGTATCATTTAGACACTAAACTTTTCAAAACTTTTAGGGTATAAATTTCAGTTTACAGTCTGTTGCATAAAAGTGCAACGAACTCCATGGAATGAGCTTAAAAGGCATATGTAGTATTTTATTTATGCTGTCAAATAAAGCATGAACAAAATGGAACAACATGTAATGACTCTCTTGAGTGATATACTGTACAATAATTAATTACAATAATTAAGACCCATCCAGAATGAATATTTTAAATCTCTCACTAAAGCCATCTAAACTCCCCCCCCCCTTGACAGCAAATTTCATATAACTGCTGTATTACGTAGCTATTGATTTCTAATCAATAGACATTTAAACAGTAAACAGTAACAGAGTTGAAATGGACCCTGGAGTCATCTAGTCCAAGGCCCTGCTCACGCAGGAGACCTGCACTAGGGATTCGAACCACCAAACTGCGACCTTTTTGATTGACAAGCTCAGTGTCTTAACCACCTAGTGAGGCTTTTGCTACTGCATAGATCGGTGATGGTGAACCTTTTTTGGCTCGAGTGCCAAAAGCAGGGGGAGTGTAGGGGGGTCGTGCATGGGTGTGCCACACCCCTAATGCTATGCGCATGACCACAAGGCGCATGCGTGCACGACCAGCGCTCGCCCCCATTTTTGGTGTGCTTTTTCCCCCACCCCAGGCTCCAGAGGCTTTATAGGAGCCTGGGGAGGGCAGAAACAGCCCCCCCCGTCAAAGGCCCTACAAGCAACCCCGAAGTCACTTCTGGCTTGCTTGCAGTGTCATTTTTTGCCCTCCGGAGGCGTCGGGTGTTGACGTTAGAGGCCAGAGACCTAGATGCTAATTTGGCAGCGTTCAGAGTGGCATCAGCCGTGTACTCTGTGGCCGCAATTATCTTATTAACATCCTGACTCAATTTGGTGCCCCCGCTGGAATTTTAGCAAGAAGCTGCCTTAACCATAATAGGACCGCCCTGGACAAGAAAGACGTAGAGGCGGAAGTCTTAATGGCCCAAGCTGCCGCCTGATGAGCTTTGTGGCAGGCATTCTTGGCCCTCTTATCCTCCACCTTGAGCCCCTCTAATAGCTCGGGGGGGGGAAAGACTGAGGAGGAAGTGAGCACCGCCACTGGCGCGTCCACTGGAGACAATTTCAGCAGGTCCTTTAGACTCGCATCTACAGTGTACAACTTCTTATCATTACCACTGGGGGTGGCAAGGGTGCCCGGCTGCGCCCATTACTTTTGTACCACATTAAGAAACAATTTTGGAACTGGCACAATTTCCTGTGTGGGTTCCTGTTCCTCAAAGAGTCCCTCACTGAGGTCCTCAGGAGCAGGGGCTGGGGTGCTAGTACCCAAATGCGCTGAGGCTTTAGCCTTGTTCAAAATAGTCTTGAAATGAGCATGATTGAACAGGTCAGAGAAGGCAGGCTTGTCAGGCACAGCAGCCTGATCCCCGGAGAACTCGGGTTCTGGGCCCAAACCAATGTCCTCCTCCCAGTCCGAATCCTCGCTGGCCATAGAGGAGTGTGGAGACTGAAGGCGCTGGGCCTGAGAAAGTTCCTGAAAAGGCCCTGTGGCCAGGGGAGGTTGGATTTTGCATGGGCACTTGGCTTGCTGCAACATGCCTGCCCGGGGCCCCAATCCTCTGGAGGATAGTCCCTGAAGGGAGGTTGAATGGCCCAGTGGAACTGGCTCTTCTTCAGGGTCAGATGGACAAGCAAATAGGTCAGCTTGGTTGACCATAGATGCCCCTGGAGAGCCTGCCATGGCAAAGGAAGCCAGAGAAGAAAATTCTTGGCCCTCCTCCTCATTCTCCGACACCCCCTGATCCTGTCTCGGCTGGATCCCAGGTGACTGATTGCCAGGGGAAACCGGCCTGGAAGACGGGGCCTGTTGTTGGGCCTTGGAGAACTGCTTTTCCAAGGCCTTCTGACACCTGAGAGCATCCTTGTCTAGACCTGAACCCTGTTTGGTCCCCTGCCTGGACTAGGGATTGCTTGTCTTGATGGTCTCCCTGGCTGCCTTGCCAGCTTGTCTGGTACAGGCCCTGCTGGTGGATGGGCCGGCCTGTGACTCCTCAGGGGCCCGGTCTGCCATGGCTGGTTGTGGGAATACAAGGTCTGGATAGGGATCTTCCCTCACTCACCACCTCGCAATTGTGAGAGCCTTAGAGCTCTAGCGAAGAGACACTGAAGGTAGAAGCAAGCAAGGCTCAGCAGTTCATTCTAAGACAAAGATTAGTGCGAGCTTTGAAGGTCCCAGCACCCCTGACAGGTCAGTTGCATCTCTGTACAACCTTGTGTGGCCACAAGCCTCCGTTGCAACCTTCACAACAATTTGGATGCAGAATGAGGCAAACCCCACCGGAATGACCGGACAGGAAGGCTCCTGGCGGTGACCTTCAAGAGACAGGTAGTCAGACAGCTGCAACTATTTTGCATGGTAAATTTAGGGCAAACAAAATGGCGGCTGCAACTTTTGGGACCTCCAAAATGGCCACCGCAACATGCGACCTTCTTAAAATGGCCACCCACTCTCATAGGAATGCCATGAGGCTCTGAGCAAACGCCGGCTTCTTTGCAAGCACGGTTGGAAGCAACAAAGGTCTCAGCAGGGATAGATTAGAGCGGGATTGCTGCAATCACGCTGGTGTTGGTACTCCGACCCATGCACCTCCTCCAACCGCTGCCTGCAGCCTCATGGCACCCGAGCGAGCCCAGGACACTGGAGAGGCTGAATTGGTGAGATTTCAGGGGAGTTACAGGGGGAAAAAACTCACCAAACCTGCTCCAACGATCTAAAAGGGAAAGAAAGAAAAAAAGGTTTTAAAAATAAAGCAGAAGAGAGTCCAAGCAATCTCCTAAGAATGAAGAAAAACTTGGCTGTATTTAACCAGTGCTTGGACTCTCCAAGCAGCACCCAGGAAAATGAAAGTTTAAAGTACAATATAGATATTACATCATGACATATTAAATATGAAGGGAAGGAGGTTGTGGGCTCCTAATTTCATTATAGATTATCTATCTATCTCTATCTCTCTATCTCTCTCTATCTCTCTATATCTTTCTTTCTTTCTATCTATCTATCTATCTATCATCTATCTATCTATCTATCTATCTATTTATCTATTCACAATCTACAATGAAATTAGGAGCTTTGGGAGTTGTTTGGAAATCACACTGATGAATTACGCAGCAACATAAAACAATGATATGTAATTCTAAATACATTTTATATGAATTCTACAATTTATATGAATTCTACAAATGACATATGGACTTAAATATGGAGAAATGGAAGGCTTTCCCCTGATGGAACGAGGATTCTGTACATCTTTGAAAGGATAGATGTAATTAATAACATTCTGAAATAAGAAAGACTAAAAAAATAGTTACAACAAAGTTCCAATCTAGTCATTCTCATGAAGAATGGGGCATTATCTACAAGAAAAGCCTGGAGCACAGTCTCAGGAAAAGTATTCTCAATCCCCCATTGTTTTAGAAGTTGTAAGGCAGTCTGATGTGAACCTAATTAAACCAGAACCTAACATAGTAAACATTTAAAACAATTGATGGAAACCAAAGAAGCTTTGCGAAGCCAATAAATCTTCAGTCCCAAAAGAGATTGTTGTAGGGCAGGGATGTCCAAACTTGGCAACTTTAAGACTTGTGGACTTCAACTCCCAGAATTCCCTAGCCTGAGGAATTCTGGGAGTTGAAGTCCACAAGTCTTAAAGTTGCCAAGTTTGGACACCCCTGTTGTAGGGGAACTAAATTTACTTACTTTAGCATCAATACTGGTAAAATCTGATCAGGACTAGAAAAACCTGGTGCTAAGAGGCTAATTGAGTGTGGGATAGCATAGAAATGTATGAAAATGAGTGAGAATGAATGAAAATTGGTGACCATGATAATGGTCAGAATGTTTAATAGAAAAACCTTGATTAAAGCTTTTCTGATGAGTCAGGAGGTGTAGATAGGTAAGGTATCCTCTTCTGAGATTGCTCCTCGTGCCTTAAAAAAATAACCAGTAAAGCTTGCACATTATGACATCATGAGACCATCAACAAAGAAATCAGCAAAGTTGGAGAAGACTACAGTGGACATCTTGAAGTCATTGGATCTGGAATTATGAAGAGCTTCATCCTTCTTTTTCTTTTTCTCCATAGTAGTATTAGGCAGGGTACACCTTGAATGCTCAATCAGCAATTTCGTCAATGCCAATAATGGTATACCAAGCACCTAAGAACAGTTTTCAGATAGTGAAGAAATCAATTTATGAAGAATTCATTTAAGGAGCCAGCAGGAAATCTAGGAGATATCGTGGTGTTCTTCGAGAATGTCATTGGTTTTTGGAGTCTGCTGCCCTTAAAACTTCTTTCTAGTAAACAATTGCAAGCAAGAAGAGCTATTATGATTAACCTGTTTGGTAAATGGCTGTTAGTATTTATCCATGCCGGTTTGTCCTGGTTTGTCCTTGGAAGAGATTAAGCCCCCCAAAGCTGACAGTTAGAACAATTAATCAGTGGAACAACTTGCCTCCAGAAGTTGTGAATGCTCCAACACTGGAGGTTTTTAAGGTGACGTTGGATAACCATTTGTCTGAAGTGGTGTAGGGTTTCCTGCCTAGGCAGGGGGTTGGACAAGAAGACCCCCAAGATCCCTTCCAACTGTTATTCTATTCTACCATATTTTTTGGAGTATAAGACGTACCTTTTTCCCTCAAAAAAGAGAGTGAAAATCTGGGCATGTTTTATACACTGAATACAGCATTTTTGGCCTACTGAAACCTTGCCCCTTTTGCAAAAATGGCGATGTAGAGGGTTTGAGAGCCTTGTAAAGTGCTCCTGAGGTCTGGGGACAGCAAAAAAGGGCTGTTTCTGCTCAACCAATCTCCAGGAGCACTCTACAAGCTCCCCAAACCCTCTGCATGCCCTTTTTTTTTCAAAAAAAAAAAAAACGTTTTTGTGAAAAATGGGGCATTCTTGCTAATTTTTGGGCCCTCCCAGCCCCCAGGAGCACTCCAAGAGCTTCCCAAAGCTCTGCATGGCCATTTTTTTTTTTTTTTGCAAAAAACGGCCCATTTTTGCGAAAAACAGGCCTTTTTTGCTCGTTTTTGGCTCTTCCCCCAGGCCCTAGGAGCACTCTACAAGCCTCCCAAAGCCTCTGCATGCCCTCCCCCCCCCAAAAAAAAATGAGGCATGCAGAGTGCTTGGTAGGCCAGCAGAGTGCAAAAATGTTTTTTTTTTAATTGACCTCTTCAAAATCATGATGCAGCTTATACTCTGGTGCGTCTTATAGTCCTAAAAATACGGTATTCTATGCTATTCTTTCTGTTCTCACAAAATCACCACTTGCCTAATGGGCTTCAAGGAATTAATTTAAACAGATATTCCTACTAACAGATCAATTGAAATCCCAGTTTAAGAAAATGTGTAAATGCTCTACTCATTTGCTGATATACCCCACAACAAACACATAATAGCAGTGAAGAATGACTTTATTGATTATAGATTTGCTGCTTTAAGTATGAATATTCTTACCTCAATAAAATCGTACTTTTTCTGTAGAAGGATTTATAAAACCAAACTTACTATCACTAAATTACAATTGCTTTATTTTAACAAAGCTTACCAAGAAGGTAAGATGCCTTGGATGAAATCCCTTCAGTAAAGTTGCAAAGATGCAACAATGGAAGTGAAACTCTGACCAAACAATGGAGAAATGTTTATATACCCAACAGTAGACCATCCAAACAGCTATGTTAATAAATCATGTACTGATTAGGGCAGATCAGTGGTTCAGCCCTCTCCCTTGTGATCATGTTCTTTATTTTTGATGGTTTTTTATTTTAAAAAAGAAAAGGAGGGAATATGTAAAGCAAGAAGTTGGAAAGAAGTATTAGAATGCATACTTTAAAATCAGTGCCTTTTTCAACATACATTAAACCAGACCTTGACCACACAAAATCTGATCAATCTTTCTATGACATTGATAGAAGATAAATATACAGCATATAAGTAGAAGACAGTGAATGTATCATTGACCCAAGATTACAAATGTTTTCTTCTTTTTAAGGAAGGAAATGTGTGTGAAGGACATTTTGATTGGTACATCCCATGTTTGATAAATTATAATTCACAAATTGCAGATTTTTAGTATAAAATTCAAAATCATATTTCAATATTAAACCATGTTAACTTTACCCAAACTAGATTAACACAATGATAGAAAATAAACATGAGGAACAGTAGGGCAATCTCACAGTATATGTTTAAGTCATCTCTCCCTCACTGTACACTGTTATGGTAGTCAGTGCTATCTAAACATTGTGGTCTCCAATAAATTTGGAAAAATATGTTGCTGAAATGATTTCATTGGAATATCATAAAAACATGCTTCCTATGTTTAAGACTCTTAACTATTTATTTATTAAAATGGAATATCCCAACTTTTTTATTTCAAAGTTCATTAACTTAAATAATACCTATCGTAATAATACACTTTGTCTATTAAAAATACTGAGGAAGTTTTGGAAATTTTTTTAAAAATACTGATAGTAATCCAAGAATGTAAATTTTCTTAATAAATCTGGACTTTATTGTGAAATAAAAATAATTTTTAATTGAATGTGCTCCCATCACAAAAATACAAAAATAGTGTATCTATGAAGAGCCCAAAACACGCACAAGAAAACAGATTCCTTTTTCTGATGAGCAGAATCTTCTGACTGAGAAAGCTTTGTAAGATTCTTTTTTTAACTGAAGCACATTATAAAAAGAGGAAATATATTGGCCAGTTGTATAATGTTGCAAGTTAATAAAAAAGGATTAATAACAAATAAAATGGACCATGAATAGGAGATAAACATTATCTTTAAGTGGATAAAATATAACTTTGCTTGCATACTTTGTATGAAAATTTTCCAGATCTTAAAGCTTAAGCCTAATGAACAAAGGGAAACTGGAAGTAAAGAAGGATATGCTTCACCAGATAATTGATTAGCAGACCTTATTATTTTAACACTGCAGAAAAACAATACTTGTTCCCTTTCCTTAATTTAATTAAAAACACATCAAAATTAATAGCTACAAGGGTGATGATAAAGACTAAATCTTAAAAAGCCACAGAATTAAAAGCAGATATACGAAAATAAAGAAGGAAGCTATAAATGTAGATGTTTGCAACAGAGACAAGGGACGATCAGCTTGCTGTGCCTTAGATACAGTACAAACCATAAAGCCAGGTATAGCTGTATTAATCTGACACAGATTTGTGTCAGTAAGAAACGATCTAGGTATAAATTCATTAAGAAAGGTTTTTTTTAAAAAAAAAATGTTAAAATATTGCATAAAATGTTATCTCATTAAAAATTCCACAGTCCATTGGGTGGAAACTTCCACTGTCGTTGAATTGTGAAAATACATTAATCTGGTATTAACAAAATAAAGCAAGCCACACATTTTCAGCTAATTTCCATGCAACATCTTTGAGCTAATTTTGGAATGTTGAGTTCATTCATGATAAAATCTGTCCTTAAAATGTGCTAAGATGTAAATTGTAGACATTTCTTTGCAGAGTACAGTGTACTACATTGCTGTGGTACCACCTGCAGGAAAAAGAACTATATTCTCAGGTTGTGTTGTCTGAAAATTATACAGTAATATTTAGAAGTCCGTTATTTATCATAGCTTTCTTAAATGACTCAAAATGTTTCTAAGCACTGAAGATTATGTTTTCATGACAGGCTACACCACACTTAATATGGCTCATAGAATTAACACAAGTTTCCTGCATTTGCAAAACATTTTCAACCAAAAGGTAACAATAGTTTGGTTCACATGACACACTGGGCTAAAATTGCCTAAAGGCAAATCTGCAGTCAAACTGTCTCCAAAGCTCTTCCATGCGTCAGGTTTCAACCCTCAATTTGTAAAAAGAAGAAAATCTAAAAAAATCTAAAGGTGAATTTATACCCAATTTTAAGGACATGGTTTGGATAGGCTCGTGTTCTATCAATTTATTCAAGACTTTTAAAACAATTGTTTGAAATACATTGTTTACATCTTACACACGTCTTATTTTAGTAATCATATTATGACTTTTTTTATTAATAGTTAAAATGAAGAAATGTTATCCTTACCACCAGGTAATGATGCTGTATGCCTGATCTACATACAGTAGATGACTCAGTGAAACAAATTAGACATAAAAATTATCTTGCCTACTTCAATTAATATGCTTGTGTGTTTCTGTACTTTTAGAAGTTCTGGGAATTGTAAAATTCTCACTATAATGGCTTTGAAGAGGAACACATTTCATCAGATTGGGAGAAAATGGGAATGTAAGTTATCATTAAGCAATGCAACCTATCACTGACCTTTGACAGTAATGTGTTTTTCCAACCGAAACATTTTATTACTCAGTATTATTTGAACTATCATTCCTACTGTAACAAATCAAGAACATCAAATGCAATGAGATATATTGATTGGGTGTAAAGAGAGAACAATGAAGTAGGAGAAATAAAGATAAAACAGTTCCTAGTTTATTATGTATAGAAAGAGATTTCCAGAATTTACAAAGGCCCACATATTTCATTCCAGGGATAATTTCATTTGAAGTATTTGCCAATATTTCAGATGTTTTTCTTTGTACCTATATAACTCTCTATGTATTTATATATGTGTGTATGTATATATACACACATACCTATACACACACATATAATTTTATAAACACACACACGCACACACACACACATATAGGGGGCACGCTGGCGTGCACACACATACATACGTACAATGGAAGACTTAGCTTTATTTTTCTGATATTGTCTACTTTCCTGTGCAACCAACAATTTCAAATTCACACTTGCAAATACCATGCACAAATAACTCCGCCTTTTCATAATGTTTCACAGGAAGAATAAAAAATATTATATTTTTAAAGAATTCAGCTGAATTGTAGTTATTGATGATATCAGTAAATATGACTATACATCCAGGTTCATGGGCCATTGATCCATATAATATATTCTGAATTACAATCTTAAAAAGAATAGTACCCTAAGCTATTCTTAAAATGGCTTTTTTAAGCAATTTCCCCCACCCATCCCACTCTGTTTATAACAGAATATAGTATACCTCAGTTCCACATCAAAAAGGATGTGCTGTAGGAAAAGTTACATTTTAATTAAAAAAGTACATGTATAAATCAAAAACCTATGTTAAATATGTAATACTCTTCAATCAACATTAACAGTTTGTATGTAATAATTTACACTTATGATTTGTCATACAGGTTTTTCAGCAGCAAATTAAATTTTTATGTTTTACATAGATGAGCTAGTAGTATAGCCACTCTCACTATATTATAGTGGTGGGCACATAAGTTTACTGTTGCCAGTTAAATCTCTATGATAAAGGAGGAAGCAATCATAGACTCATTGTCCAGGTGTCACAGTGCTTTTGCATGGCACACACAAAAAAAAAATATTTTAAAAAAAGAAAGAGAATGTGCAGTTCAGTTAATTAACTCCTGAGGTTTGTGTAAAGTAAACAAATTGAACTGGATGCGTCGTACCCATCTACTAAGACTGAGGTCCTAGTTGTGATACACAAAACCAAGTGTGGATACCCATGAGTTCAAAGGAGAAGGGTTTTTTTTCTGAGGTTGTATAGGTCATCATTCTGAGAAAAGAAGAAAGAAATATTACTGATGTATTTATGTAACATATAAATGTATAAAAGTTTATAATTACATTTCTTATGAATATACAGATATCCAAGTTTATAATTCCTATACTTATGAAGATTTTCCATGACTATCATGTCATGGAATATTTTCTGTGTAAGGAAAATACAGCAGATAAAATATAACCAATTTATATATAACATGGTGAGACAAAACTGAACAAACCATGATATTGCATATCTTCATACATGAATGCAGACTATTATTGAAAACTGCCACAATATTCATATAGATTGTTTAGCATGTTATAAGAATGAATATCTGCAATAAAGTTATGATTTCTACTTAAAAAGCAAATCCATTCTAAATCTAACTATAGTCCTCTTTGTGAAGGAAGTGGGTAGTTTAAAAATGTGAGAAATAAATAAATACTTCAGGTTGCAGAAACTCTTGAACTCTGAAATTTCAGATTGACAAGAAGAGAACAGTAGACAAGGACTATACCATATTTACACGGGGGGGGGGAGAGATGACTCAGAATTTAAGATATTATTTCTACAAGGACTAGCAGG
Organism: Natrix helvetica; assembly: GCF_964273705.1. Classification (NCBI taxonomy): domain Eukaryota; kingdom Metazoa; phylum Chordata; class Lepidosauria; order Squamata; family Natricidae; genus Natrix; species Natrix helvetica. The sequence goes on along the minus strand of NC_138551.1, from coordinate 35,365,617 downwards.
TGTGGAAAAATGACCAAAATATAAATACAGCCAAAATTCCTGTACAATGCTCAGATTCCACATCTTGTCAGCTGAAACTAATCCTGAAGGTTTCCCCTTTCCAAATACATGGTGTCTACATGTCACACTTGGTTACACACACATGCATTTATATATACTTACCATAAGACACTTTAAAAAGAGTGATTGGAGGATCAGAAGAAGAATTAATAATTACCCAAATAATTTGCTTGTGGAAAAAGGTGCCATATTTTTAAAATTAACTGGCTTCCATCAATATTATTGTTAAGATCCTTGCTCACAGGCATGAAATTATTCTCATATATTAAAAGAGTCAACACATAAACATACCCACACCTCTTCAATCATAAACATGGGAAAAGGTAACAGGGAAAGGAGGGGGGAAGAAGTGGGAGACAGCAATGTTAGGTGGAGATGAAGAAAAAGAAATAGAATCATAGGATTGGAAGGAATCTTGGAGATCTTCTAGTCTACACGAGGACTGGAAACCTCAAATCATCCAAGACAGCTGGATTGGATAGCAAATGATAGAAAAAGCATTAATAAGAATTATGCTTCCTATGCAAGACTTTCTCAAGCACTTGCTAATGGAATGAATGTTTGAATGGGCAATAAGGTTGGCCTAATTTTTCAAAGCATCTATATCTTTCAATAAATGAGATGCAATCGTGTGTATTTTCTACCCAGTCCTAGAGTAAATAGGACGTTTATTGGGGTGACAAAAATTGTTTGTAAGACATAATTCTTAGGAGATAAACATTGTTACTAAACATACCTTTTTAGTTTCTGTCTAAAATCATTAGCAGGTAATTTTAGTTCATTCAAATAAAAGAGTCCTTGGACAAGGAATTTAAATTTATACATTAATGTAATTATATGGATATATACTACGCCAATTTGATAATATTTTGCTACTTTTTTCTACACTCCGTAATGTCAAACAATGTGTGAATGAGTTTCAAGAAGGAGTTTGCATACCAAGATTCAAATCTAAGCATTATGAATGTATAAAACTACTGCAGAAATCATTGTTCCAATAGCTACACAAGAATCTTCAAGATGATATATGCAAATAAAGATGATAACCAGGACAAGCAACAAGTGCTGCTGCAGTGTGTAATGATAGCATTCATGTTCTATGTTTCGAGTCAATATTCATTCCTCACTGTTTTGTTTCGAATATTCCTCTGTCACTCTTTAGGTTATATGCTAAACCAAAAATCATGTTTAACTAATAATATCTGTAAAAATCACATAAACCCAACAACATAAGGGACTTATGTATTTCTTCAAATGTTGGCTACTTTAGATTACGGTACTGTAGGTGAATGTTATTAATATTTTGTAGAATGAACTTGAAAATACACATAATTTGGGAATACGCATAATTTTCTTTAGGGAGAAACCTATTCTGAACTCCTTTGTAAAATGAAAGAACTAAATTCCTATACATGCCTGTTTAAGAATAGATACCCATGTACGTGGGGGTATGAGGCTGGGATTATTTCAGCGATTTTACACCTGTATACATTACGATATTTGTAGGAACTGTCCACAATTGTTTCTTTACTGTTCTGTTCTGTTATTAGCATGTTACTTCTTTCAATAAAAATGTCCTTAGGGATATGCAAGGATTGAAAGGACTGCCTGTGCTACACAATTTGCCCAAGAAATTAAATGTATTCTGTGTGGCTCTTCACATGAATTGGAATCCTATGTGGTATAGCATGAAGGATTTCAAAAGAATTTTCTTGCAGATCTCTTCCATGTTCACAGCTTTCTTCTGAACCCTCTTACCAATCTACAGGGGAGTTCCGCTTAGAACAGCGATATGAAACTTAATATAGAGTCACAGCTTTAAACTATGTTGATCCTAAAATTAGACAGTGCTACCATACTTCATTAAAAGGGCCAGTGACAACTAAAGAAATTGCCTGATTTAAACTGGGAAGGGTTTACTTTTCATATTTGGCTGTTTTCCAGAACTGCTGAACAAAGAGTTTGGTGCAAGAACAAATTGTACCCAGCATGTTTTTAACCTGTGATGAATATGTTACCAAAGAAATTGAAAGTGAAATTTAGGGTTGTGCCATATGTGTCAAACTCTGTTCCTTTAAGATATTTTGAACAGAAAAAAAAGCAGTGTTAATTATTAAAGAAAAATAAATTAGGCATTTTGCTTGAATAGCTCAACTATCCAATCATGACAAAAGGAAGAAAATTGTGGGAATACAAATTTAGCAATTTTTCTAATTCTTTTTTTCTTAAAAAAAATAACCATATTCAGTGTCATTTATTATTTACAAAAATAATAAAAGGGTATTGAAAATAATAAAAATATTCAGGACTTTCGGTTCCGGCTGTTGAGAGCGATGGGCGTGTTTCGCTCGCCCTGCACGCTCTTGGTGGGCTCCCCTCGATCGGGGGGGGGCACAGGGAACCTTGAAGGGGCGGCTAGCTGAGGGTCCCCTGCATCGGCGGTGGCCGTGGAGGGGTTCCTTGCATTGCCCTAGGAGCCAGGAGGCGAAAGGGGGTACGCGAGGAGCTTTCATGCTTCTGCGTGCTTTCACGTCGAGATTGCTGGACGAACCTGACAATCTGAAGGCTACAGCTGCAATGTGGTGAGATGGAAGCGCTCCCCGATTCCCTTCTTGACTGTTAAATGAAGGATTGCCAGCTTTTCAAAGGTATTCAATCTGTTCCTGGGAAGTGTGATTGGAGGGAGGGGGATTTCCCCCCCCCTCGGAAAAGCGGCTTTGAACTGCTCTCTGCTCTCAGAGGAGGAGAGAGAGAGCCTTAAAAAGAAATCACACTCATAGCAAGCAAGCAGATGAATACCCTGCTGCAATGGTGAAAGAGAAGTGATGATCTGACTCTTTTTTTAAAAAAATTGAAAACTTTTGGTTTGTTGCCTTTTGATCCCGGTGCTGGCAAGGCAAGATGGCACACTTCCGTTGTCTTTATGTACTTTGAAATTTGACTCCACCCATGGAAATTGTTGGCATTTTGTCTTTGTCTCTGTGACACTCAGAAATATCTCCTAATATACTGTATCCTGGACTTGGAATAATGGATTTTATTGTCTGGATTTGAACTATAGAAAAGGTCCCTATTACTGTCTGGACTGCTTGCCTCATGATCTCTCTTGGCTATCCCCTTTTATAGCTGCCATTTCATTGTATGGACACAGACACCTCTGAGTTCCTTTTATTAAAATGGCACCGAAGAGACCACCACCTGGGAAACCAGGCTTTGGTGGTTCTGCTCCAACATCTTCAACATCCAGCCCCAGTGGACAACAGACATTAACATCACTATTACAACCCAAAGCCCCTGAGGAGGACCTAACCCACCAGTTGCTTCAAAAGCTCTTAAAGGGGCAGGAGGAGTTGAAAAATCAACTAAAAGAAATGAATGAACAGCTCAGAGAGAATCAAAACCAAACGGCTCAAAATAAACAGAGACTGGAAGTTTTGGAGGAGGGGACAGCTGAGATGAGGGGGGAGGTGAGGGAGGGGGGTCCAGAGAGGAAACCAAGAACTTGAGAACCATCAGATAAAAATGGAATTTGAAAGGATGTCTTTTTTTCTTAGATTTCAAAATGTAATTGAGACTGATGATGAAGATTTGAGGGAGATCATGACAAAATTACTGGCTGAATATATTAAAAAAGACTTATGCTAGAACACACAATGTTCCAAGAGAGGTTCACATTAAATTTCTTAGAAAGACTACAAGAGATGAGATTCTGAGTACACAAAGGGGGCAAATGTTAAAATACAAGGATAGAGAGGTAGTCATCCTGAAACAAATCCCAAAGAAAGTCAGAGATAAGAGAAAAAAATATGTGCTTTTAGCGAAAAAGCTATTTGAAAAAGGGGTTTGGTTCCGGTGGCTTTTGCCAGAAGGCATGCTGATATTCTGGGAGGGCAGTAGAGTTAGAATCAATACAATTATGGAGGCGGAAGCCTTCATGGAAAAAAACCAAAGCTCTCCTAGATAAAGCTGATGATACCACACGAGACACACAAGACACGGGAGGTGCCGAGGCTTTGCTGGGGGGGGGGGAAGAGGCAACATTGAGAAAACTTAGATCACAAAAGTGAGTTAGAAAAATAATGCAATTGCTGATAGAGGGAATTTTTTCTGTTTGATATAAAATAGACTGAAATTATTGGAAGATATAAGGTAAAAATAAGCTGTCAAAATATTGCTAAGTAATAATTATCTGGTGTATTAACACATGAAAGTTATGAGAACCGGGGGGGGGGGGGGATACCATTTCCTGCATAATGTAGCTGTCACAATTTGTAACCATACCCATTACCCTTTTCCTTAAAACTCTGTAAAACTAATAAAAAAATTTATTCAAAAAATAATAATAAAAATATTCAGATCTACACTAGAATCTTTTTCAATCTACATTAGAGTTGTTGGACTTCAATTTACATAATCAGCTTCCTAATATGGGGAATAGTTTGGAAAATTCTCATCATCATCATTAAAACAGAATCCTGGTGACCTAAATTTTGTTTGTGGGAAAGTAAACAAGAAAGTTTATCCCCCAATATATTAATTAATATTTATTAATATTTTGAGATTAACATTCTCAAAAGATAGATAGGAGTCATGAATATATTGCACATATTACAAATTATGAATATTGAATGACACACATCAGGCCAATCTCTATTATTTCTAGAAAATTAATCTTAACATTCATGAACGGCATAACAAAATAAATGTCAAGATCTTGACATTGTTAATTTGCCTTACTGGAAATAAAATAAACTACACTGCAAAACATAGATATTAAGCCCCATATATTTCTGCCCGTCCCAGAGTTTAAATGTAAAGGTTCTTTTGACTTTTGGCCACTCTTTTCTCAACCTTGAAATTAGGATCTACCTGGTCCTATATAGTCTAACTACCATTGGGTCTGACCTCACTAATTCCAGCTCTGTCACTGAGGATGTTCTGAGCATTAAAGCAACTAATTGTGATCTTTAGTAAGCAGGTACAAGATTTGTTCACAAAGCTATCAGTGAAATGACAACAAGAGTAACTTGGATGTTTTAATTTTATTTAAATCACACAAGACTGCAAAAAAAGAGCAAATAATTTTATCCCATCATCAAAATAGGATAGCTCAATCTTGCGCAATATTCTCTTAATGTTTCTAGTTGCCATAATATTATTTATGGCTTTACATGCCTTCTTACTCGTTCAGGGAAACTGTTACTCATTTAGAATTATAAATATAATACAAGATAGCCAATTGATGATGATTGAAATGGGGTTGGTAACCTGTGATAAAACCTAAAAATATAGGAGATAGCATTTTAAAATGTTTAGGGGACTGAAGCCTAAAACATATAAAGAATGGTTGCTGGAATTGGGTATGTCTAGTCAGATGAAAAGAAGGACTAAGGGTGACATGATAGCAGTGTTCCAATATTTCAGAGGCTGCCACAGAGAAGAGGGAGTCACACTGTTTTACAAAGCACCTGAGGGTAGGACAAGAAGCAATGGGTGGAAACTAATCAAGGAGATAAGCAACTTAGAACTAAGGAGAAATTTCCTGACAGTTAGAACAATTAATCAGTGGAACAACTTGTCTCCAGAAGTTGTAAATGCTCCAACACTGGAAGTTTTAAAGAAGAGATTGGATAACCATTTGGTTATCCAATAGTGGATAGGGCCGTGTAGGGTTTCCTGACTAAGAAGGGGGTTGGACTAGAAGATCTCCAAGGTCCCTTCCAACTCCGTTATTCTATTCTATTCTAAAACTTTATTCAAATTTATCATTTTTACTGTTACTACTTCAAATTATTGAAAAACAGAATATTTTCAGCCAAAACAGCCTGGCAAAGGACAGTGAGATGGGCTGATAAGTAATATGAGAATAATTATAAAGATTCTCGGTCATCCAGGTCATAGTTACCTCAAAGGTGCTTTTTCAAAAGGCAATAGATTGTTTTTTTCCTTAAGGACGAAGAAAAATCCTGTCAGCTTTGGAAGCCATATTAACACTGGAAGCTTCCACGCTGCCACATTCTTGTGCTTGGAAAATTAGGAGGGGGATTTAATAGAGGGAATGTAGTTAGACATAATAGCATTCTTCTTGTCAGTCAAGATTATGGTATTCCTGCACCTGGAGGAGGAGTGGTTGAAGTGATGTCATGAGTTGGGATGGATTGTGATTGGACCATGTGATGGACTGATGGGTGCAGAGGCTGGGTTTGGTTTTTTGCTTTACTGAGGAAAAACCCAGAACTCTCAGATTTGAGTTTTCCCAGATGTTCCAGTATACCTACTCTAATAAATGGGAACTTTGAGAAAATGCCTGCCTCAGAGTTTTTAATTGGAGTTGGGTTCTTCCGAAACGCTGACAAAGACATTTTGCTTCTCATCCAAGAAGCTTGATTGCTTTTGGCAGGATCGTGAGGACAACGGAAGGATTAGTTCTGACAGGATTTGGTGGGGAGGGGGGATTGGAAGGAACATATTTCTTCACAGTTATCTAATTGTTAGCACTCTCCTTGAGAGCTCTTAAGGCCTCTTGGGGGCTTATTTGTGCTCTCAGGATCACCTGTATCAGAGTGCAAATGGGGATGGAACCTTTTTGGAACTGTTGAAAGGACTATGATAGGTGGATGTCTTATCCTTCCCTAACCCTAACCCTAACCCCTCTGTTGAGAGAGAACTGCTCAATGTATATGGACCTCTCTTTCTCTTTCAACGCCCACATTCTGGATATTAAATATGGGAGAGTTTTTCAAGAAGCCAAGATATATTAGATAGATGACAGACAGACAGATGGATGGAGGGACAGACGGTTAGATGTTACATAGGCATTAATACTTTTAATGCAATCATAACTATTTCTCGTGAGTAACAAGGTATCTCTCTGCTGATAATATCATTGCATTGTTTTGCACTAAAATTCCTTATGAAATTTGCAACAATAACCATTGTATTCTTCTGGAGATCCTAATAAAGACTAAAGAGAGATCAGTTGTGTAAGATAATTATTTCAGATGAACTTTTCCCAAGATTGCTCTTTCCATGCATGTGGGAACAGCAGAATGTAAAGTTACCAAGAAATCTTCAGCCAAGTTGGCAAGATTTCTAAGAGTGCAGTCCCAATATACTGAACATATTAAATATGACCAGTTATTGAAAGACCAATAATCATTCATATTCAGCAGAATATGACCAATATATCGAAACGACCACTTGGTTAATAGAAAAATTCTGAAAATGCAGCTAGTTTTAATTTGAAGTTCTCAGAACTGCTACAGAACAATGTAGACTCAAATTTATTCACAGACACAATACTGCATTCATACATCAGAATCAGTGGTGGGTTCCTGCCGGATCGCACCGGATCGCGCGCGCTCCCTTTCAGCGCTCCACCTGGCTCGCGCGCTCCCTTTCAGCGCTCCACCTGGCTCGCGCGCTCCCTTTCAGCACTACACCTGGCTCGCGCGCTCCCTTTCAGCGCTACACCTGGCTCGCGCGCTCCCTTCCGGCGCTAAAACCGGAAGTACGGTCTTGCCCCGCCCCTGGCGAAGCGACGACGCCTGCCTGCGCTCCACCAGCTCGGCTGGGAACGGAGATGTTTCCTCTGAGGAAACATCTCCGTTCCCAGCCGAGCTGGTGGAGCGCAGGCAGGCATCGTCGCTTCGCCAGGGGCGGGGCAAGACCGTACTTCCGGTTTTAGCGCCGGAAAGGAGCGCGCGAGCCAGGTGTAGCGCTGAAAGGGAGCGCGCGAGCCAGGTGGAGCGCTGAAAGGGAGCGCGCGAGCCAGGTGGAGCGCTGAAAGGGAGCGCGCGAGCCAGGTGGAGCGCTGAAAGGGAGCGCGCGCGATCCGGTGCGATCCGGCAGGAACCCACCACTGATCAGAATATTGATATCTTTATATGACATTATCATTTAGTGAATGCTTACTGGGAAGCTGATCTGAAATTTAAGGAAATTAAAATCCATTTTTTTAAAGTGAAATTTCTTTCCCCGTTATATCTAAATATTAGCCGTATAAGAAATCATATAGAAATTATTTTTAAGTAAGTTTGAAATAAAGAAAAACAATAAAATTCCCCCTTCTGCCCCACATGTTCTCTTTTCCCCTTTTTCTTTCACCTAGTTTTCCACTATTTTTATTTTCCTTTGCATTTTATATTTCAATGAACTAATAAAATTTGTAAACCAATAAAATTCTCAATTTTTAAGTCAACATTTGTATATCACAATTGTTTCTTATCAACAGAAATCAATGCTATAACACATAACATCGTGTACAAGACAGAACATTTAAGTTTTTTTTTATTCCAATATGTTGTGGTGTCATTAAAATGACTACATCATTGCTGGCAGTTTCAAAACTGGGGAAAACCATTTCCACTCACCACAGGATTTAAACTGGATTCTCAAATAATAGGGGCTTGGAATTTATTTTATGGAACTTTACAGAAATAATTTGTAATGCCAGAAAAATGCATTTGAACAAAAAAGTAAAATAAAAAAACCAAAACTTCATTTACACAAAGTTATCTTTGACAAGTAGTATTTGCTCAACATCTCCTGCAAAACACATGCAGACAGCAGTCTTGCTCCCCATTTACAAAGTTGTTCAACAGGAGGGAGTGACAACAATGTGACATTAATGCCATAGTTCCCACTATTGTTGCACGATACATACATTTAAGATAATCACATATTCAACAACAAAAGCTTGTTTTTCTTCTCTTACAGTTTTTAAAAGATCATAAGCATTTGGGCAGTACAAAACAAAAGTTATATGAAATCAACAAAATGTGTTGTTTATTTTTAAGAATTGAATTTGTGCTGAATTTCACCATTGTTATTTTCTGGTAATATATTAGTTAAATATAAATCTAACATTTTTCAAAATCATACGATAGAATGGGCTATTCAAATAAAAAAACAATCATTGGCCAACGCTACCACCCGCCACGCTTGTAAGTTCATCGAAGTCTGGCACTCCACAAGCAATTCCATCAACAGACAAATTGACCCACAAGCAGCTTACTCTAACCCACATCACAAGATCCATCACAAGACCCTCACTTGACACACTCACACCTGACCCATCACAAGACCTACTGACCACATAAAGCCCTTATAAACAGAACACTGACATCGCCTAAACTCCGCTGAAGATATTACCTAATCTGATAACAACATGTTTAAAAACCAACCCACAAACTCAGAAAATGAACTGTTCAAAAAACAAACGCTAACAAACAGAAGAAAAAAATTATGTTCTGAAGAACTTGATTTGCACCCAGTCACAGATAAAATTATACGCCATTTTAGTTTTCCAGTTTTTAAATGTTATTATGAGTCTTAAATCTATGTGAATGTGAAATCAGAGAAATCAGTAACATTACACATTATATTATATTAATGGAGTTCCTTGCTTTTGATATAGTTACTGAAGAAAAAATAGTATTTTAAACAAGCTACAATAATAACAATTAAGCATGTTTCATAATGTTAATGAATGATGGTGCTACCAAAAATTTCCTGAGATTTTTAAAATTACGTTTTAATGCATTTCAGCATCTAAAAAGTATGGTTTAAAAGATGTCTTTAATTTTAAAATACACTGTCACAGAATATATATATTGACATATTTGAGTTACATTTCAAATACTTTAAATCAGATTTAATATTTAATTTATTGATTCAAGCTATGCCAATTAAATTAATTATGAAACCTGCCAGATGACTTAAATATTTATAGTGTTTATAGTGTTAAGGCATATTGCATCAATCACAAGCTGCAACATCACCTTACCTATCTACACTGTAAGCTCTTCTGTTCAAAGCCAAGGCAGATGCAGATTTATAGCAAAAATAAAGAGAAATACATCCATGGCACAATCATGAACAGATGCCAACTCCCATCACAATGAACGTAATTACATTGCACTTAAATGTTATAGCTGTTGTAATCCCACACATAAATTCTTTTACAGAACTAGAATAACCAACACTGCACTATTAACATGGCAATTGTGTTTTGCAGTTGACAGGTATGTGCATCAGTATTTCATTAATTGTCAAACTAAAGAGAAGAGAAACAAGCAAATTATTTCTTCCACCTATCACAAATACTGTAGTTGCATCACATCTTACATCCTAGTTTTATTACAAACTTATGGTTGTTACTAACCTTGTTCTTGTTTTACTTTTTTACATGTAGCAGTAATGTACCGTGTTTCCCCGAAAATAAGACATGCCCTGCTAATAAACCCAATTGGGCTTTTCAAAGCATGCGCCATAATAAGCCCTCCCCTGAAAATAAGCCCGCCCCAACTATTTAAGCACATGTGCAACAGGTCCCCGCCATTACCACTGTACCACCTACCGGTACAGCTTGCGGGGCAAAAAGAGGGCTCGCCGCAAAAACAGCAGCAGGCAAAGCAAAGTGCTTCCACCTCCCGCCCTTCCCTCCCACACAAAAAGAGCCCACCACAAAAACAGTGGCAGGCCAGCAATGCGATCACCCCCTCCTGCCTGTTCCTTCTCGCCCAAAAAAACCACCACCCACCTCAATGGTAAAGGAGCCTGCCTGGTTCCCTTCCTCGCGTTCCTCGCCATTGTGCTCAGGGAAGCGGCTGGTGAAAAAAAAACCTTCTCGCTAGTTCAATCAAACATCTTGAAATCGCGAGAATGTGGTTTTTTTACCAGGGCCTTCCTTGAATACAATGGTGAGGAACGTGACAGAGCTGGAAAGGTAAGAGGTGCACCTCGCGGCCCAACACCACCCACCTTGCCCCAATGGTAAAGGCAGCCTGCCTGGTTTCCTTCCCCGCCATCCTACCTTTCCAGCTCCATTGCGTTCCTCGCCTTTTTGCCCATTGAATCCCCTTCTAAAAGAAACCTCATGAGTTCAACTTGTGAGGTTTTTTTACAAGGAGATTCAATGGGCGAAAGGGTGAGGATAAGGGTGAATATATGAAAGGGTGAGGATAAGGGTGAATATATATATATATAGATTTGTAGATTTTCATGGGTGTAGTCTGGTCTTGTTGTATTCGGGTCTTTTCCCCCGTTTGTCCCCTGCAACATTCATAGGACAAACGAACAGAATAAATTCACGCATCGCAGAACACAAGAATGCAGTAAGAAAAAAAGAAAAAACTTCCTCCCTTTTCCAGCACCTTAAAGCTACAGGACATGAAATTAATTTTGAAGGAACCAGATTAATCTCCAAAACTGAACATTTCAACAAGAGAATAATTATGGAAGCTATTAAAATAGAGAAACACCCCCACAACATGAATAAATGTGATGATACCTCCTGCCTACCAGACATCTGGAAACCAGCCCTAGTCAATAAATGAGCCCCACCCACCACCCAGGCCGTTACAACACGAAACAACAATGGACACACAGCCAGCACCAATCTACCAATCATGATAGCAAAACACCAGCCTGAAGATGGCAAGTGAGACTTCACCGAAACATTGCCAAGATAATCTCAATCTTACATGGGGAAAGACCCGAATACAACAAGACCAACATACACACACACACACACACACACACATTTCAAGAAGTGCTAATCATTGTCAGTTCTACAGAATACAACCAAAAGTTGTATTACAACATTTTCTTCCATTAATAAAATCTTATTGAGAGCTATTCACACATTCCTGGTTATTTATTCCCATAACAAGTTTTACCATGAAATAAATTTCAGAAGGTTACCTTATGCTGCCGATTTGTGATGTTAAAAAAGCAGAGAAAACCTACTTAATAATTACTGAATGTCTGTTCCCAGGAAGGGAAACGTGTGTTATTGTTGAGGGGGTATTTCAATTTCAAAAGAGCTGTTTGGAGTACTTCACAAAGTATTTACCTTGACTGAGTTGTGTGTAGAACATGCTACTAATACTTTTTATTTCTTTTTTAATGTGATATACCTGATCATAAATTAAGCAGGAAATTTCTACAATACTACTCCTGCAACTTTCAGGATACAGACAGTACATCTGAAGCTTATCAAGTTATTTTATTGTATCCAATGTGTAGTACTGATGGGTAAAGAAATAAAATTGGTATAAGAGAATGCATCCTATTAACTTCAGGAGCATATGGCTAAGTTTTCAGAATCTTTTGCTTTTCCTTTAGTTCAATTGATGAAAAACAGTATTCATTAAACTCCTGAAAAGCAGGCCATTCTACTTTATAATAGTAAATGTCATCTAATTTCTATTACTCCACATGTATCCAACTTGCACACATTTTCAAATTAGAAAACTTAGATTTTATTAAAGGTAGTCAAAAAATGCTGAACCAGATAAATCAATCTTTTAAAAAGAATACATATCTGATTTGAATCTTTCTATTCTTCTAATTTTCACTGATATGGTAAAATTCTGATATTTGTTTTTTGTTGAATATTGCCCACCCTACAACGGGTTGAATCAGAGATAATGCCTCTTAACTTCTGGTGAAGAATATTCCTTGCTGGTGTAACTAAGTCTATCCACATTTCTCTCTCTATCCTTCCACCTTTCCCAACATTAGAAAGCTATGTCTTTACATACAGTGTACAAAGTAGGATAATTTGAGCCTGCTCTTTATTCAGTTTTTTTTGTTAGAGTAGCTCTAATGCCTGTGTGCAGCTGAAGTTGCATTCAGTTTTAGTATATTTATTAAACTTATAGCCAAACTTCATACCAGTGGCTTAGAGGTAGCTGCAGGAGAATGACTGGCTTAATAATGTTATAGCTAGATAGTGCTTTTAACTCAGAATGTTGTCAATCCTATATGCTAAGGACTGTACCACACTGGTTTTGTGTGACTAGTTCAGCTTAATTCCTCTCTTAAAATTGAAGCCAATATCCCTCTCTGACCAACTAGCAGCTGAAAGAATATCAGTATTTAGGCAAAGCCTATTAGTATCAAAATGAAGATGAAAAGAGATAAAGTTCTTTTAAAAAAGAAGGCAGAAAATTCATAAAAAATCAAAGCCGTTGCTGATATCTAACAAATACACATGGACATACTGGGCCATGATTAAGGGAATGTTTCTGCCTGTTTCATTACAGGGAACTGAGACTGGAATATGTCAAGATAAACATTAAATAAGAAAGTGAGAAACTGGTACAAAAGGACAACCAAAACTATTATCCAGTTAGGCCTGCTCTATCTTTCAAGAAAATATAAAGGTTGGAGGTGTTTAGCTTTGAGAAGAGGCAAGTAAGGAGTACCAGGGTAGTTGTAGAAAATTATGTATGGTATCAGTTTGATGGTATTTTTGCTTCAAGAACTGGAAGTTAGTAAAGTTGTATTATGGGATATTAGGAAAGATAAATGTACTTATTCCGTCTGTACATATCCAATCTTCATTTTGCAAGATGTGCAGTTGACAGCTGAATAGTTTCTGAGGGATTAAGGATGAAGTTATCATGGATAAGATAATAATATCTACCGTATTTTCCGGCATATAAGACAACTTTTTAGCCTATAAAAATATTCCAAAAATCGGGGGTCGTCTTGTATGCCGGGTATATGGTGAGCTGAAACTTACCGGTTCCAAGCCGGTCTGAACGCCACTGCTGTACTGAGTTGCATTTTCCATGCCGGCAGCGCTAAGCTGGCAGTTTCCACCCAGCATATACCGCTATGAGCCGGCCTGCTCGGACTATCTTGGAGCCAGGAAGGCGGGCTGATGATGTCACACCCTCTGCCAATCCGAGCAGGCCTTGTATTCATTAATAGAAAATACATCACTTGCCGTGATTGGCTGGGCACTGTATACTGGAATGGCGATACCTGACCTGACAGTATTACTGCACCGCACCGCCTGAAAGGCCAACAGTATAGTGACGGGTTTTTAATTGGGTATTTTAATTATATTTAATTATCTAGGGGTTTTTAAATACTGTATTCTAATTGTTTTTTATTCATCAGCCGACCTCCTCCTTGTGTATGTCTCGGTATATGTCTCTGTTATATGTTTGTTTTGTCCACATATTTATTTCATATGTTTCATTGTACGCCGCCCCAAGTCCTTCGGGAGAGGTTGCAGCTAAGAAATAAATATTTATTATTTATTTAGTATACAAATGGCTAACAGTCAAGACCCCATCATGGCTCCACCAGTAAGAAGAAAGAAAGAGGGGTAGTCGTATACAGCAAATATAGACCAAACCCTATATTTTAACAGGAAAACTAGGGGGTCGTTTTATACACCTAGTCTCTTATACGCCAGAAAATACGGTAATATATCTGTAGCAAGAAACAATATCTCTTTGAAAATCACTTGCTAATAATGTAAGTAGCAGGATTCTATTATGTTCATATTTTGGTTATGGTTTTATACACACCTAGTTGGACACTATGGAAACAGAAAAGATTTTTGGTAGTAAGTCTCATTTGTTCCCTTATTTATCTGGAGGTTAGTTTGCATAGCTTCTAAACCTACCAATGTGAAATCAGCATCTGAAATTAGAATATTCAGGCCAAGGATATTACTTTTTTTTAGCATTCAAGGGTAATTCCAATTTGTCCTAAGGAAGGTACAGATTTGAAAGAATGCAGGATGCTGGCTCCAGTCTATTTTATCAAGTCACATGCAGTGTGCTAGTTGTATATCTAACATTCAAACAAGTACCAGGGTGGCATCCCACGTTTCACTGTGACTGGTATCACTAGGTTGAAGGCTCACTCCAGTGAATATTTAGCATGCATGAAAATGGTGCTGGAGGACAAGAAACATATACTACGCAAAGAAAAAAGGTGCATGTGAAATGGTAAAATTTTGTAAAGTGATAGCAGAACTGGTCTTGAGTCTTTTTTCTTAAGGAAAAAATCTATCTGCATAAGTGCTTCTGTAGCTAAGCAGATGAATGTGTATTTTTTCACATTCTGAAACAATCAAAATAAATTTAAAGCAGTTCAAACTGCTTTGGGCAGAGTAAGAATTTGTTACTTATCATGGATACTATCCAACAGATGTCTGTCATAACCAACTGAAAACATACACGTCGACTGCAAAACTGCTGGTCACATTCCCAGCCAGAAATGTCTGCTGGTGTTATTATTTTTCTTTAGAATGTTACCCACCAATGTGGAAGATTTTTCCCCATCTAACATAAAAGACTCTTCCCAATATAATGCCATAGTAGTTAAGTAGCAAGCAAAAGATTTCCAAGTTTAATAATAATAATATATTAAAAAGCTATTTAAAATTAGCTAGTTTCAGCTACAACATCTGGGCATCAAGTCAGTTCACTGTGTTTCTTTATAAAGGGTGAAATATAATCTGGACATTTGTAATATTATAAGCCATGGTTTCTCATGTAAAGCTAAGTTTCCCATTATATTAGAGAACATAAAAATACTCAAGATTAAAACCTAATAAAAAACAGTTGCCATTTCCTTTTCCTATTGTTTATGTTTCTTCTGAGGCCGCCACTTTGCAAAATATTCCCTTTACAGATCAAAACATGCTGTGCCTGGATATGTGCTAAATAATGACGCTACTTTTAAGGCATTGCCAATTTAGCAATAAAATGAAGCCACATTTATGAATATGACCTCAACTGACATTAAATTCAATGTAGTAATAAATAAATTATAATTGCTTGCAGAAAACTCTGAAAGTATACACTAACTGGAATCTGCAATTCACATATTTTGCTATTTTGGTGGTCTAAGCAACAAAAATATATAAAATTTTCAGAAACAGAGCAAATGTTCCTTCAGAGTTGTACTAGGCCAACACTTCATATCAGACTCATGCTGAGTGCTTGAAATTCATTGGTCCATAAAATAATGAATATTAAATTTGGTCCAAGGAAACAACTAATTATTTATTGCTCCCTTCTGAAAAATATCTCATTTCCAATTTGATAGAAAGGCATTTAAGAAAATACCATCATTTTTTTTCCAACCAGCAAGTGACAATTTTGCACATATTATGTTCAATAACATATTAGTTTCATTATTCTAATATTAATTATCTGACAATACAATGGTAACATTGAAAATTTCAGAGGCTGATTCATACATATATCTTTATCATTTGATGACTAGAAAATAAAATGATTGTACGTGTAAACAAACTGCTTTGGTCATTTCACCCCAAATATGTGAATTTTGTTTAATAAAAGGAGTTCACACATTCATATATGCATTCTTCGGATGTGTTCTTCTAATGATGAGATCAATGCAATTTCAAATAAACTTGGCTTAAATCAATAAAATTCAAATTCAGATGGTTCGAGATATGGACAACTATGCCAAAAAACCATCATGAGTGTGAACACCCATGGGATCTCCATTCACATGACCCATAGCAGAGATTATATTGCAACCTATAGAAACTATAGTACTCTCATGCATACAACTAAAGGAATGAATCTGGTATGTGGATAGTAATAATAGAATAAAAAAGGAACTGGAAAAGACACATGAAACAATCAATATCTTCAAAGAAATAAAATTCACAGGGGAAGATGAAAACAATAACACACTACCTTTTGTGAGCATTCTCATCATCAGAGCAATACCCATGTGAATTTATCACAAAATGTCTGACCACGCAATTTACTATAGCACAACCAACACAAACTATGAAAAGGATAACATTCCCATATATTAAAAACATTTCAGAAACTACTAACAGATTATTACAAACACTCAGTATCATCACAGCATATAAACCAATCGAAGTCAACCAAAGCACCTCAAGTAAGCCAACATGGGTCAACATTTATAACATACAGTGTTGTTTGTTTGTAACAACCACTATGTACAACAGACAGGCAGAAGAACAGCACATTCATGAACATCAAAAGTCAGAAGGCACAACTAAAATTCCTTAATCTCACAACACAGGGACAGATTCAATCATAGTTCTAACTGGGAAACTCTGAGCATCCTAGATTACGCTAAATCAAAACACTGAAAAATTTGCAGAAGCCTGGCATCCAGCAACCAACACCTAGATAACTAGGAATTAACATCAGAAAAACAATCAAAAAAGAAAACAAGACCCTAATCAAGGAGAAAACTACCCCCTACCAACAGTTGCAATGCAAGCTAATGAAAATAAACAGAAGCAAACCCTACCCTTACAGGTACTCATGATGTTACTAGGTGGGTAATAAAACATCTGCAAGTAAACAACCAAGTTCAAAGAGTACCAAGGATTCCACAATTTTACCCCAATACAAGACAACCAACTGGATTTATGATCAAGATGTTCCATTCCAAATCTGAATAAAGCCATTCCTTTTTAAAAAAGAGAATGGTAGAATTGTGGAAACAAGATACAAAAGCATCAGATTACAATCCAGAAAAGATTTTATGGAATTATTTCAATTAAACTGAGACTATTTGTTCTTTATTTTAAGGCCCATATTGTACAAAGATTCAAAAACCAAGATAGTAAGTCATTAACTTAGATTAAATTAGTTCACGAATGAATGAATGAGAAAATGACAAGATAGCAATCACAATGGTGTGATCAAAGCTCTGCCTGATTTTTTGTTTGCTTGTTTGTTTGTTTGCTCTATATTTCTACCATACCCTGTGGACACCTTTGAGGGAGGGCAGCTGACAAACACTTGTAATTCCTACCCAAAACTGCAAATGAATGAAGCTATGTCAAAAACTCTTTCTAACAATACTATCATTGGACCAGTTGTACTTTCCAACGTTATTGACAGATGAAGAAAAAAGCAAAGTTTTTAAAAAATTATTTCATCTCTCAAGACAAAAAAAAACCCTCCATATCTTTTTCTCAGATATTATTGTATTTTTCCTACAAGAAATGCCATGTGTGAATCATGGCACTTCACTAAAAATACAAGACAAGAATCACGTTGAAGGAAGCAGTCCTTTGAAATAATTTTGGCATTGCTGGCACACGAAAGCTAGACATTAGGCTCTTCTTATGTACCATGGGGCTCCTCAAATTATTTGTCTGACACAAAAAGGAGTCATATTTCTCATGCTGCAAAAGTAATGCTGTAATAGTTCCAATACAATAAACCACAGTTCAACCCACCCAAGAGGGCAATAACAATAATTAAATTATGGCAGAATGCATTACCCTTTTTTCAACTGCCACAAAAGTATGATATCAACTATATAAATTAACATTGAATATTTAATAGTCATGCAAACAATAAACTAAATGATTGAATGTGGATGAGTATGTATGTATATATATATATATATATATATATATATATATATATATATATATATATATATATATATATATATATATATATATATATATATATATATATATATATATATATATATATATATATATATATATATATATATATATATATATATATATATATATATATATATATATATATATATATATATATATATATATATATATATATAATTAATATTATTTAACCTGAAGAAAATTAGAACTTTGAACTCCAACCTATTTGATAGGAAGGAAGGAAGGAAGGAAGGAAGGAAGGAAGGAAGGAAGGAAGGAAGGAAGGAAGGAAGGAAGGAAGGAAGGAAAACAAAAACTCTTACTATATTAATTGACTGAAAGTTATTTGTTTAACTTAATGCAAAAGCATATACAACCAAATAACATTATACAAATTTTTATAAAATCATATTGACCAATCCCTTCAACATTTTTACGCTACTTATAATTTGCAAATCACCAAAATGGCTGATTTTTAAAAAATGATTTACCTTATCCTGCTTAAATTTCATTTAATTGACAGCATGGTAAAACTTTCGCAATATGAATCCTCCATATAATGTTTGAAATGTATTATATTGCCAACATTCATGCAAAGATTATTTGCAACTATGTTTTTATACAATAATGGGATACAGTGGTAATCAAACCAAAGAAAACACTACCCATCTGAATTGGAAAGAAGGTAATAGAAGTCATAGAAACTGATCATGTCAAATACAATTACCATTACTTCACTGTTATAAACACTCGACTTTAAAGTTTTTATGATCAAATTTGAAAGAATTGTTATCTTATCAAAGTCTCTCTGAAAAACAACATAGACCGACTTTATAAAGTTTTGTGATTTAACAGGAATTAAACAGAAATACTATGCTTTTACAAGAAATGATGCAATATAATTTGTACTGCAAACTCATAATTTTATGTGCCTAGTTCTTCAAAGTTGAATGCAGTTGCTCTTCACTGACTGAAGAACAACTATACTGCTAAGCATTCTTGCTGGCTGTTTATGTGTAAACTTGGAAAACAAGCTTCAGCACGAAACTGTCAAAATGTGTAAGATACATATGGGTCAGTCAGTTTTCTTATAGCAAAAATGTATTTTTTAATGAAACGCCTACCAGCAGTTATTTCTCACATGAGAAAAGAACTAGCAGTTACTAAAACAATAAATGGATAAAAACTGCCAATTCTTCACAGAAGAGAGATTCATCCAATCTCCAACATAGAAAAAACAGCATATGAGCAAGAGTTTAATTGCCTTTACAACCTATATATAGGTAATTAATTGAAAAATAGAGCCCTTTTTGGGAGTCTTGTGCTATATCCGTTAACTTCTTTCTAATAAATATTAGTACTCAGATACAAGGATTGTCCAAACAAATTCAAACCACAAGGAAAAATGTGACACCATGATGGAAATCAAGAGCATTTTGGTTCTTTCTGGCTTATCTAAAAAAATCATATTTAGTGAGGCATTAGATTTCCTGATTGCCTTTTCTCATATAAGGTATATAATTTTATCGTAAAAGCAAAATGTTTGCATTCAGCAAAGAAGCAAATAAAGTAGTACAGCAGTTCCAAAATGTTATTTATCTAATCAAAGGAATTGTTTCCTGCACTATCCAAAACCAGATGTCTTGCCTATTTCAATCATAAAACAAAGGCAATGCTAATCTCTTGAAGAAAATACAGAAATTTCACCTCTGCTGAGTATTTCCTTTTCCCATAAATTACAAAATGTCAGTGAAAAATGTTTTTGTTCTTGTCAAACTACAGTTTATAAAACAGTATAAACTAATTTTATTTTAAATTATTGAATTATTACACATACCCATCATGCCATCCCTTTTTGCAGTAAGAGATGATATACTCACCTATTTATGTATCGTCTAGGAATATTTTTTCCTGCAGATATTTTTCCCATATCCAATCATAAAAATTGTACAATTCTTACCAAAATTCATCCTACATTTAATTATTACCACTTACTCTAGCATAACATGCAGCTCTTACTAGTCCATTCATTTCTATATTCATACAAAACAAAACAATTAGAATGGTATCAATTCATAGTTCCTGGTACATATTTTAGTCTTTATGTTCACAGCTATATTGAAGCTATATTTTTGCTGTCTTGCATGTATTCATCAAGTCCATTCCATAACATCATGTCATATCCATTCTATTTGTTTCACAAAACAGAACATAGCTACATTTATTTCATTTGATAATTCCTATTCTATAGCATTGAGGGCCACATCAGGGTTGTGTTTGACCTCAGGGAGCCAGTGGGAATGGCCAGTTCACTGTCACTCATCAAGGCTGTTTTTGGCTGCAACGGCCTCCTGCAGCCTCTGCCAGTGGAAACGGAGCCTGGGAGTGCCACATGTGTCCCTCCCGAGCTCCATTTTTGCTGGCAGAGGCACAGCGGACCGGGCATTTGCTGTTTCCAGGGTGGGCCAGCAGGCCAGATGTAAGCACCCTGAGGACTGGATCCGGCCCACAGGCCTTGACATTCCCGTTCTATAGTTTTTACTTGACTTATATTCAAAGCTGCAATTTTCCTTATGCCATGGTCTTCAACAGATAGGCCCAGAGATACAGGTACTATAGCTCTCATTTAGCAATCATTGCTGAGAACAGCAGCTCAGTCATTAAACAGTATTAAGTGGCTAGGTGAAACTATGATTGTGCTTACAATCTTATTTTTTTTTTCAATTTGTGAAAGTTATAAATGTGACATTTGGTCACAAAGTTACTTTTTCATCACTGTCATAACTGTGAAGAGTCACTGTACAAGGCAGTCACTAAACAAGGGCTACCTATATCGACTTCTGCCACCCGTACAGCTTCAATCTACCAATGCTTTCCATTGATCCTTTTTCATAAGAGAACAAACAAGTAAGTTTTCAGTTTTAATCATATGCAATAATATAAAGTTTTGGCCAGTGTGACATCAATGCAACCA
Organism: Natrix helvetica; assembly: GCF_964273705.1. Lineage (NCBI taxonomy): Eukaryota > Metazoa > Chordata > Lepidosauria > Squamata > Natricidae > Natrix > Natrix helvetica. Next base: position 35,344,381 of record NC_138551.1, on the reverse strand, counting down.
TAATTCAGTTTTACTCCAAGCATGCATGTGCTATACTGTACAAATAGGATTTTTTCCCCCTAGAGATATCCTACAAATCTGCATACTGTTTCCTGTATATTAATTCCTGGACAAATATGTCTCTTCAACTCTGTGCAATAAATCTCCATATCAAAGGCTAATTACTCATTATTTTTTGACCATGCCATCAGTTATAATATAGATTTTTATTATTTATATCCTTCTTTTATTTTTATAAGCAACTGAAGGCAGTAAACATACTTAATATTGCTTCCTAAAGAGTGGTCACAGATTTAAACTCCAAAACCAACAGTCCTGTGATTTGTATTTATTATTATTGGCTTAATTGTTGGTTTCACTTTAGCAAACCAGTACAATGACTCTCCTAAAGATAACCTAAAGCCAAGTCTAACATAGGATTATGAACAGGGGCAGATTTTCCTATAGGCTAACTAGGCTTCAGCCTAGGGCCTCAAGATCAAGAGGGGCCTTTTATTTTTATTTATTATCCGTGCCACATTTTTTATAAAGGTTAGTACCAATTGCAACATGTTTCATTTAATATATTGATATATATCACAGTAATGATGTATTTTATTATCTCTCATGTAATTTACAAACTTAAAAATGGGAGGTGAAAGGGCCCCATAAGTGGAATAGCCTAGGGCCTCTTTTCATCTAAATCCAGCCCTGATTATGAATGAAAATATTTCACACATTCAATACAATAGGGACCTTGGAGGTCTTCTAGTCCAACCCCACCAAGGCAGGAAACCCTATACCGTTCCAGACAAATGGCTATCCAACATCTTCTTAAAGACTTCCAGTGTTGAGGCATTCACAACTTCTGGAAGCAAGCTGATCCACTGATTAATTGTTCTGTCAGGAAATTTCTCCTCAGTTCTAAGTTGCTTCTCTCCTTGATTAGTTTTCACCCATTGCTTCTTGTTCTACCCTCAGGTGCCTTGGAGAATAGTTTGATTCCTTCTTCTTTGTGGCAATCCCTGAGATATTGGAACACTGCTATCATGTCTCCCCTAGTCCTTCTTTTTATTAAACTAGACATACCCAGTTCCTGCAACCGTTCTTCATATCTTTTAGTCTCCAGTCCCCTAATCATCTTTGTTGATCTTCTCTGCACTCTTTCTAGAGTCTCCATATCTTTTCTACATCGTGGTGACCAAAATTGAATGCAGTATTCCAAGTGTGGCCTTACCAAGGCATTATAAAGTGGTATTAACACTTCATGTGATCTTGATTCTATCCCTCTGTTTATGTAGTCTAGAACTGTGTTGGCTCTTTTGGCAGCTGCTGCACACTGCTGGCTCCTATTTAAATGGTTGTCCACTACGACTCCAAAATCCTTCTCACAGTTACTACTATGGAGCAAGGTACCACCTGTATTGTACCTGTGCATTTCGTTTTTCTTGCCTAAATGTAGAACCTTACTCTTTTCACCACTGAATTTCATTTTATTAGATAGTGCCCAATGTTCAAGTTTGTCAAGATCCTTCTGTATCTTAAGCCTGTCTTCTGGAGTGTTGGCTATTCCTGCTAGCTTGGTGTCATATGCAAATTTGATGATTTCCCCATTTATTCCTTCATCCAAATCATTGATGAAGATGTTGAAGAGTACTGGGCCTAAAACAGAGCCTTGGGGTACTCCACTGCATACTTCCCTCCATGTAGATGCAGTTCCATTGAGGACAATACGTTGAGTGTGGTTGGTCAGCCAGTTACAAATTCATCTGGTAGTGATGCTGTCCAACCCACATTCTTCTACTTTATCTAGTAGTAGGTTATGGTCTACCTTATCAAATGCCTTACTAAAGTCCAAGTAAACTATATCCACGGCATTCCTCTGGTCCACTAATTTTGTCACTTTGTCAAAGAATGCAATAAGATTAGTCTGGCATGATTTGTTTTTGACAAACCCATGTTGGCTTTTGGTTATTACTTTGTTTACTTCTAGGTGTTTGCTAATTTGTTGCTTTTATCTTTCCCAGAATCTTTCCTGGTATTGAGGTCAGGCTGATAGGTCTATAGTTTCCTGGATCTATTTTTTTTTCCTTTTTTGAAGATGGGAACCACATCAGCTCTTTTCCAGTCCTCTGGCAGTTCCCCGGTGCTCCAGGATCTCTGAAAGATATAGTTCAGTGGCTCTGAGATCTCGTCCGCCAGTTCCTTCAGAACCCTGGGGTGTAATCCATCCGGTCCTGGTGATTTGAACTCATCTAGGGTAGACAGGTACTCACTTACCATTTTCTTCCCAATTTCAATTTGTGTTCCTAATCTGATTTTTGTGGTGCTGTTTTTCACCCAGGCTTCTATCAAATGTTAACTACGCTCATTAATTAGCATGTTAATGCTAACATGTTTGATGCTGCTGCAAAATGGGGAGCTTGTTCAGAATATTCTACTTGAAGATATGCCAAATGATATGCACCTAACCCACTGTAGTGGGAATGGACAAACTGACCTTTAGCTGGATTTATTTCTTCTCCTTCACTTGGATAGTTTAAAGTTATATGATGTTTATACAATAAAGAGAAAAGTATGGTTATGTCAGAGCTATATGGACTGTGTTTTACTAATTCCAGTGGTATAAAGATGATTAAATGAGATTTACTGGATTTCTCCCATCCATTTGGGCTTTTAATCAAATAAATGACATAAAACCTGATTACATAAATTGATTTGTTGTGGTATATACCATATTTTTTGGAGTATAATACGCACTGGAGTATAAGATGCACCAAGGTTTTGAAGAGGCAAATAAAAAAAATTGCACTCTGCAAACTTCCCCAAAATGACCCATTTTTTGCAAAAATGGGCCTGTTTTCCCCCCCAAAAAAGGCATTAATAGCCTTTAGGGGATTGCAGAGTGCTCCTAGAGCAGTGGTGGACCAAAAATGAGCAAAAAATGGTCCATTTTTGCAAAAACGGGCCATTTTTCATAGAAAATTGCATGCATAGTGTTATGGAGGCTTATAGAGTGATGCTGGGGATTGGGGGGGGCAAAAAACAGGCCGTTTTTTGCTCATTTCTGCCTCCCAGCCCCCAGGAGCTCTTTGAAAGCATCCTAGAGGCTATGCACAGATATTTTGGTGAAAGGGGTGGGGTTTCAGGAGGCAAAAAATGCTGTATTCGGTGTATAAGACGCACCCAGATTTTCAGCCTCTTTTTTGAGGGAAAAAGATGCGTCTTGTACTCCAAAAAATATGGTACATATTTTTACTCAATTCTTTCCTATGTTAATAAAGTAAAAAACAGTAATAAAAAATGAAGGAACCCCCCCCCCAAAAAAAAAACCTAAGATTTCCTTCAAATCTGTAACTCTGAGTTGGCAAATATTCCTCCAGGGTTGGCATGTATTGTTTCAAACTACAATGAGGACTCTGTGTGTAATCTTATCTTGCGCAAGATATTCTTTGGGATTCTCTAAGACAAATCATATCATTGATGAATATGTATGACATTTTAAATTAATGTACATTTACCATCCATTTTTAACTATGGTCTCTAAATCTAAAGATCTAAGATCTAAAAGCATAACAAAGCGATTGTATTTACAATCTTTTTACTTCCAGTTACTGTGTTCCATTCAATGAACTTCAGGTTTACATGTAATACAACTACGTAATTCAGTATAAGTTATTTTATATCAGGATTAATAGCTTAGCTAGATCTTTTAGATCATATTGAGTTTGGGTCTAATCAGAAGATCGGAAAATTTAGCCAGAATCTCAAATCAAAGGGTTATCTAATGTTATTGCTGAGCTTTGGACTGCCAAAAACAGCAAAAGACGGCCCCAAAGTCCAACACAATATAAAGACCCTCTTTCTATAATTCTTTGACATAAGCAGAAGACTTGAAGTGAAGACTTCTTGTATTGCATGAAATGTTCACATACTGATTCTGCCTACTCTTAAGGAAAACAGGATATCAAAGAAGATAGTTCTCAAGAGCCCCATTCAGATACTTGGCTTAAAAATGAATGGCTTAAAGTAGAGAGAGACTAGATGGGAAATATGAATGGGAAACATTCCTGGGTTGGTTTGAACATGAAAATTAAAGCAATACATACTTCAAAAATGTGTTCTAGTAGTACTTGGGTGCTCTTGTGAGCAGAGGACTTGTCTATTAAACAGTAATAACATCCTTTCCATGACAATTGAAAAGTACAATATACAAGGTGATGCAATGAAAAGAATGCCCTCCAGAATAATTCTGTTTTTTTTAACTTCTTTAAAAATAGAAAGGAAGGGTCCTGTTGGATCTCTTTAGGGGAGGCATTTCAGAATATCTGGTCCATATCTGGTCCAATATCTGGTGTGTGTGTGTGTGTGTGTTTATGCAAATACACACATCTGTACACTTTTTCATATTACACTGCTTAATGGAATGATGCAGAATGCAACAGAACATTGATAAGGAAAGTAAAATAATATGGGTTTCAAATGCATTGAAATTGCAGGGTTAGAAAGCTGAAACATCTTACAATGTCTTTGTGACATCAACAGGAAATGGCATCCCTCTTCTCAAAGACCCCCCATAATTTCATGTTACTACAGAGCTAGTGCAATGACTGAGCAGGACAAAGTAGCAGAAGGGTCACAGAGAGGCACATGAAAGAAACAGAAACTTGAAGAAACAAAAGCCTGGGGAAACTAGACCTAACAAATTAAAAATCAATAGGAAGAAAAGGAGCACAAGTCAAAGACTGCTAGAATCAGAAAATAAAACTGAATTAGGTTGCACATTTAAATTCAAATAAATGTTCTGGCGATACTTTAATAGTTACTTATACTTTTCAAATAAGCAGCTCAGTAAAATATCATAAAACTGCTCCACTGCAGATACAATTCAGTAATACCAAGTGTCTTTTTGACTAACATCAAGATCTATAACTTGTATGGAACAAAAAGTCTCAAGATAAATACTAGGTTCTTTCTATTCTTGCCTATGATGAAGAGGAAATAGTGTAAATGTTTAGGAGATGAAATTCCTCAGTGGTACAGGATCTATAAATACAGGTTTTATCAAGGGAACAAACATGCTTGTATTACAAGATACACTTGGTATATATACTCTGGGAATTGTACAAGCAGAACTTCGTAATTTACTTCCTCACTTTTTTCATCAGGGTAAAAAGTCATAGAAATGGCTCCATTTGGTACAGCAAACAACAGGCAAAGGCTGTTTTGGTTCTCTGTTTCTAATTTCTGTTTTCTACAGCTCTGCTAATAATAAACTGCCAGATGGCAAATGAAAGGAAGAGTGTGCTATGTGACCTTCACTTGCTAAAGCAGAATGAACTTAAGGGAATCCTGTCATTGAGTGACACAGAAAGATTAGAAGGTGCCAAAATAGTTGATACTGCCAGAGTCACCTCAGATAGAGGAAAACTACCTCATACAGTGGTATCATACAAGGGTGGGGGTGGGGTGGCGGGATGCAGTAACCCATAGAATTCTCTGATAAAATAAAAAGAACGTTGGTCCTTACCTGAACGTTTCTTTTCAATACAATACAATACAATAGCAGAGTTGGAAGGGACCTTGGAGGTCTTCTAATCCAAACCCCTGCCCAGGCAGGAAACCCTATACCATTTCAGACAAATGGCTATCCAACATCTTCTTAAAGACTTCCAGTGTTGGGGCATTCACAACTTCTGGAGGCAAGCTGTTCCACTGATTAATTGTTCTAACTGTCAGGAAGTTTCTCCTCAGTTCTAAGTTGCTTCTCTCCTTGATTAGTTTCCACCCATTGCTTCTTGTTCTACCCTCAGGTGCCTTGGAGAAGAGTTTGACTCCCTCTTCTTTGTGGCAACCCCTGAGATATTGGAACAATGCTATCATGACTCTCCTAATCCTTCTTTTTATTGAACTAGACATACCCAGTTCCTGCAACCGTTCTTCCTATGTTTTAATATCCAGTCTCCTAATCATCTTTGTTGCTCTTCTCTGCACTCTTTCTAGAGTCTCCACATCTTTTCTACATTGTGGTGACCAAAACTGAATGACCAAAACTGAATGCAGTATTCCAAGTGTGGCCTTACCACAGCATTATAAAGTGGTATTAACACTTCACATTATCTTGATTCTATCCCTCTGTTTATGTAGCCTAGAACTGTGTTGGCTTTTTTGGCAGCTGCTGCACACTGCTGGCTCCTATTTAAATGTTGTCCACTAGGACTCCAAGATCCCTCTCACAGTTACTACTATTGAGCAAGAGTTCTTTATGCAGCCATGCTGGTTTCTTTTGGGAGCTGTTATTTTTCTTCTTCATTGGTATTGTGTTAGACTGAGCTTTTGTAATCTCATTTTTCAAAATTTCCCAAGCTTCTTGAGTTGTTTTCTCCTTGGATTTTCATCCATGGAATTCTTCCCAAGCTCTCCCTAAGTTTATTGAAATTAGCTCTCTTAAAATCCAAGGCTCTAGTTTGACTTTGTTCTACTATTTGTGTTTGCATAATGCTGAATTCCAATTTTCGATAGATGAGAAGGAGGGGCGACTCCTGGGATATTCTCATAGCTTGATTGGTCCAAAGACTGAGGGAAATCTCTTTTAACCTCCTCCTTTCCCTGTGGCTCCCAATTCCTTGAAGTCGCATGACCAGAACATGCTGCCAAAAAACAGACAAGAGCAAAGGAAAAACCACTCCCTGCCCCTCACCCTGACTGACTATCACCTTCATCTAACTGGGGCGGGATGTCGCCCCTCCCTCTCATCTACCAAAAAGAAACGTTCAGATAAGGACCGACGTTCTTTTTCCAGTAGACTCGGGGAGGGGTGACTCCTGAGACGTACCCAAGCTCAGTCCCTGGGAGGGAAACTAGGATTAGGAGGAAGGGGCGGTTGCTATCTGTTATAAAACCCTACGCCCAAAAGACGTCTCAGCCAATGCAAAGGCATCCAGCTGGTAGTGGCAGATGAACGGTGGCAGGGATGACCAATTGGCCGCCCGACAAATGTCTTCAAAAGGAGCCCTCATGGCCCACATTGCTGTCGTAGTGGCACTCTGTGTGGAGTGGGCTGTAATCCCCAAAGGGGGGATGGCCCAAGGACTCGTAGGCCATAGAGATGGCCTGTAGTAACCACCTGCCAATGGTGGCAAAGGAAACTCTGGCCCCCAAGGAGCCAGGCTGGAATGAAATAAAGAGGGTCTCAGACCTATGGAAGGAAGATGTGCATTGGAGATAAATGCGCAAGGCACGATGAACATCTAGCCGGTGTCAAAGGCGCTCCCTCTCATGGGAGGGCGCCGGACAGAAATTGGGAAGGATGACCTCCTGCTCTCAGTGGAAGGGTGAGTTAACCTTAGGGAGAAAGGTAGGGTCCAGCCGTAGGACCACCCTATCCTGGTGAAACTGACAGAGATCGTCCTTAGATGAAAGGGCCCCCAACTCGGAAATGCGCCTAGCTGAAGTCACTGAGACAAGGAATGCCATCTTGAGAGATAGGAACCTAAGGTGGACAGTGCGCAAGAGTTCAAAAGGAATCCCCGTCAAGGCCCTAAGAATAAGAGACAGGTCCCATGTCAGGAACCTATGGACGGGGGGGGCGTAAATTAGTGGCTCCTCCTCAGAAATCTCTTGACTAGGGAATGGTGGGCCAGAGACTAATAGTCATCCCCTGGAAGAACTGAGGCCAGGGCGGCTACCTGATGCCACAAGGTGTTGTGGGAGAGACCCCCATCCAAATCCTTCTGGAGGAAGTCCAGAATTTGAGTGACCGAAGCCTCGGTTGGACAAATCTTGAGTGGGCCGCACCGCTTAACAAACACTGCCCACATGGAATTATATATCCGTGTGGTGGAGGGGCGTCTGGACGTCTCGATGGTTATTATAGCTCGGGAGGACAAGTTGGCACTTCTCAGGAGACTCCGCTTAAGCACCAAGCGGTCAGGTGGAGCCACTGGGGCTCCGGGTGGATCAAGACCCCTGGCACAGGAAGAGCTCCTCCCGTGGAATCCTCCACTGGGGGGGAGACAAGAGAGCTGGACAAGGTCTGCAAACCAAGGCCATCTGGGCCAGTGAGGCGCTATCAAAATGTCTGCCCCCTCTACCACTACTTTCCTCAGTGTCCCTGGTATCAGGGGAAGCGGGGGAAAGGTGTACAATAGGGCCAGAGGCCATTTGCTCTGGAGAGCATCTGTTCCTTCTGCGGCTCGGGTCAGGAATCGAGATAAGAATCTCGGGAGCTGGGTGTTTGCCAGGGTCGCGAACAAGTCCACCAATGGGTTGCCAAACCTCTGACAAATCTTCTGGAAGAGTTAAGGTAGAATTTGCCACTCCCCATGGTCCACAGTTGCGTGGCTTAACCAATTGGCCTGGTGGTTTGCCGTGCCCGAGATGTGCTCCGACACCACTGACGCAAGATGTCTCTCTGCCCAGGAGTCGAGTTTCAGTGCCTCCAGCCAAAGAGCTCTGGAATGAGTCCCCCCCCCCATGTTGTTTTATGTGGGCCTTTGTGGCCACATTGTCTGTCAACAGAAGAACATGGCGATCCTCTATCGAACCCTTGAATAGTTAGAGGGCCAGCCAGGCGGCCTTCAGTTCCAGCCAGTTTATATTGTGGCAAAGGTCTGACTGGGTCCAACGGCCCTGTGCCATCTTGGAGTTCATAAGTGCTCCCCAACTGAACAGGCTTGCATCTGTAGTGATGGTCACCTGATCCGGCTTCCAGAACTCTGATCCGCGTTGAAGAGCTGGGGACAGCCACCACCACAGGGATAGACGCACATCCGCTGGTAGATGGATGAGTCATGGAGAGCTGCTCATGCATTTCTGCTGGAATGGGATGAGGGCCCACTGCAGAGTTAGGGAATGAAGCCGTGCCCAGGGGACAATCCCTATGCATGACACCATCTTGCCCAATAGGCGGGCCAAGGTCAGGATGGAAACTGATCGCCTTGCATGTACCTGCCTTGCTAGGGCCTGAAGGTTGACGAGCCACTCTGAGGATAGTCGAACCATGCCCTCCATGGAGTCTATCACCGTCTCCAGGTGTAAGATCTTTGTAGAGAGCAAGAGATGATTTTTGGGGAAGTTGACAGAGAACCCCAGGGCCTGTAGGGCCCGAATGGTGTGTTTGAGGTCGTGGACGGCCCGGCCCTGAGAGTGGGCTTGCACGAGCATGTCATCGGGGTAGCATTGTAGTCTCACCGGGGCAGAGCGGAGGTGAGCCACCAATGCTGCCAGGACCTTCATGAAGGTGCGTGGGGCTGAAGCTAACCCAAAGGGGAGGGCCCTGTATTGGAAATGGAGCCCATTGTGGGAAGAACAAAGGAACCTACGATGGGCAGAGAGGATGGGGATGTGGAGGTAGGCTTCTGTAAGGTCCACTGATGCTAGATAATCCCCCCATCTGATGCCCTTCAGAATGGACCTGAGGGATGACATTTTGAAGCACCTGAATACCAGGTACCAATTGAGGCGCGTGAGGTCCAGTATTGCCGTCCAGCCACCGGAGCTCTTCGGAATGATGAACGGGTTGGAGTAGTGACCCAACCCGCGTTCCATCTCCAGGACCGGCTCTACCATTTTGTATGGCTAGGGACATCAAACAATGGCGTTCTGGGTCCTGGGATGGTGGAAAGATTCTGAAGAAGGTCGGGGGCATGGAGAGGAACTCCAGACTGAGGCCGTTCTTGACCATGGTCTTTACTTAGGCATCTGATGTTACTCAATCCCACTGATCCGCAAAGAGCTCCAGGCAGCCACCAATGGGAGTTCTCGGGTTGGAGTCATTTCCCTTTGTGGAAGGGGTGCCCCCCCCCCATGAAGGGGTCACCTGGATTGCCCCTGGTACCTACCCCTGTCCTGATAGTAGGGCCTATGGAACTGCCTATCAGATTTATAAGGGTCTGTGTTGCTGATACTCTTGTTCAGGGGCCTGAAGGCCTGTCTATTGCATGAAGATGGATAGTTGTCTGTCTTCTTGGTGTTGGTTGGCAAGACCTTCTTTTTGTCTTTATTTTCTATGAGAATGGGGTCTAAGGATTCACCAAAGAGATTAGTTCCAGTGTATGGGGCAGCCACCAGGCTCCACTTGGACTTGTTATCCATTTGCCAATTACGTAACCACAATAATCGTCTGGAAGTCACCGAGGGGAAGTGCTTGAGACAAGTACTTCACAGCATCAAGGGTGGCATCCGCCGAAAACTGCATGGCAGCAATTATCTTTGTGATAACTTGGTGGAGTCGCTCATCCTGAACAGGAATGCGATCCTGTAACTGGCAGAGCCATATGACTGCTGATTGGTTGAAATAAGAGGCAGCTACAGTGGACTTTACAGCCCACACAGAGGCGTTGAAATTCTTACATAACATAAGTTCCACCCATTTGTCCTCTGGTTTCAACTTATCAGCCACATCTCCTGACACTACAGATGAGACATTGGCAAAGGAGCCTACCTGGGTGTCCACATTAGGCAATTGAAGCGCCTGAGAGAAGGCCTGCTCCATATTGTAGAAGCGACAGTCATTGCTCCTGGGTTGGGAAAGGTGGGCCCACTGATTCTTTACCACCTCTAGAAAAAGGGGAGGAGCTGGGACTCCTCGTTAGTCGCTGTATTGGAGAACATGATCAAATTAAGGTCTCTGGTTGGAGGAATGGCAGGGTCCCGTCTCGACCTTAGTGGTCTTCCTAGCTTTGTGTAGCAAGGTTTTAAACATTGGGGGAGAAAAGAGATTTGGAAAGGCCAGGGGATCCGGGAGGAGTGTCTCTTCGTCCTCCGAGAACCCCATGTCCTGGCGGGGGTCATCCCTAACACTGAACCCTCACTGACTACTGAGAGAGAAAGGGGGCCTTGCTGTTTGAAGTCTATGGTCTGAGGAGCTCCTGGCCTGGTGAGAAACCTGGGACCGAGGCTCCCTAGAAGAATGTGGTTCCCTTAAGGAAACTGCAGAGACAATTCCCTTTGAAATGGCTGAGGAAATAAGTCTCTTAATGCTCTCAGGGAGCAACTCCAGACCTTCAAACTCATCCTCTGAAGTCCCGGAGCAGGACCCTGCGGAGCTAGGGCGTAGGGAGGGAGGAAATCCCAAGACAAACCCTCTAGTGGATCCCTGGCCACATCCCTGGGCCCTTGAGGAGAGGCAGGAGGGGATGGAGAAATTTCCAGACCAGATTGCCTGTGCGCCCCAGTGGAGGAGATAGAGGGGGAAGATGGACTAAACCCCTGGGAGGACAGGCCGATTGGTGGGATTCGGGCCTTAGGGGAGACCTGGATCTGACTAGAGAAGAGGGCTTATTGGCCTGGGCTTGTTGTTCTGCCCTAGCAATCCTCTTCTCCAGGGCCTTCTGATGCCAGCTTTCATCCCTCTGGGTTGCCCTGGAGGGTCGCTAGGCTGTTGAAGGCTTGGCTGCTGCTGCCCTCATCCTTGGCCAACTATCTCTCCCTCCTTGGCCTTTAGGGCACTCTCCAGGGCCTGTGAAGTGGACTCCCTGCTCTCCACCATTGGTGCCACTCATGTGTCCTGAGGATGCTCATGCCCAGAGCCACCAGCCGGTGCAAGGGCCTAGCAGGAATAACTATTGGGCTGCCGAAGCTGAAGCTTGTTGGCCCAACTCTGACTGGGATACAAGCTGCTGCTCCAGGGCCAGAAAATGGCCACCTTCACATGCACGCTAAAATGGCCACCTCCGGGTGCACGCTTCCAAAATGGCCACTGGAGGTCGCGCACTTTAAACCGCTTTTTTTCTTCAGCCGCGGCTTGAAATAGCTTGCCATGGCTCGTTTCACTCAGGCGCGGCTTCTCTGATGTTAATAAAGCCATCCACAGCCTGATCGGCACCTCTAGCTGGCAGCCCCTCCCGCGGAGCTGCAGAAATGGAGCCTGACACCCCCGCAGTTCCAGGGACCGGTCAGAGCTCCTGAATTTTACGAGGAGAGAGCGGAAAGCCAATTAGCCCCCCCCTCGGTTTGCTGCGAGACAGAGGACCCTGTCTCTGCAAGATAGCAGCTCAGAGAATTTAGAATTTAAAGTAGCCAATAGATCAAATTCAGGAATTAATTAATAGAAATTACTCTCTCTGGGAACCAAAACACAGTCCTTGGACCAAAAGACTAAGAGGAACTGGGAGCCACAGGGAAAGGAGGAGGTTAAAGGAGATTTCCCTCAGTCTTTGGACCAATCAGGCTGTGAGAATAACCCAGGAGTCGCCCCTTCCTCGAGTCTACTGGAAAACTTGCAATTAACCTCCAATTTTATTTAACATTTTTGGAAATAAAACAGTGACTTTTACACTGAAGACAGTATGTAATATTTATTCTAACATCAAAGTATATAAACAAAAAGGACATTAATAATTGCAAAACCAGAACCGTATTTATATTACATTAAACTACATTTGAGTATTCCATAATTTGTGATTGTTGAACTGTGTTGTATCACAAGTTGATAGTTCCTCTTCTATTTTCTCTTTTTTTTAAAGTTGAATTGGAAATTTTAAAATTCATATAACTTTGAAGAACCATCCTTATACAATCAGGTCTTATTTCAATTTGATAGCTTCCTTTTTTTAAAGAAAAAAATGTGTATTTTGCTTTTCCAATTCCCAATCATCTGTAGAGCTTTAAAAATAAAGTCTCCAAGCTTGTTTCTTTATGACTTTATACCCACTTCAATGTAGCTTTATTGACAAAAATATGGTTTACCACTGTTTATTCTAGGATTATTTTTAATCTTGATGTATCCTACAGTCCTAGTATTCCAAGGTGATTTCTTATCCCACCCAAGTAATAACCAGGCCCAGCCCTGCTTAGCTTCTAAACTCTGACGATGTCAGTGAGTCCTGCCTTTGGCTGCTATTTTTCAGCTTTAAATGAATAACTATCCAAACACTGAGAATATGTTTCTATACCTGCAAAGTAAATTGCTGGCTATGAACTTTCATTCAAAAAGAACGTTGGTCTTACCTGAACGTTTTTTTCTGGAGAAGTGGAGGGAGGGGTCACAGAAGGGTTAACACAGCCTGATTGGTCCATTTGACTGAGAAAAAACTTCTTAACCTTCGCCTTCTCCCGTTGGTTCCCAGTTTCCGCGATGTCACGGCCAGCACCTGCAAGTTAAACACAAACAAGGACAAGCCCCCCCCCCCCCCCGGGGCCTCCCGATTCTACACCTCCCGGACCCTGTCTAACTAACTAGGGCGGGAATGTGACCCCTCCCTCCACTTCTCCAGAAAAAAACGTTCAGGTAAGACCAACGTTCTTTTTCCAGTAGAGTGGAGGGAGGGGTCACAGAAGGGACATACCCACGCTACGTCCCCGGGCGGGCAGACTGGGTCCCAGGTGAGGAATCGGCCACCACCCTCTGAAGGACCCTCCGGCCAAAAGATGCCTCAGCCGAGGCATAAGCATCCAAACGATAGTGCCTAATAAAGGGTGTGGGGGAGGCCCAGGCAGCCGCCCTACAAATATCCTCGAAGGGCGCCCTGGTGGCCCAGGCCGCAGAGGTAGCGGCACTGCGGGTGGAGTGAGCAGTGATCCCTGATGGGGGGTCTTCCCAGAAGCCCCGTAAGCCTCAACTATGGCCAACCTAATCCATCTTCCGATGGTGGAGGAAGACACCTTGCGTCCTAACGAGCCTGGATGAAAGGAAACAAATAACGCCTCGGTCTTCCTAATGCCCTCAGTTCGCTTTAGGTATATGCGAACAGCCCGGCGAACATCCAGCTTATGCCACACCGACTCCTGCTCCCTCGAAGGGTTGGGACAAAAATTCGGGAGCACGACCTCCTGGGCCCTGTGAAACTGTGAATTCACCTTTGGAATGAACGAAGGATCCAAACGAAGGACCACCCTGTCCTGGTGTATTACACACAGGTCACTGCGGGAAGAAAGGGCCCCCAACTCCGAAATGCGCCTGGCCGATGTAATGGCCACTAAAAACACCACCTTAAGGGTAAGCAGACGCATGTGTACCGTCCTAAGTGGTTCGAACGGGGAGCTCGTCAGAGCCTGGAGAACCAGGGTCAGATCCCAGGTCGGAAATCTATGAACCGGAGGCGGACGGATGTTAGCCGCCCCCTTCAGAAAACGCTTAATCAGGGGAGAACGGGAAAGGGTGGGGGAACCCTCCCCCCCCAGAATGGTGGCCAAAGCCGCCACTTGGCGTCGGAGCGTATTATGCGACAAACCGTCCTCCAACCCCCTCTGGAGGAACTCCAACACGTTCGGGACGGTAGCCCTAGAGGGATCCAACCCCAAGGGAATACACCACTTCGCAAACGCCTTCCATGTGGCATTGTAAATCCTAACCGTGGACGGCCTCCTAGACGCCTCTAAGGTGGCTATAACTCCCAACGATAGTCTCTGGCCCCTCAGGATCCCCCGTTCAAGAGCCAGGCGGTCAGATGAAGCCACTGAGGCCCTGGGTGATGTAAAGCCCCCTGACTCAGAACGACCTCCCCCGGGGGAATCCTCCAGGGATCTGCTACCGACAGCTGGACCAGGTCCGCGAACCAGGGTCTCCTCGGCCAGTACGGGGCTAACAGGATAACGAGAGCCCTCTCTGTGACTATCTTCCCTATCGTACGGGGAACGAGGGGAAGGGGAGGAAAGGCATAAAGAAGGCCCGGGGGCCACCGGCTCCTGAGAGCATCCGCTCCTTCCGCCGACAGAGACTGGAACCGGGTAAAGAACCGGGGCAGCTGAGCGTTGTCGGGGGAGGCGAACAGATCCACCCGGGGCGTGCCGAATCTGCTGCATATCTTCCGAAACAACTCCGGGCTCAGTTGCCACTCGCCATCGTCCAGGGTTGTGCGACTCAGCCAATCCGCCTGAAGATTGGACACTCCTGAGATGTGCTCCGCCACTATGGAAGCTAAGTGTCTCTCCGCCCACAAGCCCAACAGCTGCGCCTCTCGCCAGAGTGAACGGGAGTGGGTGCCCCCCTGGCGATTGATATCGGCCTTCGTCGCCACATTGTCCGTGAGCAGGAGGACATGGCGCCCCTGCAGGTGATGACGAAAAGTCCGAAGGGCAAGTCGTGCGGCTTTCAGCTCCAGCCAATTGATGTTGTGGCGGAGATCCGAGGCAGACCAACGTCCCTGGGTCATGTCGGAGTCCATCACGGCCCCCCAGCCGAAGAGGCTGGCATCCGTCGTCACTGTGACTCTCTCGGGCTCCCAAAAGCAAGCCCCCTGTTGCAGCGCCGGGGACAACCACCACTGAAAAGAGAGTCTCACCTCCGCTGGCAGAGGAACTGGCCGCAAGGAGTTGCTCATCATCCTTCTCTGGACTGGGATCAAGGCCCACTGGAGAGGTCGCAGGTGGAGCCGGGCCCAGGGCACTATCCCTATACAAGAGACCATCTTCCCCAGGAGTTGAGACAAGGTCAGGATGGAAACAGACCTTCTTTTTTGTACGGAGGAGACTAGCTGGCGTAGGCTGGACAAGCGGTCTGGGGATAGGCGGACCCTCCCTGACTCGGAGTCTATCACTGTCCCTAGGTGTAGGATCTGCCTGGATGGGGACAGGTGGCTCTTGGGAAAGTTCACGGAAAACCCCAACGCCTGAAGCCAACGGATCGTCAGCCGAAGATCCGACGTGGCTCTGGGGAGGGACTCCGCCTGAACGAGGACGTCGTCCAAGTAGCACTGAAGTCTCACCGGGATGGAACGCAGGTAAGCCGCCAGTGCTGCCAGGACCTTGGTGAACGTCCGCGGAGCTGAGGCCAGACCAAACGGGAGAGCCCGGTACTGGTAATGCCTGCCCCGGTGAGAGAACCTGAGATAACGCCGGTGAGACTGAAGGATGGGGACGTGGAGATAGGCCTCCGTCAAATCCACCGAGGCCATGTAATCCCCCTTCCGAATGCCCTGAAGGATAGATTTCAGGGACGCCATCTTGAACCGCCTGTATACTAGGTAGCGGTTCAGGCGTTTCAGGTTGAGAATCGCCCTCCAACCCCCCGAGGATTTTGGGACTACGAACAGATGTGAATAGAAGCCCAGACCCCTCTCCGGCTCCGGAACGACCTCCACAGCCCTGATTTCTAGAAGATGGGCGACCGCGAGGTCCATGAGACGACGTCGCTCCGGGTCCTGAGCCGGGGAAAAAACTTTGAAAAAACTTGGGGGTTTGGAGAGGAATTCTAACCTTAGGCCGTGGCGAACGGTCGCCCTGACCCAACCGTCTGACGTGATCTGATCCCACTCGTCCGCATACAGTGCCAGGCGGCCTCCGATGGGATGACTCGGGTTCGAGTCATTTCCCTCTGCGGAAGGGACGGCCGCCCCCCCCCCTCGAAAGGGCCGCTTGGACTGCGGCTGATACCTAGAACGGTCCTGAAAGTTCTGCCTATTGAACGACCTGTCCTGCCTGTACGGTTGGTATCGCTGATCCTGATCCCTGTCATAGGACTTGAACTGGGGCCTGCGATAGGGATGACTACGGGACTCCGCCTTCTTGGTGGACGTAGGCATAACCTTCTTTTTATCTTTGTTTTACACCAAAATCGGGTCTAAGGAAGCTCCGAACAGATTTGGACCTGCAAAGGGGGCAGCCACCAGGTCCCACTTGGCTTTATAGTCCATCTGCCAGTTCCTGAGCCACAGGAGCCAACGAGAGGCCACAGAGGTGGCCAAAGCACTTGAGCCAAATCTAACAGCGTCTAGGGTCGCATCAGCTGAATACTGACACGCTGCCATTATTTTAGCCAAATCCTGGTGTACGCGCTCATCCTGGATCGGAATGCGATCCTGAAGCTGGCAGAGCCACATGACCATTGTGCGGTTGAAGTACGAGGCGGCAGCCGCCGCCCGCACCGCCCATGCTGAGGCCTTATAATTCTTACGTAAGGTGAGCTCCGCCCTCTTGTCCTCTGGCTTAAGTTTGTCTGCCGCGTCCCCCGAGACCACTGGGGAAGAGGAGACTAAAGCTGCTATGGGCTGATCTATAACTGGAAGCTGAATAGTCTGCACAAAGGACTTTTCCATGTTGTAGGCACGACGGTCGTTGCTGCCAGGTGGGGAAAAATTAGAAGGACGGTCCCATTGGCTAGTAGCCACCTCTAAGAAAAGAGGAGGAGCAGGAATCTCCTCCTTATTGGTGGCCGTCGCTGAGAACATGACCATGTCCGGATCCGTGGGTGGTGGGACCGTGGGGTCCCCCGTGCCCACCTTGGTGGTCCTCCTAGCCTTCTTAAGTAATGTTTTGAACATGGCCTGGAGGAAAAGGTTGGAAGAACGAGGCGGCTCAGGAGCCGCATCCTCCTTCTCAGAGAACCCCCAATCATCCCTCCGTGCCTCCCCCCTAGAGGAGACCTCACTCATGAGGGAAGGAGAAGAAGCCCTAGATCTGGACCTACTAAAGGGAGTAACTCGACTGTGGTGGTAGGGCCTGTCCCTTTGAGAAATGCCCCTAGAAATGGCTGCAGAAATAAGCCTTTTGAGATTCTCAGGGAGGTTTTCTAGATCCTCCTCATCACCTTCTGAATCATAGTCTGGTGCCACATAGGCCCTGCTGGATCTCCTACCCCTAACGGGACCTGCAGAGGTACCTTCCAATGGATCCCCCCTATCTGCCTCCCTAGTCCCCAGGGAAGCAGAAGGAGAGCGAGGCGCCCCCCCACTCCTGACTCCTATCAGATCTGCATGGAGAAGCAGAGGAAGAGGAAGGACTGAACCCCCTGGCCACAGGAGGGGGAGGGCAGGGAGCCACCGTGCGTGGGGATCTGGATCTAGGCCTAGGATCCCTGGCCTGTCTCTTCTCAGCTCTTTCAATGACCTTCTCAATAGCCCTGGATCGCCTGAGCTCATCCCTCTGCAGGGCTCTCGAAGGTCTGTCCTCAGCTGAAGGCCTAGAAACCCGAGGCCTAACTGGGGGAGTGGGCTCAGCCTGATCTTCGCCTGCCTGAGCTGGCGCGGCCTGCTGGGACTCTGTTCTATCTGCCATCCCCACTCACGTGCTCCAGAACGAAGTTTTTGATAGTAATGGCCCTTCAGCTGGTGAGAATCGCCTGCTCCGGGCCTCCGGCAAAGTTGCAAACAGCACTGCCACGTTTTTCACAGCCTCTCCGTGTTGCAAGCCCCAAACACGTGACTCAAAATGGCCGCCGGCTTCTTTGGGCGGTGCTTTCAAAAGCGCGCCTAAAAATGGCCGCCTACCTCGCCCTTAATAGCTAATGCCTGCGAGCTGCAAGCTCGCCTTTCCAAACAAACACTCCAGATCACAGCTGAGCTCCTAAGCCACGAGGAGCCTTCCAACACCAAAAAAAACGACTCCGCGCTGCTGCCGTGGGCTGTAACCGGCCCGGGAAGCTAGCGGTTTGAATTTGAAGCCGAATAGTCGCTTTCGCGCCGAAAAGCCCCAGCGCGCTGCGAGCCTCACAGGAAAAGTTTTAAAAAGGCAGTTTAAAGCACGCAGGGTCGCCCGGCACACCCGAGACCCCAGGCACCAGTCCGGAGCGATCCCTTAGGAGGGGGGAGGAAGCCCCCCCCACTGACTATCTCAGCCTTCTGAGGGCAGCCGAACAACAGCCCTGCAAGGCGGACCCACTACAAAAAAATTTTGAAATAAAAGAATCCGAATTCAAAGTACCAACAACACTAATACTGACTAATAAAACCCAATAAAACACTCTTACTAGGAACCAAACCTGTGTCTTGGACCTTGACTGAGAGGAAACTGGGAACCAACGGGAGAAGGCGAAGGTTAAGAAGTTTTCTCTCAGTCAAATGGACCAATCAGGCTGTGTTAACCCTTCTGTGACCCCTCCCTCCACTCTACTGGAAAACCTGAAGGAGCTTTGGATCAAGGTAGCTGGTTAATGATTTACACCAATTCACAGGAGTGATTTTGTTCAAAACATTAGTACAATTCAAATACTTTCCTTCCGGCCATTAAAAATAATGGCAGACATAACTGAGGATAATATTAGAAGGCCCATACCATTGCAACAGCATTTTGTTCATGATTTAGATATCCTTGTTCAAATAGATGTTGATAATATTTAAATACTAAAAGAGTTAGGATTTGATATATGTCCATCAGTTTAATTGTTCAGTTAGGTATTTCTTCAGCCACTTGAAATGCCTTATAAATTTCACACACGAACACACAAAATTATAGGAATAGAACTCTTTCTACATTGCTACTTGAAGAAATATTAGTTCTACTTTCTTCACAAAGTTTGAAACAAAATGATTATTAAGACTATAATATGAAACTTTAACTTTTTAAAAAGATATCCGTGAGAATTATTTAACTCTTTGGTTAAAAGTCCATTATGAGCAATTAAAGAGTTTCTCTTTATTTTTTTCATAAATATTTTTTTCTCATTTCAACCTATAACTAAGTATATAGCACTTCTATTCATAGCTTGTGACAGTTTTAGTACTACTTCTTTAAAATATATTACAGTGTGGACATTTCTCAATGCCTCAATCATTTTTAATGATATAAAACCTATCTTCACCCACAATATTTCTTGTACTATTCAAGTTCTTTCTTGTACGCTGAATTTAGCAATTTTCTATTAAAATGTATGTGCTACCTGAATGAAAGCAGAGTATTTGTAAGACCTCAACTGTATCAATGAACTGTTTATTGTTTACAAAGTGGAAAGGAAAATATATGACATTAATAAACTGAGAAATATTTTCATGTTTTGTTTTAGCATATGGGGGTTCTTCATCTATAATGTTGTGATGGTTGAAATATTTTGCTTACTTACTTGTTTTATCATCTGTCCTAATACAGCATTACATATAGTACTATCACTGAAGTATCAAGTTGCCAGATAGTTAAAATCTCATGTTAAAATGGAATCCAAAAACAAAAATGAATATAATTAGTCATTCAATTTTTTCATTCTACTAGGTGTGAATTTTTTCTATTAATCAAAAAAGGTGCAACATGTTTCTTTTTGGCATAGACTTTATTATATTTTACAATAATTTCTTTTCTTACTTGAAATTTTCACATATTGTTTAATATTTGACATAGAGGTGACATGACTAAAAAGTTTCTAATATTTCCCTTTCTTTCTTTCTTTTTCTTTCCTTCCTTTTTTGAATGCAACAATATACACATCACAATGTGGTGTGTATATTGTTGCATTAACATGATCTGCAATTTTAATCCAAGAAAGAAAACATGACTTCCAAAGCTCAGTGGGTGACTACATATCATACTAAATAAAAAATAAATCATATTATGCTTTGCCACAATGTATTAACCAGTTTTAACTAATCCCTGTGCCCGATTTGTTCCATAATAACAAACAGTCTAAGTAAGCCTTTATTTTCAGAGTGAATCAGAAACTGAGTACAGACCTAGAAACAAGAACTGACAGAAATTCAACCATCCCTTCAAGTGTTTTTTTTTTCATAGCAGTGGAAATGGTAATGATATCATGACATCTCTAGTTAACACAGCAATGATATGCACTATCCTCTCTCTGCCACAGTGACACTTGCGAGAGTCATGAAAAAGTTATTAGATCACACTAAGGTATCAATTCTGTTTATCTAACTGCAATTGAAATATTCAGCTTATACTCAGTCAAAATCTTACTAAAAGCCTGTCATCCATTTAAAGATAAGACTCTGACAAGGCATGAAACACATATACATATGCAAATAGACATAAGCCTAAGAGAGTTGGGACATGCAAGTTCTTCATTAGTATGTGATAAACTACTCCCTTCTGTCTTAACAATTTAAATGCTTAAAACATAAAAAGTAAAATACCACTGATGTCACAATATATCCTCAGACTCAAGAATAAAATTTGGTAAATTACCTCACCAAACAAGCAAAACAGGGTCCTATCAACATATGAAGATAAGGAGTTAGTATGGGATTGGACTGTCAGGAATCAGGTTCATCCTCCATTATGAAAACTCAATGGAAACTCTGAGCCCCTCAGTCCAGTCTATCACATACAAATTGATCTACATACTATATATTTAGAGCAGTGTTTCCCAACCTTGGCAACTTGAAGATGTCCCAACTTCAACTCCCAGGGAATCCCAGGGAATTCTGGGAGTTGAAGTCCAGACAACTTCAAGTTGCCAAGGTATGGAAACACTGATTTAGTGGAATGTATGCTGGTGATATACTTTCAGTTCATGGGAAAAGTGAGTTATAAACTCAGCCAACCAACTAACTCATATTTAACTGGACTTAATACTAGTATCAACATTTTGAGACAATGTTAGCAATCCTTTTTTAGATTTGCCATAATATCCTAAGATGAAGGCAGTTTATATTGAATTTACGAATGAATTTTGTATCCATAAACCTTAAAAACAAGCAGTGATTAAAAGTGATCAAGTAGGACCTAGTCCCATTTCAGCTTACTAAGTGAATTTGGACTAGTCAGTTTTTCTCAGCCAAATTTGTCTTACTTGGGTGCCTGTTGTCGTCAGGATATGAAAAAAGGACTGTTATGTATCTTGAGTTCCTATAGGAGCGCTATGCATTTCATAAATATTATTAATAAATAATAAATAACAATGCCATAGAATTTGGAAGATATAAGAAATCAGATAAGTAATCAAATATTATATAAAATATTCTCCCTGTACCAAGCCAAATTCAGGTAGGGTTAGAATTAGTTATATATAATCAGTATTTAATAATGCCATAATTATAACTTAGAATATTATGTCACTAATATATATAATGCTCAGTCCATTCATATTTTACCCTTGATATTTCAGTAATTACATCCCCCAAAATACATGCTACTTTTTGCCCATTCATTAATAATACAGAACATTAACAATAATTCATTATCAACCATAAAATAGGTTTATATTGAATTCTGATATCCTCAACTTAATCATAGCAAATGTATTGGGGAAAAGTGATGGTGTATCCATAGTGATATTAGCAACAAATTGATTTGTGCAATTGTGATTAAGCAAACTTAATTTTCTCATGTAATTAAATTTTGAAAATATTAAATTTATAATTTGCACACATCCTTCACTTTCTCAACATCATCATTCTCAATATCATCACGAACATCCTTTGGAAAGATCCCTTTTTGTTATTAAAAGGCGTTTGATAATAACAAAGACTTTATGCAGGATCTTGTTCAAAGAGGTCTGTGAAACAGGACTTGAATACATGATAACATTTTCTTTTGAGTTTTAAACCTTTAGGCAAAATTCACCATCCAACCATTCATTCTTCCCTCTTGGGAAACATTCCTTACTAGTTCAAAAGCCTGGGAAACCATATACCCCAGACACAGGCCTGCACATCTTTTCCTTGTAGAAACATGCAAGACACAAGTGGGACAAAAGAAATGTTTGTAACACTTATTTATGGATGTTTAAACAGCTAACATTACTAGAACAATCATATTAATTTATAACTGCAACATTTAATCTTTCACCCATTTATCATCCACAATATATTACAACATAAAAGTACTAGCTTTTCTTTTTCAATCTATCTGATATTAGGATTATATGCATAGTTTGAAAACAATTGTGAAAAAAATGCTTCAGACTTCATATAAACACAGCATCTCTACTCTGTCTACTATTATTAAAACAGCCTTTTGTGTGCAAAAGAGTTGACCCATAAGAGATGAATGCATTCTTTAAAACAGTATCATTTTTTTAGCCTAATGTGGAAGCCTGAAAAAAATGTGAACTCTTTAACAAGCAATAGAGGTGATATTGTCCAAAACATTTCTTCCAAACCATTTCCAAGACCAAACTGATATACATGCAAATCTCTTCCCAAAAGCACAATGAATGGAAATGTTTAGGTCTCTACATTGAAGTATTTGCTTAGTCGAAACTTTAGTGTAAATACCACAATTGAGTTTCTATCTGATCAAAAGTAATTTATTGTAAGATTGGCAGCATAGCTTTTACCTCTATTTCTGTTGTCCTGTCAATCATTTTATCAGGTACAATAAATGATGCAAAAAAATAAATATTTAAGAAAAAGATTGTACCATTTTTTTCACTTTTTAAAAGGCAAGATATGATTATATCTTAGAATTCTCCATTTTATTTTACAAAAATAAAAGTTGTTAGTAGAATCTATTTTTGAATTTCAAGAAATTATAGTACATATACAAATTGTTTTTGATCTAATCCCAAATAATATCCTTGGAGCATTCTGGCTCTGAACGTTGAATACTTTTTAAAAGTTATATTTCCAACCAATTAGGCGACTGGTATATCGTTTGCTTTCTTTAAAAAAAGAGTGTGCATATACTCAGTGTGCACTCTGACTGCTGTATCTAAAAGAAATATTGTATTCAGTACAGAATCAATTCACATTGATTATCTTTCTCTAGGGATACGTATAAGTGTTTTCAAAAGGCAAATACCATGTTAATGCTACATTTCATACAACAGCACAATGAAGAAAAATAAATGCTAGATAGCAATAGAAGAAGTTAGAAAGAAGTAGTTAGGAAACAAAACTCTTTAAAAATGGTTAATATTATCTGTGATAAGGAAAGAATAAGATTAATGCAACAGCAGTTTCCACATTTGGAATTTCACTTTCCAAGAATACAGTATCGCTATTCACCTGCACGTAGGATCTTTCAAAATGTTTAGATTGATTTTCATTCCTGAACCTTCACAATTTGGTATAAGCTCCCAGAACAAACTGGCAAGAATAAACATAAATGTAATAATTTCAACTCAACCTACTGATGGCAGCTAACTGTATGAGTAAAAAGTATCTCTATTCAGGAAGGGATAAGATACTGCCAATTTCCTTCCATTTGTAGCCACAAAACATTTTTTTTTAAGTTTACTTTGGAGAATTCTAAATTTGTTTGTTCAGGAATGCACATAATACAAGTTAAGTCATGAAAGCTCTCCACACTTAGTGCAAATGGACTGTATTCCATTCAGGCAGCAAAATCCTGAGTGGCTGACATTTAATTACTTGTCACTGTATGTTGTTTCTCAAATATTTCTGACAAGCATATTCTACCTTATACTTACGTGCTCAATTTGCTCTTCTCTTAAACTCAAATGTTATTGAACATGACAACACAAATGTTAAACTAAACATATTTTTAGTACTTAAAATGCAAGATATCAGGAAGCTCCTGAAGCCTCCGGGGGGGGGCTGTTTTCACCCTCCCCAGGCTCCTACAAAGCCTCTGGAATCTGGGGGGGGGGCGAAAAAAGCATGCAAAAAATGGGCGGGAGCACTGGTCATGTGCGCTGGGGTTGCGCATTGCATTATGAGTGTGGCCCACCCACGGACGACCCCACTGCCCTTCCCACCTTTTGGCACGCGAGCCAAAAAAAGGTTCGCCATCACTGTTCTAGATGAATCAGAATGCAGGAACACAAAATGAATATTCTGTTGCTTAAAATAAAACATTTTTTCTGCCTGGTTTATAAGTAAAGGCAGAAAGCAAGCAAGGATAGTTTTCTCATCTAGCTTCCTTATTCTTAGAAATTCAGTCTTAAGTTTATCTGCAGAATGAGGGTGAGCTGGAGCTGAAAGTATTAACATCATTTTCCAGTAGCTACTTAGATCATAATGTTCATCACAGGATTATATCTGTGATATAGAGTCACCCTGTGGTAGGATGGGAGACCAATAAATTTTACAAACAAATGAATATCTGACTACTTAACTATAATAATAATTTCCTGAATAAAAAAAATGCTAAATATCTCTGCTAACAGGATTCTAATTTTAGCAGTCTTGTCGTGATCTTATTCTTAGTTGAATACATAGACACAATCTGAAATAGGATTCAAGATCCATATCTAAACTTCAAATATTCTAATAGCACTTTGCAGATATATTCGTGTGTATATTATGGCAGAAAAAATGGGAGGAAGCTTACAATATATCAGTTCAGAAATAAAGAATCAGAATCTAAAAGGTAAAGGTAAGGTCCTGTCATTTCCAACTCTAGGGGATGGTGCTCATCTCCATTTCTTAGCCAGCATTGTCTGAAAACATTTCTGTGGTTATGTGGCCAGCATGACATATGGAATGCTGTTACCTTCCCCACCATAGTGGTACCTATTTATCTATTTGCATTTGCTTGCTTTTGAACTGCTAGGTTAGCAGGAATTGGGCAAGAATGGCAGCTCACCCCATCACACAGGGCTTTGGTCTCGAATTGCCAACCTTCTGCTTGATAAGCCCAGCATCTTAACTGCTAGGCCACTAAACTTGGTATCTAATTTGTGAGCATTTCACTCTCACATA
This sequence comes from Natrix helvetica, assembly GCF_964273705.1. Taxonomy (NCBI): domain Eukaryota; kingdom Metazoa; phylum Chordata; class Lepidosauria; order Squamata; family Natricidae; genus Natrix; species Natrix helvetica. The sequence goes on along the minus strand of NC_138551.1, from coordinate 35,319,194 downwards.
CATACAAATGCACACACTTGCAGTGTAATTTTTAAGTTTTATTGACAAAATAATAATAGGGATAATGAGAAAGAAAAAATGTCCTACATATCACAGAATTAATTTAGGTGTACCACTTGACAATGGTTAAAGGGACAACATCCACATGTTCCTCTAATGAATAAATAAAAATTCCTACAATGAAATTCCTGTAATACCATGAAGACTGGTACAAACCAATCTCTCCTTACTATTCTGGCGGAAATTCTTTAAAAGTTTATTTTAAAAGTAAGAATATTAAAGTAACTACATTTCATTCATCATTTATGTACTCTAAAATATTTTTCAACTGGATGGTCACTCCCAAGTTGCCTATGAAATCACACATTTGGCTGCTATTTTTTTTTTTGGAAAAAAATTATACTCCCAATATCTGATACGCAACTAGCTTGCATTCTGGATAAATGTGCTATTAAAAGAACACAATGTTTATCATAATTTTAGTTCTTTTATGCAGTAACAAATCATAATGTTAATATCAATGTAAAAAAAAAAATCTGAAGTCCAGAAGACACAGGACTTAAGTTGGGAAAAAGGCCACAAGTATTTGAAAATTAAAGGTACTCAGCTTACTGGCACCCCAGAGCCACAAAATACTGCCTCCTTTTTATAGATATAGATTAAGATTTAATTTTAAAAGAATTATTCCAGGGTCATTGTATACAAATATTAACTGAATATTAATACAAAAGAGATTTTGAAGCATATCTTACACATATATTTCAAGCATCATATCTGAAATTTCTGTCAGGAACTTCCTTAATCTGCAGATAAAAAGAATATGTATGCATGTATGTTTATATTTATATCTTCATATATGAGAATGATACGGTCATATATATTCATCAATACAAAATGATAACCAGAAAATTTCACATCACTTTGTATCAAGCTATCCCAAGGAGAAGAGTTGCTGCCTGAAGAGGAAAAGTGTACAATTCCAAGGGAAAAAATAGACCTGATCACCTTTTGCTGTATTGCCATTATGTTATAGGGAAATATAAGGCAGTAAACAACTTGATGTTCCATATATATGTTCTGCACCAACCCTCATAGTTCTCCAACTAGGCCAGGCTTAAACAAATAAAGAGGGTCAACTTCACACAAAATATTAAAAGTATATGTTTGCTTCCATTACTTAAATGCCATCCATTATCTGGATGTCCAAATGTAAATTAAAATGTGTTTTGTGAATCACTGTAAGAGTCTAGATTAGACAATCAATGCTGCAGTTCCCTAACAGATAAAGTTACTCAGATCTGCTCCAAGTTGGACTGTGACTGGGCAGGTCTGATTGATGTTCCTAGGAACCCATACTGTGCTATTTTCTGGGATGTGTTGAGTCCAACAACAAAGAAAGTGGAAAGGATACTCTGTGCTGTAAATTTGGCCACCTGTTTTTTGGGATCCAGGTACCTCTGGGCTTTTAAAGACAGACATGGAAGTAAACCAATGATTAGGTCCATGCTATGCTGTCGCCGTCTTTACAGAAGCAGCAGCTTTCAATACTGCCAGCCACCCTATTTCCTGGACTGACTCCAGGGATTGAGAATTAGGGCACCATTTTACAGTGAGTCTTTTCTTTTTTAATACATTTACTCATTCATTACAGGACAAAATTGGCAAAGCACCTACATTTAAAAACCCTCCAGAGATATCTGATTATCAAAATAATCTTTAAAGAAAAAAAATAGAGGAAAAATTAGAAGAAAAAAGAAGCTGTGTATTATACTTATCAATTGCCACTGCTTTACAAATGAGCACCATATACTACTATAATATCAGTTAAAATGTTATTGCAAAAATATAACAAAAAATCTCTGCCACAGTAATAATACATGTGTTTTGTTTGGAGTAGGATTTGGTCAATGAACCCTAATCCTCTTAACATCCACATGAAAGCATAGACATATGCCAGTTTGGGATCCACTATCATCACTAGGCTGATGATATTCAATTATACCTTTCAACCCAGGTCAGCCAATTGAAGTCATTAAATTCTGTCCCAGTGCTAGAGGCTATCTAGTTCTGGGGAAATTTCATCTTTAAACTTCCATGCTGTTGGACTCCCCCTTTCAAGAGTAGTATACAATCAGATTGTCTTCTTAGATTCATAGCTGAGATGGCAGCTATGGTCTAGAAGCCCTTTGCATAGCTTCATCTGGTGAACTAGTTTTGCCCTCTCCTGGATTGGAAGACTCCAGGAAGGAGAGCCTTCACTCATGTTCTAATCACTTCATGGCTCCAATACTGTAAAGTACTTTATATGGGGCTGCCTTCGAAAATTATTGAAAACCGCCAACTGGTTCAGAATGCAGCTACGGCTATGCCTCACACTATGCATATGTGATAATCCTGCTCTGCATTCAGTGCTCACAGATCACTTGCCCTTCAAATTGACATAACATGTTGCTTTATATTAATCAGAATGTCTTTATGGTATAGATAAGCATACTTTGTTTCCTAATAGACTGGTCCGAGTCAGCAGAGCAGATTGACATGGCTGGGTTAATTTCTCTTGTTTTATAGCACTGAAAATAAAGACAGTTTTGTTTTGATTCATTAAATGAAATTTAATTAATAACCTTTTGTCAATCTCTCTCTCCATTTAGTAAAGTGAGTATTCCTTATGTATGGATGACAAATACCCAAAAATATATAGAAATGCTAGATGTCCATTTCTTGATTCCTGATCATTAAAGTATATGTGTACACAGAGATATACATACACATACACAAACACATACAAACACACAATAGCAGGGATGAGATCTGAACATGCAGCTTTCTCTCATATGCAAACAGAGCCACTAGAATGAAAAATGAAATGACTGCTGGATAATTTTCAACAATTAGGATTGCTAATTTGATATTTTTAAAATGGATGGATTGCTTTGCAACAATGCAGAGATCATTTCTCAAAGTTAAATTTCACATCCTTTTCTTCAAATAGTGCAAACATTTGCTACAAAAATGAAATTGTTTCTAAATAGATGCTGGAAACTAGAATGCATTATTGGGGGAGTGGGAGAAGAGACCTGCCTAGTAAAAGTTCAATATATCATTTCATTAGTGATTTTCATTTGAATTGTAATCTTCTATGACCATTATCCTACAACAATCATTATCTTAAAACACTGCACTAAAAATCATGTTGGTTTTGAAATTAAAACAATGCACACATGCAGACTACATCTCTAATACAACACTGAGGGAAACCATTAAAAAATAAAAGGCATGATCTTATTCCCATAATGTTAGCTATAAGATATTCCTTTCTGCTAGCTGATTAAAGCAAATTCCATGACTAACTGGATATTAGCACACTGAATGAACAGTTAAAACAAGTAACTGCATATAGTTATGCAGCGTCAATGCTATAGTATCTGTAGCAGTTCTGTGACTTGCATAGGTTGCCTCTCATTAAGAACAAAAACAAAATGGGAGAAACAATTCTGTTGTAGCACACTGGAACATAAGAGAATGGTGCAGGCAAATAATTTAAACTATTTCTGAAAAGATGTTAAACGAACGAGAATTGTTGGATACAGCAATTTGGTTATTATTTCTCAGATATTGGAACATATGTGTCAAAGTTGTGTTGATATTATTTTTGTTTTAATTTTTTCTTTAAAAATTATTCAATGCCATCTATTTTCAGCTCTTTGCTCTTCTCATTCTGAAATTTTAAAAATGCTTTGGTGCACATACAGTAAGAGGAACCATACTTTCTTCATATTCCACATACGGTAATATGTGGTTAATTACTTAGTTGAAAACAGTAATAAGATGCTTGATTTGTTTTTCACAATGAAAAGTGTTCTGTTGTTGATGTTGTTTATTCAGAGGGTTTAGTATTCATCTGTAGATCTCCCAAGTTCAGCTGCAGGAAACCTATTCCAGGATATTTTAAAAGCCATTACTTTTGCCATCCCGCAACACTGTTTATACTTGGAACCAACAAACAAGCAATTAAAACACATCACAGAAGAATTGTGTTATGACATTTTAAGATCAAAAAGCATACTGCTGAATTCACTTCCATCTGTGCCAGTATAAACATCTTTTATGGCTCACCAGTGATTATTATGGATCAAAGATAACGTGGTAGGGCAAAAGGCTGAAGTTCCAATCAAGACAACTGTGATGGTAACAAAGCTTGGAACAGAATCATAGTTGTAATTTTGACAAAATATGCAGTAAAAGAAATATTTTTAAAAAGTGGTTGCTACAATCATGTCCCTTAAAACACATAGCTCAAAAAAAGTCCAATATAGGGAGAGAAAAAACCCTTGGTTTTTTCTGCTTCGCTCTGCAGACTTGAGCTACAAACAACTCCATTTAATGCTTTTCTTGTAGTGCAACAGGTTTATAGAAATTCTACCTAGCTTATGACTTAGGAATTGCTGGTCCTGCAATCTTTCTTGGTGCAAACTTTCTTAACAGTGACAAGCACGCACACACACACACACACATACACACACACACACTGTCTGTCTGTATCTCTATCTGTCTGTCTCTGTCTCTCTCCAGGTTAGCAGAGCGTCATTTGTTTCATGCCCACAGTGCTTTTCAAACATTATCTAATTAATCCTCATAGCAATCCTTTGAGGTATTACTACATGTATGTAAGGAAGCTTGCCCAGGGCCACAAAACTTTTCCCTAGCACATTCAGAATTAAGACTGCAGAGGTTTCCATTCTCAGCTCCTAAATGTAAGGCCGCACCTCTTTTTCATATGCAGCATACACGCTAGTGCAATCACACACACAGAGGACTTCTTTCTTTGCCACTGCAATTGTCTGAAGGTTAAACAAGTAGGGCAGTAGAGCACTAACAGACACTTCTCAAAATTCCAGCCAGAAGTAGATTAAGAGATTTCATAGAGAAAACACCCACATTACAACTAGTAAAATAACAACAACAAAAACATCAAGCCTGGACATGTTACAGACTTACTATGCTTCAGGGTGTTCCATTATACACTGCCTTATTTCCAAAGGAACTTTTAAATTATAAAACCAAGATATGTAACAATCTATTCAGTGTCCCATTATCGGGACTTTTAACTGGCCATGTTTTGCAGTTGTTCTTTGGGCAACTGGCACCATAATCAAGATCAAATGTTTTTCAAAGGTTACTGCACAGCAAAATGTGGAGGCAAGAGATGTTTTAGACTGTTATGTGCTCATGAGCTCATACACTTTTCTGTAATTAACAATTGGAGCCCAAAATCCAAAACAATTTCTCCCTCGACAAGTAACAACAGTTTTTAAAGACATTTTTGAACTATGCTTGTAGCATAACAGTAAACAAAGACTGTCTTCTAATCCTTACCTTCTTTAACTAGAATGAACACTTTTCCACATCCTTCTTTTAAACCAAGTGACACATGCTGATTCATTACCAACCTATTAATTAACGTGCTATCAAATAAAAAGGATAGTACACAGCAAACAGGACAGACTAAAGGCAACGTGGGTAACAGCCCATTATATAATCTGTGCTGACAGAATATGACCTAGCCATGGTCAGTCATTAGGTGTAACACAAATGATTCAACTCATCCTACTTCATAAGAGCATCATGCTTCCCATCCCAAACCTAAGAACTAGTGATTAACTTATGATATGCTCACCTTGTCTCTGGTTTCTACTGGATGTCCTCCTGCTTGTGGAAGCTAATGCTGGCATATGCACTTAATTCATCACTCAAGTGGTTACTCCCACAAGGCTGCTTTGGAGATTTAGGTGGCTGATGCTGCTGAGATTGTTGCTTGACTCCTAGCAGACCAGTAGTCTCCTGAGGGTGGAGGTTGCGATGGTGATGTTGGCTGTGGTTAAAATCCTTCACTAAGTCCAGGTCAATGTAATTCAGCCCATTCTCAAAGCCTCCCCCAGTTCCGCTAGCTGCTTGCTCCCTCCGTGATGCTGTACCAAGACCCAAAGAAGCAACTCCCAGTGCCCCAGGTGCAGGCTTGAGCCAGACATTTTCAAAGGAGGCTGAACTGTGATGTTTTGGATCGTCAGGACCTCCTCCTGGTCCATGGAGTAGAGCTGAAGCTCCAAGACTACTACTTGGAGTGACAGAAGAAGCAAACGTCTCAGAACTATGGCGGCGCCGACCTCCTTGGGGGTCGGCACGGATCACTTTGGCACTCTGGGTGCTGCGATTGGGACCAAGACTGACATGTGTAAAGGCGCTGTTTGCACCTGGGCCCCCAATCATAGATGAGGAGCAGGAATGGGGTAAAATCTCAGCCAGATTGCTTGGATGAGCCTGAGAAGGCGGAGAAGGCAGCTGCATGGGTGGTGGGCTTTTCTCAGAATAACTCAGTAGGAGGGCTGGGGAGGAAGGTGATGGGGTGTGGGCACAGACTACATACGGTGCTCCACCACTCAACTGCATGCTCATATAGTCCCGGTTGCCACTGTGGGTGGTCCCACTCCGGCTTGACTGCATGGAGGCCAAGCTGGCTGGGCAAGCAGTTCCCCAATCCATATTCATATACTCCTCTGAACAGGAGCCAGTCTCTCCGTAGGATAAAGGTGAGGGGAAGACTGGTTGCTTAAACTCAATGTTCACATACTCTCCGGGGCTCTTGGGCTCTGGGAGCTGTTCCCGAGTACGAGGCAAGGTGCTGGCCTTTGGGCCATCCAGGGATAAACAAGTAGGTCTGGCCAGATGATTCTTGGTCCGCACAGCTGTGTCCACAGTACAAGCAGCAGGCTGCAATGGCTGTGTTTTAATGGGAAGAGAATATCCACCACCCTCTTGTCCCCCAGGGCAGCCAAGGCTATCACTACTAGTAGAGGAAGAAGAATCCTCAGCAGCGGCATAGAGCAAGCGGCCAGAGCTGAAGGACATATGCATCTGGGCGTTTTCTTCTTTGCCTGTCTTGCGTTGGTTGTGCTTGAAGGAACGTGGCAAGGAGAAATAGGAATAGATGGGTTTATGTTGGGACTGGGCAGACCCATGCACTAGTGGTTCTTCTGGCCCTGGAGGTCCTGGGCTGGTAAAGTAACAGTCTGGAGGAGTGCTGGTAGCAGAACCACTGGCTGGAGACATATTAATATAATCACTGCCTCCACTTGGCAACTTGCCCTCATTACTCTCGACTGAGAGTTTTGTATGATTACTAGTCCCATTTATCCATAGCTTGCTGTAGCCAGTGGGACCACTGTCTGGAGAACAACTGCCACTGGGAGACATCATCATGTAGCCATTTGAGTCCACCATGGCCTGCACATGGCGACCTCCTCTCCCAGGATTGATGATCTGTTGTGGAGCAGACACACTCTTGGGGCTCATGGGCATGTAATCCCCACCTTTGGATGTACTACCTCCACTGGGCATAGGTGCCACTCCTGGCAACATTGGCATGTAGCCGTCATCAGAGTTGGTCCGGTGGTGGTTTCCCTCCACCTGGTGCATCTCTAGACACTCTTCGGGGTAAGACTGGGTTGGCACAAAGGCAGAATGTCGATAAGAAGAAAACTTGTTGCCACTACAGGAATACGAGGGAAGCATCTCAGTATACTCTTCAATGGAGGTCACGGAGGACTGGGAAGGAGTCTTCTGATGGGAGATGGTAGGAGAGGTTCCAGCAGAATGTGTCCGCTTTCTGAAGCCTTTTTCCAAATCACCTACATCCTCATTTCCAAGCCGGAGGCAACATGGGACAGCAGGGTAGCGACTTTGCTGCTGCAGATGGCAGGTACGGGTGGCAAAATGACCATTAGAAGTTGTGATACTGCAGCAGGATGAGGCAGCCTTTCCCCCCATACATATATAGTTGCTAAGTTCCTCATCTCCCCGGGCAGGAGGGGTGTGTCCCAGGGAATCAGGGGTAACACTACGAAATGAGCTGCGAAAGTCACAGGGGCTTGATTCATATTCATCAGAGGAGATGAAACCTCCATCACTGGGAGAGCCAGAGACTGAGGCACTGGATCGACGAGGGAAAAGACAGTCTGAAGTTGACCCATGGCCACTGGTACTGCTGGATGACAGGCTGACTGGACTAGTGGCTGAAGGGGAACAGCGTGAGGAAGGCATTGGGATGGAGCGACTGTGGTTGAGAGGGGGGTGAAGCCTGGAGCTGCCACGGTGCCTATGTGAGTGGGTTCGGTTGGCACTTGGACTCATCGGACTTCCATCCACCGAAGCTGGTCTGGACATGGTACCTTCGCCATCGCTAGAGGCTCTGACACGGAAAGAGCTGGGTCTGCCCCCAATCCCTCCTCCCACGCCACTGCCAGCAGGAGAAGTGGCAGTTATGCTCTCAGTCCTGGACCTACGAGTAAGTCCCACCTGGCTGGGGGGTGGGTTGTTGACATGATGCCTGCTGCGGAGAGGCACAGATATGGGATTGGAGCAATTGGAAGACGACTGGCTTTTGCTCCGAGGCCGAAATTCCTCACTCATTGCCCGCATAGCCTCCAAGATGGTCTCATGCATATTCTGTGCTACTACCGAGTCGTCTACCTGCATCCAGAACTCACCTGGTCCTGTGACAGCAGAGCGCCCCACCTCAATGAAAAAAAAATTCTCCGAATGGCCACACCGCCGGATGTTGAGCAGCTGCAACACAACAGCTGCCGCATCGGAATTTAGCTTGACAAAACTGATGGTCTTGTTGGTTAGGCACAGGCGGTAGATTCCAATCAGGTTCTTGGTTTGCCCCAAGCCCTTTGGTTTCAGGATCACTTGCCAGACCTCTTTGAAAGCTGGGCCAGGAGCCGTATCGCCATAGCTATCCTCCCCTGCCTCTCCCATTCCCAAAGTCCCACCTCCCACTGTCACATCTCTGTGGTGGTGGTGGTGGTGGTGATGGTGCTGCTGATGGTGGTGGTGGTGATGGCTCTTGGCACGGTTGTGCAACTGCAGCAGTGCCTGGTACCAGCTTTCTTGCTCAAGCTCATTGTCAGCAGCAATGGCAAAGTGCTCGTCCTTGGTGTAGAGAGCCACCAGATGTTTATTTTTGGAATCTGCCCTCTTGTTTATGTTGAAGCAGCTCTCCAGAGGAATGGAGCGCTTGGGAGCCCCTGATTTGTGCCTCCATTTCTTTTCATTCTCATAGTACTCCAGCCGGGCGGGTCCCAACTCACTGGCTGCTCTCAGCACGAAGAAGCGCTTATGCATGCTCTTGGGCTTGCGCAAGTAACCCACCTTCCTGACATCGGAAAAGAAGCCCTCATTATTATCTGTGGGGCTAGCCATGCTGGAGAGAGAGAGAGAAAAAAAAAACAAGGTACAGCAATTCCTGCTGCAAAGAGCAGCTTCGGAAAGAAACAACAAAACAGAAATCCACGCAGCAGCAGCAGCAAATCCCCTCCTTCACTCCAAAATAAAAATAAAAACGACGCAGAAAGATAGTTCTGGAAATCCTTTCCAAAAACAGAGCGGCGGAGGAAAGAGTGGCAGGGAGAGAACAGCTGTTCAGTGGCCAGAGCCTCCTCCCAGCTCCAGGAGCAGGGCTTGGGTGGCAGTTTTTATTCCCAAATCACCCTCGGCAGGAGAAATGCAGCTTTCAAAAGTCTAGTTTCGATGTCGCCCCAAGAGAAACTGGTCCGAGAAGCCGACGACGAGCAGAGGAAAGCGGGCATCGTTTCATCCATGCGGGGTGGAAATTCCTCCAGCGCCAGAAGCAGGATGGGGTTCCCCCGCCTCTTCTCCCATATAGCCCTTTCCTTCTTCTCAAGTGATCCCTCCGAGAGATTTCCAGGAGCCGATTAAAATATACTCCCCAGCAGGAGAGACACGGGGCAGGGCAGAGGAGAGCTTGTTTTGCAAGAGGAGGTGGGGGGGGGAGAGAAACGTGGGACGCCTGAGGGACAGCAGCAATCCCTTTGAAATAACAACAGCGATAATGGCAATATAATAATGGCAGTAAGAAGAAACCAGCTAGTCAACGCCACCACGGAAGCCACCGGGTTTTCTTCCTCGCCCAAAATGCCAAATAAAAATATCCTTCGCGGGAACCACGGCGGCGGGGTGGAGAACTCCGACGAGCAAACAAACACATCAATATCCCAAATCAGCGTCGCGATGGCAGGCGCTTCTTCTTGTCCAGCCCGCGCAGGAGAAGAGAGCGAGCGACCTCATTCAGTCCCGTCTGGTTAGGCAGAAAAAGTGTCATTTCCACACCAAATACACGCAGGCGGCTGCAGCAGGGTCGAGCGCAAAGCAGACGGAGCGGAGAAGCTGCCCGAGGAGCGAAGGAGGCGGAGGCACATTTTCGCGGCGGCGGCGACTTCCACCTCCTCCTCCTTTTCTTCATTCCAGTCGGAGAAGTCTCGGAAGGCAATATCGGTGGCAGTGAAGTCCCTCCGTCCTGCACCACCTTCCCCTCCTCGTGAGCTTCACAACGGAGGAGGGGAAAAAAAAAAACAGCGCTGCCAGGCAGAAACGGGCACCGCCGGATGGCCGGACGCGGGGTTTAGCGCTTGCGGTCCTTTGACCGTGGACGGCGAGGTGCTCCTGCCGCAGGACTCGCAGCTCCGCGGACTTTTATTGAAAAGCCCCCGAAACCAAAACAATCGGCTGCGTCTGCGTTTATGAGGCCAGCCCCCTCCAGCCGCCGACACTCCGTCTCACTCCGAGGAGAAAAACACGTGACGGCGCCAATGCGTGGACCATCCCCATCTCCAGCCCGCGAGAAGGGCTCCCGGCAGCCTAGCTTAGTAGTGCGGCATTCCAATCCGCCCTCGCCTGCCCGCCTGCCGCGGCTTTCATTCAGCACCGCAGCGAAGGCGCTTACCTTTGGGCGTCGATCCCTTCGCAGCCCCGAGGGGGTCGTTCTCCGATTGGAGTACCTACCTGTCCTTCAAACCATCTAAAGCTGTGGGAAACCGTAGGGGAAGCACCCATGCTTGGTTGAGAAGCACGGAGTGTAGTATTTTATTTTTTTTTAGCGGAGAGGGAAAAAGAGGGAGGGAAGGAGGAGACGCCATTCAGTCGTGTTATTTACAAACGAATGGGTTGCGAATTGCTCGACCGCTCTCTGCCGAGCAGTCGCTGTGATTTAAGCAGAGACAGAGGCCTCTGCGTTGCTATTTCTTCCGTTCTTGCCTCAACCTCTTTACCGTTTGCATTATTAATAAATCTTACAAATCTCTTACATGCATTGTTTTAAGCCGCTCTTTATCTTGACGAGGAACAGAATGGTGCACAAAGGGCTTGGACAAACTTACCATGCCAAATACAGCAATATAGTACCCGTTAAAGACAAGTTGGGAAAGCAATGAGGAAACGATAAGACAAATCCATAATCCACAACTGTCCAATTATTTTATTAGGATTGATTACATGCTACAGGAGAATAACAAGCTTTCAAGTTAAAGAATATCTTTCAACAACATAAGTAATACAATTCCATACTGAGTAAAACAAAATATTATCCTGCAGACATTTACAATAGAAAGCAATCTATTTTAAATGCTGGATATTTAAACAAACCACCACAATCTGTAAATTAAAGCATTTTTAACAAGCCTTCATCAATTTTAGTTTTTACTACTTACTTATTTCCAACCATAGGAAAGACAAACTTCATGATGTATTGAAGCCTGTAAGTCTTCCTGGAAATAAATTTTACAGGTCTCATTTCTAAATATATGTGTTTAGTAGGATTAAGCTGATTCTTTCAAGAGGCAGGACCAGAAAAGATGACCAGAAAACGTAAACAGAAAGGGAATCCTAGATCATGATTGTTAAAATACTAATTTCAATAGGAAAAAAGGCAAATATCTTCATTTTGGGATCATACATTCTAAAGTATTTCATTTGTAGCAAAGGACATATGACTTAATGAAGCACTTTGATTTCCTTCTATAGACTTATTTCTAAATAAATAAACGTATGTATTAATAAACTTATTCATTATTTCCAGATGCAGTTTTTAATCAATCTGTAAAAAAAAATGAATGTTCAGATGATAACTTTCAATTGGCAGGGCTTTTTTTTTTAATTTCCCCTCTTTTCCCACATCCCCCCCCCTCCCCAGAAACATTCAGTTACAGGAATAACAATGTTTCACAATATCTTTTCATTGGTACTGCTGGGAACCAACTCTTTGGAAGCACTTTAAATACAATGTGTTCCTGTTGTTCAGTTATGTCTGACTTTGTGACCTGATGTACAACATTTTGCAAGAATTGTGTCACTAACTCTTTTGTTGAGATCATGTAGCAGGTTCATGCCACTGCTATTAGTGAGACTAGTACTATCTAGATATCTCACACTATTTAGTACTGACCCTTTTAATCCTGGTTAAAATGGATCAAATGGGACAGGACAGGTCTGTTAACATGCTATTTTATAGATATGTGAAATTTCAATGTTCAGGAGCAGTGTGCAACTCAGCTCTCTACAATCTAGAGTTTTCTGTGAGATGAAGCTACATTTTGCTAAGACCCAACCACTAGGCTGGCTATGAGCTCTGTGGTTTGAGAAGGAACCAGGTTCAAGAAAGCACAAGGACAGCAATTGATTTTTGCTTCAGAGTTTACCATGTTCTTCTGCAGATATGCTTGTACAGAACACTTAGTTTTAATCATCAGAAATAAAATAAACTGCAATAACAACTACAACTTTGGGAATATTTCTCACAGAACAGTTGTGGTAATGGTTGATTTGTTGAAATCAGAGAATATTTCAGTAGTTTATTCAGTAGGTTATTCAGCTACCTTAAGTAGTAAGTAAGTTTAAGTGTAAGTGCAGTTTCTCCAATTTCACTCTTGACTTTCTCTTTCACTTCTAATATCAGAAGAAGAAAAATAATAAAGTGAAGTACCAATTTCTTTCTTTCATTGCTACATATGCTCACTATGATGTTTTGTAACAAACAGCCTTTACTAATACATTTTTTTAGATCAGTACATCCTTCAGGAAAATGATACAGGCATTAAATCTTCTCTTCATTAGATACTTTCCCATGTGGCAAAAACACAATTCTTAATTCTGTGTGTTGAATATAGCAGTTGATCTGATGGCTAGAAACACGGGCTGAGGACCAATTAGCAGAGTTTGTTATATCTGCAAGAATTAACATACAATTCACTTCTTTGTGAAAGGTTTGAAACAAGAACATGTAATATTTATATGTAGTCCATTACTGCCAATTTCATCATTAGTATTTACATGCCATAGTTTGTTGTAATATCTTTAAAGCTAAATTATTTCATGTTTCATTGAGTGGTGTGGTGATTACCATAAGATTAACACTAATGACAATAACTAATATTGTTGACTAAAACATTAATAAATAGGATAAAAATGTTAGGAGTTAATCTTGAAGCAAAATATTCAGTCATTTTTTTAAAATAATGAGTCTAGGATATCAGTGAGGATGATGTTGTGAAAAGTTGTTTTCCTTGAGAAACATGTAGTAATACCTATATTTTTCCTCTGTGAAATTACATTATGAAAACATTATATTTCACATATTTTTTAAAAAATAATAGACCGAAATAAGAAGTACCAAAAGATTATTATGGTTTAATAACTTAAAATATAAAAAGCATTTGCTTTCTGTATATGCATTCCAAAATTCTGTACATTCCCCTGTAGATGTGAAAGATATAATATAAATTAAATTTAAGATCATAGTAAATAATACAGATAAACTATCAAAAACCATTGCACATGTTCTCAAACAGCTTCTCAGTAGTTTTTGATGAATGAAATTAGTTCACTGACATGCTTAATACTGAGCTCTAATTACCACTTGATAGACTCACTTCTTTGGTTATTTTAGAGAAAGTTCCATTTATGTCTACAGGATTAAATATTGTGCCATTCAGTAATACAAAAGACAGAGTTCAGGTGAACACAATCTAACATATTCTATTACATTAAAAAAAATTAGCATCAAGAATGCAATCTTTTAAGGTGTATACCATCTTTCTCTCAAAGGCTTAGAATGGTGTTCACAGTTCTTCCTACTCCATCTTGATCCCTATAATAATAGGTCTGTGAAATTCTATTATTATAGGGACAATGGCTGATCTGAAGTTAATCAGAGCTAGGAGTTCGCATATTCTTAATTAGCCAATTCTTCATTAACTTTACAAACATAGCAGTCTAGGAATTTTTCAAGTATTCTACAGACTTGCATATTTCTATTATAATACTGTACAAATAGCTTGTTTCTAAATTAAGGTATTAAACTAGGACTGTGGGGAGAAACCAGGTTCAAATCCTCAAAGATATACAGAGATAACTATGTGACTTTTCTCAAGTTAACATAACTTCAGAAGGTGAGAAATCTGCACTTTCATCGCCTTTCGCTTGGGTAAAATACAATAGTAAAAAAATCAGCAATAATGCCTGAATTAAGCATTTGATTAGTGATGGGATATTGATATGAGTGTTTGCTTGTGTGTGTGTGTGTGCGTGTGTGTGTGTGTGTGTGTGCATATATGATTAGACATTCTGTAGCACAAAACAGAACTGAAATTCTTTCATGTTTCTCTATAAAGGATTCAAAATGAATCACAATAGAGAAGAAAAAATATTTTGCCAATTCTTTTTACAGTATTGTTTACAGCCCCTGCTTTATTCCTTCACTTTAAATAACTTATTATGAAATAATCTCAGATAATCAGGGATAATGTAAAGACTGCAATGACACTCTTGAGAACAAATGTAGTTGAGTTATAGAGAGGGTAATGTTTCCAAGTCAGGTATGAGACCTTTTCCTCTGATAAAGCAGCACCATTTTACAAACAAGCCCTCCTACTCCTAGGAATTTGTTTTCTAAATGCCTGCAAACCACTTAAACCGTGACTTTAAAAATTGGATTATGAAGTTTTCCTCTCCACTGTAAGCTTTTTGTATGTGTATTTACTGACATTCCCCCCTCCTGTTTATAAGAAATAAAGTCACATTAATATGTTTTAAAATAAAAAATAAGTTACATTATTTTAAATGTGGAACATAATTCTTTGGTATACATCTACATCAAGAATCCAAAAATGGGGAATATATTGCTCAATTCTGCCATCTGTAGGACATTTGTTTGAGGTTTCTGAATGCAGTATTTATACTGCAAAGGTACTTAATCACAGGAACTCAAAATGTTTGTTCACCTACTTTGTACAATGTGATAAGTGTGATCCTCCTGAATTAAAGAAATAAAGAAGATAGATTTTGGTCATTTTATTTCTATCTACTGTCATTTTCTGATCAATAGCTATCAGATAGACAATGTCACTCTTTTCAGTCGCTTTGATCATTTGCGTACAAGATGATGGACTGGATATGGGTGTGTTTTGGTAACTGAATAAAAATTGTAGAATACACACAAACACACAGATTGATTTGATAGATGCAAATCTTTCATATTTTCCTTTTCTTGGTCAGATTACTAATCCAAGCATTTAACACAGGTTTAGTACAGGTTGTCCTCAATTTACAACAGTTCATTTAGTGACCCTTCAAAGTTACAACGGTACTGAAAAAAGTGGGCCATTTTTCACACTCATGACCGTTGTTGCAGCATCCCTACTGTCCCAGGATTTACCTTTGGATGCTTGACAGCTGATTCGTATTTATGATGGTTGCAGTGTCCTGGGGTCATGTGACCACCTTTTGCAACCTTCTGACAAGCAAAGTCAATGGGGAAGCCAGATTCACTTAGCAACTGTGTTACTAATTTAACAACTTCAGTGATTCACTTAACAGATGTAGCAATAAAAGTGGTCAAAATTCACTTAACAAATTTCTCACTTAACATGAATTTTGGACTCAATTGTGATCATAAATTGAGGAATACCTGTATTTGCATCCACTGGAAATTCATCCATCCATGTCTATCCTTCTGCAAAGTGTTTCCCTTCTTTCTATTGAAAGACATAGCTGTACTATTTAAAATGCAGCAAATATAATTGCAAGGTGGAAACCATGCTCATAGCCCTAAAATCTACTAGCAGTTACCTTTATTTTTTTCATATAATAAATTAATGAAAAGTAAATACCATTAATATGTTATTGTTGCTGATCCATGTTGCATATTCTGAAATGATCACCAGCAGTCAGGACAAGTGAACAGATATACTTAAAAACACACATACAAACAAATATAATAGTGTCCAAAAATGAAGTTTACATAAAACATAAAAGTTTAGAAGAAGGCAACTCTAAAGTTGTATTGTATTTATTTTTATTTTCAATTACAATAAAAATTTGGTAAATCAAGATAATGGAAAGAACTCTTTAGGAGTATGAAAGGAATTATAATTAGAGGTGAAAATGCATTTTTTTAAAAAAAATAATTTTAAAAAGATCATACATTTTTCTATATTTCTTAATGATAAGCATATTTTAATAAGCCCTGGAAAGTAACATATTTACTCATTAATAACTTAAGCATACCTATTAAGAAATATGTAACAATAGTTAAAGAAATGAATGGAAAATTGGATTACTGAGCACAATCAACCTATTATTTTGAAGAGATAAGAATCCTAGTAATGTCTTTCCAACAAAATGTCTACTTTTCACTTTCATTTGATTTGCACAATAGTGAATATTATTGAATGCAAGATGGATCAGGATCTCATATGCAATTTCCATCCCATGGGCTAACTTCAAAAGCCTCATTTCAGGCTCTGTTTAGAGTTCTCTATCTCTTCTTGGCAGCCTGTTTCTTGGGAGAGAGATGTTGGTATAGAAAAGGGAGGGGAATCCCTAAGGTGCTTTACAACTTTTAGCTGTAATTACCACCAGCAGTGTGGTTTTCTCTATCCTGAGATTATTCTGAGAAAATGCAAGTGTTGACAAGGGGAAGATAGTAGTAATTCAATAGTAGTGAACGCTGTGGTTTAGACATGTGTTCTGTGCATAGTTCATATGAACTGCCCACTATCATGTTCCTACAAAAAAAATCACCTTTTATTTATGTTTGTTTGCTGGCATGGTAACATAACTAGATAGCAAGGAATATTAGTTCATCTGAAGAATATCTCCTTCATGACAAAGTATGAAGATAGAACATTGGGAAACCCCTAATATAGCAAGCTAAACAGAAAAACACCAGACTCATAAACTGGAGGTTTTTCATTATAGGGTAAGAATGTAATCTTAATCTAGAAATGGTTTGCGCTTATGACAAATACAATTAATTTCTTGGGTAAGAAATCAGTGGCTTCATTTTTTCAGAATTTCCCCTGGCAACACATATTAAACCATCCAGTGAAAGTCCTTGCTCACAGAGTGTCAATGTATAATCAACATGCAGATTTTTTTAAAAAAATATTGCGCTTCCTTTCATGCAGCACCTCAACCAAGACCATGGCTTTGCATGCAGAACAGCTTAAGTTTAGCTGCTGGCATCTACATTAAAGGACTAGATGGTAGAGGATGGAGTACAAGGTCTGACAAGCTGGAAGCCAATGGCAATAATGCTATAGTCTTAGTACAAGTCAGCCAAGTTTTCTAATATTAAATGAGGGTGCATTAACAGGGTGGAGTGCATGCTTTCCAGTTTAATCATTGACATATCTATTTAAACAAAATATTGTTCATGATATTAACAAAGAAATATTACAATACTCTTAAGAGTCTTTGCCAATCTAAGCAGACAATAGTGTGCTTCCTGGATGAATAATATGATATGCTATAAGGAAGGTTTGTATGTCCTGGATGAATAGTATGATATGCTATAAGGAAGGTTTGTATGTCCATAAATTATGCTTAGTGATTAATAAAATGGGTTTAAAGGAAACAGATGGCAGGATCTCTCAAGTATCATTCATTGAGAGAATATTGTATTCCCATTTTCATAATTCAAAACCTGTCATCTCTCTTCAGCTTGGCTTGTCATGGGGATTAGGGCAAGAAGCACACAAATTTCTAATTGCAGATTGCCATATGAATTCTGCTACAAAAAGATTCATTCATTAATATATGAGCAAGTGTTCATGTCATGCATGGCTAATGTCATTATGTAGTCCTAATCTATACTTCACTGTATGATAGGGTTAAGTGCAATGAATTATATTAGTTCCTTGTTTATTATTAGTCTTTTCATCTTTGGAAATGGAACCAAGGAAAATTAGCATCAACATACCATGCCAAAATGTATAGCAGAAATAACTACGGTATATGCAGAAGCACATACACATTCACATATAGTGTATGAATTTTGGCAGTTAAAGAGATGGATAAATCTAGCCAACTCTAACAAATTCACAGTTGAATGAAGCCTAGAATCAAATTAACTGTTGAACTGAAATGTAGATTACATATCACTGTGATTACCAACACTGGATAGAATATGGGTTCCCAGTATTGTGCCTGGAATGACAATGTATTTGCTGATTAATTCTTTGGCACTTACCAAGTCCCCATCCAACTTGATTTTATTGTTTTAATAGTTTTTAATTAAACAAACTGGGAGGCCAGCATGATGCCAAACAAGGTACTGCCTTCAAATCTAACCTATCTTCCCAGCAATGTTCTACCACCCGATTTCAAGTCCCAAAGACAAAGGGTGTCTGATCTAATGACATTCATTTACAAAACAAATGGCAAGAGGTGGAGTCCTTTGTGCAAAGAAATTCACCCTCATTTCCTGCCTTATAATTTGAACATTGCAGACAACTATGTGTTAACTTATTCTTTAAGATGGCAGCTAGATGTTCTTTCAACTTCTTGCTACACTTTCCTCTGTTTTCTTATCCATACAGATTCTTAGTGGATTCGGGATAATAGCAACTTTGTTAAGATTAGTTCTAAGGAGTTTATACACAACATATAGCCTTAACAGAAAAGGCAAGCATACATCCCTTCAGTGACTGGAAAAGCATTGAGTATTATCAGCACCCTTGGTTAACAGGTCTTTCCCAGGCCTTGGTCTACACTAAGTTAGGAAAAAGAATCACCTCTTTCTGCCTTTTGTATCTTTTCATTTCATACAAGATTTACATTCCACTTTCCAGCTTTAGCCTGGTGTAAAACATTAGGGCCTGCGTACTAAAGCAACTATGCCAAATATAAACAAAAGAAGTAAGAAGCTTCTGCAGCTTCACTAAAGGGATCTGTTCAATTTCTAATAACATACAATTCCCCAATCTGGCTGAAATCATTTTAGAATATTAATATGGACTGAGGAATAAGTAATAAAGATGTTTATATATTTAATTGGATATTTTTTAAAAAAAATCTTGATTTGAGATTGAATTTAAGCAATTGAACATTTGGGCTTTTGACATTTAAATGTATGTTCAGTTGAAAAAGAATCTTGTTCCTCAGCAGCGTATGTATTGCTGAAAAGTACAGTACAAAATACTTACCTAGAACTGCATAAATATGAAGTAGCTGTTCATTCAGCACTCCTTGACTCATCTAGCAGATAATGTAATCATGTCACTGTTTATGGAGATTCTCAGTCATCCAGGTCATGATTGTCCCAAAGGTGATTTTTCAAGAGACTACTGGATTTTCTGGTTTTTTTTTCTTTGAAGACATTTCACTTCTTATCCAAGAAGCTTCTTCAGCTCTGGCTGGATGGTGGGGAATAGCCAG
Source organism: Natrix helvetica (assembly GCF_964273705.1). Classification (NCBI taxonomy): domain Eukaryota; kingdom Metazoa; phylum Chordata; class Lepidosauria; order Squamata; family Natricidae; genus Natrix; species Natrix helvetica. Next base: position 35,299,625 of record NC_138551.1, on the reverse strand, counting down.
CTGGTCATTTGCATTGTAGAGAGACCTTGTGGCTACCTGAAGGTTTATTGGTGTCATCAGGGTCACCTGAGTAGTGCAAATGAGTGTAGAGCCTTCTTTGAACTGTTGAAAGGATTATGTTGTAGACTGGAGATAGATGATGTGGCATCCTTCCAAGTGGCCTCAATGACTCTCTAAAAGAATGCAAATGACCAGCTGTCTGAAAGAAGTATAAATCCTTCCATTCTCCACCATCCATCCGGAGCTGAAGTTCTTTTTGGAGGAGAAGCAAAACGTCTTCAAAGAAAAACCAGAAAGTCCAGTTGCCTCTTGAAAAAGCACCTTTGGAATAATCATGTCACTACTGAACTTTTAATCATTTTATTTCAGCAATGTTGGTTCATATCTCTGTCTGTGCATTTGTATCTGGGCATCTTATTATTAGACAGCACTATAGACATATAAATTCATGTGTACATAAGTACAACTTCTGCCTGCATGTCAGATTATCAGGGGGGGGGTAAAAGTACAATAATATTTGGATTAGTTCACTTTCTGTTAATCCTTCCTTCTCTGAAGATTCCATGTCTTATTATATTGGAAAAAGCAGCAGGAAACCCCTATAATAATTCTTTCATATTAACTATAGTAACATTGCTCTGCAGCCATCTGTCAGCTCTTAGAGATGTCTAATAACTTCTTCCCTGCTGTCTCATAAATGTTTAGCTTCACCAGAGACTTGCCTATGCCACATAGGAAGGCAACCAGCATTCTAGGAGTCCGGTGGTGCAGTGGTTAAAGTGCACTATTGCAGGCAAACTGCCTACAGCCTAGAGTTCGAGCCTGAAAGGTCTCAAGATTGACTAAGCTTTCTATCTTTCGAAGGTTGGTAAAATGAGGACCTACTGTAGATTTTTTTAGGGGAAATGTGTACATAATTATTTACATTGTAGACCACCTGAAGAGTGCTATAAAGTGCTATGGGGCAGTATATAAGCCTTAATGCTATTGTTAAATGCTATTCTCCAGCTGCTGGGTTTGTAGAAAAAGTGACTTTCAGGTATGCTGGTTATCCACAGTTGAAGAGCTAAATCTTAATGGACTTTGAGTGGCCGTCCTGGGTTCTTCTCACTGGTGTGAAATCTTTGCTGGCTTTTACAGTCCGGGAATGAAACAGCTTTCTATCCTGAACTTCTTCAACCTCAGTTCCAGATGGCTCTTTCAATTTACTCCTACACATACATTAAATACATATCCAGCAATGGAGAAGGAGCCATTTAATGAGTGTTTAAAAATTAAGCCCTGATCTACATTGGAAGCATGACCGTGTACTTTTTGAAATTCAGCTTTAAGTATGCTAAGTGTATAAAACAGTAATTTTTTAAAGACTTAAAAATCTTTTATTAAATCACTACTATGGAATAATTATTTTCAGTGTACTTTGGGAATTAAATGGAGGAATAAAGAGAGAGAGCAGAACCTTTTTTAAAAACCCTCTTTCATCCCCATTGAAGCTCATTTAGTCTACAAAATGATTCAAAATCTGAAGGTAAGAATTCAAATAATAAAGGTAAAGGTTTCCCTCACACATATGTGCTAGTCATTCCTGACTCTAGGGGGTGGTGCTCATCTCCATTTCAAAGCCAAAGAGCCAGCATTGTCCAAAGACATCTCTGTGATCATGTGGCCAGCATGACTAAATGCTGAAGGTGCACAGAACACTGTTACCTTCCCACCAAAGGTGGCCCCTATTTTTCTACTTTTTACATGCTTTTGAACTCCTAGGTTAGCAGAAGCTGGGACAAATAATGGAAGCTCACTCCATTACGAGGTGCTAGGGATTCGAACTGCTAAACTGCTGACCTTTCTGATCGAGAAGCTCAGCGTCTTAGCCACTGAGCCACTGTATCCCTATTCAAACAATAGAAAGCTTTTTTTTTAAAAAAAAACAATGCTCTCTATTTGTGAATGTGTTTCGGAGTAAAGAAGTAAGTCTTTAAAGAAGTTGGTGTGAGTCTCCTACATGTGAAATGTGTGAATGCTGTAGGCTCAGAATGTGGCTGAGAGTGTAGAGAATTGCTTGTGTTTCTGGCCTCAAAGTCTCCATTTGTCATAGATGGGAGTTCTTTTGGAAGTTATACTTTGCAGCAGCATCTGTTTGCCTTTCCACTGTTTACATACTTGTTATTATGTCATTATGGCAAGTCCACACACAGTTACTCTTTGGATTTGGCATTTCTTACATTCTGCAATTCAATTCTTGCTTGTACTGTAAATAACAAAACACATGCTAAGAACATATTGTAAGATAAGATCTGTTTAAAAATGCATACTTTTGAATAAAGTACATTTAAAAATGTGCATTTTGCGTGGGTAATTTAAATATATTTTTCTTTTTTTAAATCAGAGACAATCTAGAAATAACGTGAAACATACTTAAGGATGAATATATGCAAAATTGATTTAAGGCACTTCTTCCACATAATGGGCCAGTTATAAGCTGCCCCAGACCTCTGTGACCACTGACCTTGTGCTTCACTCACCCTATCATTTTCTCTACAGGGAGTACTGACTTATCAAAGGAGATACCAACAAGAGTTTTGACTACTTCCCCCTTTTCTTCGTCATAGACATGCAAAATACTGAGCAAATCCACTTTGGAAGAGGATGGGTACAAATGCCATCTTGCAGAAGTGTCCATAATCTGGAAACTGCCCACTTCATATACGTATTTTTACACAGCAAAAACAACAGTATTATTTTTGTTATTCTAGACTTACATTTAAATTCCATATGCCTTTATTTATCATGGTTCAAATTGTAGGAGTTTTGTCATAAAGATGATGACCCCTTATATACATTAGACTGAGTTTTCTGGTTCACGTATTTTAAGATATAAATATGACAGATAATCTAATGCATACAAATAATGCTGAATTGATTAAAAAATATCCTTGTAGAAACAGAACACCTTACAATGGTAGTTTCCTGGTTATGATGAAAATCCTGACAATACATGTTAGTGGAATTATCTATACTATAATTTCTTCTAATAATCTCAGATATATTTTTGGGGATGATACCAAAGTTCAAGTTTGCAATATTGTTCCTGGGTCTCCAAAAATTAAACCCCAGGTTATCTCTTTTTGTATAAGTTATGTATCACATTCTCTTTTGTAGAACATTTCATGTGAGAGCTGTCCTCCACAGTAAATAGCAGAGGTGGTATTCAGCCAGTTCTGAGAGGTTCTGGAGAACCGGTAGCGGAAATTTTGAGTAGTTTGGAGAACTGGCAAATAGGCTGGCCCCCTTCCCAGCCGATCTTCTTTTGTTGCGCTGAACACGAGAACAGAGTTGGAAAGCAGATTAGTGGGGTGGGTAGGGAATGAGGATTTTGCAGTAACCTCCTCTCAGGAGTGGGGAGAGAATGGGGATTTTGCAGTATCCTTCCCCTGCCATGCCCACAAAGCCATGGCCACAAAGCTACGCCACACCCACAAAGCCACACCCACAGAACTGGTAGTAAAAAAAAATTGAATCCCACCACTGGTAAATAGGTACTGATGCTGAATAGTAAGGTTCACATTGCAAAAGGATCACTGTTAGCAAATGCTCTTGAGTCCCATCTTTGTGAGTGGATCAGCTTATGCATGAAAATGAACTTCTGTGGTGAAAGAGATGACAATGTTTTTGAAAGGAACAGAAATAGCAACATGAAGAGAATGTTGTTGTTGGGAATTAGAACGGATTATTGCTATATGGTCAAAATATATTGGGCATGGTTTAAAATATGCATAATTATAATCACAAAGGCAATGTTGACATAACCTGATAAAGTAGGTCAGTCAAAAATCTAACCATAACACTTACACATCATGCTAAGCTTGGTGTATATTAATCTTGATTGTTGTTCATTACATTTTTTTAAATTTATAGTTTAGCATGTTGGGCTAACCAGAACCTTAGTAAATTTATGATTCAATACATTGTAAACACACACACACACACACATACACACACACAAAAGGTTACCGTGTTTCCCCGAAAATAAGACAGGGTCTTATTTTCTTTTGACCTCCGAAATAAGCGCTTGGCCTTATTTTCAAGGAGGTCTTATTACTTTTGAGGTGCAGGAGGGAGCGAGCATGGTCACCTCATGCCTGCTGCTGTGTTGCAATATTTTCAGGGGAGGGCTTATTTTAGCGCATGCGCTCAAAAGCCCGATTGGGCTTATTATCTGGGGAGGTCTTATTTTCAGGGAAACAGGGTAGCTCAATAACCATGTTAAACATGATATGGTAAACACAGCTAAACAGTACTTTTAAATTATTGCAATTTCATGTTTACTATTAGTTCATTACCCTAAAATTACTAATTTAATTGTATAAATTACTAAATATCATTACATAATTGGAATAATATCAGTGTTGCAGAAAAAAACTAGAGGGAATGTCTTTTATTTCTCAGTATGTTGTCTTTACTAAAAATAATATAACCAATACTAGCAAATGAGAAATTAATCAAAAACTAGCTAACATAATTATGTGGATAAATTTCTAGCTATATTGTTAGTTCAATGGGTTCTCAAGAAATAGCCTCAATCCTTGGTTTGCCTCTTCCTAAATCAGTCAGAAATACCAGGATTGTATTGGGTCTTTATTATTATTGATTTTCTATTAAATACATTTCTTTCTCTTTTTACATAAAGTTTTTATTTTTTTTCATTTTCATAACAAATAACCACATGTATACTATTACATAACCAACATCATATTATATTGTTATATAGTGTTTATATAGTTATGCATCCTTATTTGCCCCAGATTTGTAGTTCTGTCTTTATAATCTCAATAATTTCCCATTGTAAGTATATTTCATATTCCCTCTCCATTTTTCCATCTCTTGACTTACCCTTGTCTTTAAATAACAATCCTTATTGTTAAATGTTAATTACAATTCCCTTAATCTACTATATAGAATAACAAATGGTACACATCTCACTTTGTTCATCATCTTAGAAGTTTTATATGTGTCCACATTTCATATATTTTAACCTATACTTAATTGTCCTTCCATTTGACATATTTAATCAGTTAGCAACTCAGTTTCATTATCATGTATACAAGTGAATCACATACCTCTACTTTACATTCTCCACATTAAATACATTTCTCAGAGCTTAATAAACATCGTATTGTCTAGGTATTTAATTTCCTTAACAATACAAATGTACATTCTTAATCTCCACCCGTTTTCTAACCATTGGTAAAATAGATTCCATGTTTGATAACATTCCACATCTTCTTTCTGTTTAGTTTTCAATGTCAATCCATCCATTTCTGCAGAATCTAGTATCTTCCTGACTATATCTGCATATCACGGTATATTTTCATTTTCCCAGTATTATGTAAATATAATCCTCGCTGCTCTTAAGACATGTAATATTAAGTACATACTTTTCTTATCCATTTTTTTCTGATGTTATACCTAACAAAAACAATTTAAGTTTAAAATCTATTTCCCTAACATCTTTTCTAGCCACCTTTGTATCTTTGCGCATTTTTTTTGCTTTGAAGAGGATTGTATTGTTAATTGGCAACTTATACGCAATTAAGAGGTATAGTGTGGCAATGCAAGACTAAAGAAAGTATAATTTCACCTGCCATCCTTGAGTACAATCAAAACAGAACAAAACTGTAGTTAGAAATAAATTCAGCCTTTTCAAATCTGAGATAATCAAGAGAGATGTTGCATATTCACCAATTGTTTTATTTTGATAGAATCATCATTACAATTACTTTTTTAAATTTTTGTTTCCCACTTTCCATTTATCATGTTACAGTCTAAATTGCCTGCAACTGAGGAAATCCAAGGAATATTAGATAATATTAACAGTTGGAAGGTACCTTGTAGGTCATGTACCCCCCACCCAAGCAGGGAACCCCACACCATTTCTGACAGATGGCAGTCCAGTGTCTTCTTGAAAGCTTCCAATGATGAAGCTCCCACAACTTCTGAAGGCAACTCCTATTCCTTCGCTTGATTGTTCTCACTGTCAGAAAATTCCTCCTTATTTCCAGATTGAATCTCTCCTTGATCAGTTTCCATCCATTATTCCTTATCTGGCCTTCAGTGCTTTGGGAAACAGGTTGACTCCCTCCTCTCTGTGGCAGCCCCTCAAATATTGGAAGATGCTATCATGTTTCCTCTGGTCCTTCTCTTCATAGACTAGCCAAGCCCAGTTCCTGCAACTGTTTATCATATGTTTTAGCTCCCAGTCCCCCAATCATCTTGGTTGGTCTTCTCTACAATTTTTCTAGAGTTTCAACCTCTTTTTTATAGTGTGGTACCCGAAACTGGATGCAGCAATCTAGGTTGGTCTTACTAAGTCTTTATAGAGTGGTATTACCTCCCTTGCTTTTGCTTTGCTTTGCAGATTAGATTGGACTATTTTTGCCATGATGCCAGTTGGTATGTTTGGATATGACTCAATGGTGGGCTTCACATATAAGGAGTTCAATGGTTGGCCTTTTCTGATATGAGTCCTCCAATGAAGTTTCCTTGATGAACTAAGTGTATAGGAGGTGGAGAGCAGAATGTCTTTGCTGTGTTCATATGGAGGGAGGGACTGTTCTTTAATAGCTCTTAAAGAATTTGGCTACCTGTTTGATAGAAGAAAAAAAGTATTGGAAAAAATACTTAAAATAAGAGCACTTTCACACCACTACCATTTTACTTTCCTAAGCAGTTAGAATGTAATCTGTGATTGTCTTCACTTTAAATGCTGAGAACATAGAAGAAAATCTCTGACTTCCCCTGAAGCAAGGGTGCAGCATTTCCCTATACAAAAGTGTCAGCCCCTCAAGGGAGGCCAGACTAGAAAATCAACTTCACAGGAAGGTAAAAACTATATTTTATTGAGATCAGGCAGGGTAGCAGAATCTTGCAAGTGCAACTGTCATTTACTTCCCTTCCATGTTATATAGCCCAGTGAATAGGAAGACATTTGTCCCAATTGTTTCTAAATCCTACCTCCCAGAAGTTGAAATAATGCTTCAGATCCTTTGCTTAGGTGGGTTTTTGCATATTTTTTGACGAGGTCGTCTCCATTTTTACAAAAAGAGTGTTACAAAAATGAAGAAACAAAGCTGTCATACTTCAAACATTATTCAAAAAAGGGCAATCAAGCTCACAAAAACTTCTTTTATTTATTAAACATTTTTTTCCAGATATACTCCTTTAAGCAGTCCATTCTTTTGAGTTAATGTAAATCTTGAAGCACACACATCAGAGGTGGGTTGCTCCCAGTTCGGCCCGGATCAGGTGAACCGGTAGTAGCAGTGGCGGTAGGCTCCACCCACCCCCTACCCCCAGAAGCTTCTGTGCATGTGCAGAAGCATCGTGCGCGGGAGCGTGCCTGAACCAACAGTAAAAAAATTGGCAACCCAACACCGACAGATATCATTTCTTTTTGGCTGATGCAGAGCCTCAAAAAGTAAGCTGTTTTAAGGAATAGCAGAAAGGTGCTTTCCTAGCACCATGTTTGTAGCATTTATTCCAAATCCAGGAAGCTTTAATAAAAAGCAGAAGCAGCCTTCCATTTTGCACAGCACACACACTGTTGAGGAAGGAGAAACTGATAAGATTCTTGTGCATTTTATCCGGGCAGCTACAAAGCTGGTATTAGTCTTTTCATTCAAATTCTATTTACTAACATAGGTAATCCAATGTGAAATAATGAATATGTATTTATGTTTTGCTAGCCAAAAGGAGGTCTAAAACTAAACTTGACAATAGGTGTAATATTATATATTGCCTGCATTTAGTGGAGTGGAGTGGCCAAAATCTATTGCATATTGCTAGGTAGATGATATCGATAATATTTTTCCTCTCTTTAAATAAGAGGAATTTATACTTTCTTATTGATTCTCTAATAATTCTGGGGAAGTGTTTTCTACAATGTCCCAAGATGCTGAAGTCAGCTCTATTTTGTGATTTCACTCTTTGGTCGAACACTTTTTGTGGTGTTCAGCCAGTACGAAGGGTACAATATTTTTAAGCTTAATGTTCCATTCATATTCTTTAATTATGTATTCTAAAGTATCCAATGCTGGGGACTGTTTTATTTTAAGAACCACCCTAGTTTTTTGTTCGGAGAGTTTATCTTTATTAGAGAGCAGCAGTTATTCTATTTTGACCTCTGTTACAAAACTTTTTGTATACTTTTTTTGTCCTGTAAGTTACAATGAGATGTTCAATAACTGATAATAATTGGGGGGGCAGGGAGGGGGGAAGGTGTTGTTAGACATTTTTCTTAGAATAGTTTTATCACTTGTGGAGAATACGTATTACTAAGGAAAGTATTTTACAGGTGTTAAATTTAATTTGGCATCCTAGTTATATCACAGTGAAATAATCATTGATCTTTTTGTTGAGGATGGTGGCTTGATGAAGTATTTTGGTAAGATCTCCATGTGTCTCCTTTGTATACAGTTCATATTTTAGATGTTGATCATTACCTTGCTTGAATAGCACATACAAGAATAGGAAATTACAATTATTACTCAATGTCTGTGGTTAATTTTCTATTCTTGTAAATGTTATACAGAACGTATGTATTGTACACTGGGCTGAATTATACCTGTTTGCAGCAGCAAGCTGTTCAGAATTAATAAATAGCTATATAACTGATTTGAAGCATTTCTATTTAACATCATTCTAAAACTCTGTTTCCACATTAGCATAATAAATTACAAATGTCTGTTTTATCTCACTGACATTACAATACTCTGAAACATTTAGAAATAAACTCAGTAATAATGTTTCAAGAATTAAAATACTATCAAATTTAGAATTGTTAGCTTGATGATTTTTTTTAAAAAAGCATTATTTATTTGATTTATATTATCTTGTGAGTTTGATCTGCTCAAAGCACACACATCCATTTATTAAACGATAGACTAATAAAGCAGGCTAGTATTTAAACACAACTACCATAATAGGAAAAGGATTTATAACATGAGCAAAATAACCTCACAGCACTATGCAGCTTTGATCTTAAATGAACTCACTGTAAAATAACCTCATTCTGAAAGTTATCTGTCTTTGAAGACAGTCTAATCTAAAGACAGTAAATTGATGGCTGTATCCCAAGTGCTCTTAAAACATACGTCTAGTAAAAAGTACTGCAATTGTTCACTTAAATATAAAGGTCTCACAATACTTCTGAAAAGTGCTTGAGCTGAAACTATCGTATGTCTAGAGGAAAAGAGGTGGGGCACTAATTGAGAAGGAGTGGGATAGCTTAGCTCTTTGCCTTTTGGCACAATGAAAAATACACACTGAGAACGGATAGGAAGGAATGTACGTCTCTCCCTAGCAACTAGTTATGTTTCCCTTAGGGGACCTCACAGTTTTAAAAGCTCTAGAACAGCAAGAGAAGAGTTGCTTGTATTCCGGTGGGGGGGGGGAACTTTCTGAAATTCTACATACTACTGCTGCAACAAACCAAATGGAGCATGAATTGTCTTCCTCATTTGATTACACTATAACAAGATTATTTCTATCGTGAATCAAAATAAATGGAGAATCAGTGATTAAATCATTTGGCAAATCAGACAAAGCTAAGAATCCGTTTGTTTCTGAGTCAGTGTTTCAACCACAAGACCTCATTTTCTCCCGAGTTCAACCCAAACAGCAAAAACGAAGGTTATATATGCACATGTAGCACTTTAGCTAGAAGGTAGAATCAGGAATACCATGACAGCATTTTCAGAAAACATTTTGCAATTGAAAGACACAAATAAAAAATATATACATGAAACACTGCAAATGCTATAATGATAAAAGAAATGTTCCCTGATTAGCCTTCTGAACTTTTGTATTCTCATTTCTAGAATAAGATGCTCATTCTTCGTTGTAATGCCTCACAAAAGTTTGAGATCATTGAATAGTGGTTGGGTAAACGTTTTAAATAATGATCAGCTTACTTGAGAGCTTATATTGAAGTTGTTCTGTTTTCTGCCAAAATTTTATTTTTCAAAATAAAGAATATGGAAAATGTGCTTGCTTTGGCAAATTTAATTCTTTTCATTCTACCTCCACCCGATTTCTAGGAATGAAGTCTTTTGTATTATGAGCTGTATGATGTTTTTGGAAAGGTAGAATATTTTTTTTTTCATTACAAATTTCACTATATATTTTGGTAACTTTTGTTATGAATAGTCAAACTGGGTCATATCATACTGGCTTCATTACAGCAAATTCTAGTTCATCGTTCATTCAGTTTTACTATGCCGTGAAAGAAAAAGATGCACCATAATTCCTTTTAAGGTATTTTCTCCCAACAATAAAGCATTTTATGTATTTCTTCAAAAGAAAGGCTTGTTACAGTTATTGTTATTTTCAATTACAAAAATTTGATTACATTCCTGGTCTAAATTAAGCAAAATTCTATTCTGTAAAATACTTCCAAGCAGGATGTCACTAACTTTATTTAGCTTCCATTTTATTGTCCTAGTTTACTTTTTCCTCAAACATTCTCAATTCCTGGGCTACGGAACATGTTCAGTTGACACTGGGTTGATAGGATCAGGAAAAGAAAAAGTTAACATTTCTTTCTTTAGGTGTATTTACATGGAAAAACTATATAAGATGGATATTTTCCTCTTACTGAGTAGAAATTAAGTGTTAACAATACTATTAATCTTATTACAATGCTTCTGTGTTGTATAACATTAAGTTGTAGAAATATATTTCAATCCCTTTCATTCTCTTAATGTTTCTATCCCTCCAACCTTTTACCAGACTTTTAAATGATCTCTCAGTTTCTAACTTGGTGCTTTAACCATTAGACCAAACTGGCTCTAGTGGTTAAAATATACAATTGAATTTCTATAATTTTCTGGTTCATCACTTTTGAGGCTTTATATATACAATAAACATAAACCTCTTACTCTGTAAAATGTTACTTTAGTGTAGAAAAATGTTGCGCTTATATTCCAAAATGCAGTAAAACAGATCAATAGTCACAGAGAAGGAAGAAACATAGTATCTATAGAAAATAAAGCTCTAAAAATGGGAGGGAAATGCATTTATCTTTAGAAAGGTACCTGCATAGCTCACTAGTAAAAATACTCTATAGCTTCTCTTTAAAAGAAGCAAGAAAATATTACAAAACGACCAGCCTGAATTTAACTATATTTCCTATAAATTACCATAGAGAATTTTAATTAAAAGTAGGAATGCAAAAGTGATTTCTTGCCAGGTAGTTTGGCACACCCAGGTGAGGTTTTTTTTAAATAACAGAAAATTATAAAACTTAGTTGTTAGATAAGTGATGCACCACATATTGTAACAGAAGGGAGAAAAATCTTCTGGGGGAAAATCAGTAGAGACTAATAAACTACAGGCTGCAACTGCACTTCATAATATTCTTTTTTTAAAAAAACTATAATATACTGGTATTTGCAGTACCTAATCATTTCTTGTACACCTGCCAATGAAAAAAAAATTGCAAATAGCAATTAAAGTACGTGGCATGAAGTCTATCAATATGAATGTGATTTCTGTCATATGTAAGTAAGAAACCACAAATACATCTACATGCTATATATTCAAAGGTGTTAATTCTGTTTTTCTTCTAGAAGGCATTATGCCTATTTTTGCACTTTTTTTCTTTTTATTGGACAGCAATCAAGCTGTCATGCTCATTATTCTAATTGCCAGAATTAGAATCCCTCATTTAGAATCTTAGACTCAACATTAGCAGGGATCTAACTGATCATCTAGTAGTAGAAAATTCTGTCCCCAATTATGACAGTACCCATTCAATAACTTTTATTATGATTCAATAGATTTCCTTAAAGCTAGTCAAAATGTATTTTCTTTCAATTTAAACCCATTGGTTTTGGCCAGTCTTCTGAAGAAACAGAACAGTTCTGCTCCTTCTATATAACAGCCTTTCAGGCTCATGAAAGCAGCTGTCACCTTCCCTCATTGATCTGTCTTTTCCTGGCTAAACTTGACCAACATCTCCCACTGTTTCTCTTCTCTTTTTTAAACTTCTTACAGGCCTTGTATCATCTTTGTAGATTTCCTCAGGACACATTCCATTTTGTCAATATCTTCTCTAAAATGTGGTGTCCCAAACTTTATGCTCTCTGACAAATACAAACTAGAAAAAGGCAATGATTTATCTGGCCATTGAATTTATTTTGATGGAGATTAAAACTGCACTGACTTTTCTTTTCTTTTATCACAGTATGCAGATTGTTTTTAATATACATACTGCTATCCACGTCTACATTCATGTCTTTAATTTTTCTTACCCAAACACTGTATATGATTAATTTAATTTTACAATTAGAGGCTATACAACTCCACAAGACTTTGAGCATCTAATAATTTTAAAAGCAAGAACAATAAAATGCAAAAGCCATAGTTATTCAGATAAATAATCCATAACCAAAGATAAATGCCACTCCCTATTTTCATTGGCCTTCTGAACATCATCAGTGTGGGAGCCCTATAAATTTCTGGGGAAATGTTCTTCCAAAGGACAGGCACAACAAAAGATACTCTTTCTAAGTTCCACAAAATTAGATTGTTTAATTGAAGGGACTAGAAATGTGCCCACTATGCCCAAATTTACACGATGAGCAGAAGCTATTGGAGACTGATAGTTCTTCAAATAATTAAGCTCTACAGCATAAAGAGCTTTATAAGTAATAACTGTTTGCACCCAGAAGCCAACTGATGATAACGGTGCAGCTCCCATGGTGATGGTGTCACATAATGTAGCAAGCCCGTTATTGTTAAGCCTCTGCATTCCAAACCAGTTGTGTAGTTTTCAAGGGTACGCTATGTTAACTACATTGCAGTGAGTGACACTCTTAAGTGAAAAATGTTAACCCAACCAAAACTAAGGTGGAAAGTCTCCTGGAATTTTTATCTCAAATACCCACAATCACAGTCTTTTCAGGATTGAGCTTGAATTTGTTGCTTTCTGTCCAGACCAAGACAGCCTGCAGACCAGTGGTGGGATTCAAATTTTTTTATTACCAGTTCTGTGTGCATGGCTTAGTGGGCATGGCTTGGTGGGCATGGCTTGGTGGGTGTGGCAGGGGAAGGATACTGTAAAATCTTTATTCCCTCCCCACTCCAGGGGAAGGATCAGTTGGGATTCGGGAGGCAGAGAATAGATGGGGCTGGGGCCAGTCAGAGGTGGTATTTACCGGTTTTCCAAACTACTCAAAATTTCTGCTACTGGTTCTCCAGAACTGGTCAGAACCTGCTGAATACCCCCTCTGCTGCAGACACTGAGAGAGGGCACTCACCTATCATTTTGCTTGCAGCCAGGATGTACAGTTGTGAGTCATCCGCTTATTGAAGATTTATTGAACCCCAAACCAATGATGTCAACCTTGCAAGCTAGACTAGTTCTGGTAGCATATGCCACAAGAATCCCGGAACCCTACTTCATTGTTGCATGGCATAATAATAGAATCTTGAAGACCTGGTAGAGCTTTCCTCTGGCTCCTTTGATACAGTATATAGAAACAAGGTGGGGTTATTCTCATACTGCCCTCTAGGATTTTTTCTATTTCATTTATAAATGTTTGCAAATCATTTATAAATATACTGAACAACACAGGGCTGAGAATAGAGGGTTGTAGTGTGCCACTCAATAATTCCCAACATATTGACGTGATGTATATGAATACATCTAATGGTAACATAGTTCAGTCCACATTTTCTCATCTTCTATACTAGAATTTTATGAGACACTTGTCAATTACTTTGCTAAACATGTACATTCCTGTTGCTACATTCTTCTGGCCAATTAAATTGATCACTATCAAAAAGGAGATAATTTGGTTCCCTTTTCTACTCTATTCTTGATAAATTAATGCTGGGTTTTGCCAATGGATTTTCAATGAACCCTTTTCTAATTGCTCACAAACCAACCACTTTAATAATCTGTTCCAAGTTTAGTCCAGTATCAATATTAAGCTTACTGGTCAGTTTGTATCTAGTTTGTATCTTTTTTCTTCCATTTTAATAATAGGAACATTTATCCTTCTCCATATCCCTAAAGAACTCAACCCAACCTCAGTGAATTCTCAAACAAAATTGAAATTCTGATCAACATGGCCTCAATGCTTCAGTTTTCTGATTTTAGTAGACAATTCAGATAGACAGCCCATGTAGTCTAGTAGTTATGACACAAGGTTAGAAAGTGGGAGTCCGTCAGTGCATCCCACCTTATCCACGAAAGCCAATTTGGTGACTTTGGGCTGGTCACTCTCTGACCCCCAGTCCACCTCAGACAGTTGTTGAAAATAAGGGAAAAATAAGAGGAGAAAGATGTGTTGGATATGTTCACCACCCTGAGCTATTTGTAAAAATAATATAGGCGGGAAACAAAAAAAATAGCAATAAATAATATAAGTGATATGATTTTTCAGTTTTCTTTTATAGGAAACATTTTGTTGTTCTTCACAGAAGACAAATGCACACAATATTAAGAGAATGGGAAGATCAATTTTTAAATTTTCTTTTTGCCTAGATTTGAAGGAAGCAATTTTTACTTCAGGAGCTGCAGCCATTTGAGGTAGTCATTATATAAAATATTTTGCTCCTCATAGCATTTTTAAGTTAGCAGAAGTGAAGACTGTTCAAATGGCGTTGAGAGATTAGAAGTATAAATGTGCTAATGTGGAACTATAAATTCTTTTATGATAGGAAAATACTCCTGCCTTGATCTTTTGTAATAATCTAAACCACCTGCTGGAAGTAAATGCTCATTTATGATCGTACTGTAAAGCCTGGCAACTGTAATTTATCCTCAGTTAGTTTAACTCATCCCAGTATTTTCCATGCTACAAAAATCCTTGCCAGTCACTAGTACAAAAAGACTGAAGAAATTCTCAGCCATCCAGGTCATGGTTGTCCCAAAGGTGCTTTTTCAGGAGGCAGCTGGACTTTCTTGGGTTTTTTGAAGATGTTTCACTTTTCATCCAAGAAGCTTCTTCAGTTCTGACAGGAATAGTGGGGAATGGAAAGATTTATATTCCTTGCAGACAGCTGGTCATTTGCATCCTTTTAAGGGGTCAGTGAAACACTTGGAGGTTTATCTATGTCCTCGGGGCCACCTGAGTAGTGCTCCTGCTTCCTATAGTCTGCAATTTTTCTCTGGAAATCCATTCTTACTCCCACACCATTCCAAGGGTGTTCATCCCAAATTGTATAGCTAAAAGCCTGTTAGAGATTCTCAGCCATCCAGGTCGTGGAATATAAATCCTTCCATTCCCCACTTTCCTGTCAGAGCTGAAGAAGCTTCTTGGATGAGTAGCGAAACGTCTTCAAAGAAAAAACAAGAAAGTCCAGTTGCCTCCCGAAAAAGCAGTTTTGGGATAGTACAAAAAAAGGCATTTCACCATTTTTTTACTATCTCTACAAGGGATGGGTTCCGCTAAAGCTTTCTTCTGCATCGACTCCCTATTCTTTTAGCGGTTATTTCATAAATTCATTAGCTTGATACAGCACAGTTAAAATAAAGAGTTGGGGAACTTTACCAGCTAAACTTCTCACACCGGAAAGACTCCTACCCCTTTCTCTTAGCTGCGCATTCAAGCCCATATTTTTCCCTAGGAAAGGGCAGTTCGGCGGACAGCCGCCTCCAACTCCTCTTTGCTTGCTCGGTTCTTCGGATGACCCTGAGAAACCAAGTCTTCTTGCAGACTTCCAGGGCAGGACAACACCAATGAGTGATTGTCAGAGGCTGCCACAATAATCTCTTACCTAACACGCTGCTGCAAGTCCCCAACTAGGCATTACTCTCTCTGTCCCCACCGCCGCATCACGGAGAAAATAAGGGGCAGCTTCTCCCAACCGAACACATTGGACAACACTGGCAGAGGCGACGCATTAAACTCTCTTGCCACCACCACCCCCATGAGACTGCCCCTACACACACCCAATTGAAGTGAGGACTTAGCCCCCCTAAGGTGCCGATCCGCTGCTACAGCTCTCCACCCTCTCAGACAGCCCTGTGGCGCATGGGAAAGTTACCCCAGCAATTACGGCTCAAATTAAAAAAAAACCCATAAGAGTGCTTAATATTGAAGTCAACTTGAATTAAAGTCAAGGTACAAGTAAACAAATTCCCGAATTAAGCCGTGAATCCATGTTATTTCATTTTATTTTGCAGGAAAGAAAGCGGCCGACGAGACGACCTCACACACCACGACATAAAAAAAAAAGCACAGTTTCATGTGACGCATGCGTCATTCCCGAGGTTGATTCATGACAGAGACGGATCGCTGTGGCTTCTGATTGAGCAGCGAGCTGGTCACGTGGGCTGTTTCCGGCGCATAAACCTCGCCTTGCCGTAATCGCACGCAACGCCTGGCGTAAATTGGGCCTGTGGCGGCCTGGAGGAGGAGGAGGATCGTTTCCCATTTCCGGTAGAGGGAGTGGAGGCGCTTTCTGAGGCTGGGGATGGGGTCTTTCTCTTCCTCCTCCAAGTGCGAGAGAGGGACTGTGCACGGAAAGGCGTCTGGGCAGGGTGGACCCCCTCTGCTTTGTAACTTTTGAGTAAATCGGCTCCTAAGACTGTAGAACGGAATGGGGAAGGAGGCGATGTTCTAATAATCTTCGATTCACGGATCTTGTTGAGGGTCTCCTCCGGTTCCGTATAAGCTCGGTCTCGTTACCCAGTCGCCCAGAAATCATAACATCTAAGATTACTGCATATTCTCTTATAATTCAATTGTTACAGATCACTCTGTTCTCCTACTGACCTTACCGCTTCCCTCTTTCTTTGTGCCCTCCAGGTGAGTTAGCGTCTAATGCATTTGAAGGGCCCCAAGCTCGGGAGAACTTTTTTGTTTTTTGTTAATGTTTGCAACTGTCCAAGGGACAGAGGTGGCTCATACACACTTGAAACAATTAGTTTTTCTATTAATGATTTAATAGTCATTAAAATATTAAAATAGTTCTTTTATTTTCCTTTCCCCCAAATTTGGTTAAATAGGAAAAGTCTGGTTAAATACTGCTTTGGATTCTGAAGTTAGTTGAAACAGAAACAGATTCAGTAACCATAGCATAGTTGCTTGGACTTTTTTTTTTAAATTTGCAACTTTTAACTGTTAAGTTTAGCAGTAGATTGTTGAAAAGTATTTGTATAATAAATATTGAAGAAAGTATATTTTTGAATAATTTAAAGTGTGAAAATACATGGGGAGAGGAGTTAATTGCTTCTGTTGCTAAATTACTTAACTTTTCACCCCAACACAATACCTTTTATTTGAAACAAAGGAGGGAGTGATCCTATTACATCTTATATTTGGACTTAGCCCTTTTTTCATCTTTAATGGAATTAGTGATATTGCAAAAGATTGATCTATTTTCTTCCATAAATCATAAAAGAGTCCCTTAATGGTCCCTTGTATATCTTGTTCAGTAATATTTTTGTAAAAGCTTTTACTCAGCATATTTTCAAAGTGATGATAGTAGATCTATTCAGCACACATTTAAATGTTCTTTTACCATATCTTCTAGCTATTTATTTCCCAGAATTCCTTAATGGAATTTTTAACTAGAGTTTGGTATTTCTAATGTAAACTACTGTACTAAAGTTATGCATTTGCATGATTACCCTAATACAATGATAACATGACATTTTTAAATGATAGAAAGGTTTTTTGATCATATTCTCTTATGTCCAGTTAAATTCCCTGAATCTGCAAAACACTTTTGTGTATCTCACCTTGTTTATGGACAGAAGAAATTTCTGTTGAATTAATATACTTCCATTGTGTAAATAAGAACATTTAGGGTTGTTAATACTCTAGATCAGTAGTTGTCAACCTGTGGGTTGGGATCCCTTTGGGGGTCAAACAACCCTTTCACAGTAGTCGCCTAAGACCATCGGAAAACACATATTTTCGGAAAACAAAAAATAATTTTATGGTTGGCGATCACCACAACATGAGGAACTGTATTAAAGGGTCGTGGCATTAGGAAGGATGAGAGCCACTGCTCTAGATGCTTTGTCTTATTTTTTGATAATTTATTTTGATAATTCCTTTTTTATCCAAATACGATAGAATTAGATTAATTTTAACTGGTTTATTAAAGACATGCCCATTGCAAAACAAGGGTTATGTAATTGATATGGTTCACGGAACAAGAATTAAGAAACAGTTTCCTGTTGTGTTATGGTGTTAACCTATGATTGATCAAAAATAGTGAAAAGTTGGGGATACTATGGGGAAATCTCTATAGCTCATGTCACAAACCATAGTTTATATGGTGCTTTAAATCAAGGGTGAAAAACTGGTGGGCCTTTTAAAATATCTGTGGCATCTGGAAAAATGTATGTATTTTTAGCATTTTAAGGGGCTTGAGAGATTTCAAGGGGAGAAATTAGCCCATGATATTTGGGCCATGACAAATTTGAGATGTTTTTTTTTTCTTTTTCATTTATTATAGTTATATGGGTAATGAAATACTCTTAATTTCACACAGCCCTGCTGCAGAAATTAGTATTTCATTTGTAGTAATCAATCAAATTCATTCAAAAATCCAAGACGTGTTCTTTTTCATTTCAGACATGGATAATGGCTTTAAGTTACAGGAAGTTAGATTAGAAGAAATTTATTAACAGCATGAGCAGTTTGAGACTATGACTAGTCTCCCAAAGAGGTGGTTGGCTCCCTTGCAACAGCTTTAATTTGACTCCATGCATAGAACAGAACGATGTGACAGCCTAAATTACTACTTTCAACTTTATAACTTCATTACTTTTTTATGTCTAATTTATGTCAATGAAGTATGCTTTTCTGAAACAATTTATGAACATGTTTTCAGGATTATGAATAGCCCTGAAGTTGTAAGCCACCTAAGATTGAATTTTGTACTTAAATAATACAGGTAGTCCTTGACTTACAACCATGATAGAAATCAGAAAATTTGTCATTAAGTAGTGCAGTTGTTAAGTGAGGTATCACATGACTGCACCCAATTTTATGAACTTTTTGTCTCAGTTAAGTGACTCACAGTTCTTAAGCTAGACTTCATGTGACCACAACTTGCAATCTTCTGCCGGCTTCTCAATTGACTTTGCTGGTTGGAAGTTCGCTGGGAAGGTCACAAATGGCACTTGCAGGACTCCACGATGCTGCAACTGTCATAAATGCAAGCCAATTGCCAAGCCCCTGTATCGTGTTCATGTAACTCTGGGTGTGCCGCAATAGTTGTAAGTGTGAGGACCTATCATGAGTCATTTTCAGTGCCGTCATAACTTCTAATGGTTGCGAAACAAATGGTAAACAAGAACTTGTGGGGTTCTTTGCTTTCCAAGATCTGGGCACCCCACAGCATAGCAAAAACCTACACAATGCGTTATTGCAACACACACTTTCCCAACAAGAGTCTGTTGGTCTGGGTCAACTCCACCTTTCTCGTAATTATGTCTTTAATGCTCAATCCTTTATACTCAGTCTTTTAATAATCAGATGAAACAAAAGTCTCAGTATATCAAGTAGTGTGCAGTCTTTGCCTTTCCCCTCAAAGTTCTTGAACTAATTGGGATAGGGTTCTATTTCGTTGTGATTGCTCATTTTCTAATTGCTGATGAGCTCCAGGCAAAGCTCCAAACTCCAGGCAGGATACCCACCAGGGTATGCTGCTCACCATAGGTTATGGTCCTGGCAGTTAAATAATGCCGTATCCTCTTGCTTCTGCTTCCTTGTCTATGCACTGTTTGCTATCACCTTTCCTGCTGCGCATATCCCTCTCTGAATTAGTGTTTGCTTTTCTAAGCTAAGACCCTGAGTGGGGTTAGTTTGCCTCTGGACATCAAGTCAGCACATCCATCAAAATGATAAGGCGTGGCTCAATTATAACAGCAGCTGGAATGCCAGTTTGGATACTTGTGATTGAATGTATGGGGAAAAATGGGTTTCTGCAGACTGCAGCTACTCTCCATAAGAGCAGACAGCCACCCAGCTTCATTCCTTCACAGGTCTATGTATAAGGAACTGCGTTTGTATTGGATATCATTTCAATTTAAGAATTGTTGTATAGTAGAAAGTGATGATCACATAGTAACTACAGTACACAAGTATATTTTTTAGACTTCATATACGTGTGTTATGCTTTAAATCAAGCTACATTGCTACTTGTATAGAGTTTAATATTTAATAATATGCTTCTATGTACACTAAATAAGCCTACAAAACTATATTTGAATCTCATCACTGTATCAAATAAAGCAGATGTATCCACATCTAAAGCATTCAAGGTTTAAGCATTGCATAGACTTTGCTTTTCAGCTTGGCATAACATCAGATTGCTTCTGCTGAGGTCAGAGTAACCTGCTTTGAGCAAGAAAAGACTTGTTCCTGAGATAGTTTGCTAGGCTATAAATTTGTTCAGTTTGTTCCAAGGTTGGAGACATGCCTCTGGCTTCAGACGAAAGAGACTGACATTAGATTCTTCTCACTCTTTCTACATTAGAAACCCAGGAAAGCCCCACCTGCTTTGATAAGAGAAAGAGTATGCCACATTAGATGGAAGGAGAAGATCCTAAACTCCCCAAAATTAATTGCATACAGCAAAAAAATTTTTAAAGAGAAAGTATGTTATCCTTTCCTATTTCTGTTTTTCTTGTGTATAGTTGAAGGAAGCACTTAGATTCCCATTTAGTATTGCTGTGTTTGATTAATCCTTTACCCATTTACTTGGGAGTGAGCTCCATTGCAATAGAAATTTTATATGTATAAAATTTTGCTATACGAATAATTAAATTTCATCTTAATCTTTTCCAAATGTGGTGCTGAATGAAAATCACTCCAGCCTAAATGATGTCACCAATATTGTCTAATTGATCAGGTAAACTTCTAAAACATTTCTCAACTTGAATAAAATTGGAATCATAATTATTTTTTTCTCTTTAAGTTAATATGCATGTATTTTCTTGATAGTTCAAGAATTAGATGGAAACCTGTTACCCTCCGACCATGGAATAAGATAGTTAAGAGATAATAAGAGAGAGTCAATTTGATGTAGTAGTATGGTGCTGCTGGCTTGAAATCAGGAGCCTGTGAGTTCTAGTCCTGCCTTAGGCATGAAAGCCAGTTGGGTGACTTTGGGTCAGTTGCTGTCTCAGTCCAACCCACTTCACAGGGTTGATGTTGTGGGGAGAATAGGAGGATACAGAACTTTATGTATGTTTGCCACTTTGAGTTACTTATCAAGTTACAGGTGGGATAAATATCCTTTTGGTTTGTAGAAAAAGGAATGAGTACTCTTGTATTTCAGGTTCTCTTTGCATTGTATTCTTACTTTGAATTTCTCAAAGTGTACCTGACTAACTGCCATGAAAATTTATTTTGAAGATAAATCCTTCTTTTTAATTAAACCTTACATTTAGCATTTATTTTGTTGTGCAGTTTTAATATGTTTATTACTATATTAAGCTATTTGGTATTTTTTTTAATGTTTCATGGAAGCACTTTTTAGGCTGAAAACCAATAACATGTAAGTGGACATAATTCAGTTTATTTATTAATCAAATTTATATAGCTGCCCATCTGACAAGAAGTGATGATACAATAGTGGATCATGACTATGGCTAGGTAAAGCCTTATTGTTGCATGACTTAATGATGGACACCTTTCCCCTCTCAAAGAATGATGACATACAGTATATGATTTAAGAAATTAAAAGCTGCATAATATTGCAAATTAAACAAATAGTCCACTGTTATTCAGTGTAAACATTCCTTAAATATTTTCAATACAAAAATTATTAGAATCTGTCATCACAGACATTTCTCTTTATAGGTGAGAATATATAAGCATGTAATTGTCTTAACTGAAAGGCAGATACCCATTTCAAAATTAAACTGCAAACACGTACATTTTGAAAACTGTGGTATGTTTTAAAAATCATTGGAGGAAACAAAATCTGCATTGTCTACTATTTAATTAATATTTTAATAATATTGGATTCCAATCTTGATAAGATTGGAAAAAGAACTTTTAAACAAATGAAAATATTGACAATCTGTTTCATGAAAATATTCAGAATAATTTTCTCCAGTTTACATTTAGATAAAAGCAGGTAAAATATACTTTTTGCAGAAATGTGGAATAAAAAACTTTGAAAAAAATTACTTCCGTCAAAATTTTTTTACTAGAAATTATTCTTTCTAGCTGCTTCATTCTTCCCAATAAGATCTGCCTACATTCTCAGTCTTGCCTTCGACAAATATTATACACATTTATTTTGGACCAAGTCTCATTGAAAATATTAAATTAGTTTAATTTTATATGCATGGAATTGTAAAGTTGCTCTAGTGATGCATTTTGAATGAAAAAATGGTAATAAATCCTTAAATCCTGCTTCAAATAATTCCTCCCTCCACCATTTTTAGCAACAAAGCAGTGACATCAGGAGTCTGATGGGAGAACAAAATTACTTGCATGCAAATTTAATGCATTGATAAATTGGTTATACTTTTTTAAAAAATCATAATTTTTGAAAATGTATAAATATTAGAAACTAAGGAAGAAAAAATTTAAATGGCACCCAGAGACTTCTGTTTCATATCTCCCCCCCCCTTTTCCCGGTCTCTTAAAAAGTAGTAGAGCAGTATATACTGTGTTTCCCTGAAAATAAGACAGGGTCTTATTTTCTTTTTACCCACAAAATATGGCTTGGGCCTTATTATGAGGGGAGGGTTTATTGTTTTGGGGTTGCGGGGCGGCTGCTCTCTTGTGAGCGGGTTCCCAAAGAGCCGGGCACAGCCTCATGGGTGAATGGCTCTCCCTGCAGAGCCAGAGCACCTCCACTGCCCCCGCCGCATGGCTTTTTCTGCGGCTTCCAAATTGAGTCTTCTGGCACTGGCCGCTCTGGGTGTACGCTCTATGGTTGTGGACCAGCTGCTGGCAGAGCGTAAAACTATAGAGTGTACGCCCAGAGCGGTCACTGCCGGAAGACTCGGTTTGGAAGCCGCAGAAAAAGCCATGCGGCGGCAGCAGCAGAGGTGCCCTGACTCTGCTGAGAGAGCTGGCCCAGGGCATCGTGAGGCTGGGAGACGTGTGAGCAAGAGCAGTATAGCCGCTCGCGTAACCCCCCTCTCCAGCCGTGCAGAGCGCCATTCACTGGCATTTCGAAGGTGCCAAGCCGCGGGAGCTGGGCGGTGGCAAACAGGCGCTCACGCGGCTTGGCGATACCCCTAGGTCAGTGAATGGCGCTAAGCCTGGCTGGAAAGGGTGGCTGCTCATGAGCTCGTGAGTGTGGTCGCTTCATGGCTGCTGTATTGTGCTGCTGCGACAGCGCAACACAGCCATTCGCCCATGAGACTGTGCCCAGCTCTTTGGGAGCCCACTTGCAAGACAGCAGCCGCCTGGCAACCCCCCTCTTCAGCTGGACACAGAGCCACTTACCAACCTAGCGGTATCCCGAAGGCACCAAGCAACGCGATCACCTTTGCCTGTCCCCCCGGTTCCCGTGGCTTGGCACCTTCGAGATACCGCTAGGTTGGTGAGCGGCACTCTGCCTTGCCGGAGGTGGGGGTTTTTTCAGGGGGCTTATTTGCAGGGGAGGCCTTATATTTTTGCTCACCAGAAAAATGTGACATGGCCTTATTATCAAGACGTCATAATTTCGGGGAAACACGGTAGGAAGTAAATTTTTAATGAAATTGTTTCTACTTCTATCTTCTCACTTGTTCACTCTCCCTTTATTTGTATGATATACAGATAGACCTCGAGGTACAACTTTAATGGAACCTGCCCATTAGGGTCGTGAGTCAAAAAAAATCATCAAATGAATCAGACTCAAGTTTATGAATTTTTAAAATCAAATTCATTAATTGAATCAGATGGATCGTTAAATGAACAAGGATCTGACTTACTATTTCCTCAGATTCATTAATTGATTGCTGCCATCATTAACTGGCGGAAAGGTTTTCCCCACTACTGCTGGCTGCCCATCAACTGTTTCTGGTACAACTTTCAGCTCAGGAACGAAATTACTTCCAAGCAGGCTCCCAGAGCTTTCCGCTTGCAGTTGCTTTAAAAAAATAAAATCACTTGCTGGTAGCTGGCCCAAGCATCTCTAAGCAGCTGCCCTGAAGGGGGTGGGAGTAAAATTTATAGAACTCTCAAGTCACTTAAAAAACATCACTTGCCCTTGCTAATCTCAAACCTCTCCATGCAGCATCAAAAATAAAATAAAAATAAACTTGGCACTGGCTACAAAATCACCGGATCTTGTTTGGCCATGTGACGGGGGGGGGGGGGGAGAGGAACGCGTGCCGGCTTTAGGAAATGGCATGTCATTATCCCGAACCGCCAAAGGGAAGTGACAGTGTTAAAAATGGCTGCTAGCAGTGACTGAATCCACATTACTACAGAGGCCTCTCTGGTTGCGGTTTTAAATTTCTAACAGGTAAATTTTCTGGATAAATTCATTCTGGTGAAAATTCGCTAAACGAATGGTTGTACCTGGGGAATTACCTGCATGTTCCATTTTGCCTTGTGTAAAAGATTTATTTGTTATCTTTATTTTTCAGAATCTGTCTGGATATCTGCTGTACTCAAGTTTTAGTGTAAACTCCGTTCAAAGAAGAAACTATGCAGCGAAGGCACAAAGGATTAAATATGGGAGTGCTTTTCCTCCTTTCTCAGCTTTATCAAGTTGGGTTTCACAACATTCCACCTGTCACGCTTGCAACCTTGGCACTGAACATTTTCTTTTTTCTACAACCCCTGAAACCTCTGGACGAAGCATGTATTAGTGTCAATCAGTGTCTTTACAAAAAAGACTGGCATCGTTTGTATCTTTCAGCATTTCACCATGCAGATGATTGGCATCTATATTTTAATATGGTCTCCTTGCTTTGGAAAGGAATTAAATTAGAGAACAGACTTGGAACTAAGTGGTTTGGATATATAATTGCACTGTTTTCACTACTTGTGGGAGCTGTATACCTATTTCTGGAAGCTATACTGGCGGAACTTCTTGGTGATCCTTTATATGAACATCACTGTGCTGTTGGTTTTTCTGGTAAGGTGTTCTTTATTATGCTTCCACCTTTTTTATAAGACTATTATTTATTGCAAATGCTGTTAGGAAATAGATATGTATTTAGGGAATGTGAAATTAGCATGTTCTTGAATCTATATAAAAATGGCTCTGTGTGTGTGTTCCAGCGTAACTCTGGAACACCTTGAGCAATTTCAACCAAACTTGCTACACAGAATACTTACTCTGGAGAAAAATACTGCGGTTGTAAGACACCCTTAACACTGCTTGAGGGGGGTGTTCCATTAAGATGTAGCATGTTTCACCTTTCAATGGCTTCTACTGTACTGCCGTAAAATGGCTTTTACTGTACAGCACAATGGAGTTGCCATGATAACGGCTTCACAGTACCCCGCAAGGGGGCTCCCTCTGGTAAGGGGGAAAATCCTACATTAGAAATTATGTTTGGTCTGGACATTTTCCCCCTATAAATAAATACCTGTGCAACACCGGGCTATCGACTAGTGATACAATGAACACAACTTTGTCACTGCTACATTTTTCTAGTAATCTCTTACAAAGGAAACTAAAAGACAAACATCTGGACTTCCAGGAAATATGGCCGATTGAAAATGGTTCTGTGAAAAGTGGACCTAAAATAGAAACAGCTACGAATAGGAAGCTGGCGAGTAGATCAGCTACTTCAACACTTTCTGAATAAAAAGAGGACCCTGGAGGGAGGGAGAATCAGGACAGGGGAATTTACCGTAATTGCTCCAGTCACAAAGGAAGCCTTTTAAAAGGACGCACACATTCCAGTTTGGGCACTCAATGCCGAAAAGGTTCACCATCACTACAATAAGATTTGATTATGTCAGTTTCGTTGTATCTTGAGAACAGTTTGTTTCCCAGGAAAAGATGTTACAAAAAAAGATATGCAACAAAATTTATCTGAGAACAATATTGAGATTTTGAATATAATTTGTCATTTGATGCAAAACAAAGTATGGATGAGGCTTTAAAAAATAAGAAGGAAATAAAAATAATCCCGGAGAGCAATTGGAATTTTTTCCCATAGACTTATAAAATAGGCTGTATTGTAAATTATTGAAGAAATTTGTAACAAGGATCCACAACCAACAATGGATTACAGAGAAAGATTATTCTGTATTTAAGAAAGGAATACAAAGTCAGTTTATTTTACCTGATTTACAGCAAGAATCTTTTTGGATTCTGATAATCCGGACTGAAAAAGTGGCATATTGGATTTGCATACATTTAATATGGTGTTTAACCCTTTCCCCATACAATTACTTTGTGTATTCCAATTTGATAGCATTTAAACTGTATCCAGCTGTCTGTTACTTAAAGTAATGAAGTTTTGTAAACTTGTTTAAAAGATAAAATATGTTAAATTTTAGTCTTTTGTTTGTATTAGAATACTGTGATTACTTTATGGCTTAATGTGGATCTGTTTCTGTTTTATAGTTGAGATATGTTATGTTTATTTGAATGGGATATGTTATGTAGGGTGGGTTTCTTTGGAATTGTTGGCATTTGTAGTGGAAAATAGTTGTATATTGAGTCTTGAAAGAAATGATCCCTTTTTGTCATATTAGACTTCAGATTTTTGTTTAGACTAGGATGTCGGGACCATTTATGCCTTTTGAAAGGGAGTTTGCTTGCAGCTAAGAGTTGTCAGACATATTAATCTTATTTTAGAACTTCGTTTAGGGTTTTTTACTGATAACTGGACTGAAAAAGATGTTACTTATTTGATTTGCCTACTATTAAGATATAAGTTATGGGATAAAGAGTTTCATAGTTGTTAATTAAGAGGAGGTTAAAAGATAAAATGTTTACACTTGTGATGAAAGTGATGGTTTCTAGGGGGTTATTTTTATTTATGTGTTGCTTTCTTGATCTTTTTTCCTTTTTAGTTCTGTAATAACTTTAATAAAGTTACTACAGAAAAAGGAAATTAAAAGTGAATTGAATAGTAAGCAGCACAGACTTTGATTAAGATAGGCGGCTACACAAATTGAATAAATAGTAAATAAAAGACAAAAATCTGAAATAGAAATGTACATTTCAATATGCATGTGCTGATCTCAATCTGATAGTAGCACCTTGCTGATATTTTCTAAGTTTGGAAACTGGTTTTGGAATCCAAGGACTATAGCAGATCTGTCAAACCGGCGGCCCGCAGATATGTCATGCACAGGCTACGCCCACTCCAGCTCCGTAAAGGCAAAACACATCGTGATATGTGACGATCTGGCCTGTGACGCGATTGAGTTTGACACCCGTGGATTATAGGCTAGATTGAGAAGTGAAAGGGGGGAAAAACTACCCATCCAAATAAGTTTGCGAATTACCTCTTTTCCCTTTTCCTTTCAAAGAAATTGCATGGATATATCAATGAAGTCATCAAGAGCTGAGCTTGATTTCAATATTTTAATACATACATTGGAAGAATGATGTTAAAATATCAGTGGCAGTCAGTAAGGAGCACAACTCCATTGCTACTTTTCAGATGTAGAGTCAATATTCTTTGCTATTGAATCAAGGATTTATGATAAAATCCAAAAAGAACTTTAAAAAAAACCATTTCTAATTTTAATCAGAAATTTAATTGTCAAGAGTAACTCTTTAATATGCCAAGAATTGATAGCTTGTCACTTAGAAATCTTTCGCTGTTTACTGTTATTTTATCAAGTTACTCAGAAATCTGGTAATGTACAATATCATCACAATTGAAAGGAAATTAACATCTATGCTCATACTATGATGTAGGAATAAAACTGGATTCATAGGTTTGATCCTGTTTATCACTATTCTTATGATGTTATTGGAGAGGTATCAGAACCCTCTCTTTGCAGCATTGTTTGCTTGTAGAAAATTTGCCTTGTTATTTATGTGTTTTCACTAGGCTAGGCTGGTGAGACAGACTAGATTAGGCTTGCAGCCCTGAAGTTCCCTTTTCTGCCCCAATGTTGAGTCTGCTTTTGATGTTCCAATGATTCTATATCCTTGGTTGTCATGAGAATAATCTGCCTTTCTCAACCAAAGTTTTAAAATAGGATTACTTTTCAATAAAATGAGAAATTTTATAAGGTATCTTCAGCCATTTGTCTGAACATCTGATCTTAGTTCCAGGTATATTAGCACAATATTGCACTCTTTTTTTTTATAAACAAAGTTTTATTGGTTTTTTTAGAAAATAATATAGGAAAGGGGTAAAGGAAAGGTTACAAATTTTGGCAGTTGCAATGTGCGGCAGGAGTCCCCTCCCTCCATACTCATAAAATGCAATTACAAAAAATTCAATACTAAATAGCAATATATAGTCAGCATGTAAATTCAGTTAATAATTTCGATCAATTTATATCAAGTGGATTTTCTTACTCATTTTTGTGATCTGAGTTTTCTTGGTATTGCCCCTTCTCCCCCCGCCAGCAGAGCTCCGGCCCCTCCCGTGTCCTGCATGTCTGTTATAGGATCATCTGATTTATCTAGGAGTACTTTATTTTTTTCCATAAAGGCCTGCGCCTCTATGAGTGTATTAATTCTAACTCTTGTGTCCTCCCAGAATATTAGCATACCTTCAGGCATCAACCATCTGAACCACACCCCCTTCTGGTATAGTTTCTTCGCTAATTGCGAATAGCTTTTTCTTTTCTCCCTCACTTTCTTGGGGATCTGTTTCAGGATGGTTATTTCCCTATCTTGGTATTTCAAAGCTTGCCCCCTTTGTGCACTCAGAATTTCATCTCTTGTGATTTTTCTGAGAAATTTAATGTGTACCTCCCTAGCACAATATTGCACTCTGTTTATACTAATGAGAACTCTTTCTTTTCCTAAAGTCACTGATAACATTATCACTCTTTGGGGAATTTTGTTTTTAGTTTTGGGAAAAAGTACTAGAATATTTTAAAAGTACACACAAATTTAGATATTTTTGCCACTGTTAAATATTGAAATACCATAATAGAAGTGATTTACGTGGTCTTTGAATAAATGGAATGCAAGGCATACCAAGAGCAACAGATCCTCTGTAATCTTTAACTTTTATATTACTTGAGAATACTTCTTGCTCTGATCCTTTTTCTTTATTTTTTTATAGGAGTGCTATTTGCTTTGAAAGTTCTTAATAACTATTACCATCCAGGGGGATCAACCAATATTATGGGCCTGAATGTATCCAATAAATACTCTTGTTGGTTGGAACTTCTAGCAATCCATGTATTAAACCCACGGTAAGTCTGTTGTCAGTCATTTAAAACTTAAATTACTTTGTATATAAGTATATAGACATTACTGTAATGAATAATAGTTACATATCAATAAGTCCTCATCCAATCTGGATTGTGCTTTTTAAGAGAAAAAAAATTGTTATTATAGAAGAAAATAGGGGATATAAGAAGGATTTGGCCAAAGTTATATATTTTTCAGGCTTGGCATATGTTCAGAGAATTTGTGCATGATAATAGATAGGTTTGGCTAATGTGATACATAAGCCATAGTTTGCTTAATTATAATTAAACAATAAGCATCTTGCATTACCAATTTACCATGGGTTTATAGATCACTGCCTCATTTCATGCAGCATATTCATAATCCAACATTACAGTTTAGTGAGATACATAGAACTGTATCTGTATATTGAAAGTTTTATTAAAACAGAAGCAACTGTTCCTTCCTCCACAGAAGTATATGGAAGTGGTGTTTTTCAAACAAATCCTCATTTCTCTCTTACAATAATTAGGAATATGGAAACAATATGATTTAAGCACTAGGAATCTGTCATGTTATCAGGATAGCTCCCTTCATTTTAGGTGGGGATGCCAGATAATCAGTCCCCTGAAATAACTTATCTTGTTATAGTAATTTGTCAGTTGAAATTAGCTTTAAGAGTAGTCATGTTGTAATCCAAAAAGGGTTTTTTTTCTTATTGGCATACCTTTTAAAAGAAAAAATAACTTCAAATGGATTAGAATCAATCTTATCTACAGTTAACATTTATTTCTTCAAGGTCTACCTTTTGCTTTAGATTGTAATTTTTTATAAATACCTTTGATACTTGAGAATTCTGAAAGTATAAATAGAAAGATAATTCTATCCTTCTAGCTCTTTATGATCTAAATAAAGAATTTGGATATGAATGTAATATAATGCAAAATGAATTATTTTGCATCATAATAGGACATTATTAGATCATTATTATTTTCCAGTGTAGGAGGGGGAGTGGTCACGTGTGGGTATTCTCATAGCCTGATTGGTCCAAAGACTGAGAGCAAACGCTTAAATACTCCTGGCTTTCCTTTCCTTCCCAGTTCCTCTCAGTCTTTTTGGTCCAATCACTTGAGAATCTGTGTGTAGGTAGGAAATCATTGAATTGTTGCTTTCTCTAATTTGGTCTGGATTTGGCTAATTGGGCATTTTAAATCGTTTCCCAACAATTTTTAAAATTTGCAGCTGTGGCCCAAAGGGACAGTTTCTGCCTCTAGGCGGTTGGGGGGGCTCTTGGGGGTTCCTGCCTCCCTTCCGAGGGCGCGGAGCCTAGCCCGACTCCCGGGACTGCGGGGGTGCTGGCTCTGGGCAGCTGCAGCCGCGCCAAGGCTTTTTTCCCTTAAAACGGAGCCTTCGGCGCCACGAGGCTTCAGCAACGGCTAGAGAAGCCGCTGCTCGCCGGAACAGGCGGTTTTTCGCTCGGGGAGGCGATTTGTTACTGAGACGAGCAGGCAAGTGGGGGGAGTGCGTGCGGGCCTGCCGCGAGGCCCCTGGGTGCCGCCGAGTTATTGCTGTTGCAGCCGGAGAGCCAGAACACGAGGTTTTCGGCCGTTTTCTTTGCCACGCTTGAGTCCGGCGGCCATATTGGATCGCACCACGTGCGTGCAGCTCCCATTGGACTTGGGGAGCACTGAGGCCTAGGCACAGGCGGGCGACCTGCCAGAGGCCTTGCTACCACAAGGGTCCCTGCTCCGAAAGGGCCTACAGCGGCCTTCTGATCGCGATTTCCAATCTCCTGGACACGTGAGTAAGGCGATGGAAAAGGGCGCGATTCTTCCCCAGGGCCAGGCCAAGGGCCCGGCAGGAGGGGGGCAAGCCCAGGGGGCCGGGGATCCCTCGGGTACTCCAGGGACGGCCCAGAGGCCATCCAGGGCCTCCACCAGGGAGGAGGCAAGAAGGCATAGGGCACTGGAAAAGACCTTTGCCAGGGCCGAAAGGCAGGCCAGGTCTGCGGGGCGGGCCTCAGCCAGCAGGTCTCGTTCGCCCATCAGGCCTACATCGATCCAATCCTCTCCCAGAGGATTCAGCCCCTCTTCCCCCTCTGTATCTCCACCCAGGTCCCGTAGGTATTCTAGGCGGAGGGGGTCTCCCTCTCCTTCCCCCTCTATCTCGCCAAGGTTAGCAAGGGGGGATGAGGAGGATCCCTTGGAGGGAACTTCCAGGGGACCTGTTTCCTCACGTAGGCTGGCTCCCTAAGGACCTAGCTCTTCTTATGCAGGGGGGGGGAGGATTTGGAGCACCTCCCAGAGAACATTAAGAGGCTTATTTCGACTGCTATTACTAGGGGCATTGCACAGAGAGACAGGGGTTCCCTCTCTGCTAGGTCTCAGTACAGGGCATCGTCTCCGTCTATGGTAAGCGAGGCCTCAGCCCTGGGAGAGGAGAATCCCCAGGGTATGGGGTTCTCTGAGGATGAGGAGACTGCTAGGCCCGAGAGTCCTCCGCCCAAGGGTCTCTTTCACCCGGCCATGTTCAAGATCCTTCTGAGTAAGGCTAGAAAGACCACCAAGGTGGGCACAGGTGATCCTATGGTCCCTCCCCCGAGGGACCCGGATATGGCCATGTTTTCAAACATGGCCACTAACAAGGCAGAGATTCCAGCTCCCCCTTTGTTCATGGAGGTTCTGACCAACCAGTGGCCTCGCCCTTCCAATTTCCCTAACCCCGGGAGCAATGACCGTCGCTTCTATAATGTGGAGCAGACCTTTGCGAAGGCCATTCAGCTACCTTCCATTGACACCCCGGTGGCCACCCTGGTCTCTTCCTCCCCAGTGGTGTCTGGGGACGCGGCTGATAAGTTGAAGCCCGAAGACAAACGGGCGGAGCTTACCTTGCGGAAGAATTTTAACGCCACAGCGTGGGCCATTAAGGCGGCAGCTGCTGCGTCATATTTCAACAGGGCGATGGTCATGTGGCTGCACCAGCTCCAGGATCACATTCCGATCCAGGACGAACGATTGCACCAGGATCTGTTTAAGATCATTGCGGCTGCCGAATTTTCTGCTGACGCGACTTTGGACACGGTGAAGTTCGCGTCCAGCGCCCTGGCCACTTCGGTGACTTCTCGACGTCTCCTGTGGCTGCGTAATTGGCAGATAGATAATAAGGCGAAATGGGATCTGGCGGCCGCCCCATTCAAGGGCCCCAACCTCTTTGGGGAGGCTCTCGACCCGATTCTTGTCGAAAACAAGGACAAGAAGAAGGTCCTCCCGTCTTCTACCAAAAAGTCAGAGAACCGGTCTCATCCTTACCGCAGGCAGTCTTATAGAGCATCTGAGTTTGATCATCAACAACGCTTTTCTTCCTTCAGGTCGGACAGGCAGTTTTCGCGGCAGCCCTATCAGGACCGGAATAGGTTCCAGCATCAATCCCGGCGGCCCTTTCGGGGGGGCGGCGGTCGCCCGTACCGTAGAGGGAAGTGACTCGAACCCGAGTCATCCCATAGGCGGCCGCCTGTCCCTCTACGCGGATCGTTGGGACGATGTCACGTCGGACACATGGGTGAGGTCCACAGTTCGCCAGGGACTCAGGTTAGAATTTCTCTCCACACCCCTGAACTCTTTCAGGTCATTCCCTCCGTCGCGGAGCCTGGAGCGCCGCCGCCTGATGGATCAGGCAATCAAACATCTCCTGGACATTCAGGCGGTGGAGATAGTCCCCCGGTTGGAAAGTGGGCTGGGCCACTACTCCAACCTGTTCGTGGTTCCGAAGAGTTCGGGGGGTTGGCGAGCAATTCTGGACCTCAAACGTCTGAACCGTTTCTTAGTGTACAGACGCTTCAAAATGTCATCACTCAAGTCTATCCTTCAGGGCATCAGGAAAGGGGACTTCCTGGCATCGGTAGACCTCACAGAGGCCTATCTTCACATCCCAATCTTCCCGTCTCACCGCAGGTTCTTACGGTTCTCGCACGGGACCCAACATTATCAGTACAGGGCTCTTCCTTTTGGCCTGGCCTCGGCCCCCCGCACCTTTACGAAGGTGCTGGCGGTGCTGGCAGCGCACCTTCGGGCCGTTCCAGTGAGACTTCAATGTTACCTGGACGATGTCTTGGTCCAGGCGGGGTCCCTTCCGCGGGCGATTTCCGACCTCCAACTCACCATCCGGACTCTTCAGTCCCTGGGGTTCTCAGTAAACTTCCCCAAGAGCCATCTGTCCCCCTCCACTCACATCCTTCATCTAGGGACGGTGATAGACTCGGAGGAGGCGGTGGTGCGCCTGTCTCAGGACCGTCAGGACGGGTTGCGCCAGTTGGCGGAAAGGGTCCGCGTAAGTCGGTCCATTTCTGTCCTCACGTTATCTCAGTTGCTGGGCAAGATGGTGTCGTGCATTGGGATAGTGCCGTGGGCCAGGCTCCACCTCCGCCCTCTGCAGTGGGAGCTCATTCCGTTCCAGAGGGACCGGATGAGCAATTCGCTCCGTGTCCTTCGCCTCCTGGCGGGGGTGCGCGCGTCCCTGCAGTGGTGGACGTCGCTGGCCATCCAGATGGGCTGTTCTTTCTGGGAGCCGGACAGAGTGACAATCACCACGGACGCGAGCTTGTTCGGGTGGGGAGCTCTGGTGGGCTCCCGCTTAGCTCAGGGCAGGTGGACCCAGACAGATCTCCGTCACAATATAAATTGGTTAGAACTGAAGGCGGCCAGGCTCGCCCTCCAGCACTTCCGGTCCTCGGTGGAGGGCCGACACGTGCTCCTTCTGACGGACAATGTGGCTGCCAAGGCTCACATCAACCGTCAGGGGGGGACGCGGTCTCGAGCACTCTGGCTGGAGGCTCTGAGGCTGGGCACCTGGGGAGAGAGGCACCTCTTGTCCTTGGTCTCGGAGCACATCTCCAGCCTCTCCAACCATCAGGCGGATTGGCTGAGTCGAGCCACTCTGGACAATGGCGGGTGGCAGATCCATCCGGACCTCTTCCGGAAGATTTGCCAGCGGTTTGGCGCGCCTCTGGTGGATCTCTTCGCATCTCCGACGAACGCACATCTGCCCCGGTTCTTCACTCGCTTTCAGTCCCGGGGGGCGGAGGGGACGGACGCTCTCAGGAGCAGGTGGCCGGCGGGCCTCCTATACGCCTTTCCCCCAATTCCGCTCATCCCGGGGGTTATCAGGAAGGTGGTGGCGGAGAAGGCTCTGGTCATAGTGGTGGCCCCCTTTTGGCCCAGGAGACCTTGGTTTGCGGATCTCACCCAGCTATCGGTGGCCCCTCCGTGGAGGATTCCATGGGAGGAGGTGATCTTGCGCCAGGGGGTCCTGATCCATCCGGAGCCCCAGTGGCTTCATCTGACCACATGGTTGTTGAACGGAGATTGCTGAGGGCGGCCCAGCTGTCCTCTGGGGTCATCCGCACCATCGAGGCTTCCAGGCGCCCGCCAAGGAACCGTATCTACAACTCGACTTGGGACGCGTTCGTGAGGTGGTGCTCCCATCATCAGATCTCTCCGACTAGGGCCACCATTCCTAATGTTTTATATTTCTTGCAGAAGGGCTTAGAGAACGGTCTGTCACACAACACCTTGCGGCGCCAGGTGGCTGCTCTATCTTCAGTTCTGGGGGGAGTGGGGTCCTCCTCGCTATCTCATCTTCCCCTGATCAAGAGGTTTCTTAAGGGGGCGGCTAATCTCCGGCCTCCCCCTGTTCACAGGTTTCCCACGTGGGACCTGCCCCTGGTCCTCAGAGCCTTAATGGGGGCCCCGTTCGAGCCACTTAGGTCAGTTCATCTCAGGTTCTTGTCCCTTAAGGTAGTCTTTCTGGTGGCGATTACATCCGCTCGGCGTATCTCGGAACTGGGCGCATTATCATCCAAAGATGATCTCTGTCACTTTCATTCGGATAGGTTAGTGCTTCGGCTTGACCCTACCTTTCTTCCGAAGGTGAACACTCCGTTTCACAGGGCTCAGGAGATTGTTCTGCCGGACTTTTATCCGGGGCCGTCCTCAGATAGGGAACGGCTCTGGCACCGTTTTGATGTTCGTCGGGCCTTGCGCATTTATCTCCGGCGGACGGCGGAACTCCGCAGGTCGGAGGCCTTGTTCGTTTCCTTTCAACCCAGGACCTTGGGGGCTAGGGTGTCTTCGGCCACCATCGGCCGTTGGCTGCGGCAAGCCATCCAGGAGGCGTATGCGGCGGCGGGGCGTCTCGTCCCCTCAGGGATAACGGCCCATTCCGCTAGAAGTGCCGCGGCTACCGCGGCGTGGGCCACTAGGGCCCCCCTTGAGGACATCTGTCGGGCCGCCACTTGGGCGTCCCCGACACCGTTCATCAGACATTATCGTCTGGATTTGTTCGCTTCGGCGGATGCTGCCTTTGGGAGAAGAGTGTTGCAGAGGGTGGTAGCAGATACTCCCCTTGGGCCATAGTTATTGGTTGAGTTATCCCTCCCTTGGGACTGGGCTTTGGTATGTCCCACACGTGACCACTCCCCCTCCTACACTGGAAAAAGAACGTTGGTCTTACCTGAACGTGTCTTTTCAGGGTAGGAGGGGGAGTGGTCACGACCCGCCCTATTTTGGTGTTGGCGCCAAGGGGAGCCCGGGGTCCTCCTGGGGAGGGAGGTTTGTGTTGTTTGTGTTTATTGTTGCAGTTCTGATGTTCGCCTTCGAGGAACTGGGAAGGAAAGGAAAGCCAGGAGTATTTAAGCGTTTGCTCTCAGTCTTTGGACCAATCAGGCTATGAGAATACCCACACGTGACCACTCCCCCTCCTACCCTGAAAAGACACGTTCAGGTAAGACCAACGTTCTTTTCCCAAAATTTTTGAGGTAGTGAAATGCATATGTCGCCTTTAAATATACTAAATTCTTAAAAATTTTAAACATATCCAATGGAGTCAAGGTTAACAAGGCTACAGAAAGTTTGTGATCAGGAACAATACATCTCACAGAAAATTGCTTTCATTTTAGGAGTTCTTTTGCAGGACATCTGGCGGGTATTCTTGTTGGCCTAATGTACACTATGGGACCCCTAAAGATTTTCATGACAGCATGTGCAGGTAATAATGACCCTAAAACTTCCCAAGCATTGCTGTTTAATATAACTTTAAAGTGATTGTAAATTGTACTTCAGAACCTTAGAATGATGCCGTTGGTTTCCAAGCTTTTCATTACCAGGCTAGGTAACATTTTCAGCAGAGTTTAGGGGATATCAGTGTCAGTGTTCTATTTATAAGGGCTTCAGATGTGGGTATGTCTCATGAGGGTCTTGTGATGAGTCAGCTGTGAGTCGTGTGATTACCTGATGTAATCTCCTAATCACAAAACCCATCACTGCTGTCTCACCGCGGATCCATTACAAGAGCTTAAACTCCACTGAAGATGTTACCTAGCCTGATAACAAAATGTTTGGAAACCAACCCACAAGCTCGGAGAACTCACCCTCATCCTACAACCGAGCTACAGATATTTGCTACTATTGGATTTTATTTTAATGTTTAACGCTTAATGTTAAAAACTGCCTACTATGAGTGGATGACAGACAAATTGGTGTAAATACAGAGAAATGAATAAATAAATATTTTGATCAAATAATGTACAATATAAGTTTTCTACTTTGTTGTTGTTTATTGGATTTATATGCCGCCCTTCTCCCAAAGGACTCAGGGCGGCGTACAACATTTAAAAAAAACATATGCAATATACTTTGCATATAGGACAGAAAAAGAGAAAGACTTTAGATTGTTCTTCGAGTCATTTGTTGATGAAGGTGTGCTACTGACTGTGCCCATGATAGTAGGAGTGACTGCTGTAGATAAGTTTTCATAGAGGTAGTCCTCGACTTAACCACCACAATGGAGCGAAGAACTCTGATCATAAGTCAAGGCACCATGTGACCAGTTTCAATTTTATGATTGTATTTATACTGGTCATAAAGTGACTAATCCTGGTCATTAAGCAAATCACATAAGCAAGTAACTCCAGCATATACTGTACAATTGGTATTTTTTGCTGTTTTCAGTTGGAAAATGGCAAAAAGTAGCAAATAGTCATGTGGCTTGTACCAGTTTTAGCTTTCAGTATAGATCATAAATAGCTTTTTTTGTGGTCTGTTGTAACTTTGAGCAGTTGTTAAACAATTGATCATAAATTGAGGAGTACCTGTAATCTACACAGTGAGCTCCTTTGAAGAATGCATTCTTGCCTATGATGTTCTTTTGAACAGTACAGAAGGAAATTACATATTTTAAATGCAAATAATTTGTGCACTAGTTGTCTCTTTCCAAACAAACTTGAATTAACATCACTCTCAATAGCCATGAGTCGTTTTGCACACTTTGTTCCAAAGGTTATGCCAGTGTTAACCCTTTATTGTGTTGTTTTAATTCTGGAATCAGTATGATCATATTAAAAAGCCAGATACTAAATGAAATAAATACATATTCCAACAGTTATCTATTGCTTTATATCCGTTCACATATGCTGTTACAGGAAAATATCTTCATTTAAAATTTAATTGTATTTAAAATTAAAGCAACAAATTTGGTAAATATGTCAGGTAGGAATCAAAACAAATATTTTGACATAGAACTTGTTAACAGTATAATATTTTACATGTTTACAAATACTCATTATAATTTTATTTCTAGGTGGCCGTGTATTTCCAACTGGCTTTTCAGAACAAAGGAACAATTACAGAACAGGCGAGTAATTTGGATTATAATCTTACCCGTTTTTATCTCAGAGAAAAATTTGTTGTCCTCGGTAGGATTTACTTTGTGTCAATTGGTGTAGATTATTACTATCTGTTGGTAAAAAATAATTCACATCTTATTTCTTCTCTATTACAGTTTGAATGTGTTCACAAGTCTGTTCATATTATTCTTCAACATTTCAGTATTGCAGGAAATGTGTTCCATAAGATTGAATCCTTGTTTATATTGACATTTATTGCTCTTCCTCTATATATCAGAAAACTTAAAGGATGTTTTATACAACTCTTAATTTAATCAAGCTGAGCAGCCACACCGATTTTAAAAGACATTTTAAAAACTGTTGCTAAAAAATAGGACTGTGGATGGGAAAGAGCCGGATTTAACTTTTCAATAGGTTAACAGACAGCAATCCAGGTTTATTTATTGAGCTCCACAAATGCATCATACGATATAACAATAAATTTGCAATTTGAAGAGAATCTCAATTCAGAGAGTATGTTTTCAGAAAAGCTGTTTTTATGTTCTCAGTCAGGCCAGTAGAGGATTTTGTACTTTTGAGGGGATAGACACATATAGGTGGTGTTGTTGGTTTTTTGGGGGGAGAGGGGGGAGGTGATGGTTTTCTAATCCAAGACAAGATAGTTAACAATATTCCCAATCAGTTATCTTCTATTTGTGCTGTTTGGAAAGTGAAAGGATTATAATCTAGTTATATCAACCATAGAAGCCTGTTTTACAATATACAAGTGAATCTTTGTAGCGTAAGGCACTATTATTTATTACAAGGCACATATTTTACATGCAGTTTATGTTGCCCGTTACTAATATATAGTTCTGTGCTCATAATATTTATGAGTCAGAGGCAAAAATTGAATAGAATATTGACATGTTATGCGGTGAAATATCAACTTGATAGATTTCAGTGAAGGAGACATCAGAGGAAAATGATTACTATTGCATTTGTTACTTTACATTAATGTAAGTATAGTAATTTTTTAATATAATAATGATATTATGCAATGATGTAATTTTTTCAATTTTGTAACAATATTGCTATGGTTAATCGGGAATCAATGATACCTAATCATCACAACAGTTTGCTTTGTTAAAACAAGATTATGCTAAGCAATTATATCTGTGATCTTTTTTTGTACAGGGAATTTTAGATACTCAGGTAATCCATCCTATCCAGCAAACAACTATGATACGTATACTGGTGGTCTCACTGAGGAAGAACAATTGGAAAGAGCAGTAAATAATAGCTTGAGAGAAAGAGGTAAGGCAGAATAGCTCTAACGTGAATGACATGTCATAAAATAAATGCATTTCTCTTTTTGGGGTGAGAAGTATAGTTAAAAATAACTTTTCTTTTTCTCTTAAAATTGAGATTGTCCATTTCCTTCCATGGAAGTTCTTATTGCTCCTTATTCAAAAGATCATCAAAATAATATCAG
Organism: Natrix helvetica; assembly: GCF_964273705.1. Lineage (NCBI taxonomy): Eukaryota > Metazoa > Chordata > Lepidosauria > Squamata > Natricidae > Natrix > Natrix helvetica. Next base: position 35,260,215 of record NC_138551.1, on the reverse strand, counting down.
AGAACCCCTGATAACTTGATTCACTCTTATGGAAAATAGCAGCAAAGAATTGCAGCACGGGCAGTTCTTGGGATTCCAAGAATGACCCATGTAATACCATTGCTCCATGAGCTGCATTGGTTGCTGGTCTGCTTCTGGGTGCAATTCAAGGTGTTAATCATCTGTATGTGATTACTCATGGTATGTGCCCAAACTATGAGGGACCAATTCATCCCAATGGAATTGCCCCGCTCCACCCATTCCAGCAGAGGAGGCATGATGCGGGCTCCATTGGCCTGGGTATTCCAGACAGCAGGATCCAAAAGAAGGGCCTTCTCTGCCATTGCAACCTGCCCTTTGAAACATCTTGCTCCTCAGGGTGAAGTCAGCTCCAATCCTCCTGATCCTCCTGTAAGAGCCTAAAGACCTGCCTCTGCCAGTTAGCTTGGGGCCCCAATGGGTGAGTATCACAGTGAAGGTGGTTGATAGTTTAACCACAGATCCTATCTCCTCCCATCCCTCTGCTCTCTCCATCTTTTAATTGGGCCACAGTATTTGGTTCTTTATAGCATTTTATTTATGTTTTTTAGTTTTTGTATAGCTTTTATCTTTTTAGATTGTTTGCCGTCCAAAGATACGATAGTTAAGATGGGTAGGCAATAAGTTTTACAAATAAATAAAGAGACATAGAAATCCAGATCTGTTAGTTCTAATGCTGATACAGTCTGTCAACACTGCAATCCCTGAGAGAGAGGGAGAGAGAGAGAGAACCATCCACTGCTGCCTGGACATCAGAACAATTTGACAGCCTAAACTAGTTCTTGAACTGATTTCTTACATTAGGATAATGTATACTTCATTTGTTTCTATCTAAAAGGGGGATTTTAAAATAATGCAAGACATAAGGGAAAGAGAAGGTTTGAAAATGCCCAATTTAAAATTATACTATGAAGCAGTAGTTTTATCAACAATTAGTGATTGGATTAATCTAACAGAGGAGAGAATACTGAATATTGAGGGATATGATTTGGTATATGGGTGGCACGCTTATTTAATATATGATAAGAAGGTGGATAAGATATTCAAAAGCCATTTATTAAGGAATGCCCTATTGCGTGTCTAGAAAAAATATCAATATAGGCTAAATGATAAGATACCTATGTGGGTAGTACCCAGACATGCGATAGAGAATATAAGTATAGAACAAAAACAGGATGTAATTACATATAGAGAACTTCTTAATATAGAAAGAGGTGTACTACAGTTAAAGCCTTTGAATGTATTAAGAGAGGAAAGGGTAATTCAAACCTGGTTCCAGTATGACAGTTACAAGCTAGATGGAAAAAAAAACCAGACAATTGGTATCACACAAAATGACGATAGTTTGGTAAAACAAATTAGGGACCAGAGTCAAATGCATATAAAAAGGTTGTATAATATACTGATAGAAACAGATTCTGAAACAGAGTTAGTTAAAGATTGTATGATAAAATGGGCACAAAATTTTGAAGAACCAATAATGATGGAAACATGGGAAAAGATTTGGGTAAGAAATGTAAAATTTACGCAAGCTCAGAATTTGAGAGAGAATTTTTATAAGATGTTTTATAGATGGCATTTAGATCCTAAAAAGCTAGCTTGTATGTATCCAAATTTACAACCTAAATGTTGGAGATGTGATTGTGCTGACGCTACGTATTACCATATATGGTGGACTTGCAAAAAAGTCAAAGCATTTTGGATAAAAATATGGTGGGTTATTCAAAATATACTTAAAAAGAGGATAACGTTCACTCCCCAGTTGTTTTTGTTAGGTATAATTACAGACTGTACAGTTATAGAGACTAATTTGATTTTGAACTTAATGACGGCAGCAAGATTGTTGGTGGCGCAGTACTGGAAGAGGGAAGAATTGCCTACTATTCAAGAATGGACGCTAAAAATAGTAAATCTAGCAGAGATGGCCAAAATCACAGCATATTTGAAGGACCATTCAGATGATAAATATAAGTTGGAATGGAGAAGATGGATTGACTATATTCAAAATAAATATCGGACTAAAAAATTTCAACTAGCTTATGAGCGAAGGCACAAGGAATGTTATAATTTATCTAAAGTTAGTTTAACAAAAGGGGAATTAAAGCACAAGAGGAGGTAGGATGTTAAAGTCAGTTAGCTTATGTTAGCGTATGATTGTTAAATGTTTATACCCTGTATTTTGCTCTGGGAGGTTGGGGGGAGGGGGGTTGGGGGGGTAGGGTTGGGGGTGGAGGGAGGGAAGAGGAAGGGGAAACATTTGTAAAATTTATTAAAACTTTTAATAAAAAAAATAAAAGGGGGATTTGGCTAATGTCTGTGCCTCCTGCTTAATAAACAACAGTGAGATATAGCATAAAGATGGATAAATGGGCACCTAGAGCCAGACTCTGGCTAAAAATGTTTGCCCTATAGTGGAATGAGCAGTGAGGAGAAGGAAGAATCCTTGCTTGAGATGGTGGCCTGGAAAAGATAACTAAGAAATCACTTTCCAATAGTAGTTTTCCTGACATCTGGACAAGAAGCTGCTGCTGTTGTGCTGCCCATCCATTTCACACCTAATAGTTTATGTGCTATGCAGATGTCTACACAGAGCTGTTGTTACTCATATTGACCATGTGGCATTAGCAATAATGGCAAACCCTTTATGCTTCTATAGATGAGGTTTTGTATTCAGAAGGAAAAGTGGAATATTGTTTTCGTCTACTCTTGCTATTTGTATAATTTTTGATTATAACTGCAGTTGTCTGACGTGACTACTCTCAGACTGTCTGAAATAATAACACCTCAATTTTAAGTGTCTGGAAGTTTTAATTTGCATAGTAAAGGCAAGAGGTTATGTGGACAGCATTTGTGGCTGCTTAAATAAATTCAAGGGTCAGCTGCCCCCCAGCCTTTATTTTTTATATCTCACTGAAAACATTTCTTTTCTGCATAACTCGGGACTTTCCCATTTCAATAGCTGATTGTACTCTCTCTGTTTTTTTCCTAATAGAATGCAAGTATTTAAAACTTGTGCATATCCTCCAGTTTTTGGCCAGGATGCAGGAAGTGCCAAGTGTTGCCTCTTACATTGTGTTCAGTAAAGGTTTTAAATAGCTCTGGATGCTCATTAGTTTGTGTTCCCAGGAAATACAGTGACTTATGATTGGCTACTGTTTAAAAAGCCACAGCTGTGTTAGTTTATTTCATGCAAGAAAATTGCCACAGAAAGTCAGAAATTTGAGATATTAATAATATGTATTGTAGTCAATAAGAAAAAAAGATGTCATAATTATGGTATCTCTAGTCAGTACAAACAAATAACTAGAAACAGCTGAATGCTGAACACCCTAACTGTGTGGAGACACAAGCCTAAGAGTTTGTATGTGTAACTAGAACAAGATATTTACTTGCATTTTAGAGCATACTATTCTAGAAATTTTGTACCAGATAGGAATAAAACTTCATACTTCATTCTTCACTTTGTCAGACTTTGTTTTGGTAAAGATATACAGAGTCATAATTGTTATAATTAACTGATACTCTATTATTAAAATAGGTTTAAAAACAAAAATATATCTCTTCCTCATGATGCATCTTGCAAAAGATGGATAACAAAACACGATGTAATCACTTTGACCGCATAATATCCACATATTTTCATTTCTTTTGCCTTTTGCTTCGTCTGACTTGCATCCAAATGGCAAACTCTAAAAGAGTGATTAGTCATGTATTCTTTTTATTATATGCAGAGGAGCTCTCTGAATTTGGGCAAATGAAATAATGTCTTGGTGTTACAAGTGATGCAAGTTGAACTTGATATCTACTGACTTCAAAGTTGACTTTGTAGAGCTTTTGTCAGGAATACAGAAGTGATTTCCACTGCCTTTCGGCAAGCTAATTTTTTCAACTTCCCTATCTAGAACTGCAGCTTTGGTATTCCTCTGGTACCATCCAAATACTAACCAGGCTCAATTCTGCTTAACTTTCAAATTTAGATGAAGTCATCCAGCTGCTACAGTCTGCTGAGGTCCAACTGATTTATCAAAAATTATAAAAATAAGTATTTAAAATTATAATTTTGAATTATATGCCCAAGCAAAAAACATTAATTGGAAAAAAGAAAGAAATGCTTTTGTTGTATATAAACATTTTCTTGGCTTTATTTTGCATCTGTGGTTTGGCTTCTTCAATTCTTGTTAGCTCAGTTTCTCCTTTAAGAACAAAGTTGCTCTATTTTTTCACAATCCAACAGTCTCCCAAGTTTCTAATATTTCAATGCAATATTGCTTACACTGGCTAGAAATTTTGGAAATGGTTGTTCCAGTATACCTGACAGACACAAGATTTAAGATACTGTAACTGCTCTTACATGTGTCTTAATATTGATAGAGAATCCTTTTTAAATGTATTCATTTATTAAGAAATGTATATGGCCACCCATCTTAAATAAATAACCCTTGGTAGTTAGCACAAATTTACAACAACAACAAAACATTAAAATACTCCAAAGTAAAATACCAAGGTACTATATAACAAGTTCACAAATTTGCCCTAAAGCCCAGGGGGAAAAGTCAACACAATGGCCTTCTAGAAAACCCAAATTGGGGACCTCTGAATCTCAGGGAAGACGCTGTTGCATAGGATAAACTTTATGAAAGAGAGAAGACACACATTTCCTCTGTTCCTTCGATGATTATAACTTGTGATGGTTTGCTTCTCAATTAACTGCTATCGAGATTGCATCAAAACTTGGAAACGTATTAGCTCTTTTACTTGCAATGCATATATTCTACATTTTTAATATATTTGCTATTTTGCTACTGTCCTTTACAGTGGAAAAACCTTTGGACATTTCGAGCTGAAAAATATTTCATTTTTTAAAATTATCATTCTTAATAAGGATGGATATACATTGAAGCTGTACAATAGTCTCTTCTGAGTGCCTTTCGGATATTTCTTGACTACTATTCCTATCCCAACCTTGTATTCTATGGGTGATAAGAATTGTAGCCTAAATTCTAAAGAATTGGGAAAATAGATTGGGAAAATCTTTGTAGAAATACCATACCATACAACTTTTGAGAATACCCAGGAGACCTTTTTAAGCCACCATTTTATTCTAAAATTCTTAATTTAAATGTCAATCATTTGTAAATATATTTCATTTCCAGATTGCAAAGTTAAAAGTATGTTTCTGTGCTTTTTCAAGCTGACTAAATCCTATTATGAATCAGAGTTAGGATGTTTGTTACATTGCTGATCTTTCCAGAAAAATCCTTTGCTGCATAAACCACATAATAGCATGTTTAAATTGTGAATTCAATGGTGGATTAGTATATAAAAAAGTGTCTCTCTGTGTGTCTGCGTATGTGTGTATTCATCCTTTTCACTCTATTCTGCGTTAGATGAAATCCAGAGTGACATAGAAAATGCTAGATACTTGCAAATAATCCCTGGGCTTCAAATAAGGCAGACAATAAACAAGTCTATAATAGAGTTACAGCTTCCGTAGACCCCATCTGTTTCAAAATAGCCCTAATTCTGCTTACTATGCGGAATGTTTTGTTGACTGGGGTTTGGCCTACTTATTTTCTCTCATGTGCTGCCTGTGAACCTCTGGAGACATCTGCTGGAAGAGGTGAAGCAGGACCTGAGATAGAATTCCTAATTTACTGGAACAGTAACTATTAATTTGTTTCAAACATTATAAAAATGTCTCCTACATACTAAATGTATGCTAGTTTATTTATTTACCCAGAAGCACAGTTTCATTCTCTTGAAAAAAAAATGAGAGTGGTTCTGAGACAATTACTGGTGATGAGTGCATAGGAGTCTTAATGTTCTCCATTTTTGCTTCCACATTATGGTCAGAATTATTGCCATTAAGAGAGAATTCTTTGTCCCAATCGTCAAGAGTCCACTACACTGCTACAAAGTACATCTTTTATCAGCGTGCTGGATGAAACTGTTGAAGGTGGCAGTTTAATTGATCCTGAATAATACCAGTTTTGAAAACGGTCTTTATATAATGAAAACAAAGACAATGTAAACCAGGAAGCATTGATTTCTTGAAGAAAGATCCAATGGAAGAAGATTTGACCTTCTATATTTTAAGGCCTCTGAAACCAGAAAGAAAGTGAATCCACTTGCATATTATGTTCTTTTTTGAGACTGGTTGCATTGAAGCCCAGTCTGGGCGCATTAAAGCCGGAAGTTATTATTGTACACCTTTAAGAAAGTGCTATGGTGTTGTTAGCATTTACAATGTTTCAAAGACACCATTTAGTTTAAATAGCAGATGCAGGAAACATAAGATGTAGGATAACTCGTCTAACTCTGTTATAGATGGCAATTGTTAAAAGGAAGGCAGGTTAGTTATTGTATAACACTCCAATTCCAATAGTATTAGGGAAGGTAGAGAAATATACAATTAAGTTTTTCTCAACCTAGTCTTCTGATGCATTTGACTTCCAAATCCTAGAATTTAGAAGTCCTTAAAGTGGAGTGTTTAATGATAGCAATTCTCACTGCTGTTTTATCCCCAGAATTTGCTATTGAAGGAAGTAGTTTAGCTTCCTTGTTAGGTCTTTTAATTAGTTAGTTGTACCTTCCAAAAACTCAAATAGCCCTTTATAAAGCCACCATATTCCAAGTAAAAACATAATATTTAATCCTACTGTATGGATTGTTCCTATGTAGAACCGTTTTACAATTATTATGCTAATTATGACATATAGCCATTGTGGCACAGTGGTTAGAATGCAGTACTGGAGGCTACTTCTGCTGACTGCTGGCTGCCAGCAGTTTTGCAGTTTGATTCCCACTGGCTCAAGGTTGACTCAGCCTTCCATCTTTCCTAGGTGGGTAAAATGAGGATCCAGATAGTTGGGAACAATAGACTGATTCTGTAAATTGCTTACAGACAGCTGTAAAGCACTGTGAAGCGATATATAAGTCTAAATGTTATTGCTGCATGGCAATTTAATTAGCAATTTCTGTTGATTTCTTTTTTCAAAATAACAAAAACAAACTTGAATGACCAAAAAAAATCTGTTTCATTGTTTCTTATGGAAGCGCCTTAAAACAATAGAAAAATATTATTCCTGAGAACACAGTCCCCAGTTGGGATTCTGAATACAGAAGAAAAGCACTGGGTGTATAATTTTGGATTCTATCCAAATATTGGAAGTTTCAAATCAGTGCAGATCATATTGTAAAAGGAATATTAGCTTAGAATTCTAAAGGAGCTAGATGTCCATATTTCATTTCAAGTGATAGAACCCAGGTACCGGTACTTCTCAGTTTAATATATTCACTATAGAAATACATATGGGCTTGATTCAATATTAGAAAAATGTATATTAAATTTGTCTTTTGACATTTGTTTTTTGTTCGTTTTGTTTGGTTTTATAGGCAACAATACAAGGCATTACACCAGCGAAAGGAGGCCATATGGCTTCTGGCTTTCACCGGAAGAACTATCAGCTGAGGAACTCAGAAGGCAGAGACTTAATAGATTTGAGAGGTGGCAGTAGTCTTAAAGTATATATATAAAGGGCTCTTCCCAGCTGTCAAAACATGATGAATATTGTTCATTTAAGCCATTTCAATTTCACAAAATATATTTCATGGAGGCTATCTGAAGCTATTTGTGAGTGAAAAAGATGAACGTACTTGGCTCATAGACTACCAAATTTAAAACTGAAATGCAAACTAAACATCTTAAAAAATTCACCACACCACTTAAAATTCTATAGCTACCGTGTGTGTTTGTGTGTCTTCACACACACACACACACACACACCCAAACGCACACATGCACATATACTTTACTAACTTGAATAAAAGTTTACAGAATAAAAATTAGAATTAAACATAATTTGGTCAGGTCATTGAAATGCGTGACCCATGATTATAGCATTCTTATGATCTCCAGAAATTACTGAAATTGAAGATACTATGATTTACTACATAAACATTTTTCTACAAGTTGCACATTTAATATGACAACATCCTATAATTTTTAGTATAGATGAGAAAGCAGTGGCGTAACATGATCATGTAGCTATAATTGTAGCTAATTATTTTTGTATACAAGAAGATGTATTTGTATTTTTCTATTACGTTAAAGAAACTGAAGTTTGAAAACTTTGAATTCTTCCTTCAGTTTCATTTGAAGTAGATTTTGGAATTTACATTGATTAATTTGGGTGCAGCCCATTAAGCCTTACTAATTTTATTTTATAAGAAACAGCAACAGTATAGCTTAATACATTTTTAGCTATTATGAATTTGTAAATATAAATTATTTTGATGTCCATCTTATCTCTTGCAACTAATATTTTGTGCAAGGGTGGGGAAGCAAATTGGGAGTTCTGCCACAGCCATAAAATATTCCATGTAATTATTTATCATCAGACATTATGATTTGTGATTTAACTTCTTTTAATGTAAAAAAGAACTCTTCCCACTTCACATTTCAGTTTATATCAAGTATTTTTTCTTAAACCATTGTAATATTTTCTACTTGAGATCACCCAGTGCCTTCCCCAATAAAGTGTATATTAAAAATCATATGTTTAAGTTTCTTGAATATTTTTTGAATTTTTATAATATTTTCAATGTTCATAGTACTGTTTTCTCCATACTTTGTTAATGAACCATCAATGAACTGCAACTGAGCTCTGTTGTTGCAGCCTGGTTATTTACATCTTATTTAGTGTCTAAACCAAGATAGATTATCTCATGCTGATTTTGAGCTTCAGAACAGGCACCAGAATTGATCATGTCTCTTCCACAATATGCTTCAAGGATATGCACAGAGACCATATTTTTGAGCAGTGAGCTTTGGGCTCATTAGGGCAGGCTCGTGGAGTAACACCTTACAGGGAAGCAATGAGATGTGAATGAACTTCCTCAGTGCTTCCCAGTGTCCATTGTGTTTCTAGATTTTAACATCAAACAAAAATTATTTCAAAATCAATGTTAAAAACTCAAATTGCATTATTTTAAAAGCAATACAATTATTTAAAAACCCTTGAGTCCTAATTAAGAAGGAATTTTAATTTTAAGTATAAAATAGGAAGTATATTGAGCATTGCTAGATTTTCAGTTTGAAGTTAAACTGAAAAACATCCATGAAATACTTTGTATTTAAAGTAGAAGATAGTACTTCAGTAACTGCCTATGCACTGATTGTTGAAGTTACCATGGGAACAGCATATTTCTCATCATATTGGTGTTTAAGGCTAGAATAAATTGTCAAAACTGCACAAACATCCAGAGTGACTCCATTTTGCATGAAAACAATATGCAGGATTTTTTTTTTTACATTTGTTGTGAGATACAAGTTTATTTCATGCCTTTATATTGCTACTGTTTTGCAAAATAAACTTCAGGAATTTATTCCTCCCTACCCTCCGACCTCACCAAAGTGACTGTTAAAAGATTTATTCTCAGGATTAAAAAAAACCTTGATATTGCAATAGTCTATGGATTGAATAATGTTATAAAATGTCATATGAAAGTTCTATGAGTTGAATAGCTTACTGTTAATCGGTGATAATGCATTTAATAAAGTGGATATATTATCAATTGAGACTAATATGATACGTCCGTTCTGTATTATATGTATACTTATTTTAAACATACTATCAGAAGTCAGAAATTTTTCAATGTAGCTAAAAAGCAAAAGAATTGAGTATTTAAATGTTGTTTCTGCTTTCTGAATGAAAGGACAGGGTACATTTTATGTCTTTGTGACATTTAGCCTTCTGTACCATTCTTCATATATACAGAAATGTGAGATGCCACAGTATTTATTTATTTATATCTACACCCACTTGCATAATAGCTTTGGCCACCGTGTCACCTATTTTAACAAATTGTTTACTTCTTGTTCCTGCTTTCCCTTTCTAGATTAATTGGAAATCTATAGGATTTGTGTTTTTTAAAAGTAATATATCACTTACTTTTTCCTGAACACTATTGGTTGGAGCTCTGAGGTAGAAGAGTTATGTAGGGGGGAGGGGGGAGTCCAGAAAAGGAACAGGAAGATTCTAATTTAGTTACAGGAAACATTGGAAGCTGGTGTTTCCACTGAATAGATGTCATAAATTATGAACTGGAAAGATGCCCTAATTTCCACACATGCCTTGAATAGTATGTTGACTAAGTCTGCAGAAGGAATTAATATTATGTTTTGTGTTGTAAAGTGAATAGCTTCTGTTCAGTTCCATTGAAGCATACAATTTGACCAGGAGAGCTTACATTTTGGGCATTCACAGGTGAATTGAATTGAACTATTGAAAATTACACCTGAATTAATCATATGATACTTCGTCATCAAAATGTAAGCTTTTAACTTCTGTTTTAAAGCTACTCACAAAGCAACGTCTACCTCCATTTTTTTAAAAAATAAGAAATCAAAAGGATGAGAATAACAAATTATTGTGAACAAACTTCTTGCCACATTTTGCTCAGAAAAATTGGTTTGGTTTTGTCCAAGCCAGATACTAATAATTTCTAAGATAATGAATACTGACTATATATAGTCCTTGATTTACAACCATCTTTGAGCTCAAAATTTCCATTGCTAAGTGAGACATTAAGTTGCGCCCATTTCACAATCTTTTTTTGCCATACTTGTTAAGTGAATCATGCAGCTGTAAACAAATCTGAATCCTCCCATTGACTCTTCTTGTTGGAAGTCAACTGGGAAGCTTAAAAATTATCAGAAGACTATAAATAGATGCCAGTTATCAAGTGCCCATATTTTGATCACATGACCATTGATTCTGCAATGATCATGTGTGAAAACCAGTCGTAAGTCACTTTTTTAATGCCGTTGTAAATTTGAATGGTCGCTAAACAAATGGTGGTGAGTAAAAAATTACCTGTATTGCAGTAGTACATTCCCAGTGTTCCTTAAAAGTACAAAATTTGATAAATGTGTCCTTAAACAAGATAGACAATTTATCCCTGGTATATATGCAGATTCAAAATAGACTAGATATATACGTTTCAGCGAGATCGCACTCGCCATCTTCAGGCTGTGGTCTTAAAGTGTGACCGGAGCTGCCGTCTTTCTGTATATCTTGGTGGGAGGGGATGGAGTGCTGGCTTTGTTTCAGTAGGTGGAATGATTGGTTGTGTGGTTGTATCATGATTGGTTGATTGGTGCTGATTGGTGCTGGCTGTGTGTGCATTGTTGTTTTGTATTGTAACGGCTTGGGTGGTGGGTGGTGTTCGTTTATTGGCTAGGGCTGGTTTCCAGATGTTTGGTAGGCGGGAAGTATCACGTTTATTCATGTTGTGGGGGTGTTTCTCTATTTCGATGGCTTCCATAATTATTCTCTTGTTGAGGTGTTCTGTCTTGGAGATTAACCTGGCTCCTTCAAAATTGATTTCATGTCCTGTAGCTTTAAGGTGCTGGAAAAGGGAGGAAGTTTTTTCTTTATATATATATATATATATATATATATATATATATATATATATATATATATATATATATATATATATATATATATATATATATATATATATATATATATATATATATATATATATATATATATATATATATATATATATATATATATATATATATATATATATATATAATTAGGTGAAGTGGAATTTCTAGTACAAGGTTTTCTGTCTGTCTGTCTGTGGAAAAACAAACCTAACTGAAGTAGGAAAGAAAATGGTTATAAGTCAATTGATGGTATCGCTAGGATCCCCAAACCTAAATAAAATTACGAATGAATAAAAGCAAAAAAAAAAACCTTACAAAGTTGGTATTTATCTCTCACCTGTTGCAGTTGATTTATGCAGTTCTTCCTGGGTTCCATTTAAATATGCCCTTTTACAACTCATAATTCCTAAGTCAATTTGTAAATGTAATACTGACACAGAGCACCAAGATGAGAAAAAAATAGGTTTATTTCTGTTCAAAAAGTGTTCAATATCCACTAGGCATATTTCATGCAAACCTGACATCTGCCGATATTTCGGCGTTGTTCTTGTTGATCTTTGATAGTCCCTGAGACAGGGGATGATAAAAACTGTGTCTCATTGTTCACTGTAGCTAGCCAGAAACTGTATTCATTACTAAAAAAGTGACAAGTTCCTTGTTGACCCTGGCATTCAATAAAGGGTGCTGATCGGAAGTCCTCCAGGCAGCTTCCAGGTGACGTGAGAGACTGCCCACCTCCTTGGTCACCAGATCCTGTATGCTGAAAAAAGAAAAAAAAAAGATATCACCTATGCCAGTGATGGCAAACATTTTTCGCTTCGGGTGCCAAAAACACACACACTATCGTGCACGCTGACATACCCACCCCCTTAATTTAATGCCTCCCGCATCCCCTGCGCATGCTCACAACCCCCCCCCCGCTGCCCCGTGCATACGTGCACGGCTTTCTTGAAGTTTGGGGAGGGTGAAAACGCCCCCCCGCTCCCCGGAGGCCGGAAACAGCCCGTTTTCCAACTTCTGGTGGCCCAAGTAGGTCCACTTTTCCCTCTCAAGGCTGCAGAGACTTTCTAGGAGCCTGAGGGCGAAAAACCACTCAATGTGCAAACCAGAAGTTTGTTCCCAAATTTCTGGTTTGCGTGTTGGGCGGTTTTTCACTCTCTGGAGGCTTTAGGGAAACCTCTGGAGGGCGAAAAACAGCCAAAAATCAAGGGCGAAAATCAGCTGGCCAGGGCATGCATGCACACTGGAGCTGACAGGGCAACACCTCACATGCCCTTATAAATGGCTCTCCGTGCCACCTGTGACAAGCGTGCCATAGGTTCATCATCACAGGCCTATCTCATCCAATCATACATACTCGGGAATAACTGCTTTTTCTGGATTTCTAATCACATTGCACTCTGAAGCTACCCTTACAAGTTTAATTCAGGGTCAAAGCACTGATACGTATTGGGAATTTTTGACCTTTCCCATTTATTCTTAGTACTGGTCCTGAATGGAATCCTAATTTGACTGGAGCCAGTGGAAATGTAGCAGTAGTACTTCTGATTAGCATGCACTTCTAACTAAATGCAGGAGGTTCAACATTATTTACAATATCAAGCAGCTCACAATAAAACAATGTATTGTTGTGAGTGGACAGAGGGGGAAATCCCCAAATAGTTGTTTATACAGAAAACCTATTGGTTTCTAATCATCATTGCTGCTGCTACATGTTTTGTACGTATCTTAGATATTTCAGTACATTGATCTCATTATAATTGATCTACAACTGATTACGGTAGACTGGAAAACTTACTAATAAACGGTATCGGAATGTTTACATTCCTATAAAATATAGATAGCCCTCACTTAACAATTGCCCTCTTTAGCAACTTTTAAAAGTAATGACGGCATTGAAAAGATAACATTGTATCTTCTCCTTGCGTTTACAACTATTGCAGGGTACTTGTGGTCACATGATCAAGATTTATGCACATCGCAACCAGCAGGCACAATAATTGCAGCATCATGTAGTCACCATTGCCCTTTGCATGTTACATAGCCAGATTCCGACAGGCAGAATCAATGAAGAACCCAGCAGTAAAATCACAAGTTACAGTTATATAATGTTTCACTTAACTGCAGGTGATTCACTTAATGATCATGGCAGAAGTGAAGAAATGTCTATCATAGTCACATGATGTTTGTTTACCCCTCCCAATTCTATTCATTAAGCAAGCACTACCTATAAAATTACTATCCCTCCTCCTAAACAATGAAATCCAAATCTAAGATAAATCTAGTGGGGGAGGGGGGAGCAGTAGCATATTAATGAAATGTATAATTAAATAATGTATTGCGGATTTTTCATTGAAAAAAATTGTCTGCTTTAAATTTACTTTTAAAATAAATTTAAAACATAAGAATCAAGTTTATTACACTTAAAACATAAGAATCAAGTTTATTGCTGGTATCTATTTCAGCAATATTTTATAGGAGAAATGTAGAGGTAAATTATTACAATTCTCATTTTTTGAATTAAGGTAGGATAAAAGATTGCTTTGCAGGTATGGAAATTCTCAATCATCTAGGTCATGGTTGTCCGAAAGGTGCTTTTCAAAAGGCAAGTGGACTTTTTTAGCTTTTTCCTTTGAAAATATTTCACTTCTCATCCAAGAAGCTTCTTCAGTTCTGAACTGAAACATTTTGTTGGATGAGGAGCAAAACATTTTCAAGAAAAAAAAAACCCCAAGGAAGTCCAGTTGCCTTTTGAAAAGTATCTTAGGCTGCTTTATGATTTACTTCAAAGTTAATAGTCATATATTTATCAGATACAACCCAACTATACAGTAAGATTCTGCGATGATTATTCTGAAAGCAAGAAACGTCTGTTAATGAACAAATGAAAACTGAAGTTATCAGGCCAGTATTAAAGGAATTCATACTGGGTTTTTTAATAATAATATTCCATGTTAGAGCCTACCTGGTGGCGCAGTGGTTAGAATGCAATATTGCAGGCTAACTCTGCCGACTACCAGGAATTCAATCCTGACTAGCTCAAGGTTGGCTCAGCCTTCCATCCTTCCGATGTTGGTAAAATGAGGACCCCAGTTTGTTGGAGACAATATGCTGACTCTAAACTGCTTAGAGAGGGCTGTAAAGCACTATGAATTGGTATATAAGTCTTAAGTGCTAGTGCTAGTTAGATCATGCTGGTATTCATCCTTACCATTAAGAATGAGTAACCTATCCAAAGACTTCTCCAGTTTGGTGGACAAGAAGGAATTGATTGATCTTGACTATGAACTGCAACGGCTTGGGCAGGAGCTTCACATACTACACATCTACTAATATAGTGCTCTATTTCTTCATCTGAGAGTGGCATCGTGGGCAAAGGAGCTGCACTTGAAAGCCAGTAAGATTTATCATTTCGACTTGCATAGTAGCAGACTTGATTGACATTGCAGTAGGTAAAAGGCATCGTGCTAAACACCGGAAGACAGGATCCAGCCAGACCTAGAAAACAATTGAGATTTAATTACAGATTCAAATATTAGCAATATTAATAATTGCTAGAGTAGATTTATTCCTTATCTCACTTTAGTTCTACAAAACCAATAAGTGATAAGGATATTAGATGCATTTACAGAATTTCTAAACAAATGCTAATGTGTTCCAGAATAAACAGCTACACAAATTAGGCATTATTTATTTTATTTTATTTTATTTTATTATTTTATTTTATTATTTTATTATTTTGTTTGTTTATTATTTTATTTATTTTATTTTATTTATTTTATTTATTTTATTTGTTTTATTTGTTTTATTTGTTTTATTAGTTTTATTTGTTTTATTAATTTTATTAATTTATGCTTACTGTAGTGTCTGAGTTTTTAAATGCTATGTAAACAATGTTATTATGATGGGAATTTTAGAATAAAGATTGAATATTTTCCTAACGATACAGTCCATTTGGAGAAAATAAATGTCAGTTTCAAATGTTAGATAAGAGTAGAAGAGTCTTGCCTGAATCCCTGATGAAACAGTCCCAATAGTGTAAACATTTCTGAGATAAATGGAACCAACATATGGCACAGACCAAACCAGGTTTTGCTCTACAAATCACCGTGTAGGTTTTGATTGCTGATTTATAAAATGCAACTGATGGAATACAAATTGCACCTCCAGTATTTTGAGAAAACATCAAGGATGTTACTATAACAAATCCTGTAATTTTGATTATGTACAGTACATTTTGTTATTTATCCTTAATTTTTTAAAAATGGAAATAGTAGCACTCGTCCATAGTAAAACAGACTATTCCATATTTTATATAAATTAAAATGCCTGTTTTAGCTCATTTTAAAATGTTTGTAGTAACATCAGGATTGTAACATGTTCTCCAGAGGGGGTTGCTGCCGGTTCGGCCAAGTTGGTAGTGGAATTCAGGCCTGGGTTACAGAACCGGCAGCGACCGAGGCCTGCCATCCCCTCAAACCGGTTCCCTCGCCGCTGCTGGACTGCTGCCATTTTGTTTTTTAGTGACCGTGTGCGCTATTCACTGTAAATTGTTCTGTACATGCGCAAAGAACAATTTACATTGAACAGTGCACCCATGGGTTATGAACCGGTAGTAAAATCGGCAGCAACCCACCCCTGAAGCTCTCCAAAATCATGCCTAAATCTCTAGTAATGAATGAGGGTGTGATCAGGCATATAAAATTATTGCAAATAAAACCAAAGATGCAACCCTTTGGGCATTCCACCTTCAGCAGAGGCAACCTGATGTGAACGTTCAAGTAGGGGAACAGAGAATAACTATTACATGAAACAAAATGGTTCCTCACAAAATAGAAAATAGTCCCTATCCTACAACAGCAGATAGTAGAACAGCATAGATTCAGATAGCTATGGCTTATAAGAAAACTCATAACATTAGTTTCTAAATAAGTTTAACAAATGTCATATATGAAAATGAATGGACAGTTAACTTGTCATTCCTTGTAAGCTGATCTATTACACCTAATAACTGAGACTTCATAAAGGGATCATATGTTGGAAGCTCCCCAGCCTAAGAGAAGAACTTCAATTAGATATAATACAATTTGCAATAAAAGGGCAAAATATTACAACTTTTTAAAGTAAAGATATTATAATGCTCACCAAGGTCTTGATTATGGGCTTTCTCCTGCCCTTCAAAATACAGCAGACTGTATCCAGTCCACAATCTTGTCATTCCCTCAGGGCAAAATGGTTCTGTTTCTGACTGACTATGCAAAACAAGCAGGAACCCGCTACTCCATTTGGATGCTGATCCTGGTTGCCCTGGAATCCCAGTTTGGCCTGGAGGACCTTAAGGAATGGAGAAAAAGTAGAGAAGTAAAAACCTACTTAAAAGTTGGCCCTATTTTTTTTTTAAAAAAATACTTTTCTAGTATTGGTTTGAGAGTGGGTGAGGTCTTTATTTCTAGAATTGAAATCTATCTATCTATCATCTATCCATCCATCCATCCATCCATCCATCCATCCATCCATCCATCCATCTATCTATATATCTAACACTCAGCTATTGCAGGCAAAACAAGCTTAGATACCTTGGGGTGGTTTTCCACTCGCAAGGGACATGGAAGGCACACCTGGATCACACATTGCAAGTAGCCAATAAGTCCTCAAATGCAATTAAACATTTCTTTTATACAGGTGGAGGTCAGTTAGTACCTGCTGCCTTAAAACTTTTTGAGGCCAAAACATTGGCACAAATTCTATATGGGGCACACACAGCAATCCTTGCAAAGAAAGACTTGCTAGAAACCATACAAACCAAATTCCTGCGAGCCATCTTAGCTGCACTCAATGGAACTCCAAATGCCCAGTTAAGAATTGAGACAGGCATGCCTCAAATTCAGATAAGAGCCTGGAAGATGATGATCATTCATTGGCTTAAAATGCATTTCTTTCCAGAGGGATTGTCCCCACTAGTGTTGACTGACAATTTCCCATCCCCCTGGAAACAGGCAATTGATCACAAACTGGGCTCTTATGGGCTCTCACCGTTATTCTTAATGTCCCTAGGCTTTGATCAAGCAAAGCAAGTAGTAATTAATAGAATGAAGATCATGGAGTTCCAAGAAGAACTAAATAGGTTGCCTCTCCACAGTAGGGACAGAATCTAACAGTGTGTGGGAATCGGCAAGATATCTAAATCACCTGATCTTCCCAAAACAAAGAATAGCTTTCTTCAGAGCCAGATTTAACATTCTTCCTTCAGCACTCCTCCAGGGCAGGTATAAGAGAACACCTATAGCAGAACGGGTTTGTATAGGTGGTAAAGGAGAAGTGAAAGATAATTCACATGTTCTATTACACTGCAAGCTATACAGAGCTTGTAGGTCTGCACATATTCTCCCCTTATTAGAGAGATTGCCAGGAAGGGCAGACAATTTTTATGTAGGCTTTCTCCTTCAGGACACTAACCCGGTTACCACGTATGCAGTGACAAAGTTCTGTGTTGCTGCAATGTTCACAAGAAAAAAAATGGTTACAGAAGTATAGTTGTCATCTTGTACCAATTATATGGACATATCTCTAACTATTTCTGGACTATTGTATTTATTCCCATACTTATCGGCTTTTCACCCACGTAAACCAGGGAGTGACTCGAACAGTTTGAGAACATGTATGTTATTATCCACTTTTAATGTCAATACTTTTTAATTATATCTTAATGTCAGTACTTTTTAACATATTGTAAAAACTAATGTGTATTGCTGGTCTTTGATCGTAATAAAGATTTACTTACTACTATCTATCTATCTATCTATCTATCTATCTATCTATCTATCTATCTATCTATCTATCATCTATCTATCTATCATGGGCAATAGGGTGGCATGTTTTTCAAACTTATTCAGAAATTTGACCTCAAAAATGTAGAGAACTCAGATTCTTCTCCTATGGGACAGAAACATCAGGATTCAGGTTCAATATTTCCAAATGAAAAAAAAATCACAATCACCAATATTTATTATCTAAACATTATCCACTTGCAAAATAAATATACTTCTAAAAGAAGAGCAAATAAAATTGAGTAGAACCTTGTGGCCCTGTGTTTCCTTCTTCTCCCATGTCACCTTGATCACCATCAGGTCCTGCTGGTCCAAGCGAGCCTTCTAGTCCTTGCTTACCTAATGAGCCTTCTTCTCCTTTATTTCCTAAAATACACCACATTTATTTCAGAATAGATATAATTCCACACTACCATCCCCTTTTCTGTCTCTAAAACAAACACCAGACTCCTGTTGTGTTGATAATACAAGATTTCTGATGACTAAACTTACATTTGGCATTATACTGTGGAAATATAACACACTGCATCAATATTTTTCAAATTCGGCAACTTTAAAATGTATGGAGTTCAACTTTCAGAATTCCCCAGTGAGCATGGGAAACTCCACATATCTTAAAGTTGCCAAGTTTGAAAAACAGTGCTTTGATGTTAAGTGGAATAAGACACTTGGTTCAGTGGAAGGAAGACACTGTAAAAACATGTGACGTAAACTTGGAGGGAAAATGAAGGTGCACAAACATAGGGAGGGCCAGTCTTAGATAAACATTTGATTTATGTATTTCTATCCAGCCTTTATTATCTTTACAAATAATTCAAGGTGGACAACATATCCAAACATACCTTCCACCTCCTATTTTCCATACAACAGCCCTGTCAGGTGGATTGAGCTGAGAGAGAGTGACTGGTCCAAAATCCATAAAAGTTGGCTTTCATGGCTTAGATGGGACTTGAACTTACAGTCTTTCTAGCCAGATGCCTTAATCACTTGCCCGAACTGGCTCTCACATATATACTTTCATATGTCCTGACAGGGAGCTTATACACAGCATATTCAATTAAAGGATATTGCCAAAGTTTTGGGCCTGAAAGGTTCAGCCTTTCTATGTTAGGAGTTGGGGAAATTTTGGAACCTAAGACAAACAGAAAATTAACTACCATGTTTTTCAGAGTATAAGACACATCTTTTTTCCTCAAAAAAGAGGCTGAAAATCTGGGTGCATCTTATACACCGAATACAGCATGTTTTGCCTCCTGAAGCCTCGCCCCTTCACCAAAATGGCCTTGCATACCTTTATGGAGGCTTTCAGAGAGCTCCTGGGGGCTGGGGAGGGCAGAAATGAGCAAAAAACGGGTTGTTTTTGCCCCCCCCCCAGCCTCCAGCAGCACTTTATAAGCCTCCATAAGGCTATGCATGCAATTTGTTTGACAAAAATGATTTTTTTTTGTGAAAACGGGCCCTTTTTTGCTCATTTTTGCCCCCCCCCCGGAGCACTCTGCAAGCCTCCCCAAGGCTATTCATGCCTTTTGTAAAAAAAAAAAAAAAAAAAGGGCCGTTTTGGGGAGATTTGCAGAATGCAAAAACTTTTTCCCCCCCTTTTGGAAAGCTCTTTAACTGATTGATGAGAATTACATTGATCAAGTGCTGTGCCAGTAGAAACACCTACCTATCTACTGTATTTATCTCTATTTCTATTTCTCTCTCTCTATCCCTCTATCTACCTACCTACCTACCTACCTACCTACCTACACACACATTCTCTCTCCTTCCCTACCTACTGTATTTCTCTATCTCTCTATTTCTCTCTATCCCTCTACCTACCTACCAACATACACTCTCTCTCTCCCTACCTACCTACTGTATTTCTCTCTCCCTCTCTCTCTCTCTATTTCTCTCTCTCTATATATATCCCTTTATCTACCTACCTACCTAACTAACTAACTAATTACTCTATCTCTCCCTACCTATCTACTGTATTTCTCTCTCTCTCTCTCTCTACTTCTCTCTCTCTATCCCTCTATCTACCAACCTACCTACTCACTCTCTCTCCCTACCTACCTATCTACTGCATTTCTCTCTATCTCTTTCTATTTCTCTCTCTATCCCTCTACCTACCTACCTACTGACACTCTCTCTCTATATATATATATGTATTTGTGTTACAACCCCTGGTATGCCTAAATATGGGAGGAAGGTCACTACTCCCTCTTTCTGTCCTTCGGCTCATCACAGAAAACCATGCAGGCAGAAAACCATATTTTTATTTTTAATGTTGCCTTTTTATATTTGTGTTGTATTTGTACTGATAAATAAATAAAGGGAGACTAGTATAGATCTATTTCGAGCTAATTAGCTCTCATCAGCTAGCCATACCCTTACTGGGATTTGAACCTGGGCTGTATTATATCTTAGGCAGAAGTCTTAGCCACTAAGCCACAGGCTCGCCTCCTTATCAGTAGAGCCAGGGAAATAGGTATGTATTTGTGTTACAACCCCTGGTATGCCTAAATATGGGAGGAAGGTCACTACAGCCCAGGTTCAAATCCCAGTAAGGGTATGGCTAGCTGATGAGAGCTAATTAGCTCGAAATAGATCTATACTAGTCTCCCTTTATTTATTTATCAGTACAAATACAACACACACACACACACACACACACACACACACACACACACACACACACACACACACACACACACACACACACACACACACACACACATATATATATATATATATATATATATATATATATATATATATATTTCTCTCTCTCTCTCTCTCTCTCTCTGTCCCCCCCTCTATCTATCTACCTACCAAACTACTCTCTCTCTCTCTCTCTCCCTACCTACCTACTGTATTTCTCTCTCTTTCTCTCCCTCTATCTACCTACCTACTTTTTTTAAAATTTACATCTTCAAAACCTTGGTGCATCTTATACTCCGGTGCATCTTATACTCTGAAAAATATGGCTACTTTGCATTTTAAAGTAATTATTGGGTATTTCATACACTTATTTTATTCCCTGAGATCACTCCTCTCCTAAAACTGGATCTGAAAAAACTTTGACCTTCCATTATTGGCCTTTCTACCTAGAACAGTAAGGTTCTTGAGGCCACACATGAACATTCCAGAAGTTGCACAATCCTAACTTGGAAAAATACATAGTAAAGATTTTTTAGACTCTCCCTCTTCCTTATTACATAGTTTCTGAAAGTCATACAATCTTTTACCTGGGGGTCCAGGAAAGCCAATTGGCCCTCTTAATCCTACAAAGCCCGGTGCTCCTCGGGGGCCTAAGACACCAGGAGGCCCTGGAATCTTAGGACATGATGAATAATCAACACTTCCAGGTTCTCCTGGATCACCTGAAATAGGTAGCAGCAAATACTTTATTAAGAGTGCATTAGATATCAGTAAAAAGAAATTCTTCTCAATGTTTGACCAATGCTCTTTTATTGTTTTATATTTTTTTTATTTATTTATTTTACTACACTTATGTGCTGCCCGTAAAGTGATCTAAAAGTGATTCAGTGGGAAGGGAATAAAAATAACTAAAAGAAATGATCATGAGAAATACATTGTGCTCATTGTAATGAACATGAATTTGTTTCAGCAACTGCATTTAAGGTAAATTGATATTATTGAACAAGGCTATAGACAGATTGTACATTGGTAGTCTACATCTGCAGATAAATTAATAGAATTATTAAACCTGAACAAATATTTGGGTAGGGGTTCTTCAGAGAGAAGTCTTTCTGGACTCACAAGTCTTGCTCAATGAGCAGGTGGTAATTGTGGCAAGAGAGGCCTTTGCACAAATTCATCATGTACAAATTCCTGGATCAGGATTCCCCTGAACATCAACTCATGCTTGGGTCACCTCACATATGGACTATTGCAGTGTGTTCCACATGGGACTGACTTTAAAGAACACCCAGAAGCTGCAGTAATGAGTTATAGGCATGCCATAGTACAATACATCCATGTAACACCTTTGATTTAGGAATTGCAAATATAGGTGTAATTCAAGGTGATCACAATGATATATAAAGGCCTCCGTGGCATATGGTCTGGTTTTCTGAAGACTCATCAGCTTCGTGCCAACTGTACTGTCTGCCCATCCTGTTTAAGCTGGCAGAGTTGACATACTTCAAATCCATTGATTAAACTGTGCTCATTAAATATTGCCTGCCTTCTGGAAGAATATTGCCCTCTCCAAGATATGTTAAATGAACCTTTAAAGTCTAGCTCTCCCCACAGGCCTTGGGCTAGGATGGATAGCAGCACCTTTGAGGATGTGGTTTAGGCAAAAGAGGTGTAATTATTTTGCTCTTCTTGGATGTTCATCACTCTTTTCTGATTTGTACTGTATTAAGCCAAAAGTGGTCTTGCAAAGTTGATAAATAAATAAACAGCATTGTCACACAAATTTTCTCAATAGCCTCTCCTTTCCCCCTGTGATTTCCAATCATCATGTAATACCAGGAAAAGGCACAATGTCTTTAAAGAGATAGGTACAATCATTTTGTCCCTGTGGACTCCAGAGCATGTTTCCCTAATTATTTACAAAGCATTCTATAGTCCTGTTATTTATTCATTTCTGTGCAGCACTGAGATAAAAATTTATATTATATGTATATAACTTCTAATTGCCTTTGCCAATACTTGGCCCTGTCCCCCACATCAGTAAAACAGCGAGGGATTAAAAGGTTTTTGAAGAGTGTATTTCTATGGTCAAGAGGAATGTTATTAGAATGTTTTAACAGAACAGAATGAGATTTGAGGGTAAATGGGAAATCAAGAACCAGTCAAGGAAATGCTTTCTAAAATATGCTTATCCTTCTTTAGCTTACCTCTATAACCTAGTAGAATAAAGGCCAAGGATCAGCTCATGACAACCATTTCACATGTAGGAAGAAAATCATGGAGATAGATTAATATAGAACAATGTCCCTTAACCTTATCAAGTTCAATCAATCAATCGGAATAGAATTGGAAGGAACCTTGGAGGTCTTCTAATCCAACCCCCTGTGGTCCCCAACCTTCCCAGCTCAGCATCCTGAGAGGGCATGTGAGTGACATGCACATCAGTGGTGGGTTTCTGCCGATCCGCACCGGTTCGGGCGAACCGGTTGGTCAATGAACCCGGAAGTAAGTTCCTGCCCCGCCTCTGTCACTCACTCGCTCGCTCGCCCCCACCCGTCCAGGAGCCGCTCCATTGCTAAACCAAGCCGCGTGCCTATCCATCGAAAACAGCACTGAGTGGGGTGGGGAATCCTCCCTTTCCTCCTCTCAGCGATCTTTTGCGAAGGGAAAAAGCTCTGAGGGGGGGGAAAGCTTCCCATCGAAAACAGCGCTGAGTGGGGTGGGGAATCTTCCCTTTCCTCCTCTCAGCGATCTTTTGCGAAGGGAAAAAGCTCTGAGAGGGGGGGAAAGCTTCCCATCGAAAACAGCGCTGAGTGGGGTGGGGAATCTTCCCTTTCCTCCTCTCAGCAATCTTTTGCGAAGGAAGGTTTCTCAAAATGGGATGCCTCCATCTCTTTGCGTCCCTCAATCCGTCTCTGACTCTCTCCCTCTGCCCTCCCCCAATGGCTTAACGTGAAAAACTGGGGGGAACTGTGCAGAGGAAAAGGAAGAGGAAAAAAAGGGGGGAGAGAAACGGGGGAAGAAGAGAGAGAGAGAAAGAATGACACACAAAGGGGGGAAGTTGGGAGACACTCCCTCTAAATACTGACTCCCTCTGCTTTTTGGGGGAAAGGCAGCAATCTCAGCAGGGGAAAGGAGATGAGGGTCCTTGGCAAAGTTCTACCCCCTATTTCCCCTATCTCAATTAAGCCAGCTCGGTTTGGGACCCAGCCTTTTTAACTTCATTTGGGATCTTCTAACATCCCACTCGGTCACATGGCCAGCATGCCACTCCCACCCGGTCACATGGCCAGAAAGCCACTCCTACCCGGTCACATGGCTGGCAAGCCACTCCCACAAAGCAGGCCACACCCACAGAGTAGGTTCCAAAAAAAATTGAAACCCACCACTGATGCTCATGCTCGTGCGCACAGCTCCATTGGTATGAGTGGCCCACATGTGCTCTCCACTTGCATAGATGCAGCTTTGTGCATGAGTGGCGGGTGCTTGTGCTGGCACACAAAGCTCCAATTGTTCAAGAGGCAGACACTTGTGCTCACATGCAATGCTCCTCTGGCATGAGCAGAAGGCGCTTGTGCTCTCGTGCAATGCTGCACCTGTGCAGTTCCATTTGTGCAAATGCCCTCCGATCACGCAAATGGAGCTTCTTCTGTGTACTCTTGCCCATTTCACCCACAGCCCAGTTTCAAACAGCCCATGGCCTGATAGTGGGCTGCGGCCCAGGGTTGCAGCCCCAGAGTCCTATACAATTTCAAACAGGTGCCTGTACAGTCTTTTCTTAAAAACCTCCAGGGATGAAGCACCTACAACTTCTGAAGGCAAACTGTTCCTCTGGTTAATTGTTCTCACTGTTAGGAAGTTTCGCCTTAATTCCAGGTTGCTTCTCTGCTTGATTAGTTTCCATCCAATTTCTTGTCTTTCCTTCTGGCGCTTTGGAAAAAAAGTTGAGCCCCTCTTCTTTCTGGCAGCCCCTCAAATATTGGAATCTGTTATCATGTCATCTCTAGTCCTTCTTTTCTCTAGACTGGACACACCCAATACCTGCAACTGTTCTTCACATGTTTTTGTCTCTAGGGCTTTAATCATCTTTATTGATTTAGGATGTGTGGACTTCAATTCCGAGAATCACTGGCTGGGACATTCTGGGAGATGAAGTTCACACATCTTAAACTTGATAAGACTGAGAAATACAACAAGAATTGCTATGACTTGAAGTGTGAGCTCAAGATTTTGCTGCCTTAGGAAAAGCAGCAAACGTGATTTGCTTCCCGTCAACTCATAGTGATTTAATATCTAAAGTTAGTTAACGTGTGCACTCCTGAGAATAAAACTTCAGCAACACTCTCTCTCCTCTGGCAATAAAAATGAAATTATAATAACATAAATAACAACGTGCTTTCCTTTCAGTCAGCTGCTTGAAATGACTCAACCTAATGGCACAGTCGGGCTAACACATCTGGTTTCATCT
Organism: Natrix helvetica; assembly: GCF_964273705.1. Classification (NCBI taxonomy): domain Eukaryota; kingdom Metazoa; phylum Chordata; class Lepidosauria; order Squamata; family Natricidae; genus Natrix; species Natrix helvetica. The sequence goes on along the minus strand of NC_138551.1, from coordinate 35,234,792 downwards.
TTCATTGCAACATTAGGAGAAATATATATATATATATAAGTACGCTATCTAAATTGATTCTGAATTTTTATCCATATCACTGGATTTAAAATTAATTTATTGTAATTTGGCGATCGTATAATTTGAGTTGTGAATTCAGAAAAGTCCAGATTAAAAAAAAATGCCCGAAATGTTAAGACTTACCTTTGTGGCCCACAGGACCAATTGGCCCCTGAGGACCTTGAGCTCCAGGCTCCCCAGGGACACCAGATGGTCCTTGCAGACCAGGCTTCCCTGTTGGACCTTAACAATGAGGAAAAAAACAGATGAATGCCACATCTCTACTACTAGAAATTTCTAATCCAAAATTTAAATCTGTGCTAAACTAATACTTCCATGCATACCTTTTGAGCCTTTTCTTCCTTGGTTTCCTGGAATACCCTTAGTTCCCTGTTTACCACATGGACCAGGAATACCAGGTGGGCCCAAAGTGCCAGGGTCTCCTGGATCTCCTTTAATAAATATAGTTTTTCCTGGAGGCCCAGGGTCGCCGGGAGGACCTGAAATAAAAATTAAAATGGTAACAAATATCAAAATTTTCAACATCACAAATATACTTTTGATTCATAAAAATTTTCAATATCGCAACAGAATGTTCGATTCACAATTTATTTATTTATCAAATTTGTTTGTCGCCCATCTTTCCACAAGGGGTTCACCAACCAGATAAAAAAGTGGAATTGCATGAAAAGGATTGCTGTAAAAGGTTTTGCAAGACTTCTCTGCCTATAGCAGGGGTGACCAAACTTGGGAACTTTAAGGCTTGTGGACTTCAACTCCCAGAATTCCCCAGCCAGCTGGCTGGGGAATTCTTGGAGTTGAAGTCCACAAGCCTTAAAGTTCCCAAGTTTGGACACCCCTGGCCTATAGAATGCACTATTCTGTTCAGACAATTAAACATTCTTTTAAAGTTCTCGGGGCCAAGTTAAATCTTGCTGGATAATCAGTTTCCCTGTTGTAACCAAATGCAAGCAAACAAGCAGGCAATTCATCTGAAACAGTGTTTAAAGGCCACCATTGCCCCAAAGCTTTTCAGTTGCAGCACAATAAAAACCTAGTAAAAGACCACTTTTTGAAGGAGTTCATCCTCTTTACTTCTAGTATAGATTTTAAAAAATGTCCCCTAAGAGCATTTCCAAAAGACGTGAAATGATTAGGGGACTAGAGACTAAAACATATGAAGAACGGTTGCAGGAACTGGGTATGTCTAGTTTAATAGAAAGAAGGACTAGGGGAGACATGATAGCAGTGTTCCAATATCTCAGGGGTTGCCACAAAGAAGAGGGAGTCAAACTATTCTCCAAGGCACCTGAGGGTAGAACAAGAAGCAATGGGTGGAAACTAATCAAGGAGAGAAGCAACTTAGAACTGAGGAGAAATTTCCTGACAGTTAGAACAATTAATCAGTGGAACAGCTTGCCTCCAGAAGTTGTGAATGTCCCAACACTGGAAGTCTTTAAGAAGATGTTGGATAGCCATTTGTCTGAAACAGTATAGGGTTTCCTGCCTGGGCAGGGGGTTGGACTAGAAGACCTCCAACTCTGCTATTGTATTGTGTTTTAATTGGGTCAATCTACTTTTGCAATTCTGTTCTTCAAATACTGCTTTAGAAGTACCTCTAATGCCATCTGAGCCAGTCGAACCTTGGTCTCCAGGAAAGCCACAAGTTCTATTTTGAGGAGGCTGACCCATAAGGCCAGCAGAACCAGAAACACCTGGCTTACCTGCAAGGGGAGAAAAAGAATAAAGGTAAAATATTAATATTGCCTCTGTTTTATACATTTCATTTCTCCTGTCATATTTACTTAAGAAAAGGTTTGTATTGCACATATTTGTTTTAATCACTATGCAAAAAGTGACAGTATAAGAATTCAATAAATTATTACATAATTATTACATACTATAGCTTTTGAAAGAGTCAAAACATTGTTTATCAACTTGACTATGGAGGTGTAATACATCTGATTTTGTTTACATTTACTAAGAATCTCTGACTCTGGAATAGAGAGACATGAAATGAGACTCTTGCCCCTTCTAACTGTGAGGAAAAGAATGGTGTGACATGATGCAATATATAAGGACAATAAAGTCATTGTTTATCAAACTAAATGACTGAAATCTGGCAAGATATAATTTCATAGTATAGAACAATATAGGGTGTCAATATAAGATCATACCCAAATGTTTTATCTAACACATTCTGATTTAGAGGTCATAATATGATTTACATAATTTTATTTTTTCATTCCTATGCAACAAGCCAAAACTATACATTATAATCCAGAGGTCTCCAACCTTGGCAACTTTAAGACTTGTGGACTTGTTGAAGTCCACAAGCCTTAAAGTTGCCAAGGTTGGAGACCCCTGGTATAACCTTTAACCTTGCTATGTTCAGGGCTTTTTTGTGTTCCTTTGGTGAGGAGCCCACTGATGTAGTTGTGCTTACCAATAAAACATACTTAGTTTCCATCTATCTCCAATAATTCTGGTTTATGATTTACGTGGGCATTTCCCCCCACATCTTGGATAACCAAAACAAATGATTTTTTTTAAAAAGTAAGAGATCTCTTACTTACCAGGAGGACCTCTTAGACCTTTCTCTCCTTGAGGACCTACTTGAGTTCTTCCTGGTAGCCCAGGTTCTCCTCTGTTACCTTTTGGCCCTTGTTCTCCTGTGCACCCTGGAGGTCCCATTTCACTTAAACCTTTATAAGAGAACAATAATGAGTGAAAGGGAATGAGTGTTGGATTTAATGGCACAAAATATTTATTTGTTTGATATTGTATCCAACTGAAGCTATATTTGGTCAATATGTGTTTTTTCAGCTTTCCTATTTGGGATATTAAGTTCTTCAGTTCTTCCAGACACAACTAAGGTCAATGAAATTTGTAAAGCAACATGGGTGAGAGGCTGCTAATAGAAACTACCATGGATAATTCTGTAATACTAATCACATGCACAAAGATTCATGTAGAGTTTTCTCTGATAATTAGCTTTTTTTTGTTACATCATGAATATTTCATTCAAAATACAGTTAACTAATTTCTTACAGTATAATTGCTTTCTTCATTAGATCTTCCAATACAATAATATTAACTATGGGATATTTTTTCTAGTTTGCATTAGAAGTAACTAATGTCATCAAGTGCCAAGCATTATTCATTTATTAAGTGTAAACAATTGTTTCTTGATATTGCCTTTAATTTTAAAAAAAAGTATAATAATTTTCATTCTTTACCTGGAGGTCCTGGCAAACCCTTTTGACCTTTTTGTCCATTTACACCATTTACTCCAGGTGATCCAGATAAGCCTTTAATATTTTGGGGGAAATAGGATGGAATGAATTCAGGGGGGAAAATGATCATTTTATAAACATGCAACAAGTAGACAAATGCAACAAGTCATCAAATGATCATTTTTTTTTCTATCAAAATTTTAGCAGATGTAAACTTGTTACTTCCAGGAAGATAAAACTAATTAATTTAGTTAATTAAGAGACCATAATTTTATACTTTTTGGTCTCTTACCAATCTACTCCCTAGTTTTTCACATGCCAAAGACTTTCTGAAGGTGATTAAATGGAATGGAAGATTAGCAGTAATGATATACTGTAAAATGTTCTCTCAGTATTCTTATTGATAACTTCCATAAATTATAATTTTTGTAATAAAATGTGCCATAATTTTATAGCATTTGTGGGGATCTTCCGGACAGAGGTAACAATAAAGATGATTTTCCACTCCACTTCATTCTGCGAAATGGATCTTTAGGAACTCAAAAGAATTCAAGCCCCTTCAATCATCCTTGCATGGCTTCTAATTGGACTTGGTATAAATATACCATTCCGAAGTAAAGATACTACATTCCTTTAATTTGGTTTAACTGAGAAAGAAATACAAGAAGGAAATAATTGTTTGTTTTGAGACATTATGCAGAGGTGTGGAACTTCTCTAAATTAGAATTGCTGGCTAAATAGCTTTCTTTAAAAGATAATGATTCTTAAATATGTATTTCTATATTATCTTTCATGCATCTGATGCAATATGCTGTAATTGTTGATTCCTGTACTAGCCATAAAGTAGAAGACCTCTTTTACATTCTATGATTTTGTATTTCTATGATTTATGACATGGTCAGGTTAGGGCTGCTGGCAAATAATAACTTCAACAAAAATGTAAGAACCACTAAGATACCAAATCCTCATGAATCTAAAGAGATTCCCAAGATTTTGGAGATTTTCCTACTGACATATTTGGATAGTCTACCTAAAATCTTATCCATATTTGCAGATCCCAATCTTTGCCTTGATTGTCTGAAAAGCTAATGAGAAGGCAACTAGAATGCAAATATTTGTATGGGTATAAATGACTCATTCTGTATGTTCTTCCTACCTGGAGATGTGTCAAGTTCCCACATATAGAAATTGAGGGGAGTAGAGATCTGGAGATAGGTTTCAATCTCCACCCTATGAAACTGCTTTATCCATCCCAAATCCAATTTGCACCATTCTGGTATTGTTCTGTATAGCTGTTCAAACAGAACTCTTCTATGCAACCTTGGAAAATTAGTGTTCCTCTGATTAGTTAGAAATGTTTATTGTTTTATTTTATATTACTTGTGTGTGTGTTTTATTATAGTTACTGTTTTATGGTCTTAAAACTGTGCGTTTTATATCTTGCATTGTAAATCATTGACTCGTTTTAGATTTGATGATATGTAATAAACAAAGAAGCAGATGTTTGAAATTAACTCAAGACCATATGTTTTTTTCTAACTTGGCCAAATGAGGAAAATGAAAAAAATTATCAGAGATCCAGTTTGATTATTTTGCACAGATTTTAATATAATACCAATTGCATCTGTTTATTTTAATTTTACTTTGGAAACAAAATTATGATACCAGTGATTTCATCAAAGTTGTTATCAGGTTTACCTTATCACTTGCAAGCTCTAATTACTATCATTACGGTACTGTCATTAATTACTTGTTATTTGGGTACCCAGTGAGGAAGAAGTGGCATTCAGCAGGTTCTGACCAGTTCTGGAGAACTGCTGGTGGAAATTTTGAGTAGTTTGGAGAACCGGTAAATACCACCTCTGACTGATCCCGTCCCCATCTATGAGTCCCAGCTGATTGGGAGGGAATGGGGATTTTGCAGTAACCTTCCCCTGGAGTGGGGAGGAAATGGAGATTTTACAGTATCCTTCCCCCGCCACGCCCGCCAAGCCATGCCACACCCACCAAGCCATGCCTCGCCCACAGAACCAGTAGTAAAAAAAATTGAATCCCACCTCTGCATTGTACATTAACAAAATCTTGCAGTTCTGACAGTATGGCTCTCCTGCCATCTCCTTTCCAGCCTGAAAAACTAGCAAGAACCCTTTGAGCCTCTTTGTCCACCTATTATGCAGCTGTGGGCTATGCCCTCTTTTATCTGATCATTCCTTAGGCAGCATTTCTTCTTTCCATTTCTCAAAGTCTTTCTCATATACCATTATACAAATGATGGAACCATTTTGCTCTTCTAACTTTTTTTACACAGGCAATTAATTTTTTTACAACTTCTTCCACTAAAGATACAAACCTAGTAGTATAGAATAGGTAGGCTATAGATGCGTTTTCAAAACACCGGTTTATGCAGTACACTTATAACAACCATCATGTATGCATCTTAATACCATGCTGTGCACTGACATCTGCAATAATCATATTTCTCCACAATATTTACCTTTTCTACCTGGGTTACCAGGTGATCCTGGGAAACCTTGAGTTCCCAAAAAACCAGGTTTACCTTGTTCACCTGGAAGACCTGGAAATCCTGCAGCTCCCTGCACACCTAAAATTAAATAGACATTTCCCATATTTAAACACAATATATTATTCTCTCTTGTGTTATTAGAATTGTCTGTAATCTAGCAACATGGTGATTAGAATCTCTAGAGTTATATAAATCTAGGAATGCATTCAGACGAAACTGGCATTAAGCCGGCCGTTCTAAAAGAAGTTCAAGTACCTGCAGTGGCAGGCCAAAAACTGAAGCAGACTGACTATCAGTTTGCTGTTCTTCTGGCACAGGCCTTCTGGGACACCTCATACACTCTACCGCACAATACCCATTTTGCATTTAAGGACATTCACATTTAAGCAACTATTTATCAGTTTAAATGTGCCCAAATCACCCCAATATCAAAAGGGGGGGGGAAGGAGGGGGACATTTTGACAGACCCTTGACTATCCCCTGCAACCATGAAAAGCAATTAAAAATGGACTGAATAGTGTGGATTTACACAAAACAAAGCTGATTTTGCCTAGTCTAAGGTGAAGAAAAGGGGTATGTTTTTCACATGTCTGTAATTGTGAATAAGTGTGTGTAAATTACATTTTTATTAGTATCTTCGTCTTCGTCTTATTCCATTATTTATATGATCACTTTCGCTGACCTGTCCATCATCATACTTCACCATATTTGATACAATATTAATCACATCTAGATCTTTCTCACCTGGGAATCCAGGTATTCCTGAGTTTCCAGACAACCCTTTGGAACCCTGTTTTCCTGGTTCTCCTTGAACACCTAATATACCCTGGTCTCCAGGTAATCCAGGAAGTCCTTAAACAGTCACAAAACAATCAAATTTTAGTGTAAACATTTTTCAGTAGAATGTGCTTATTGAGTTCTCTTTCTAGAGAGATGGATATTGCAACTAGCATCCAAACCTAACCATGAGCCTATTGTTCATCATCAGTTCACGACCTATACAAAATGCAAGGAATAATTCTGAATTACAATGAAAACATTATAATAACCACACTATTTATAGTCTATAGTTAAGATAATACCCTTTAATAATAAATTTGTATTTCTAAAAAAATTACAATAACTATAAGTAGAGCAATAAAATTCAGTGCATTCCTCTAATGGTTAAAATGAAAGATAATAAAACCACATATGAATAATTTCTTAATATACCTTCTACACAATTAACTTTCCCCGATGAACATTAGTTACAAAATCAGACCATATACCTGACAAGGCTTTAACTTAAGCTTGGCAAAAATTCAGTTAGACTGGAGAATCAATTTGTACATCAAGTTGTACATCAAATTGTTCTCAACTTAGCAATATGCCAAACATTTTGGTATCAAAACTCCAACATAGTTATAGCTTTCCAGTTTAACTATGGGCATTCTGATGGCGGTCAACAAAAATTCTTACTCCAGCTAAATTGTAAAAAACGTATAAGGCGATATCAACCCAATGTTTGAAGTGTGAAAGGGAAGAGGGGATTTTTTGTTGTGCATGGTTTCTTGTGAAAAAGTAAAAAGTAGAAAGTTGAGTGCAAATTCATACAAAGATGAAAAAGATACTCCAGATGAATTATTTTTATTGCTTTATGGATGCTAAAGTAGAAAAGAAATTAATATTGTATATACCAACTGTGGTGAGATTATTGTCTAAAAATAATTGAAAATAACATCACCTGGTAATCCTTGGATTCCTATAGGGCCTTTCTTTCCAGGTTCACCATAATGAGTAGCTGGGTCACCTCTGCTACCTGTAAACAGTGGGAATTGATGTTAGCCTTGAAAGCTATCCTCACCTATCAACTAAGAAAATAGATCACTTTTGTTTGCATTTCTCATACTAATATCAACCTTTGGGCTATTCATAACTTTTCATTTGTCTAACAGCATTACCAAAAGCTTGAAGGCATTTTACATAATTTAACAAAATGATTCCCCCATCCCCCCAAAAATCTGACTCTCTCTGTAACTAAAAATAAATGAACAATATTTTTTTAAAAAAACTTTCTATAGCATTAGTTATGTGAGGAGAAATTTGAACCATTTTCCATCACTTCTTAAAGCAGCATGAATTGGATCCACTTTTCAGTTTAGCTAATTTTGCTTTTGACAAATACTTCTATTTCCCCTGGCTTCCACAAAACAGGATCTACTAAGAATCTTTACAAAGCAAACTCACGTAATCTTTCTGAAATTCTCTATTTATTATTATTATTATTATTATTATTATTATTATTATTATTATTATTATTATTATTATTATTATTATTATTATTATTATTATTATTATTATTATTATTATTATTATTATTATTATTATTATTATTATTATTATTATTGCATCAACAGAATTGTATCACAGCAGCCAGTTGTTTCACCGGATTTGGCATTAATTACTAGTCGGGCCCCACCCAGGGGCCTAGGACGTCGTAACGTATTTTCGTAATATGTGTGCGGATCCAAGCAGTGCGGCCTTTTGCATTTGACTGATGGTGATTTTGTCAATTTTTAACTGTTTTAAATGTTTATTTTATTTATTTTATTTATTTATTATTCATATTTATAGACCGCCCCCTCTCCCGAAAGGGACTCGGGGCGGTGTACAGTCACTAAAATACGTTATAAAATACATGCAAAACAGTTAAATAATTAAATAAGTAGGTAGGTGGAGGAGGTTGCAGACTGTACATGGAATAATAAATATTAAATATAATATATAGTATAATAAAAACTTTTAAAACCCCAAACCCAATTAAAATGAATAAATCCCCGGGAGGTAAAACTAAGAAAGTGCCAGGCCAGCTGATTGAAATAGGTGAGTCTTTAACTTTTGCCGGAAGGAACGGAGGTCGGTGGTAGTTCGAATGTCAGGGGGGAGGTCATTCCAGAGGGTTGGGCCCATCACAGAGAAGGACCTACTCCTAGGTGTCGCCCGCTGACATTGACCAGCAGACGGCACCAGGAGGAGCCCCTCTCTGTGTGAGCGGATAGGCCGCAGGGACGTGTGTGGTAGGATGCGATCCTGCAGGTAACTAGGCCCACTGCCATGGAGCGCTTTAAAGATGGTGATCAATACCTTGAAACGCACCCGAAAGGCCACAGGTAGCCAGTGCAGCCCGCGCAGGAGAGGTGTTACGTGGGAGTAACGTGTACTTCCCATAATAACCCGCGCGGCTGCGTTCTGAACTAGCTGCAGTCTCCGGATGCGTCCCAAGGGAAGCCCCATGTAGAGAGCATTGCAGTAGTCCAGGCGAGACGTCACCAGCGCATGAGTGACCGTGCGCAGGGCACTCCGGTCCAGTAGGGGGCGCAATTGGCGCACCAGGCGAACCTGGTGGAACGCCCCCCTCGCCACGGCTGCCACATGGTCCTCCATTGACAGCCGGGCATCAAGGAGGACGCCCAAATTGCGCGCCCGCTCCACAGGGGACAATTGTTCGCCCCCTATGGCCAGCGATGGAGTCAGCTGGCTGAACCGAGGCGCCGGTAACCACAGCCACTCGGTCTTGGAGGGGTTGAGTTTAAGTCTGTTGTCCCCCATCCAGACCCCGACGGCTTCCAAACACCGGGACATCACTTCGACAGCCTCGTTGGGGTGGTTTGGGGTTGAAATATACAGCTGAGTATCATCAGCGTAGAGATGGTACTCAACCCCAAAACCACGGATGATCTCACCCAGCGGCTTCACATATGCGTTGAACAGGAGAGGCGAGAGAACCGACCCCTGTGGCACCCCACAAGTGAGTGGCCTCAGGGACGATCTCTGCCCCCCTGTCAACACACATTGCTTCCGGTCGGAGAGGTAGGAGCCGAACCACCGCAAAACGGTGCCTCCGACTCCCATCCCCTCCAACCGGCGCAATAGGATACCATGGTCGATGGTATCAAAAGCCGCCGAGAGGTCTAATAGGACCAGGATAGAGGAACAGCCCCTATCTCTGGCCCTCCAGAGATCATCGACCAACGCGACCAAGGCTGTCTCAGTGCTGTGCCCGGGTCGGAAGCCGGACTGGCGTGGGTCTAGATAGTCGGATTCGTCTAGGTGTCGCGGGAGCTGCTGCGCCACCACATTCTCGACAACCTTCGCCAGAAAGGGAAGGTTGGAGACTGGACGATAGTTAGCTAGCTCCGTTGGGTCGAGCGCGGGCCTCTTGAGCAAGGGTCTCACCACCGCCTCTTTCAAGGCGGTTGGTAAGTATCCCTCGCTCAGTGAGGCGCTCACCAGGCCCAGGAGCCAGCCTCGTGTCACCTCCCAGGCTGCCAGTACCAGCCAGGAGGGGCACGGGTCCGTTAAACAAGTGGTGGGTCGCAGCCGTCCACGCAGCCTGTCCAAATCCTCGGGGGCAACAGAGTCAAACTCCTCCCAGAATGGTCTCTCAAGACTCGCTGTTGGCGGCTCGTCTGGTCCACTGACGGAGGTCCACCCGCTCCGGATCTGATCGATTTTGTCCTGAAGATATTCCCCAAACTCCTCTGCTCTGCCCTGTAAGGGTGTCTCCCGCGCCCCCTGCGATAAGAGGGAGCGCGTCACCCTAAACAGGGCGGCAGGGCGGTTATCCGCGGACGCAATAAGAGCAGCACAATGTCTACGTTTGGCCGCTCTTATTGCCACAAGGTAAGTCCGCAAATAGGCTCTTACCTGTGTTCGGTGCTTTTGGAATAGCACCCAGTGTGCCGATTACCACTGGAATTACCACTGCTGGTTTGTGCCATAATCGTTGGATTTCGATTTTTAAGTCCTGGTATTTCACGATTTTTTCATATTCCTTCTCGGCGACCCTGCTATCACCTGGTATCGCGATGTTGTTGTTGTTGTTGTTGTTGTTGTTATTATTATTATTATTATTATTATTATTATTATTATTATTATTATTATTATTATTATTATTATTATGGTTAATCTTGGTGAGATTCACAGCCTATGGGGCTGCTCGGTAGCTCAACAGCTCGAGTCCTAACCCAGGACCTAGGAACTGTTAAGGTAACATTGGAGGATATAAATTGTTCCAAGTAGGGTGGTTTTTTGTAGAGTCAGAATGTTCAAGTCAGGTAAATTTAGAATTTTCAAATAGCGAGGTAGCCCTTTAGGTATTGCTCCAAGGGCTCCAATTACAATTGGGACAACACATGATTTCTTTTTCCACAGTCGCTCAACCTCAATTTGCAAGTCCCGGTATTTTGTGATTTTTTTTCTTGCTGTTTATCTTCAATTCGTGCATCACCAGGTATTGCAATGTCAATGAACTATACTTTTTTCTTTTCAATTATTGTTATGTCAGGTGTGTTGTAGGCCAAGTGCCTGTCAGTCTGGATTCTGAAGTCCCACAAGATCTTGACTTTCTCATTCTCTAAAACCTTCTCAACCTGATGGTCCCAGTGGTTTTTGCTGTACTCAAATCCAAACTTTTGGCACAATTTCCAGTGAATAATCTTAGCAATGCGGTCATGGCGTTGTAGGTAGTCAGTTTGTGAAATTTTGCTGCACCCACTGATGAAGTGGTCGACTGTCTCATCTTTCTCATTACAGAGGTGACATTTGCTGTTGGTGGTAACATGTTGAATTTTTGCCTTTTGTCCCAGCTTCTGCCAACCTAGCAGTTTGAAAGCAAGTAAAAATGCAAGTAGAAAAATAGGAACCACCTTTAGTGGGAAAGTAACAGCGTTATGTGCGCCTTTGGTGTTTTTTCATGCAGGCCACATGACCATGGAGACATCTTTGGACAGCGCTGGCTTTGAAACAGAGTTGAGCACCATCCCCTAGAGTTGGGAACAACTAGCACATATGTGCGAGGGGACCCCTTACTTTTACCTATATGCAGTTTCAAAGGTCAAGTGATTTTCAGTCATTAGTTATTGGCATTATTATTGCATTCCTACCTTTTGATCCTTTTTGGCCATCCAATCCTGGATATCCAGGAGGACCTGATGGTCCCTGTGTACCCTGAAAGAAAGAAAAAGGTGTAGTTTATTTTATTTATATTTATTTGTATTCTGTCTTTATTATTTTTACTAATTCAAGGTGGCAAACGTGTTCGACACACCTTCCTTCTCCTACTGTTCCCAAAACAACTATCCTGAGATGTGAGTTGGGCTGAAAGAGCATGACTGTCCCAAGGTCAGCCAGGGGGCTTTCATGGCTTCCTGGTCCCCTAGTTTCTAGCCTGATGCCTTAACTGCTAGACTTATTGTACATAAAATATAAACTTCTGCCTGTTTGAGGAAATAAATCAAGTATCATACGTGCGTCCAAACATGATCGTTGACATGGGAACTGAGTGCTAATGATCTCATTGGGAGCCAAATACTACATAAACAACTAAGATGTAAATAAAATACAATACAATACAATAGCAGAGTTGGAAGGGACCTTGGAGGTCTTCTAGTCCAACCCACTGTCTAGGCAGGAAACCCTATAACGTTTCAGACAAATGGCTATCCAACATCTTCTTAAAGACTTCCAGTGTTGGGGCATTCACAACCTCTGGAGGCAAGCTGTTCCACTGATTAATTGTTCTAACTGTCAGGAAGTTTCTCCTCAGTTCTAAGTTGCTTCTCTCCTTGATTAGTTCCACCCATTGCTTCTTGTTCTACCCTAATAATTATAAATAATCCTAGTTCTTCCTCTATACTAGTGCCTCCTTTCTAATTTGTACTGTTTTTGTAGGAAATATTTGTCTTGGATCATGCAAGTAAGAGAATTTTATCCAACACACTGCCCAAGAATTTTAATAGATCAAGAAGCTGATCTACTTAGAGTCCCCAACAATTATGTATGCAGCAATTCCTAAGAAATGCAACTTTTTAGTATAAACAAGCCAGGAATTTAAAGAAACACTTTGTGCCTCAGAATCCCGTCCAGTTTTTCCAGAATGTTCTCTACCACCTCAGTTTACTGTATTTTTTTTTCCTGGTTACTTGCTTGTGTTTCCCAACAAAGCTGCAATTTCCATCACTGCATTTCTAAAATGGTCTCTGGATTCAATAAGTGGCTCAGAAGATTGTTGGAAAAACTTACAGGTAGTTCTTGACTTATGACTGGTTGATTAATTACCATTCAAAATTATGACAGTTACTGATGGCCTCGAAGTTCTGACTGCCCTACCATTTGGGGCACATGGAAACAGACTTGCACTTAAATGTGATTGCAGCATCCCATGGTCATATAATCACATTCTGTGTATTTTTGCCATTTCTGGTATAAAAAAACCCCCACCCTTTGGATAAGCTGAATTCAGACTTACGACCCTGTGAGTTGCTTAATGACTACGTGATTACATTACAACCACCCGATTCGCTCATGACCATGGTAAAAGCTGGTGTAAAATTGATTTCGGTCATGTAGTCATTTGACTTATGATCACAACAACTTATGACCACAATTCTGGTCTTAGTTATGGTTGTAAGTGAAGGATTACCTGTATTTTTGAGACTTATGCTTTGCGACTTGCCACTTCTATTAAAATAAGATCAGACAGGAAGTTTGATGCATACTCATGGAACTGTTACTTAGCTCACTCGCAGGGATAGGGACTTCTACTAATTATTTGATATAATAGATATTTGGTAAAGTAGTGCCCAGGAAGATTAGAGAAAATGTATGATTGCATAGTCCTGGAGTGGTACTATGGCCTAGAGCAGAGGTGGGTTGCTTCTGGTTTGGCCCAGATCGGCCGAACCAGTAGTAGCGGTGGCAGGAGGCTCTTCCCACCCACCTGGACGCTTCTGCACATGTACAGGAGCGCGCCCGAATGAGTAGTAAAAAAATTAGCAACCCATCTCTGGCCTAGAGATGGAGCTCTCGCCTCACAATCAGGAGGTTGTGTTTGATCCTAGGTAGATGCAGATATTTCTCTCTCTGAGCACACTGAGAATATATCTGCTGGAGAAAGCTCCACATTGGTGCCAGGAAGGGCATCCAGCCAGTAAACACTCAGCTTCATTCAGTTTCCCAAATTCCACCCCACAAGGGATTGTGGGGTCATTAAAAGAGGATGATGTATGATTGCATGGTCCATGAAAATTAAATAGAAAATAGTCATAAAAATTGTAAGGTCTCACTAGACAGCCATGGGTGAATAGTATGCCCCACTATAGATGGATCTGCTTCTCCCTTTGGATTCTAGGAGCTAAGAAAAAGCAGCAGTATTATATTATTACAATGTACTTAGAGAACTATATTACGATTTCATACAAATTAAAATATGTATTATGTCCAACTCTAAAGCAAGTACAAAGATAAATATGGTATGGGAGGAGGAGCTGACATCACAACAATACGACACATGATCTTGGAGCTCCAAGATCACAGTCGATATTTCTGCCACTGGTTGGTCCTTTTGGACCTAAACCGTTCTCTAGAGATGGTGATAGAGAAGAGGATGTCTTGCTGATCTCAGGGACACTGCAAAGTCCCTGATCGATCCAGGAAAAGCTCTTTTTTCTGACAAACGAAACGCAGCCTTGAAGCTGCTGAAGTTGGGACAGTCAAATTGGTGAAGAAATTTTATTATTAGAAAAGAGACTACCCAAAGAAAATCAAAACTAAATTAAAATTGAAGACAGAAGAAAATAAGCAGCGAGATTAAGCTACATTAAACTTAGTGTGTTATCTTTTCTTAATTTTTCTTTTTGCGGATGGAATTTCTGCAAATGTTTCCTATTCTTTAAATCAGATGGGTTAGTTTTTCTTCTTCTACTTTTTCTTCTTTTATTTTTTTTATACTTGTGGATTAAAAAATTCTTTTTTTACAATGCTTGATTGGATTGTTTTTTTCTTAAGAATTTTTCTCCATACGTTTGGAATATAAAGAGGGCTGTAAAAGCAGAGAAAAAAAACGAACACTGCCACTTAGAGGCTGGAGGCTTGGAAACATTGTTTTTTCTTTCTTCTCTTTGATCATTTGATTTACATTTCAAGGCTTTTCAGTTTATTTACTGAGAGTAATAGTGGGAAGAGCACAGATTGTTTATACAGGTGCTCTTCGGGAGTACTATCAGTAGCTGGACTGGAGTGAAGACAAAGCCTTGACCTGAAAGATTATAATGAACTTGCTTGAAATATAACAAAAAGCTTTCAATGCTATAGTGGCAGTTTGAATGGGGCAACATGAAAAAGAAACATTAACATTGCAAATGATTATGTTTGAAATTCAAAAAATATTGGTAATAACAGAGAAAATTGAGAAGAGAATGTAGAATGTAGAACGCAGAACAGCAAAAAGAGCTGGAAAAATTTAGGACATTTATCAAATGAAGAAAGTTTATTTATTTTATTTATTTAAACTTATTAGTCGCCCCCTCTCCCCACAGGGACTCGGGGCGACGTACACAAGCAACAGTCAGCACAGTGTCATACAGAGGAGGTAAAAAATAAATAAATAATTACAATACTGAAAAAGGTTAAAACCCCAATGACATTAATAGTTTAAAAACTAAAATTGACAATTAAAAATGACCTAGGGGTGGAAAAGTTGTCGAATTATGCCAGGCCGGCTAGCCGAAACAGGTGGGTCTTCAGTTTACTGCGGAAGGAGTGGAGATCGGTTGTTGTTCTAATGTCTGGGGGGAGGTCGTTCCAAAGGGTAGGGCCTGCCACAGAGAAGGACCTACTCCTGGGCACCGCCCTCTGACAATCTCTAGAGGACGGCACCCGGAGGAGACCCTCTCTGTGTGAGCGAATGGGTCGCAGGGATGTATGGGGCAGGACACGATCCCGCAGGTAACTAGGCCCTATGCCATGGAGCGCTTTGAAGATGGTAACTAACACCTTGAAGCGCACACGGTAGGCCACAGGAAGCCAGTGCAGCTCGCGCAGGAGCGGTGTTATATGGGAGAACCTCGATCTCCCCATAATTACCCGCGCGGCTGCATTCTGGACCAACTGCAGTCTCCGGGTGCACCTCAAGGGGAGCACCATGTAGAGAGCATTACAGTAGTCCAGGCGAGACGTCACCAGCGCATGAGTGACTGTGTGCAGGGCCTCCCGGTCCAAAAGGGGTCGCAATTGGCGCACCAGGCGAACCTGGTGGAACGTCCCCCTCGCCACGGCTGCCACATGATCTTCCATAGCCAGCCGGGCATCAAGGAGGACGCCCAAATTGCGTGCCTGTTCCACTGGGGCTAATTGTTCATCCCCGATGGCCAGCGATGGAATGTGCTGGTTGTACCGGGGTGCCGGAAGCCACAGCCACTCTGTCTTGGAGGGGTTGAGCTTGAGCCTGTTGTCACCCATCCAGACCCGCACGGCTTCCAGACAACGGGACATCACTTCAACAGCCTCGTTGGGGTGGTTTGGGGTGGAAATATACAGCTGAGTGTCATCAGCGTACAGATGATATCTCACCCCAAAACCACGGATGATCTCGCCCAGCGGTTTCATATATGTGTTGAACAGGAGAGGCGAGAGGATCGACCCCTGTGGGACCCCACAAGTGAGGGGCCTCGGGGTCGACCTCTGCTCCCCTGTCAACACACATTGCGTCCGGCCAGAGAGGTAGGAGCGGAACCACCGCAATACGGTGCCCCCGATCCCCAACCCCTCCAGACGGCGCAATAGGATACCATGGTCGATGGTATCGAAAGCCGCCGAGAGGTCTAATAGGACAAGGATGGAGGAACAACCCCCATCCTTTGCCCTCCAGAGATCATCCACCAACGCGACCAAGGCCGTCTCCGTGCTGTGACCGGGTCGGAAGCCGGACTGGCACGGGTCTAGATAATCATCTTCCTCCAGGTGACGCGGGAACTGCTGAGCCACCACACTCTCAACAACCTTCGCTAAAAAAGGAAGGTTTAGTTTAGTTTAGTTTAGTTTAGTTTATTTAATTTATAGACCGCCCCCTCTCCCCGTAGGGACTCGGGGCGGTGTACAGACCATTCATAATCAAAACAACAAAAAATAACATAAGACATAGAACAAAAACAACTCACACACACTGTCTGTATATAAAATCCCAAAACCAATTTAAATATTAAGAACAATTTTAAAACCCGTTAAAACCCCAATATAAAATTTAAAAAGCCATCCAGGAAGGTTTAAATAGATGTTAAATACAGTTACGATTATAATTGTAATTAGGCCAGACCAGGGTCTTGAGTTTCTTGCGGAAGGAGCGGAGATCAGAGGATCAGAGGATCGGAGGTTGGAGACAGGACGATAATTTGCTAGCTCCATTGGGTCCAGAGAAGGCTTCTTGAGCAGGGGTCTCACCACCGCCTCTTTCAAGGCGATTGGTAAAAGGCCCTCACCCAACGAAGCGTTCACCAGTCCCAGTAGCCAGCCTCGTGAACCCTCCCAGGAAGCCAGTACCAACCAGGAGGGGCACGGGTCCAATAAACATGTGGTGGCTCGCAGTCGCCTGCGCAACCTGTCCAAATCTTCGGTGACAACAGGGTCAAACTCCTCCCAGCGTGGAATCTCAAGACTAGCCTCGGACGCCCCCCCTGGAGCACTGGAGTGGGTCCACCCCCTCCAGATCTGATCAATTTTATCCTGCAGGTATTCCCCAAACTCCTCTGCCCTGCCCTGCAATGGGGGGTCCCGTTGTCCCTGCGACAGCAGGGAGCGGGTCACCCGAAACAGGGCGGCAGGGCGGTTCTCTGCGGACGCTATAAGGGTGGCACAATATTGACGTTTGGCCACCCTTATTGCCACAAGGTAGGTCCTTAAGTAGGCTCTTACCTGTGTTCGATCGGATTTGGAGCGGGAGGATCTCCACTTGTTCTCTAGGCGTCTCCTGTGGCGTTTCATCGCCCTTAGCTCCCCGTTAAACCAGGGAGCCCGAGTCGATCGTTGCCATCGGAGAGGCCGCAAAGGCGCAACCCGGTCCAAGGCCCCGGCGGCCGCACTGTTCCACGCGGCTACCAGGTCCTCTTCCCGGGAGCGGGACAGGTCTGCAGGAGGTGGCCCAAGCTCCGCCTGGAACCTATCTGGTTCCATCAGACGCCTGGGGCGGAACCATCTGGGACCAGCTGGCTCCGCCTCCCCGTGACGGGGGGTAGCGCCAGGGAAGTCCAGTTGGAGAAGTGAGTGATCTGACCATGACAGGGGCGTGATGACTAAATTCCCTCTTCCCAGATCACTCGTCCACTGGTCGGAGACAAACACAAGATCCAGTATGTGGCCTCTTTCGTGTGTGGGGTCCCGAACTACTTGAGTCAGATCCATGGCTGTCATGGAAGCCATGAATTCCCGGGCTGCCTCGGATGCCTCTCCCATCGACGGCAGATTGAAATCCCCCATCACTAATAACTTGGGGGTCTCAACCGCCATCTCCGCGATCAGCTCGAGGAGTCCGGGCAGGGCCGTTGATGTATGGCGGGGAGCCAGGTATACTATCAACAGACCCAACTGACTCCCTGGGCCCCATTTCACGCCCAGAGACTCACAACCAGATGTCTGCGACACAGTGAATTCTCTTGGAGCCAAATCTTCCAAAAATTGAAGGAAAAAATGAGCAAAGAGATAAGAAAATTGTTGATACTGACAGTAAACTGAGTGTGGTTGGAAATGGCAAGAGTGGATTATGGAAAAGGGAGATAGATGGACCGGAACTCTATCTCAGATTTCAAAGTACAGAAGAAGAAAAGAGAGAAAATTTGATGGAAGTAAGGAGAGAAATCTTGACAGAAACATCAGTGATAACCAAAAACAAGCTGATGGAAGGAACAGATGGGGGGTTTCGAGTGTTCATAAGATATGCAATGAGCAACAAGTTGCGAAGAGAAGTCCATACAAGATCTACCAAGAAAATAACCAGAATACTAATACTACAAATGGCACGAGATATAAAACTGCACTACTATTGGAAAGACACAGGTTGATGTAATGAAAGTTTATAATAAAAATTAAGCGAAAGTTGCTAAATTTAGAGTATTATGTATAAAATGGTATGAGAATAGTAATAGTCACATAAATGAATAACAATGATAACAATACACATACACACACACACACACACACACACACACACAGACACTAGTTTGATGATATGAAATTTTATACAAACTGCAAATGAGGACTATGAGAGGAGGTTTAAAAGTTTTTGTTATTAAATATAACCAATTTTTATTTAGAATATATTATAAAGATGTAATGTCACTGGATGATTTTAGGAGGATCTAATGGAATGCCATTGTATAGTTTTACTTTAAATTTAAAATATTTCATACAAAAGGATGTAAAAACAATTTATAGTCAAATGAATGTTTAATAATTATAATTTTTATATAATATATTGGATTGATGATATGATAATTTGTTTAAATTGACAGAGCTTTTTATGTGTTGAATTGAGCAAATTGACATTTGAAATTACAGATCAAATAATGGAAATGAAAAACGGAGAATTTTTATACCTAGAATATTTCATTCAAAAGGAAGGAATAATAGTTATAGTCAAATAAATGATGTACAATGATAATAATGTATGCATATATACTAGATAGATAATTGGTGATTTTATATACAATTGAAAGTGAGGACTATGGAAATGATGCACAAAAACTTTGTAACCAAACAACATGCTGTATGTGATTAAAGAAGGTTCTATGTGTTATGTGTTGTCTGTCTTTGTCTGTCCCAAAAAGAAAAATATTCTTTTTTTTAGAGAGAGAGAGAGAGAGAGAGAGAGAGAGAGAGAGGGAGGGAGGGAGGGAGGGAGGGAGGGAGGGAGAGAGAGAGAGAGAGAGAGAGAGAGAGAGAGAGAGAGAGAAGGAAAGGAACAAGAAATGATATTCAACGATTTTTGGGTTTACAGAAATACCACACCAAGAAAAAATAAATTAAGAGCTGGAAGAGACACCTGCAACAATAGAAAAAGAAAGGAGGAGAGGAGGAGAGAAAATGAGAGGAAAAGGAGGGAAGCAAGAGAGAGGTGAGGAGAGGAAGATGGAAAGGAGAAGGACAAAAAGAGAGAGGGTAGGAAGGGGAAGGGGAAGAGAGATGTAGGGGAGAGTAAGGGAAGAAGGAAGGGAAAGGAGAGGAGAAAGGAAGAAAGTAGAGAAGGGAGTGAGAGAGAGAAAGGAAGATAGAGATGAGGAGAGGAAGATGGAAGGGAGAAAGAGAGAGGGTAGGAAGGGGAAGAGGAAGAGAGGAGGAGGGGAGAGGTAAGGGAAGAAGGAAGGGAAAGGAGGAAGGAAGGAAGTAGAGAAGGGAGGGAGAAAAGAAAGGGAGAAGAAGGAGGTGTCAAAACAGGCGAGGGATGGTAAACAAAGCAATCCAAATGGAATATTATAATTTTATAAATGGAATTACAAATGTATAACAATGACGAATGCAAAGAAGAAGAATAACTATGTGAATGTATACCTATAATTGTACATAGAGAACCAAAAAAAACGTTTTTTTAAAAAAAAGATAAATATGGTATAACTGTGTTCTTGGCATACCTGATCGCCTTTTGGTCCTTGGAAACCAGTTATCCCCGTCACACCTGGAGGCCCTGGGGGACCTAGTGGGCCCTGGGAACCAGAGTGTCCGGGTTCACCAGGCTGGCCCTTTTGAATGCCTGGTGCTGCTTCTTTGCCTAGTGGTCCTGGGATTCCTCTGAATCCAGCACTCCCTTTATCACCTGAAATTATTTCACATGCATTGCAATATCAAATAACAAAATAAATGGTCTTAACATGAATCTTACTCAGCATTCATATTTTTACTTGATTTTGTATGTTAATTATAGGCGTATTTTATAGTGGATTTTACTCTAGATTTTACTGCCTTTTGATTATTTTTTTTGTCATGCAACTCCAAATAAAGGGAAGGCACAAAATCAGACCCCTGAAATTTGGTAACTACGCTAAATTTTGGCAACATTGTCTTAGGGTGCCGAGGGCAAATGCGGGTTCTCAATTTGTACTGTTTTAACTGATTTTAATTGATATGTGTGTGATGAAAAGGCTTAATGTCATTTTCGCACCTTGATGCCTCAATAATTTAGCTTCTCTCAAAAATGCAACTTCTTGACTATATTCGTTGGGGGCATGGAGGTGTAAAAATGTCTTGAGGCAGCCTTGTTAATATATGTACCTAATTTATATGCTTACCTTGGACCCCTGTTAATCCCTCATCACCAGGAAGGCCTACTTCTCCTTTTCGTCCCTTTACTTGCAGGACATTGCTGCTGCCCTTGTCCCCTGGTAATCCTGGTTCACCTTCAAAATAGAATGCGCGCAACAATTTACTACAATGTAATTGCTTGAAGTCTATCCACCTCTGCCTCTCGGATCTCCACAGTGATGTAATTATACAGAGAATATACCACATTTTATATGTGTGTTTATTTGATGTTTAAAGGACATAATCAGAATTCTGAAAATGTCTTTATTCGCTTGTAAAACAATAAAGATGAAGCATAGATGTTCACAGGAAGCAATAACATGTATTGTTACTCCATGAGACAAATTCCACCAACATCACGTTATAGGGAGCTTGCATTGTAATGTAACAAAACACATTTTTTTCATGTTGATGAAATCTCTGTATTATATGGACCAGGGGTGGGTTGCTGCCTGCATTACTGTGCGCAAAACAAAATGCGTGCACATTTGCACCTAAAAAGGTCTGCTCATGCACATAATGTTAGAAAAGGTTATTTGTTTTGCGATAAAGATTGTTTTGCGCATGCAGAGAACCAAAATTCAAGATGGCGCCACCCCCGATAGAACTGGTTTGGGTGTGTGGCAGGCCAAGTTACTACCTACTCAGTCGAACTAGTCCAAATCGGTAGGAACCCACCTCTGATATGGACACCCTACGTCAGTCCCAATATCAGCAACAAGAATGAAGAATCTATTAGATGAAATTTTAATCCCTTATTTTTAAAAAAGCAAACCAACCAAGCATCCAACCTTTTTGCTTATCTCCTTAAGGGAGTGTGACAATGTGTAGCCAGGATTATATCATACTTCTTACCTAGAAGAAATCTAAAGTTCTTGGATACATTGAGGCTCAGTGGTTTTCTACAATTATAAAATACTTATCTTTATTTAATTAAAATAGTTTAATTGTATAGGTAGCCCTCAACTTACAACAATATGTTTAGTGACCAGTCAAAGTTACAATAGCACTGAAAGTAGTTACTTATGACCATTTTTCACCTTATGACCTTTGCAGCATCCCGATGGTCACATGATTTACATTCAGATGCTTGATCACTGATTCACATTTATGACAGTTGCAGCATCCTGGAGTCATGTGATCTCCAAGCAAAGTCAATGGGGAAACCAGATTTACTTAACAATTGTGTATCAATTTACCAACTGCATTGATTTACCTAAGAAATGTTGCAAGAAAAGTCATAAAATGGGGCAACAAATTTCTCACTTAGCTATTTTGCTCAATTGCGGTCATAAATGGAGGACTATCTGTATATGCCACTCAGACTCAGACACATGATATGGACAATCATATAAATTAGATGGAATAGAATAGAATTCTTTATTGACCAAGTGTGATTGGACACACAATTAAAATTTGTCTTTGGTGCATATGCTCTCAGTGTACATAAAAGAAAAGATACATTTGTCAAGAATCATAAGGTACAACACTTAATGATAGTCACAGAGTACAAATATGCAATCAAATCATATTAGGAAACAATCAATATAAACCGTAAGGATACAAGCACAAAGTTACATATAATCATAAGTGGGAGGAGATGAGTAATAGGAATGATGAGAAGATTAATAGTGGTGCAGACTTAGTAAATAGTTTGACAGCATGTTTAATGATAAATTATATGTATATATGTAACATTTTAATTTATTTTATAATATACTCATATATATATATATATATATATATATATATATATATATATATATATATATATATATATATATATATATATATATATATATATATATATATATATATATATATATATATATATATATATATTTGTTTTTGTAGATTTTCACGGGTGTAGGTATGCTGGTTTTGTTGTATTCGGGTCTTTTCCCGTGTAAGGTTGAGATTATTTTTGCAACGTTTTGGCAGGATATCACCTGCCATCTTCAAGCGTGGGCTTAAAAGAAGATGGCAGGTGAGATCCTGCCGAAACGTTGCAAAGACAATCTCAACCTTACACGGGAAAAGACCCGAATACAACAAAACTAGCATACCTACACCTGTGACGGTGTGGCTAGCTGATGAGAGCTAATTAGCTCGAAATAGATCTATACTAGTCTCTCTTTATTTATTTATCAGTACAAATACAACACAAATATAAAAAGGCAACATTAAAAATAAAAATATGGTTTTCTGCCTGCATGGTCTTCTGTGATAAGCCGAAGGACAGAAAGAGGGAGTAGTGACCTTCCTCCCATATTTAGGCATACCAGGGGTTGTAACACAAATACACACCTATTTCCCTGGCTCAACTGATAAGGAGGACAACCTGTGGCTTAGTGGCTAAGACTCCTGCCTAAGATATAATACAGCCCAGGTTCGAATCCCAGTAAGGGTATGGCTAGCTGATGAGAGCTAATTAGCTCGAAATAGATCTATACTAGTCTCCCTTTATTTATTTATCAGTACAAATACAACACACACACACATATTATTATTATATTATTATTATTATAATTATTATTATATTATTATAATTTATTATAGTATGTTTAAGTAATAGTTTGATAGATATATAGATGAAGATGAGAGATGAGACAGAGAGAAATTATCCATAAACCAATATTATTCTACATACCATTGGAACCCTTTCTCCCAAATTCTCCAGGAGGACCAGATAAACCAATTTGTCCTTTTTCTCCTTTTACACCTGATGCTCCCATTTCTCCTGCATTTCCTGGGAGGCCTGGGAAACCTTGCACGCCTTGGGGTCCTTTGTCTCCTTGATAGAACATTGAGAGAAAAGGGACCGTTAAGTTATATAATACTGATGTATCGACTGGATTCCACAACATGCTAAGTCATGGCTTGTCCAACGCAAGTTCGCGTTCCATATTTTTAGATTCTGAACCCCCAAATCAGCAGGCCCATATCTATTTTATTGAAAATGATACATATACATGATGTTTACATTTAAAATTCAGAGAATTTTTTATTAGATTCATATACCTTTTGTTCCTGGAAGACCTGGCAGTCCGTTTTCCCCTGAAAATCCTGGATCTCCTCGTAAGCCTGGAAAGCCCGTTGGCCCTTGGGTCCCAGGGGCTCCCGGCAAACCTTTCATTCCAGCTGGGCCTGGTGCTCCCATATCTCCTTGAGGACCTTTAATACCCTTCAATCCTAGTGGGAAAATACAGCAAGAAATAGATTATTCCATTGTTTCCAAGGCAACATTTAAAAAGGGAATTCTTCCAATTATGTCTACTTGTCCCTCTTCACTCACCACATCGAGATATCCAAGAACTGGAAGAGGCAAAGGAAACCAGACAAGATAGGCAAAATTATAATAACATTCAGAGCATTTAGAAGCAGAATTTGAAGTTCTTGAGCCAAGTCTTTAGAGCTGCATTGATGTTGCTTCCTTCTATAAGGAAAGTATTCGCTCCAATTATTTCTTTATTGCTAACATAATTTTCCAGCAACCAAAATGATACCTATGTTCATTGATGAAGTATACAGAAACCAAATTGACTATATTATTGGTACAAGGAGGTGGAAGAGCTCACTTATAACAACAAAGAAAAAGACAAGGAGCTGATTATAAGCGTTTTGTGTATCAGTTTCATTGCCAAGTAGGGAGGCTAAGAAGGCTTTCTAATGACATAGTTATAGATTTTATAAAAGTTCTAACCCAGTGGTGTCAAACTCGATTTCATTGAGGGCTGTACCAGGACTGTGTTTGGCCTCAGGGGCCAGGTTCGGCGTGGCCAGGGTGGGTGTGGCCAGCTCAACGCCACTCATGTCAGGGGTGCCTGTGGTGGCCAGTGTTCTGCCAGTGAAAACAGGCTCCTGATGTCAGTTTTTGGCTGTGATGGCCTCCTGCAACCCTCTGCCAGATGAAAAAAAAGCTTTTGAGGGCCTCATGCGGCCCGCACGAGCTCCATTTTCACTGGCAGAGGCACCACGGGCCAGTCCTTTGCTGTTTCCATGGTGGCCCTGTGGGCCAGATTCAAGCACTCCATGGGCCCTGGGCCTTGAGTTTGACATCCCTGTTCTAACCAAACAATGCCAGCAAATCTTCAGAATGACACAATAGCCAACTGAGTGGAAAAGGTCATTCTAATACCAATACCCAAAAGAGACTTAAGAATGTGCCAATAATCACACAATATCCTTACTTTCATGTACTTACAGTCATCTTAGTGTCAACTAACACAGATTTCCAGATTGTATCTGGATAAGGAGGTGCCAGATGTCCAAAATGGCTTTAGAAAGGGCCAAGTATAAGAAGCATTGCTAATGCATGTTGGATAACAATGTAAGTCAAAGAGTGATAGAAAGAAGTCAGTTGTGCTTCATTGATTATAGAAAGGCCTTTGATTTTATTGATCATGTCAAAGTGTGGAATGTGCTGAGAATAATAGGAATTCCATTGTCTTTATGCAAAACCTATACAAAGGTCAGGAAGGCACAGTCTGATACACATGGTAGCCACATGATGAAACAGACTGGCTCCAGGATGGCAAAAGAGTGAGACAAAGAGTTATATACTCTCATTTTATATATTTAACCTATTTGAAGAGTATATGTTGAGAAAAGTTGGATTAGAGGAAGAATAGCCTGGTTTTAAAACTGGAGGAAGAAACAGCAATAACGTGTGCTATGCTGATACTACTCTGATAGCTGAAAATGCAAGTGATCTGCAAGTTCTAGTAAAGAAAGTCAATGAGAACAATGAGAAAGTCAATGAAAACAAAACAAAACAAAAAGATTGCATATAATGACCAAATGGGTCAAATGCTCAAATTATTCTACTTCAGATCAATTAGGTAAAGACCGAGCTCTAATGCTGGGAAAGAGGGGGGAAAGGATAACCAGCATCAAAGTGGATGGAATTTGTTGTAATGATGATGGGTGCATGATGGAAGATCAGAAGGATCATGCTGGTGATAGGTCGTCCTTGAGAAAATCTATCTTTGTTGTTACTGACATACGTGTATATATATATAGTATGTACCCACACATATACAAGTATATATGTTTAAGAAAACCTGTATGCAGGACAGGAAAAATTTAGATATTGCTTTCCTGATAAAGAAATTTGGGAGGACACGGGGGAATTGTCCAATGGGAAGATCTGGTAGCTTCCGATCCAAACTGAATTCCAAAAAGTTTTAGTCCAGATAGGATTTTCTTTAAACCAGTTTAGAATTGAAAGCACAGCACAAGAACAACATAAATGGTGTGTGTTGATTTTTTTCCCTATGAATGTAGAAATTACACTGCTACTTTGACAATGCATACCATGATACTAGTGCAAAGATGCAACAATGCTAGTATGCATTTGTCTGCGTGCATGTCTGTAGACACACTCACATATACATACATGCAGAGACAACATAGACAATGTGTGACTATGCATATACATGCTTACACCTATAGATACATAAACAAGTTTGAGAAGATTTGCATCCCGTTGTATATTTTGGCTTGTTGAGCATTTCCCTGCCTCACAAAAAATGGGAAAGAAAGTTAAATGTTCACGTGCATAAATGTTTAAATCAATTTGGATCCATCTGAAATCTTGACATAGGCTTCAATTAAGCAACAACTTAAAAAATCAATTTTAAGAAAAACTTTTTCTGTGATATGAAGGGACAAGAACTTCCATGATGTGCAGTCTGAAATTCATATTTTCTAGAAAAACTTTATAGTTGAGATATGCAGTAAACATTGACTACTTATTGAAGATTGCTGCTGAATGCTATTGATAGATTATTGCTTTGAAAGCCAAACAGGAACTTGGATGAAGGCTGGCTAAAACCTAAAACCAACTGTCTGATGAGTCCAAATACTAGGTACTAGTCGCATAGAGAATATGATCAATGAAGATGTATGTGATTTTTGTTTTCATCCATATTAAATTGTGATGTGTTCACCTTTAGGTCCTTGTGTTCCAAAAGAGCCTGATGGTCCTGGTAGCCCCTCCAATATTTTCTCACAGACCGGGCCAGGTGATCCAGGACAACCCATCACTCCTGTATCACCTTTTTGGCCTCGGGGACCTTTAGCTCCTGGAAGCCCTGGTGTGCCAGGTTGTCCTGAAAACAGATTATTACTTTTATAAGTTGGGGGGAAGCGACAAACAAATATCTCACTTTCATAGAAAAGTTGAAAATTAACATGCTTAATAGCAATAGCACTAAGACTTATATACCAATTTACAGTGCTTTTCAGCACCTCTCTAAGCGGTTTACAGAGTTAGCATACTGCCCCCAACAATTTGGGTCTTTATTTTATGTGGTAGATGCCATGGCATTCCTGGAATTTTAAATCCAATTTACTATAAAGCGACATTTAAAAAATTGAAAAATCTTAATTATGTTTGCATACTTTCAGATAATATTGCCCTTTCCTGAATTTAAATTCTATTTACTATAAAATAGATAAAAGTATATATCAGAAATTGACTTTATTTGTACAGCTTTGCTCCACAGTTTATACTGTGTATTGATCCCTCTAGAAATATTTTGATAATGATGCTAACGCACCAATTTGTAACAAAACAGATTCATCAGTGAATCTGTAGCTTCGGGAAATCATATCTACTTAAAATGACTCAAACATGAGGACAGAACAATAGGAACTAAAAACTCACTTATCTCTCAAATCTTAAAAGCACCGATGTGGTCCATTCAGTCCCACTGATTCAGATAGAAGGAAAGATTGTGAAACTATTGTAGAAAATGGAATTTGCTATGCATATTTTAAGTCTTATGATGTTACGGTGCTCATGGGCAATAAGAATGTGGCAAGATGCAACACTACTATTTGATTCAGACTAAAAATGACAATAACATTTTATAATATTTCTCTAATTTATAAAATACTTTGGTTTTTACACTTCTTTTTGTTGAGTTCTCTCCTTCCTTTTTCTTATATTTTTATTGATGTGCTTACCGAATTAACTATGATTGAATTGTTCCATATTTTATAGAACAGGAAATGCAAGTAAATGTGTTTCTGAACAGGAGACGGAAAGTAGAAATAAGATGGGCCCCCTGGGTAATTAAAAAAGCCTGCTAAGTCTTCTAATTTTCCTTATTTATTTCTATTAACTTTAAAAACTGTTTCCTCCACAATAAAATTTAATTTTTCATCCTTCAGCTTCTTATACTACAAATTTGTTTTATTTATTTTTATTCCAGCCCCCAGGCCCCCTCTGGCAAATAAAATATAACTGATGGAATTCAGGTACATCTTTGAATTATATGGACCTCTCACCTTGAAGCCCAGGAAATCCAGGGTCACCTCTTTGGCCTGGCAAACCTGGTAGCCCTGGAAGACCTCTTTTGCCCGGGGTACCTGGAGGGCTGTAGGTAATGTCACCTGGAACACCTTTTGGACTTTGAAGCCCAGGAGGGCCTGGCAATCCAGGAGGGCCATCCAGACTTGAACCTTGTTCACCTTGTTCACCTGGATCACCAGTCTCACCCCTTAAACCTTAGAATAATGACATATAGATTAAACAGGTTAATGGTTAATTCATTCCAATATGTTCAGTTTCTAATGAAACAATATACAAAATAAGAATACAGAAAATACTACAATATGAACTATATTTAGCACTAGCACTAGCACATAAGACATATACCAATTCACAGTGCTTTACAGCCCCCTGTAAGCAGTTTACAGAGTCAGCATATTGCCCCCAACAATCTGAGCCCTCATTTTACCAACCTCGGACGGATGGAAGGCTGAGTCAGCCTTGAGCTAGTCAAGATCAAACTGCCAAACTGCTGGCGGCCAACAGGCAGCAAAATTAGCCTGCAATACCATTGCACCACCATGATCACTCTTCTGAGGTCTATTGACATTGCAATTGCAGTAACCTTCCAGATATATGTATTACAAGTCCCTTAATTCTCAAGCCTGATATATTGGGAAGGTCTTATGTTGTAGCCTAAGATACTGTACTTCAAAATTTTGTTTTTGTAGTAAATTATCAAAAAAGGTAGGTGGGAAGGAAAGTGGGAAGGAAGGAAGGAAGGAAGGAAGGAAGGAAGGAAGGAAGGAAGGAAGGAAGGAAGGAAGGAAGGAGGATTATAAAATGCAAAGACCTGCAAATAGAAGTACAATGATTGTGGCAAAAGAAAGCAAAGACAGTACCAATAGTAATAGGCACTTTAAGTGCAGCCCCAAAACAACTGGAGCATCTCTTGAATACCATCAGCATTGACAAAATCACCATCAGTCAATTTCAAAAGGTCGCTTTACTTGGAAAGCTTACATCCTGCTATGTCATCTTTAACACTATCAAACAACATTGGTCTATTTGTCTCTAGTGGAGAAGAACTTGATAGGTGAATAAAAATGCCAAATTCAGTCTAAACATCTGGCTGACTATACCACCAACCATAACAATAACAAACAGCAAACTTTTTCATGAGATTCTGATATAACCTTTTATACTTAAGTAATTTTTTAAAAAATAAGATCATTTCTTCAAGAAATCATTTTTCTATGAAAAATGATTGCGGCTTCATGATTTCAAAACAGAATGGAACTTTCTTTGGAGAGGACATGATCATTCAAATAGTGTATGGAAAAAGGCAACTATTTCTGTTGGATCACCACTGATTGACATTGGTGGAAGGGAAGGGGTTGTAAAGCTCTTAATAATAGAATAAGAAAGATCCCAATCAATTCTGGATATATTTTGAAAGCATATGATAGAAACCAGTTTACATTTAAACTGGTTTCTATCTATGCTTTAAATAGAGGAAACTTCTTTACTTTTTCAGAAATTATACAAAATTAAGAAACAATAATAGTTAAAAAGAGATGATGTTACTGCTATTTGCATAGCTCAGTGATAGAGAGATATTATATATCACTATGCTGTAATTCTGTCCTAAATTTGAGTTTAATTACTGATTTTTTTCAGCATTCAGGAATCTGTACACATTTATGTTTCGGTGTTGCATCAACTACAGGGGGGAAAGCAACAATAGTTAAGGCAATGTGGACTGGTTTTTGTAGATTTCCATGTTTAATAAACAAAATGTTTGGACTTTTTCACTTACCTTCTGGACCAGGATTGCCTGATGTTCCTAGTCTACCTTTCTGGCCTTTGAAACCATCAAAACCATTGGGTCCAGGTGGTCCAGGTGGGCCTCTTAACCCTTTTGGACCTAATGTACAAAAATAATGCAAGGGTGCATTACTGGATTTTAAACATTTTTAAAAATTCTATAAAGAAAATTAAAAGTGAGCTCTATTCATAAAACGAAAGAAAGGCTGCAGATAACCAACTAGATAAATCCATCCAATAATTGCTTTGTTTGGCAATTGTAGAAAATTCTGCCAACAATCTTATTCAAATTTCTGTATTTTAAAATGCCTATCAATCAAGTGAACAACACACATTTAACATTAAGAAGTCACAAAATAGGGATTACCTAATAACTAAAGCTGCATTTGGTTCTTGCCATTGTATTTAAGTTCACAGATTTCTTAAGGTGTACCTCCCAAGTTACTTTCTGGGGGAACTTTTTAATACTTTCTTTCTGTCTTTTCTTCTAGTTTGTATTATATTTTATTGTTCTGTTCAATATTTTTAATAACATTATTTTTTTAAAAAAGTTTATTTGAATCTTTCTGTTTTAATATTCGGTACTTGGCCAAAAGCACCAGTGCAAGCAATCAAATCATCATAACATTGAGTTAAGTTACAGGGTTTTTAAAAAAATTATAGAGGAGACAAATTGCATCTCACTTTTCTAGAAGGATGTGATAGAATTCTAAAGAGAATCAAAAAGAAAATATATCTGAGATTCATTATTAATCCTTTAGAAAGAACCTTCATGCTAATAACTATATGTATGTCTGTGAATATAGTATGTGTGTGTATGTATATATACATGTATATGTGTGTGTCTGCATATGTATGCTTATCACTTAACTCACAGTCAATATAAAATGTCTCACTTTCTCCTACACAGAATATCACAAAATAGTCTAAGCCAACTTTTTTATTTTGGACTTTACCTTTATATTTCTGTTTTCACTCTAAATGATTTTGCTACACTTTAATTTTGTATGAGTCTGAATTATAAAGAGATGTTTATTTTTTTAAATGAAGGCAAATAACTTGATTTAGCAAAAATAATTATTTTATTTTGGTGGCCATACCTGGTATACCTTTATATCCTTGTATACCTGGATTCCCGGGATATGCTCTTCCACTTGGGAGAGTAATACCTAAAATAGAAAAAAATATATGTGAGTATCAACTCTCAATCTTCCAGACCATTAAACCAATAATGGTTTATGAACTGGCTGGAAATTATTTGTAAGGAAACATTCCTTCTAGTGTGGCAACATTTTGAGTAATTGAAACCACTAAACAAAAATTATACTTATTTCTAAGTAAATATGCATAGATATCAATACAGGTAGTTATTGACTTATGACCATAATTGGACATGGAAGTTTGGTTGCTAAACAATAAATCATACACTTTGCTTATAAGAAGCTGGCTGCAAAGTTTACAAATAGCAATCACATGACCACAAGATACTGCAAAACTGTCATAAATGCAAGCCAGTTTCCAAGCAGCCAAATTGCAATCGTATGAATTCAGGAGTGGTGCAATGGTCATAATTTCAAGGATAGATAATAAATACATTTTTTCAGCACTGTCATAACTTTGGACTGTCATTAAATGATTGGTTGTAAGTCAAGGGCTCTTTATATTTTATTCGTAGATTAATGCTGCAATAACAGTTCTGTGTTGGTGAAATATCCAATTGAAAACTGCATTTTTTCCTTTTATATTTTCAACATCAATTAGGTTACCTTTTTGACCCTTTGGCCCAGATGTTCCCTTCCTACCAGGGCCTCCTGGATCTCCGGATAGGCCTGGGACACCTTGTGCACCCTGAATCCCAAAACCTGGTGTCCCCATTTGACCTCTTGGGCCTGGAATTCCAGGGTCTCCAGGAAATCCTTTATCACCTTGTGTAGCTCTTCCATCTTCTCCCTGTCCACCATTCAGGTAAATACAAAATAATATTTGTGACCTGAATGTCATTTAAATGCTATTACATTCAAGTTGATTTAAGATCCTATCCAGATGTAGCCAATTATCATGTGGGCAGCATGTCTGGTCTAAATTCTAATTAAATACTTTAAGTCATAATTAGTTAAACATATAAACTATATTTTATACATATATAACAGAGGTAGTATTCAGGAGGTTCTGACCAGTTCTGGAGAACTGGTAGC
The DNA here is from genome assembly GCF_964273705.1 of Natrix helvetica. Lineage (NCBI taxonomy): Eukaryota > Metazoa > Chordata > Lepidosauria > Squamata > Natricidae > Natrix > Natrix helvetica. The sequence continues at coordinate 35,202,590 of NC_138551.1, read as the reverse complement.
AGAAATTTTGAGTAGTTTGGAGAACCGGTAAATACCACTTCTGACTGGCCCCACCCCCATCTATTCTCTGCCTCCTGAGTAACAGATTATCAGGAGGAAATGGGGATTTTGCAGTAACATTCCCCTGGAGTGGGGAGGGAATGGAGATTTTACAGTATCCTTTCCCAGCCACGCCCACCAAGCCACACCCACCAATCCATGTCATGCCCACCAAGCCACGCCCAGAAATCCGGCAGTAAAATTTTTTGAATCCCACCACTGATGTATAAAATACTATATTTTTATCAAAGTGATTTTGAAGTAAATTCACAGCAAACAACTACAAAACATTTTAAAACCCCAGAATCTAATAAATTTAAGACTGAGTTCTAGCAATATGCACACTTGAAGGAACAAAAGTATTTTACCTGGCAACTCAATAACAACAACATTTGAATTCTATTCATTGTTTTCTTTACCTCTGATGTCAGTACCACATGAATTTATTAAGAACCAATGACATACTCCACAAATAATGAAAAAAGTAATTTGTAATATGAGTAGGCCATCTCAGTACTGAAAAATTGCTCAGTCCAGGTGAGGTTTAAAAACATCAAACAGGAATCTGCCTGGAAAGTGCTAGAAAATATGTCTGCTTACAAAATTAGTTTGCCATTGTCTTATTTGCTTTGTTTTATGTGTCTAGCTAGGTTCTAATCCTGGTACAGGTAGTCCTCAACTTACAACAGTTCATTTAGTGACTGTTCAAAGTTACAATGTCACTGAAAATCATGACTTATGACAGTTTTTCACAGTTATGACCTTTGCAGCATTCCCATAATCATGTGATCAAAATTCAGATTTCAAATATTCATAAAATATTTATGACCCATGCTGTGACACAAGGTCATGTGATAACCTTTTGCGACCTTCTGACCAGCAAAATCAATAGGGAAGCCAGGTTCACCTTAACAACCGGGTTACTAACTTATCAACTGCAGTGATTCATTTAACAACTGTGGCAAGAAAGGTCGCAAAATGGGGAAAAACTCACTTAACAAATATCTCACTTAACAACAGAAACCTTGGACTCAATTGTAGTCATAAGTCGTGGACTACCTGTATTCCATGAAGATATTCCACTTAAGGAGATTCAACCCTGTTTAGCTTCTGAGCTTCTCTATTACAAATTGCTGAGACTAGACCAGTGGTGGGTTCCTACCAGTTCAGACTGGCTCAGCCAAACCAGTAGTGATTTGGCGGCCTGCGTCGCTGGAACTGGCAGCAACCTAGGCCTGCCATGCAGTGATGGGATTCAAATAATTTAACAACCGGTTCTCTGCCCTAATGACCACTGGGTAGTCGTGGCTTGGTGGTCATGTGACTGGGTAGGCGTGGCCTACTCAGCGTCACTCACGTCAATGGGTGCTTCACCTTAGCTGTTACAATGTAATAAGGGTTAACTGGAGAGGCAGTTTTTGTAAGCAGGACAATAAAGATTAGGCTAGAAACAACACCAGAATGTTTCCTTCCTGCCTTCCTTACAGGATTAGCCCTGTAAAGTGGGAAAAAACAAAATAAGACTTCTTCCAACAATTGGTTCTTTGAACTGCTTAGAAAGTTAACAACTGGTTCTCCCCGAATAGGTGTGAACTAGCTGAATCCCACCACTGCTGCCACGCCCTCAAACTGGTTCCCCGGGCGGCGCCAGAGGTGCCGTCATCTTGTTTTTCAGTTCTGTGCATGCGCAGAACAATTTTAATTACACTGCATATGTGCACACAGTATGCACACGAGTGAACCAATAGTAGTGCCTGCAAAGAACCCACCTCTGGACTAGACACATATGTCCAGATATTGCCAACTCCTGAAATTTCTTTGAAAAGGAAAAGGTACTGATTTACAAAAAAAAAAAAAAAAAAGGCAGGCTTCAAGATAAACAGATTTACTTGAATCCCTTTATCACCCGGGAATCCTCCTTCTCCGGTCTTGCCAGGACTGCCATTTATTCCTGGAAATCCACGTATCCCCGGAACACCTCTTTCTCCTTTTACCCCTACAAATGATGGAAAGCTGATAATTAGTCTCTGAAGAAATACGTTCGTGTTACAATTCAAGTCAGCCTCAGTTAATAAGAAAAATAATTTCCAATAGTTGTAGAACAGGGGTGTCAAACTCGCAGTGTCACGTTGTTGTCAGGTGATGTATCACGACTTTTCTCCCCATCGCTAGACCAGGGGTGGGTGTAGCCAGTGTGTGATGCATCTGGCCCATGGGCCATGAGTTTGACACCCATGTTGTAGAATAAGCACATATACAAAGGAAATAATTATATTGTAATAATGAAGAAAACTGGATGCATATCATAAAGTCTGCAAAGTTTAAAATTCCCCTCTGTCTTGCAAGGAATATTAACCAAGAACCCCAATAAAAACCATCTTTAATATAGGATACCTATAGGGATTGTGCATAATTTTAGTCTTTTTCTTAAAAAGTTAATTATAATGCAGTCCTAATGAGACAGATGAGAAGATACACTGAAAACATTTGGAATTTAGATAGCTTATAATGCATTTGAGTTCTGCAGAGGTTTTGTCAAAACGGAAGATGTTTTTAGAAAACTAGTATATAGTAGGTTACATATTTTATATAAGGAGCGGGCAATTTATTTGTACCTTGGAGGTCTTCTAGTCCAACCCCCTGCCTAGGCAGGAAACCCTATACCATTCCAGACAAATGGCTATCCAGCATCTTCTTAAAGACTTCCAGTGTTGGGGCATTCACAACTTCTGGAGGCAAGCTGTTCCACTGATTAATTGTTCTAACTGTCAGGAAATTTCTCCTCAGTTCTAAGTTGCTTCTCTCCTTGATTAGTTTCCACCCATTGCTTCTTGCTCTACCCTCAGGTGCCTTGGAAAATAGTTTGACTCCCTCTTCTTTGTGGCAACCCCTGAAATATTGGAACATTCCTATCATGTCTCCCCTAGTCCTTCTTTCTATTAAACTAGACATACCCAGTTCCGGCAACTGTTCTTCATATGTTTTAGTCTCCAGTCCCCTAATCATCTTTGTTGCTCTTCTCTGCACTCTTTCTAGAGTCTCCACATCTTTTCTACATCGTGGTGCCCAAAACTGAATGCAGTATTCCAAGTGTGGCCTTACCAAGGCATTATAAAGTGGTATTAACACTTCACGTGATCTTGATTCTATCCCCCTGTTAATGCAGCCTAGAACTGTGTTGGCTTTTTTGATAGCTGCTGCACACTGCTGGCTCATATTTAAATGGTTGTCCACTAAGATTCCAAGATCCCTCTCACAGTTACAACTATTGAACAAAGTACCACCTATTCTGTATCTGTGCATTTTGTTTTTCTTGCCTAAATGTAGAACCTTATTTTTAGTTGTAGGTGGAGTTAAACACTAGATGGGTCACAGACAAAATGCAAATATATACTTCAGCATACAGCAGATTGTGACAGATTGCCTTTTTTTTTGGTGTTCTGAACTGATTCAAGGGGTTTTGGGAAGTATGCTAAAGGTTATCTATCTACCTCATGTAATGTAATAGAGAAATAAGTATTAGTGGTGAGATATATGATAAGATGCAGATTGCAGTATTTTCCCCATTATTTTTAACAGTGAGTCACAAAAATAAGGCTGAGAGATTTATTCTAATTATGACATTTTGGGAATTGACACCAATCATATAATCATTAGTTCTTATTTCATTTTCCATTCAACTTACATAAGGACTATAATAAATCAAATCCAAATAGTACTTGTTTAATTTATTAAATCTAAATGGTTTAATTCTGTTATGGGATAGATGATTTGCATTGATTTCAAGAGTCTGCATAGGTCACTATTAGGGTTAATTTAATATAACATTTCTGATTGTTGAAAAGAATTTCAGAGTACCTTTTTGTAAGTAGAAACATGAGCAGCCCAGGCTCTAGTTCTCAGATTGGTAAACAAACTGAAGGAGAATTTATGTGCAATAAATTCCTATCGTTTTAGAAGGATACAGATGCATACTAAATGGCAGAACATATCATGCAGGTTTAATATTTCATTTTGTTTGTCAGTCATACTGGTAAACCAAGATGAACTCAAAATTACCTGGTTCAGGTGTAGCAGGCATCTGTAGTTTAAACAAGCCATTGTAAAATATATGACCCAATGTGAGATGGGAGAATATAGGCATCATGCTTAATTAAGATAATTGCAGTTGAACTAGACACAAGTACCCCATTGCTTTTAACTGTATCCTCATTTTCCTTTTCCCCCAAGTGCAGTATAAGATTTGGAGATATCAAAGCAGCAGTTCTCAAATCTTATAATTATCGTAGTTTGCATAGTTACCTTTGATCCTTACTTCAGCTGGGTCACCTTTATCTCCTTTTTCACCTGTCAGTCCAAACGGACCTGGCAATCCCTTAGAAATTTAAAAATACCCAGGTTATTGTTAAATTCACTCAATTATTTATTTGAATTAATAAAATATTGCAATTATAAACTTATTCAATGAACAGGATGGAAAAAAGAGTATGGTGCTTGCTTACTTTCTCCCTCTACTTAATGAGACATTTATTCTGTTTGACAAGACAACACACTGATTAATGTATTTCTTCCATGACATAGTATGTAGTAGTAATCTCTTAGGAAGAGTATAGATATTGTTTAATGATTTGTTTTCATGCCATTCCGTTCTACTAGAACATTTGCTTCCAACTAAGCCTGGCTGAATTCCTTAAAATGTTATTTGTTAAATTATAATTTGTACTCTATTTATAAGGTACTTCAGGTAATGCAATAAAATAGTAAAACTTAAAAAGAAAAACATACAATATTGAAACAATTATTAGATAATCTGTAGCTTGATGATTATTATTGGGTTTATTTTTTCTTGGCATTTCCCAATACTTGGAATCTGAATTGTGGACATTGGGGACATCACATTTGACTAAACTAATAGCACAACAGTGAAGGAGAAATTGAGACCTGATTTCAGCAATGTACAGATGATTTCTGTTAATTATTAACATTTGAATTGGGATTACTGTAAACCAGATTGTTTCTGACAAGGAGCAAAGATCAAGAAGACTTTTGAAAAAAATATCCAGCATCTTTTCTTCCTTTCCCTTTGTTTTAATTATAATTATTAATTATGAGATCATGTTATCATATTTATATTCTTGCACACATGTCTATATGTTTTCTCCTATTAGTTAGCTTGATATAATTTTTAAAAAGTGGTTACTCACTAAGGATCCTGGTTCTCCTCTTCTACCAGGAAAACCGGGATCACCTTTTCTTCCATATTTTCCAGGTGTTCCCACTTCTCCTTTTCTCCCAGGTATTCCTGGTAGACCTTGTTGGCCAGGTGGACCACAAGGGCCAAGCCCACAGGAGCAATTCCCTGGATTTCCTGTATAAACAAAGCACCTAGCATGAACCCAGTGAGAAAACTAAGTGACAGTTAACTCTACTACCCTCCGACATGAGAAATAAATTTTGCTGGAGGATGCACCCACTGTTTGTTTACATTGTTTTATTCTGTCTTTCTCTCCTGGAGCTCTGGAAAAAAAGCTTTTGGTTCACTTCCATACAATCACAGACCTTAACAAAGATAATCAAAATCACAGGCAATATTGAAGAAAATGTGGGTACGATGCTTCCTCAAGGGACACAGGAGGTCAGAAGAAAAAGAGCATGGCAGAAAAAGTGGAATGCCTTTGCTATTATCTATCCTGTGTCCCTGAAAATAAGACCTCCCTGGATAATAAGCCCAATTGTGTTTTTGAGCGCATGCGCTAAAATAAGCCCTCTCCTGAAAAAAAACCCTCCCCCAAAATATTGCAACGCAACAGCAGCCATGAAATGACCATGCTCACCCCCTCCTGAACCTCAAAAATAATAAGACCTCCCCGAAACTAAAGGCAAGTGCTTATTTTGGGGGTCAAAAGAAAATAAGACTCTGCTTTCGGGGAAACACAGTAATATGGCTGATTCATTTATTTTGATACACAGAAGAGCGCTGGCTTTAAGGACATAGATGACTAAACATCATAATATTTAAATATTTGGTTTGTGAGGGGGTCATATACTTGCCTTTCACTCCCTTTCCACCTCTTTCTCCAGGTGATCCTATTTGACCTTTAGCTCCTGGTTCTCCAGGGGACCCTCTCCCCTCACAGGCAACACCTCGAAGATGAAAAATAATCAGGTTTATAATATAAATGTATTGGGGGGGGGGGGTTCCCTCTGTCATTAAAAAAAATCAAACTTATCCCTGCTCTACTGCTTTCTAAGAATGAGCACAGACTAAAGTCCATTTGAATTCATATTTTCTGCCTTCTTTGCATCTGCATATAAATAGCTGGCATTGCTTTTCTACATTGTAGAGTAACTGCTGCATCAAGAAGCTGGGAAGGAAGAATCTGAATAGTCCATAAATCACTGTGAGATTTTTGCATTTTCTTTGTAGATAAAGTCTACAATTTGGGAGCTGGATATATTGATGGAACTGTAGTAACTCCTTGCTTCATTGTTCAGATTTTTTTAAGCTTGTGGAACTTGATAATATAAGTAGGATGCCTAGAGAGGCAAAGAGCTACCGTTATATTGATTATTATTTATGGGAAGTAAAGCATTTTTGTGGGATGACTATGTCCCTTCTGTCTAAAAGAGGCTATGATAAGACCATGGGTAAGGGAACCTTCCCTTAACCTTGAAAAGTTGGAAATCTATTTCCCACTTTTAAATTTAACATGATCAACAAAATGACTAGGAGGCTCAGTGGCTAAGACACTCAGCTTGTCAATCAGAAAGCAATTTGGTGGTTCGAATCCCTAGTATAGGTCTCCTGCATGACCAGGAGATTGGACTAGATGACCTCCAAGATCCCTTCCAACTGTTGAAAATAGTGAATTCATGTATCTTAAAACGTCTGAAGCACACAGATTAACTGTGCTCAATTCTTCTCCATGTTGATATTTTCTGCAGACTGTTGCCCAGCAACACTTTAACCCAATCCCTTTTAGGGACAGATTGGAGGATAAAGTACCTCATTGGATGCATTTGTGGTGGTGCAATAAATGTCACTCATCTCTTTTTTTGCTATAAACCAAATAGGCCAAAGAATTGAAACTGGTGGTATACAAATTAATAAACCAATTCCTGTCTTGGGTTGGAAGCCAGTTAAGCAGAACTCACTGCATCAAGTAAAGTGGCATCTTCTACTGCTACCCAGGATAGAAGTGGATAGAATTCTGATGGAATGAAATATGCCACTGGAGAACTAGATCCTTGCCATTTTGAGGTGGATAAGCAGGCCTTCCTTCAAGAAGCTAAGTGGGATATGAGTGGATGGATTCAAGGACGGTCAATATACATTTAGGGGAGGACATAATGCTGCTTTTTTGAAGGAGGTATGGGCGTACCTTTCTTGAAAAAGCCTTCACTTAATCTGCACTTTTTCTTTTGTTTTTTCACAATTTTTACCCATTTTCCATTCTGATCAAAATCCAGCCTCCGAAACAGGACAGAAACAGCAATAGACTCAGTTTCTCTTAATCTTTATAGACCTTTCAGCAACATTCACTACCATTAATTGTTAGTAGCTCCATAGATAAATATTGAATAAAGTCTGAAACACATTTGATTGCCTATTTCACTGCAAATGAGTCACATATCTCTAAGGATGTTGTTAATTAATCTACTGTAAGATAGGGACTCTTCATTGATGGTTGTAAACCACAATTTTCCATTTTGGTCCAGTGCTGGCTGGAAGGCAGAGGTTTTTTTTTTAATTTCCCAGTCTAGACAGAGAGAGAATGAGCCCAAATTAATCAACTATCTCCCATTTCAAGGGAAGGGCTAGAACTTGGTTTCCCCTGCTCCTAGCCCAGTGTCCTAAATAATACACTACACATATCATCTCTCATTCTCTTTCTATCTGGACAGGCAGAGTGGGAATGGAATCAAGGATGACTACGGTAGAATAAAAATGTCTGATAAAATAAGCTTGTTCCTATGCTGTCCTGCCACCACACACACACAAATAAGATTGATTCTTTAGCAAAAAAAAACAACAACAACCAACCCCTGTGTTCTACATAGTTAAAATGCATTCATATTCCTTAATTCAGGGGAAATATTACAGGAAATGTTGGCTGCTGTCAGGTGATATTTTGGAAACATTAATCATTCAATTCTCATGCAATGCTTTGACATTTGGCTTATCTTACCGGGTGGTCCAGGCAAGCCGCGTCTTCCTGGTACTCCTGGAAAACCAGGTAATCCTGGAGATCCTGGCCTTCCTGGAGATGTACTAGATTGAGCTGGGAGACCAGGGCCACCATGGAAGCCTTGAGGACCCTCTACACCCAATGCACCTTTAGGACCAGGAAAGCCTATGGAAGAAAGGGAAATGACTATATATCAGAAACAAAAGCAGTCTATTGTTTTGAACTGTTCATTTATTGAAACATTTTAACATGATTCCATTTGTATTATAGTTGCCTTAATTTCTGAATTCTTCCAATTTTTATTTAACTATTTTTTTCAAATACATCAATGAAAGCAAATTAATTGCTTTCTTGCAATTAAGTGTAGACTCCTATACTTGATTTCCCATATACATAGACTAGATTCCCCCCCCCCGCCCCCATAGGTTTTATCACTATAAATTAGTTTTAATGGTTTTGATTGCCACATTCTACTTTACTATAGCCTCTTGAAATACATTTTAGTAGTAGATAGATGCACGATAGTGCAACCCTTTCCACATTTCCTCAGTTATAAATTCCTGCTGAACCAACCAGAACTGACATCTAAACCAACGTATGCAGAAATGTATAAATTAGCTGAACTTTATTACAAATGAAACTGCCCTTCTTTGGGTGCCTAAAATTGCCTGCATTATCACATTTTATAGCAGCTGAAGTCCCAGATACCTTTCAAGGTTAGCCACATGTAGAACGTGGGGTCTGTAAATGTGATTTATCTCTATGTGTCTGTCGATGACTGTTTGGTGCGATTGCCAAGCTGCCAGGAATTCCCTAGTGCTTTTGGATTTAGCTTAGTCTAAATCCAAAACAGGCAGTAAACCTCACAGACAGCAGCACTGTTGATGTTCTTAGTCAGATAGTGGATCATCAACAAGCAATCAAGTTCAGAGAGCACCAAGAACTCCACATAATCAATTCCACCCACCCACAACGTAAAACATAGTTACAAAAAGTTAATGACCATATTACTTAGCAAACAGTTACAGCAGAGCAATGCTTTAAATGCAAACATAAGAAATTGCTTTGGAACATTCAGAATGTGCACCTTGCACATATCTGCAATTCTATAAAGCAAATTGGTCTTTATTTGAGATAGGTTGCGACTATATGCAGCATCTGTTCATCCCAAGAAAAGATGCAGCCGTCTTCCTTTTTGCCTTCAAATTTTAAACCCTGCCTAGCCCTAAAAAAGAGGACTAACATGGTATTGGAATTAATTACATAACCTTGTAGAATATAGAGAAGAGAACTATAACCCACAATTACTTTCTTTAAACAAGGAAATTAAGTAACTGTCAGGGTTCCAAATAGCATCCAAAAATAAATCAGAGTCCAAGGCAACGTATTGCTCAAAGTTCCAATTTATTAAGAGAGACATGTTGGCACATCTGGGAAAACCTGAATCTGAAAGCTTACAAGTTTTCCCCACCTAGTTGAAAGTTCAAGATCTTGCCCCATTCCCACAATTCCATCACATGGTCCAATCTCCCACTGCCATGCTGGCAGTTCCACCCATCCAATTCCAGTTAGGTTTAGAGGTGCAGAGACAAAGGATGACCTTGGCTTTCTAGAAGGAATTTTATTTTGGCTACACAGTAAGTAACTCCATACAATCCCCCCTCCTATTTTCCCACAATAGAAAAAGGCACAGTAGACCCAAAAGAAAACTGCAGGCCTGACAATAACATTTAAAAGCAGTAACATCAACAAGAAGATATGGCAGCATGCCTTAGCAAACAAAATGTAAACAATTTAAAGGTGACTATTTTTGTGTTTAAAATCTTGCTAAAATAATTCAAACTATTAGCTATTATGCCGAAATTATATATAAAATTTCAGAATATGTCTCCATAGCATCTGTGGAAAGAGTTAAAAACAGATGGTACTATTTAATTCTAGCTAAATAAGATAGCTAAAATGTTTCTTACTGAGTCCATCTTCCCCTTGCCTTCCTTTGCCACCAGCAGAACCAGGCATTCCATCTGTTCCTCTCTCTCCAGGAGGTCCGGGATCTCCAGGGTCTCCTTGAATACCTGTAGAGGATAATTGAAAGCATACTTGCATTTACAATAATTGAATTGTATTGTGGTTTATGGGAAATGAATATAATGTAACTAGATTAGCTTAACCCTTTGGTCCAGTGAGTGCAGTTCCTCGAGGTCCTGGTGGCCCAGGCTGCCCATTCTCTCCAGGATCCCCCTATAAAAATGGGAACACTTAGTGACATTTCCCCAGAGGGGTGTTCCTTGACCTTAGCATTTTTAAGATGTGGGGGCTTCAACTCCCATAATTCCCCAGCCAGCAGGACATCTTAAATTTGCCAAGGTTGAGAAACACTGACCTAGAATACAAGATAAATGACGAGCTTCATCAATTATATATAGTTGTTTCAAATAACATAACCTGATTGCATGGTATGCAATGGTATGTATTGAATAAGGATGGGTAGAAATATAAACCTGAAATAGTAATTGATTTCATTGCTTTAGGGCAGGGGTGTCAAATTCAAGGCCCAGGGGCTGGATCTGGGCTGTGTGGTGCTTAGATCTGGCCTGCAGGGCCACTCTGGAAACAGCAAAGGAAAAATGGAGCTCGGCATGGCCACGCGCAGTCCACTCGGGGTCCATTTTCAGCCATGAGGGCCTCCTGAAGCCCTCTGCCAATGAAAACAGAGTCAGAGAGGCTGCACATGACATGCCTGGCTCTGTTTTCAGTGACGACAGCCTCCTGCAGCCCTCTGCCAGCAAAAATAGACCTCAAAGAGGTCGCGCACAGCCTAACCAGCCTCCGTTTCCTCTGGCAGAGCGCTGCAGGAGGCTGAAAATAAAGCCTTGATGAGTGATGTTGAGTTGGCCATGCCCACCCTGGCATGCCCCCGGACACATACCCCAGCCCCCCGAGGTACAAAACAACCCTGATGCAACCCTCAATGAAATTGAGTTTGACACCGCTGCTTTAGAGTATACAAAGGCTAGGGGATGAAAGTAACAACAAATTTAAATATAACTAACCTTAATGCCTATCAAGCCATCTTGACCAGGAATTCCACGTGTTCCAGTTTTACCCTGAAACAAATTTTTGAATGTGTTTGAACATGAAGTAAATTTAAAGTTATTACAAATCCATAAACAATTGGAAATTGTTTGTATACCTCACAGATAGTGCAAGGTGTGTGTATTATTAACATGGCAACTGGATAAAACTATGGTATATCCTTTGCACTGATTACAATGGAGTAACTAAAACAAGACAAAAAGTTTCTCGGATTCAGGATCCTGTTTCAATGGTAATCAGATAATTCTGTAAGAAAGTTATTAAGTTTCCAATTCCCCAGACACTCTTTTTCAGAGAAACGTACAATACTGACACTCTGATCCTGAAAATTATATATAAGCCACTTGAAAATTATATATAAACCATTAACAATCTTAACCCCCATTAATAACCAGCATTATTATATTAAATGGAGAGTTAGAACTTTCAGCACATTAAAGATTAAATTTATTATGGAAAAGGCTTTTCTTTAATAGGCATAAGATTTTGCTGGTTTTGAAACACTTTTGTCATTTTTGCCTCCATTTCCATAGCTTGAATATAACTAATAAGAAATCTACACAATTCTCTTTTTGCTAACTCAATTTATTTGATGACATCTTGATGAAACTTTAAACTTGACTTTCTCTAATCTCTATAACAGCGATGGCGAACCTTTTTTGGCTTATGTGCCATAAGTGGGGGGAGCGCAGGGGGTAGTGTGCGGGCGTGCCGCACCCATAATGCAATGCACGACCCCCCAGTGTGCATGCACACACTACAGGTGTGACCCCCCCCATTTTTTGCATGCTTTTTTTGCCCTCCCCAGGCTCCAGAGGCTTCCCCCGCCCATCCGGAAGCCCTCCCCCATCCCCCCCGGAAGCCCTCTGGAGGCTTCAGGGACCTTTAGGACGCTTCCCTGAAGCCTCCGGAGCAGTCAAAATGAACCTCCAAGCAAACAGGAAGTGACTTCCGGTTTGCTTGGAGGGTCGTTTTGAGCGCTCTGAAGGCTTCAGGGACCTTCAGGACGCTTCCCTGAAGCCTCCGGAGCAGTCAAAACGACCCTCCGAGCAAACAGGAAGTCTGTTCCCGAACTTCCGGTTTGCCCGTAGGGGCAGTTTTTTGTGCTCCGGAGGCTTCAGGGAAGCTCATGAAGCCTCCAGAAGGCCTCTGGGGGGCAGGGGAGGCTCTTTTCACCCTTCCCAGGCTCCTATAAAGGCTATGGAGCCTGGGGGGGGCGAAAAATGGCTTGAAAAAAGGGTAAACTCAGTTGGCCAGCGCACAAATGCGCACTGGCCAGCTGACAGGGCAGCACCTCGCGTGCCCTGAAAAAATGGTTCCGCGTGCCACCTGTGGCATGCGTGCCATAGGTTCGCCATCACTGCTCTATAACATTTATGAAGAAATTGAAAAGCATCAGTGCATCTTCCTGGAAAACTCTACTTTTGATATTTTGGTATTGTGACAATTGTCTAATTACTCTTATTTTCTTCTCCCTGTTTTCATCCAATTAACCATTCATAGGTGGATTATTCCATCTTTTTAAAAATCCTACAGATAAGCAATGTAATTTCTGTGTATTGTACCTACCTTGTTTCCTGGGAAACCCGGAGAACCATATGAGCCAGGAATTCCCTAGAGGAATTAAAGAGAAAAAAAAGATAGTATAAGATTTGACAAAAACTACTTCAAGAAAAAAAAGATTTTCCAATGAACCAAAACATTGATTAGAATTGTTTTATATGTAGCAGAAAAAGAGGCCAGATTATGTCAGAGTTTTGGCAGTGAGACTCTTATTATGAGGTAAACCCAGGAGCCAAATCACAGCACCCAGCACACAAAACCTCTATACCAGTGGTTCTCAACCTGTGGGTCGGGATCCCTTTGGGGGTTGAACGACCCTTTCACAGGGGTCGCCTAAGACCATTGGAAAACACATATGTTTGCAAAAATACGGAAAACATAAAATAATGTTATGGTTGGGGGTCACCACAACATGAGGAACTGTATTAAAGGGTCGCGGCATTAGGAATATTGAGACCCACTGCTCTATACAATTAATAGTGGTTTATGTACAATTATATACAGACATATACAAGGAGATTCATCCCTTACCATTCACCTATGGACGCAAGGAGAAAAAATGAGATGCATGACGAAAGAGAGAGAAATACCCTCTGATGGCCACCTATATATAGACTCGTCTTAAAATAGTAAATGCCTCGTGTGGACCCCATCAGAGTCTTAAACAGATGATACCTGTATTGCTTAATCATCCTCATTGCATCAGTTTACTGATTACAGTTTACAACCTTACATTAGTTGGCAACTATTAAATCCTCAGTTCCTGACACTCCTCCCATTTAAAGTTGTACATCTGATAATCCAAACGCTTTAACATATTCTTTATACTTTTCTACAGATACAGGCTTTATCAACATATCAGCTATATTACAATATATCACTAGAACAATGCTGTAATCTGATCAGTTTGTCTCATGCTACGGTATTTAATGTCTGTTCACATTACATTACATTAACGCTGTATGAATGAAAAATAAATGAGACTCTATAAAATACTTTCACTTAATCACAATAAAGAATGCTGTACTCATTCATTAAAAATATAGTCTAAAAATCAATGATTTTGTTTTTCTGGTTATTGGCTAAATTTATTTTTATCTTTCAATATTTTTCAAACTTGGTAATTTTAAGATGTGTTGATGTCGATTCCCAGAATTCCCCAACCATTCCACACATCTTAAACTTGCCAAGTTTGCAAAACATTGCTCTACATAAATATTTTGCTTATTAAGAAAATAAAAACAAAATAGCCTGTGTAGGCAGAATTTCCTTTATTTAGTTGTATTTGTTGATTTAAAATAGAAGTGGCAGCTTCTTTCACAATGCTTAACACTGGAGTATAAGACGCACCAAGGTTTTGAAGAGGCAATTTTTTTTAAAAAAAAAAAAGGGGTTTGCACTCTGCAGACCTCCCCAAAATGGCCCGTTTTTCACGAAAATGGGCCCGTTTTTTTTCAAAAAAAAAAAAGAACATGAATAGCCTTTAGGAGGTTTGTAGAGTTCTCCTGGGGGGTGCCCCCCGCCCAAAATGAGCAAAAAATGGCCAGTGAAAACGGGCCCATTTTGTGTCAAAGAAAGGGCATGCATAGCCTTTAGGAGGCTTATAGAGTACTCCTGGGGGCTGGGAGGCAAAATTGAGCAAAAAACAGCCCGTTTTTCACTCATTTCTGCTCTCCCCAGCCGCCAGGAGCACTCTGCAAGGCTCCCAAAGGCTATGCACGGCCATTTTGGTGAAGGAGGTGGGGTTTCAGGAGGCAAAAAATGTTGTATTCAGTGTATAAGACGCACCCAGATTTTCAGCCACTTTCTTGAAGGAAGAAGGTGTGTCTTATACTACGAAAAATATAGTAAGCATTCCAAATATCAATTTGCAATAATACTTCATAAAATCATTGTTTAAAAATTCTACATAATGGATAATAGAAAGTATCCTTTTTAAAAAAATGCACTATTAAAATGAGATAAAGATAGCATTTTGGAATTTCTTACCTGCTTTCCAGGAAAACCAGGAATCCCCTTATCACCCTTGTCTCCAATTGCAGATTCACCCTGTTATGTTTCAAAATACACCAGTTACATAATTTCAAGATTGGTTGCCCTTTATTTCCAATAAAATTAGAAGGGGAGCATATTGTTAAAGAGGGCTTATGTTTTTTTCCTAATTCTGAAAAAACAAACAAGAGCCTCATCGTATTAATTCCAAAGACCCATTGCTACAATGCCATGTAAGTCAGGTGGCTCTAAGGGGTTGCCCAAGAACAGTTAATGTACTGGAGTGCATCCTTCCTAGTAATTTTTTTATAGATTTAGCGAAATGTTGCTTAACTGCTGGCAGTTTGAAGATGTATGGACTTCAATTCCCAGAATTCCCCAGACACATCTTCAAAAAAACACTGGCTTAGAAATATACAGCTGAGCTGCTGTTTTTCATAGAAAAAAATTGCCTAATTAAATGTTTAAACTAAATTAAATTAGGTACACCATGTGTCTAATTAAATCCTACTCTGTATATTTTCCTCCTATTCTATACATTTGCAAGTGGTTTTCCACTTGTATTCTATACAGTATACCATTTGGGGACCATGGCATCCTTTCCCCCCAATATCTCTTGTATTATAATTTGAAGTCAACTCTAACATACAACTTACTCAGAGGAATTGGCAACTGATAAAAAGCAGTTACATAATGTAAGAATACATGTAACTAAAAACATGTAACTATACATGCTTAGTAAGTAGCATGATGAAATAATTGTTATCTATTATATTCATGGAAACTTGTCACTTACTTTGTGGCCACGCAATCCTCTTAAGCCAATAGATCCAGGCATTCCCTTTATTCCCTAAAGATTTAAGTGTTTGCTTTAATATTGTTTAAACAGTATCATTTCAGCTCTGCCATACCCTGTATGGCAATGCATTCATTTTAAAAAGTATAAATTGAAAAGATTTCCTCAAAAATTATTTCATGCTAGAAGCTGTTTTGATACAGGGAATAATGGCTGATTTCACTTGTTACACTTAGCCATGATTTGTTTTAATTGTTTATTTAATAATCCATAATAGCCTGGTTCATACATAATATTAACCTATAGATTAGATACTGTATAAGCAGCCTATGGTGTTCCATAAATTGCTGAAATACAATTCCCAAAATTCTCACCATGAGGCCTGTTTCCTAGCTTCTGGAGTGTCACAAATTGTCTATCATTGCTGTTGATGATGGTTTATAAATAGTGACAATCATATGAATCTCATATGAATTATGGTTATCGGTCATGCTGATTATTAAGTGGGTCATCAGTCATGCTGGGTGATTGCACCCAATTTTATGACCTTTTTTGCAAAGGTTGTTTGCAGGGCAGAGTCTGGGCAACTGAATAGAGGTAGCAGAGTGTTTTAATGGCCAGATGCCCTTCCTGTTGCCAATGTGGAGTTTTGTTCAGCAGATCCATTCTCAGTGTGCCTAGAGAGAAAAATATCTGCCTCTACCTAGGATTGAATTCACAGCCTCCTGATTGTGAGGTGAGAGCTGCACCTCTTGGCCACCGCACCCCTCCTATTACTGACTTGTAATCATAAATTTTATAATGTGCATACCTTTTCTCCCTTTAACAGTCTAGAACTAGGTGGTCCAACCAGTAATGGCTGTCCTGGAGAACCAGGAGGTCCTACATCACCCTACAAAGAATGGAAAAAGCAAATAGAGTGAACAGCCTAACAAAAGTGAGTTGCAGCGCCCTAATCTGCAGCTCAAGAACTCCTCCCTGACATTTCCTTCTTATGTCATCTCTTTTTCCATGTACAATATGTTTTAAACATCAATGATTATTAATTTACCTACCCATTAAAGAATGAAATAATAGAGACATTCAAGTTTTCCTTGCCTGCTGAAGATACAGTACAACCATAGAATCCTTACAATATAGTTGTGGAAGAAGCCATTTAGGCAACCGATTGCAAATGCTTGGCTCAGAATAGGCATCCAAATTGAAATAATTTCACTCTATAACTTCCATTTGAACATACCAATTAAATGGAGAGTAAAACAGTTTTCTGACAGTTGGTTAACATTAAGTCACATTCTGTCTTCTTGAAACTTGATTTTTTTTTATGCTGGACTCTTGAATGATGGATAATATTATTGACCATTTTATGTTTGATATTATTTCAGGTATTTCAACTGTTCTATCCTTCTCAGTCTCTCTCATTGCTTTACTATAAACATGTTCTGGGTTTTTTACTTCTCAATCCTGATTAAAACACAGTATTTATAACTGGATAAATACTCATTAAGGGGTCTAATGAATCCAGAATAAAATGGAACAATTGCTTCTTATAATATGGAAAATTCTTATGGTGCAGTTTAAATCTGCATTTAACTTTCAAATTGTTGACTTATACTCAATTTGCTAATCAATTACTATTCAAAAAACGTTGTTGTCACAAGCGATTTAGTAGCGATCAAATTAGATCTGGTTCACTTGAAAATAAACCTCATTCAGACTAAATAGAAGATTAAATAGAATTTATTTATTTGCAAAATGACAATACATTTCAATGCTTCTTTTAAAATAAACTTCTGCTTGTGTTTTCTCCATTCCAAATTTAGCCCCTTACAAAAAACACGCTGCTCAATTTATGAAGAAGAAAAATCAATAATCTGAAGTTGCAGTTTCTTGGTAACTCCTAAATATTTCAATGTTCAATTCCCATATGCACTTTATTTCTTACCGGCTCTCCCTTTTGTCCTTCCACTCCAGTTCCTGGATTCCCCTAATGAAATATCAATATATTAAAAGAAGGAAAATATATTGACTATTCACTTTAGATGATAGACTAAATTCACATGAGAACAACATAAATATTTTTCACTTGGACCCCACCCTCATTTAATGGACTGATGTCTGGTAAATCTTTGTCAGTTTGTCTGTTAAATCAAGGATTTACTGCAAATATTTAGATTAATTCTGCAGTTCTATAAATCATATATTTACAGTTTTAAAGGATGTCCCCTGCCTCTATGATCCATTAAATGTAGAGTTTTATATTCTTTTATATGAAAATATATCAGTTATTTAAATTTAGGGTTTTTTTTTAAAAAAATGAAAATTTCAAAAGTAATTATCAATATGAAGAAATTATAAAGTTTTCCAAGAACAAAAATCTCTCACCTGATCACCTGGTAAACCAGGATGACCTTGAAAACCCTGCGAAAATAAGAATTTTGATATAATCAGACCTGGAACTCTCTAGAGGTATTGGATTAATTTTTATATAATCCCAAATCTTGAAAGCAATGCTGGTGGGTTTTTTTTATCAGCATTTAAATCCAATATAATTGGAAATATTAGTGAGGAAAATTGTTTTCTGTCCTGTTCTTGTTCTTTTCCCTACTAATATGTTGCACTATTGCTTTATTCAAACATCTCTTCCACAGAATTATTTTTCCTGATTGTCTTTATTGCAGACACTGTAAGCAAAGAAAAATAATTTTCAATAAACTCTGTATTGATTAAAAAGAGAATGGGCAAACTGCCAACAGAATTATTGGGAGGAAGGAACATCCATTCTCAGATGATTTCTGTTACTCCTACAGAATTGATTACATGTGAACTAGGAGATAAAATACAGGCAGATTCTAACATGATGTCAGTTAAGAGATTAAAATGTTAAAATTATACCTGTTCACCTGGTTGGCCTGGAAATCCAGATGGACCTCTGGGTCCCTTTTCTCCTCTAGGACCCTAAGTAAACCACACAAAATTATGCTTACTAATAACAAGTGATATTCTGCTTACCGCCTGGAGAAAATTGTGCTAGGTATGCAAAATCTCTCATAACGTACCCACTTACCCGCTAACATCATTCTTTAACTGTTAGGAACTGTTAGAATAAAATAGTCCAAACACTAGCACAACCAACTAATTTATTCTTAGGATGATTAATGTTCTAGGATAAAAGCTAACTACCATTGCAGTACATAAATAAAATAACGTCTCAGCTATTGGTCAGAAATTACCAATGCAAGAGAGACAAATGAATATTTCTGTGGGGAATGCAATAATGAGTAAAATAGTGTGAAGTAATTTAATCACAAATTTGCCCACCATTTAGAGCATTTGCAGTGCATAGCAGCAACATATTATTTTGAAGGCAGTCAACACAATGAAAGAATGAAGACTTTTTGTACCCCTCCAAATTCTGTCTAGTTGCCAAAACAAACAAATGAACAAATCCTTACAGGTAGAACTTTGAAAGAAGGCAATCCCCTGTAGCTGAAAAGAGGATGTGCTTCAACAATTTGATGGTCTCTCATATTTATTATTAACGTACTTTCTTAGCTTCTTTCTAAAAAGGTAGCAAGGTATGGTTTACACATTACAACTTTTATATGGGGATCATTCTAAGAATCCCTAAGATGGCAACAAACTGAGTTACCAATATGCAGATTCTCACATAAGTCTAAGGCTGGTACGTACATACATTGTTGGGAAGGCAAGTGGTGAACTGTGGTGTGGGTTACTACATCTGCAGAGAATTTCAAACTAGATGGAAAAATTGAAAGTGAAACTAATGTATTTTCTCCATACAAATTGATGAAGGAGCTTACAGGCATGCCTTGAGGTCCAGGGTCCCCTCTTTCTCCCTGTAATCAGAATCACTATGTTAGATGAAAGATAATACTTACTGGTAACAATTAATTATTACAGTTTAATGATTTATGTGGAAAAAAGGAAACTAAGAGCTACATAGAAAGAATAAACACAAAATAAAGGCCTATGTATCTAAGTAATGTCAATAATTATCTAAACAATTTAATTAATTATCTAAATAATGTAAATATTTTATTGTATTTGGAGTTATTTTATTTTTTTTGCAATTCTTATACTGGAGTGAGAATCATTGATAGCACAGATAAGATAACACAGATAATTTAAGAATCCATAATGTTTCCATATAAATATTAAAACTAGTTTTGATATGTCTAGTTATATGTATGTATTCCAAATTAAAACACACAGTTCCACAAAACTCACTTTCAAATTCGTATGAATAAGATTTCACCTTCACAATAAACTATATCAATAAAGATATACTTTAAAAGGCAATGTTTATATGGACATTTTATTTTCCACTTAGAAATCCTAATAAAAAGAATATAAAAGCCTGTGACTTAGTCTTCATCCTTTTAAAATAATAATATAGTTCAAAAGGGTGCATCTAAAGCAGAGGTGGTATTCAGCAGGTTCTGACCAGTTCTGGAAAACTAGTAGCAGAAATTTTGAGTAGTTTGGAGAACCGGTAAATACCACCTCTAATTGGCTCTGCCCCATCTATTCTCTGCCTCCCGAGTCCCAGCTGATCGGGAGGAAATGGGGATTTTGCAGCAACCTTCCCCTGGAGTGGGGAGGGAATAGAGATTTTACAGTATGCTTCCCCTGCCACGCCCACCAAGCCACGCCCACCAACCATGCCATGCCCACAGAATTGGTAGTAAAAAAAAATTGTATCTTACCACTGATGTAAAATCTATTCATGGTTAAAAAAACATTGAAAATGAAGTCATGATTAATCAACCTGGATTAAATTCCTTTTCATAGTAGCTGCATCTGTTAAACTCCTATATACTCTTTTAGAATTTCCTAATATTAATAACACAAATCTTACCTAAACCAATGGCATTCTTTATGGGTGTAAGTCATGGCTCTTACATATTTAAAATTATTTACACAACTCTTTATCATGAGGCACTATTTAAAAAATGACATAACACTCACAGTTGTTCCTTGAATGAGAGTATATACGGAATTTCCTTTTTCTCCTTTTTGGCCAGGTATACCCTATAAAAGATGTTTAAAAATCATGATAAAAATAGAAAGTTGTGAGTTTGCACACAAAAGCTGAAACAATAAAATACATGCAGTCTTTGACTTATGTCTGTAGTTGGGACTAAAATCTAATTGTAAGTGGAGGCACCATAGGACCAGAAGTAATTTTCCAGCCTTTTTGTTTGTTTGTTTATTTAAGCGTATGCCCCAGTCATTAAGTAAACCCATTCATTTGAATTGGTGCTTTTTGCCATAAACATATTAGAAAACATATTACAATATAAATACATCTCTATGCACTTTTTCTGGACAATGAAGTGAGTCCAGCATACCTAAGAAGATAGATATAGAAATAAGTGGTATTTATAAATTGATCACAAACTGTATAAGATCTAGTAAACTTCAACTCACAAGTGATCCTTTTGGTCCAACGCATCCATCTCCTCCTGGAAGCCCCGGATCACCTCTTGTACCATTGCAGCCATCTGCCCCAGGCTTTCCTCTGGGTCCTTCCATTCCTGGTAGCCCCTATAACAGGGAAAAAATCCTATTAATTATGTATGTCTGTTAAAATAACTCATCATTTCTCTGTATATATTGAAAGAATGCACTACGAAATCCAGGATCAAAATCCAGATAAGATGCCAGGTGTATCTCCAATAGAATTAGAAACAATCTAAAAGTCGAAGCCTGCTATGTCTAAATAAACCCAGTTTGGGCAAGGCTGAATATTGCCTCTTTAATGGTTAAACATACCTGAAACAGAAAGCTAATGTTATGGGTAGTCAGAGGAACAAATTGGACATACAGAAGGCATGTATATGAATACTATGGTTAACATTCTACTCAAATGTTTACACAAATTAACAGGAGTTCCTAATGCAAACTGATACTACATTGTATATGAACATGCATACTTTGGTGTCATACATTTCCTGCCATTTTCTCATAGAGCTTCTTCTTCCAGTTGCTAAGGGCTCAAAATGTCACAAGCTATTTGCAGGGCAAACTGCAGCTCCAGTAGGGATTTTATGAAACGTTCTACACAACTGTAATACTAATTGCTATCCAAATAATCATTCAGTTAAAAACAACAGGGAAAAAAATTAATAGACTAGTTTGTTTGGTGTAGTTTATTATTTATATTTATATTCACAAATATATGTTTCTAAGATTCTATTTAATAAAAAGCAGATCACAAGACATACAGAAAAATGCAATATTGTTGTTTCAGAGGCAAAGGTAGTAACTTATTAATGTTCTACAATGTTTCTACAGAAAAAAATAGTATTAATGAATTCTGCAGTCTGGGAGAACTTTCATAGAGAGGGTATAATAACTGCTGGTAACAAGGCTTTAAATTAGTCTGCCTTACTACCAAATTCTAACAGTCTTTTACAACAAAAACATTTGATAAGAACCTTCAATGTTCTGCGATTTTTCCAAGGGATTTCTCCTTTTTCTCTTCTAGCTAGGGCTAATTCTCATTGCAAAGGATGAACTTAGTTCTCTATTAGCTAATTTCCTCATAAGATGTAACTGTCCTGGAGATGTGTCTCAGACATTAAAATACCATCAAATATAATATTTTATTAAGCTCTGAAAAGTGTATATTATCAGCATAAACAAACATCTCTAGGATGGATACTGCAGTGGTGGGTTCCTACTGGTTCAGACTGGTTCGGCCGAACTGGTAGCGGCAGTGACCCAGGCCTGCCATGCCCCCAAAGCAGTCCTTCGGGTGGCACTGTAGGCACTCCCATCTCGTTTTTTCTTTCTGCGTATGCGCAGAACAATTTTTCTTGTACTGTGCATGCACACGCAATGTGCATCAAGCATGCGCACGCATAAGGTGTGCCCCACGAGCAAACTGGCAGTATACCGTATAATTGAGGTAGCACTTCAGAAAGGTTTTGATGAATTACATATTGTAGTGCACTTTTAAAAAAAATATAGTCATATCAGATGAATGTAGTATACAGACCTGTTGAAATAACAATGCTCTACAGTTTTATATGATATGAAGACATTGGCAGCATACTTACAGGCATTCCATCTAAACCTGAAAATCCTGGAACTCCAGTTGGACCCTGAAATTCAACATTAAATCATATTAAAAATGACTTATAGAACATATAATATAATATTGTATAATTAGATTTGTTTTTCTCACTATAACAAGTTTGAGAGTCTGTACACTCAACCATTAACTATCACTAGATTGAAGAAATTGCCATTTTCTGACAAATCAGAAAAGGTAGACATTTGACTCTAAGCCTCACTTATTGCCTCAGCAGAGATGACACTTAGTTCAAACTTGTTTAGAATTGTGAGGCGACAAGGATCTGGTTTATATTCAGGTGGGAGACTACTAGGGAACACCAAGTTTTGGAATAAGATTGAAATCAAGCCAAAGAAGTCCTGGAAAAAAATAATGACAAACCACATTCCTGTGTCACCAAAGTTCTATATGGATGTGTCTATGAAATTATAATTCACTCCATTCAAAAGGAATTTTCCTAACTCCACCCTTTGTTCAGCTAACAAACTATTCCTTGCATCTATAGTCTGTAATTTGTTTTTGAAGCAGCATGGTACCTTTGCCAGAAGTCCTATATGCATCATTAAGAAGTAGTTACCAAAGACAAAGGGGCATCTATAGGACTGTTGGTCAGTTGGCAAGTCAAAGAATGGGCAACAGTGCTGCTGCCACCAGAGAAGTAATGTGTGGAAGGAATAATTTTTCTTCCTGTTTTAAGCAGCAAGTCCTTCTCCTACTTAGAAAATATATTTTCATTCCTGTTTTTTACTTCTTATTTTCCTGAACAGATTAGATCATATAGTTATGGTAAAATGTATTCAAAGGTTTATATGGACTGTAATATCAAACAAGACTGGAAAGCAATCTGAGAGTTAAAAAAGTACTATCATCAACGAATACTTTAAGAGGCTGGGAGGATAAATGGTGTGACTAAGTATACAATAGTTTCATAGAAATTCACCATCAACATCTAGACTAAGCTAAAACAGTAATATGGGTACATTAATCTTACTGCTCTAACTAATGCCACAATCTCTTTCAAATTGGTTGAATGGCTTCATAAGCAGTTATTGCAAATTACATGAAGTCCAGTTTTCATCTGGAACATTAATTAAAATGCATTATATGTCACAATTTTTAACAATGGTACTGTGCAAGACTTTGAATTCTTAGATCCTAGAAAGCATGACGAATAGGCAATTCTGCAAATGCTTATTTCCCCAGGACCATGCAGCAGCTGCAGGTAGCCACCAAATACCAAGAAAAGTTTACTTTGAGTTGCAAATATTGCTATATTTCTGCTTCAAACCCATCTTTTTGTCTTCATATGTGAAATATTGTAAAATTCTATTTAATATCCTTAATGCAATACTGCTAAGTAACAATAACATTATTTTATTATCTATTACCTACCATATTTCCTCTTTCACCAAGTGGCCCAGGTAGACCAGGATCCCCTCTCTGGCCTTTTTCTCCAGGCAAACCAATAGGTCCAATGGAACCCAGAGCACCAATTGGACCCTGGACTCCTGGCTGACCAGTTTGTCCCTGCAAAGTATAAATAATTCAGATTAATTCCTATGTAACAAAAAGAGAAGCAATAGCAATCTGAACAATAATTCAGAGGAGGAAAATAGTTTATTCAAACAAAATGTTCATAGATTATTTCATATGTCGTAGTCTGTAATATAACATTGAATGCATTATATTTTTATTTATTACATTGTAGCACAGATGCACATATGAAACCACAGCATTGTGATAAACATATTTCTGAAATCTAGTAAACAGAAAATTTATCTTAAATAGAGCCTGTAGAGGCAACAATTTTTTTTTCAAATGAAAAACTCCATTCACACAAGTCACATTTAGACTAAATTAATATAGATACTCTTATGTCTTTTTCCAGGTTTACCCAACTGTTTTGGAAACTGTCTCAATATATATTTATGTACAAGGATCCCTTTTCTTTTGCTGGATGGAAGTCTCAGAAATAAAAGAAAACCTCAAGACCCAGGAACAGTAGTTCACCTCCACTTATTATGGCATACAAGTAGCCAGTTGTTCTTTTTTTTTAAATGACAAATTAAATATATATTTTCCTCATTTTAAAAAAAGGACATTAGAGGTATAGTATAGAACTCAATTCTAAAGCAATTCAGACCACTATTTGCTATTTCTAAGTTTTGAAAGAAATGAATCTCTCAGAAATCAGATGTGTCCATTCCAATTTCTACATTTTGTATCTCTCCAAGGAGAGATAAAATTTATGTAGAAATTTATGTAGATTAATTAATTTCAAAATATTTGAAAATATGGTTCAGATAAAGAAAGAAGAATAAGAGTCAGAGTTAATCCTATTGTTAACATTTTTGTGTGTGTGCATACATGCATGCATGCATGTGTCACTATTTGTGTCACTATTTGTGTCACTATTTGTGTCACTATTTATTCCTGGCAACTCTCTGAACAAGTCCCTGCAGTTTTATTGGCAAGAAAGTGGACTGCTTCTTCCTAGGACTAAGGAAGACAGACTCATTCAAAGTTGCCTATGTGTTGAAGGCAGGGATGGAACTCACAATCAGCAAATACTCCCATATATGTAAAAATAACTGAAGACATTGGATGCTACATATAATGAAAGTGCTTAGCATACTCAGAATAGAATTATTAGAATTGCTATTTTTTCAGTGATTTTATTCAACCCATGGAATTGCCAACTGCCAATCTAAAATTCACAGTGAGGTTAATAGTTGATTGACTCAACATAAACACACCATAAATTATTGGTCTTAGTAGAAAGATTGCTAAGAACAAATTGATGGCAACTATAATATTCATTATTTGCACCCATCTAATGTGACCATTGTGGTATTTCACTGTTAGGGCAGCTGTAAAAATGAAGAGAGTAAAGGAAGCCATACTTAATGTGAAAACAACAAATCAGTTCAGTTAAGTAGGCAGAATGTTATGCCTGGCATCTCCTCCTAATACTAATAAATTCCACTAGCCTGTACTAGTATTCATACGGAATAATGGCAATGAAGTATAGTGGTGTCATCCACTTTTCTTTTGGCATATTATATAAACTCCATATTGCTCTGGAAAATCTAATATTGTATCATTTGATTTCTTTTGCACTCTGAATTTATTTTGATTATCATCTAATAACCTTATAATGCATTGACTTTATTGCGCACCCTGTCCTAGATTTAAGTTGTTTATCTCAAACATATTGCAGTAATCAATGAATGTATAAATCTTCAAAAGAATGAGTTGATAGATGCCAAGAATATTTATAGCAGGCATCTCCAGGTTTTAAGTTAGATCACCCTCTCTGGTTTATAAAAAGTATTTAACCCAAAAGAAATCAGGAAGAGCTGTGAACCCTAACTCAGACAGTGCTATGTGCCAGTTGGCACAATAAAGGGATCTGGGCTCTTTATTCTATGAGTCTATCATCTTGAAACCTTAAAAAAGCCAACAGGCACCTATCTGGCCATTGGGATGCAGAACACTTGCTAATTGTCTATGTCTAATTGTCTTTCCAGTGCCAAGATCAGAGATGGGTTCCTCCCAGTACGGTACGGTATGCCAGAAGAGGTAGTGAAAACCTGGCATACCGGATAGGACTGGTAGTAATGGTGGCCTGGCCATGCCCCGAACCTGTTTTCCTGTCAGAAGCTTCATCAGAAGCTTTTTTTTATAAATTCTTTTTTCCTTGACAGTTCAGGCAAGGGAAAAAAGCTTTAAAAATAAAAGAGAGAGGGAGGGAGGGAGAAGGGAGAAAGAAATAAAAAGAAAGAAAGAAAGAAAGGAAGGAAGGAAGGAAGGAAGGAAGGAAGGAAGGAAGGAAGGAAGAAGAAAACTCACTTTTCAGTTGGAAGATTCAGCAAAGGAGAAAAACAAAGGCTGTCACTTTAAATTGGAACTGAGCATGCCTGGCTGTGGAATTCTGGGAGTTGAAGTCCACAAGTCTTAATGCTGCAAACTTTAAATTGAAACCTGCCTTAAATTGAAAAGCTGCTCATAAGGAGGTTTGCAAAGTGACATTCAGCAGTTTGTTTCTGGGTCAGCTGAAACTGGATTAAAGGTAGGACTCTTATGTGGCTCTATGTTTTTGAAGTTTTGGGGTTTGTGCAGTATGGGCTCTGTGTTTCTAAAAAGGATTTGGATGATTCCCTGCTTGTGAATCGAGCCAAACTTTCTATAGGCTCATTATCTCATTATCTCTATCTGGCATGAATGTGGAATGAGCCTTTCCTGCAGTAATATTTTATGTGGAGATGGGTAGAGTTGGTTGCTTCCCACAGAGGAAAGGGAGAAAGAAAGAAAGAAAGAAAGAAAGAAAGAAAGAAAGAAAGAAAGAAAGAGAAAGAAAGAAAGAAAGAAAGAAAAATAGGACAGAAATTTAGGGCTAGAAGGCTACTCAGAGGACATCTAGTCCAACCCCCTGCTGCAGCACAAAACCTTACATTGTCTGGATTATTTTGGTGCCTCTAACAGAGAAGAAAATTGCCAGAAATGAGAAGGAGTTTACTAGGGCAAGGCTACTACGCAGAGAAAGGCAGAGATAGTCCTTGACTTATGACCACAATTGAGCCCAAAATTTTGGTTGCTAAGCAAGAGCGTTGTTAAGTGAGCTTCACTATATTTTACCCAATCCATGACATCTTGAGTGACATCAAGTTGGCCACGCCTACCCAATCACATGACTGCCAAGCCACACCCACAAAATAGGCCATGCCCACAGAATAGGTAGTAAAAAATGTTGAAACCCACCCCTGGCCAAGATCACCCAATCTTAGTTTAGCACTTCCTGGACTTGAGCTAATATAGATGGTTAAATTCAACCAAACCAGACCACTTAGTTTGAAAATGAGATGGCTTTCATTAAAGAAAATACTATGTATCATCTAAATATGTAAATATGCGTATTTTATTTACTTTCTGCCTCTACAATTGTGACAAATAATATGTCTGTATTTTCTTCTACAGGAAATATAATGCCAATCTCAAGAACAGCAGCTCCATCATAATACAAAATAGAATTATTTTTATGAAACGATGACACTGAGATTTTCTCAAATTTCACCTATAGCTTTTGCATTTGATATATTTAGTCCTATTGTTGTTCAATACATTCAGTATTAAATACAACATTTGGTGGATCCATCCTTTATTCTCACCGCTAGAACAGATTCCTTAATGCTTTCCAATTAGGGATTAGTGCACTAGAACTCAATATGATAAATCTGGCCAGCTGCCACTCTAGCAGGTGCTGGTCATAAATAGGAATCTTTGGAAAACTAAAGTTGCTAAAAGGACAGCAACATGCAATATATAATCTTTATCTCGAAAGGAAGACTTATTTTCCCTATGATTTATTTTTCTATGAACTATTTTTAAAAGAAGTGGGTCTACTTAGATTCAATTGGAACATGGTAATAAAAGCAGGTGTGCTTCTTCTCTAGAGAGCATATTAAATTCAATCCTCCTTTCAGGTAAAGAGAATAAACTGAACATTATTTCAGGAAGAGCATATACATGATTCTGTTTGTAACTACTTTTCACATTAAGGGCATCTCTACTTTTGTTTTAAAAAAATGAGATAACTGAGAATCTATTTTCAGTACCTAGAAATACACAATGTCTTTTTTGATGGAAAAACACAGTGTTGTGTTGCTAATTTTGTTGCAAAGGTTTGAAACAGAAACCTGGAACTTTCCTAGAGTGATTTATTCTGGCACCGAGTAGCAGATCTCTGCTCAGAGTTCCTTTTGACAAGTCACTGACAAACTTTTTTCTCTAAGAGTTATAGGATAGCAAAAGTGTTTATCTGACTTTCTTTCTTATTCAATATTAATTAGGGTTCTGATGGAAATGTTTGTTTGTTTATTGGATTTATATGCCGCCCTTCTCCCAAAGGACTCAGGGCGGTGTGCACATAAAAAAAAAAACCACATATTACAAAAGTTAAAAAGGAAATTAGATAGAGTATCCAAAAACAAACCCAATGAATATTAATAATAACATTTTAAAAATAAGATTAAAATTAACAATTAAATCAATCATTTATTTTATTTTGTTCAGGCCAGGCCTGCTGGAAAAGCCAACTTTTTAGGGTGCGTCAGAAGGACCGGAGGTCGGGGATTATGCGAAGCTCCGGGGACAGCTCATTCCAAAGGGAAGGCGCTCCCACAGAGAAGGCTCTCCCCCTGGGGCTTGCTAGCCAACACTGTCTGGCTGACGGCACCCTGAGGAGGCCAACTCTGTGGGATTGCACTGGATGGTGGGAGACTACTTGTGGCAGTAGGTGGTCTCGCAGGTACCCTGGGCCTAAGCCATGGAGTGCTTTAAAGGTCATAATTAGTACCTTAAATTGCACCCAGAAAACAACCCGGCAACCAGTGCAGGCCGCCTAAAAGGGGTGTAACATGGGAGTACCTAGGTACCCCCATGATAACCCGTGCGGCCGCATTCTGGACCAGATGAAGCCTCCGGGTGGTCTTCAAGGGGAGCCTCATGTAGAGAGCGTTGCAGTAGTCCAGGCGAGAAAGGATGAAGGAATGAGTGACTGAGCACAGAGCATCCCGATCCAGGAAGGGGCGCAACTGGTGTACCAGGCCAATGTATAGTTGGACTGAATAGCTGACTATTAAGTCTCTACTAGGGAATATGTGTGTGACCTCTTTCTCACAAGGTGTGGAAATATGATGCAGTGAGAAGAAAGGCATTGCAAAATGTATTTACTTTTTGAAGCATTTTGCAGATTTCTTGATGGAATTATGTATATGCATGTGCATTATGCAAATGATACAAATGTAGATATATACACATATATAGATATTCCAAATGGTGCGTGTATGTATAAATTGTGTATGCATATATATTTTACGAATATATATATATATATATTTGTATATTTACAAATATATGTGTGTGTGTGTGTGTCTGTGTGTGTGTGTCTCTGTGTGTGTAAAAATAAAAAATGAAAAAATATTTACACACACAATATTGAAATCTTCCGCCCTGCAGTTGAATTTATAGTGGGGCTGTTACTATTTAAATGGGATGTACAAATATTTAGACAGAATATGTAAGGATATTCCATGTCAAAGTCATTTAAGGAAAACATGAATTAGTTTGTCAATGATATCATGTCCTATAGGAATCCTCAGGAATTCAACAATCCCCTAGTGATTTAAGTAATACAAATTTGAGTTTAAAGGAATGAATTCAGAATTTAGGTTTTTAAATTGGCAACATGTATTGTGGAAAGCATGGTGAAACCATAGGAGATTGTTTATTTGGTTTATTTATTATTGGTGATTTGGTTTATTAAACCAAGATTATTTGGTTTAATTGTTAAAAAAGAGATAGTAATAAAAATACATTTTCAAGGTTGCAATAGAATATGATTATCTTACCTGATATTATAAACAGTATGTATAACTTAACTATGTTCTCTTTCTACATTATTGTAATGCCACCTCTAATTGTTTTTCTTCATTGATATTCTGTCTATATATCTGTATCTGTCTATGCCTGTTTATGTATATGTATATACACAATCTCCAGCAGATGTCACTATTTCTTTGTGAGAAGAAAGAAAAGATCAGGGGGAAAAGAAAAAATATTAAACAGAGTCAGAATTCCAGAAATAAATGTTTGAAAGCAAATATTTCAGTACCTTGGACAGAATCAAGAAGCATATAGTACTATTTGTTCTGGCTAATTCTTCTATTGAATCCTATACTGAAATTGCTAATGGCAGGGTACTTCATCACACCTCAAGAGAGCTGCTTAATTTAACATCTGGTACACATTTGTTAGGATCCCAAAAAATTAGGTCAGATCATCAATGACAACTTGTTGTCATGATCTATTTAACTCTATCAGCAAAGAGGATAAAAGATTAAGATCAAACCAGGTCATATTGTGGCCCTTTCAACTATTAAAATACATTTAATTTTTTAAAAAATATCAAAACTAGAAAGTACAACTGCAGAATTTTAGCAGAAATAAAAACATCTGGTTTTAAAGAAAAGCAGCTAATGATTGTAGAATGAAAGGCAAAAATCAATGTTTTTCTGTAAAATTATTTTAAATTTTGGATTCCTTAAAATACAATATCCTCATAGGACCAATTGACTAAGCATAAGCTGGTAGTTTTACACTCTTTCTTTAAACAGATTTTACGAAGTCTTCCTCTCCTTTGCCTCTTCTTTTTTCCCACTGACATGTTCCTATTCCTGGTTGTCTGAATTAGCAGAAATACAGTATGCATTACCATTTCTTTCAAAACCAAGATTAAATGATAGCTACCTAAGTTTGATCAACACAATAAATCATAGTTATTATTACTAATGATGAAAAGGGAGAGTGAATTCAGATCAATACAGATGGAGTACTATAATCTCCCTATCATTATTTAGTAATTGGACTCCCTACCTTTTAATTTGGACTTGGTTTGCCACTTTTTTAAAAAGTAAGGTCCTGCCCTTAGAATTTAATTAGGCTGGAAAATGGTTACTAAATGCAAGACTGCAGCCAAATCTCAAGCAAATCAATAATACAGTTCTTTTATTATTTATTATATGAATTTTCTCATCAGACATGGAGAGCAAGCAATCCCAATTTACTTTTGTTTAAAGATAGAGTTGTGCATAATAGTCATTTAATACATTATGTGAACAGCAAGTGGAACTAAGTTTCAATTTTTTGCTTCCTTGTGTGCTTCTCTTTTATTTGATCTTGGTTTAACATTTTAAAGACTACATTTTTAGCAATTAAAATTCCAGTTCATTCAAGTGTGGCATTTTCTAATTTTCCATGATATGGTTCATTATCCCACAAATAAATGAGCAAGTCCTGCAAAGAAGTGTTTCTAGATTTAACAAACTCATGTATTAAACTCTACTCTTAAAGAAGGAAAAGGGTTGTTAATACGACATAGATAATTTTAAATATTCAGCTTGTAAAGTAAAATTAAACGCTGCATTATCTGCATTATTTAAAAAATATGTGTATCTATGGCTTCCACCTTCTTAAGCCATTGTCCCAAGACTGTGAGGAAAGGACATCTCTGTAAGAAATTAGTTAGCAAATAGCCCTGAAATCCTTTTTGAAACAGGTGACAGATAATGGAGATACAAGAATCAGAAAGATCTTGTAGTCCCACTGAAAACTAATATCTTTTTATTATAAGACCTGAGCATTTGAGAGCTGCCGCTCCACAAATCTGCTGAACACAGACTCTTTCTCTTTGTCTAAAAAAATCAATTAACATAGCTCTCCTGCTACAGTGCCTACAATGCTATATTGAAATGAATCCAGCACTGAAATGAGGGAAAACTTCAATTCCATATTCTTACATGTTCCTATCCTACAATTAATTCAGCAGTTTGTTAGAAACAAGTTAAATTGACAATGAATCTTTATGTCATGGGAACTGTACACAGCTTTCCTTTAAGATGCTAATCTGTTTTCCATTATACATTATACATACTATACTTCCCCCAAATAGGCAGAATTCTTTTTAAACTGGAGGACTAAACAATATCATTGTTGTGAAATAACTCTAATTATTGTATACCTTGGGTTTCTACATACGGTAGCTATTGTTATACAGATTTTTCACTGAAAGTGATTTATATATACATTAGCCACATTTAGCCTAGAACTATTTATCATTACTCAAAAGAATTAGTCTGTCAGGTATTATAGATTATTGGTTATAATTCTTGGACAGAAGTACTTGATTATCAGAAGTCCAAAGATGTCATTCTACTGATCCAGGCTCCAGCCTTTACTAAGTCATAAGGCTCATTAGAACAATGAACTCTTGATAACTACCTATGGTTAGGGATATATTGTTGGACTTAATGTTACAGAATATGCATTGGTCTTAGCAGCACTTTTCCATCAAGATTGCTGGTTGAATTAGAATTTCCTGGAATTAATTTAAGACACTTTAAAATTTAAAACTCCAAATAATGTAATGTCTGAGAAATCCGAAACTGGATTGTTCTTGCATGAAGGTCAAAAAGCATGAATATTAACTTTATGAGACATTTAAATCACCTATCAGACTCTAACATGGAAAAAATGAAGTACAACTTTTCGCAGAAATAAATATAAGTGAATATTTTTGATTCTGGCCCCCAACTTATAAAAAGTTGCCCAATATGACAATTTCTGTTAGATACCAGAATCAGTTACAATGGTTTACACCAGGGGTTGGGGAATTCTGGGAGTTGAAGTCCACAAGTCTTAAAGTTGCCAAGTTTGGACACCCCTGGTTTACACCAAGATCCTCTATGCTGGTGGGAACAGAGATTCAACCTGATTGGTCGAAGGGTCTGACAGCTCCCTATAAAAGGGCTGCTGTCAGACTGAACCTTTGCTGGATCGTACATAGTGGATTTCTGTTAATAAAGAGCTGTTGCTGCCTAAGCCTGAGTGTGCCTTCCCTTTACCTGATCTAACAATTTCATTCCTTCATTTTTAGATGCTTTCTGAAACAATTCTGCTTTAGTGAATATTTTTTAGATTAAGAATTCTGAGTGCATCTTTCCTTACATTTTATTCATGATTATTATGATTTGGTTTGTTTTCATTTGACATGTAGTTTCAGTACCTGTTAAGAGAAAAGCAGAAGAAAATAAAGGAAACTAAAACTTACTCTTGAGCCTTTTTCAGGAAAGCACCGGCAAATGGAGCAATCTTCTCCACCACAATGTCCAATATATGAGCCCTAAGAAGAAATAGAAGATATCCCTGTTATCCCATTTCAGATCTGTTTACCAATGTCATATAAATGTATGACATATAAATTCCAAATGTATTTGGAAGCTTAGAAATGCTTAATCATCAATAAGGCTATTAAAAAACTTGTTTACAAACAATATATAAAAGAAATAGTGGGTAAAATACTGATTGATAAGATTATAGAATCACTAAACCTGTATGTGTGTATGTGTATACTGTATATGTATTATTTTATTTCACATATTTGTACTGTACTAGATGTCTGTATGTACCCTCCCCCCCCACACACACACATGTGCAAAAAAAGCATCTAAAATTAACCCCAATGAGACTGTCTTTAGACAGATAAAGTTATTGAATGAATATTACAGATTTTTTTATAAAAGAGCAAAAGGAAAAAAACCCCACAAAATCAGGAAATTAGCTAAGGGTAGTAATGGAATTTTTGGTAAAGTTAAGTCAAAACAGAAACACACACAAAAAGATTTGCTCCTGGACAAGGCAAAAGAGATAGGAACAAATCAGTGAAGACCATGACATTTTAAAAATTGCATAATTTTAAGTAAAAGAGGATAGGTGTGAGACCTATAAAAGACACCAATCAAGATTCTGGGAATTGTCCTTGAAGTGCTGG
Source organism: Natrix helvetica (assembly GCF_964273705.1). Taxonomy (NCBI): domain Eukaryota; kingdom Metazoa; phylum Chordata; class Lepidosauria; order Squamata; family Natricidae; genus Natrix; species Natrix helvetica. Next base: position 35,168,424 of record NC_138551.1, on the reverse strand, counting down.
GAATTCCCTAGCCAAAACCGAAACAAAACAAATATCAAGATATTATTGGGAGCTTTGAAATTTTCTGAGTCAAAGTTTACTTCAAGGTTTTATAGGAAGAGATACATTTTGGAAAGATGTTGGTGTTATTTTTATTCATTTTAAACAAAAATGAATATAGCAAGTCTAGAACAAAGCTGCCAAAATGTCTCTGGCAGGAATCTTGTGCTGTTAAAGCATTGAAGAAATATAATATAGAAAGTTGCTACTGTGTGGTAATAATATGAAATGTGGCACTTGTATGCATGTAAGTTGATTCTTATATGCCATTGGAGAAGGGATTTACTTTTAAAAGACTTTTAGACAATCATAAAAATTTCAAGCAGATAAAATGGAATATTATCAGATAATATGTTGGAGTTATAGTATCAGCTGCTTAAGTGACAATATAGTTTATCATCCACATACGTATTAGTTAGAATATCTACAATAATTATAATATTCATAAATTATGTGAACTAATCTACAAAATTGGCTATGATTTCATATTTGTATCTCAGCCACACAACATGTAAAGCAAAAATATGTGCATTTATTGGTGATATAATGCATCTTGCATTCTTGACTTACCTGGCTTTTGTGCATCATTATAATTTTAACTCTATGCCTATTACCAAATAGGTTTATATTTTCATGGTGTTCTTTTATTTATTCATCCATTTATTTGCTTTATATATCAAATGTATATGGCCACCCATTTCATGAAATGTGACCCTGGGCAATGTTCAACAATGACACAAAATGATTTTTTAAAAGTTATTATTAAAAAGTTTTTAAAATAATAATAATCCTAAAGTGTGTGAGAGATTATATGTTAGTAGTCATAAAGAAAATCTCCATGATCTCCTGGAGTCTCAGGCCTCATGATATATGAGCCAGTCCTTGAGTGACTTTTTTAAAGTACGTAATGATGGAGCCCTTCAGATTCTCTTCATAGTTTTTTCATTAAATGCATTGGTCGTTTTTTTCCTTATCAAAATATTTCCAAAACATTTTGTTTTCTTGCTCTTTAGTCTGTATATGTACTTACGCATACTTAGTTATGCAAAAAAAGACATCTGGGTCATTTTATCTTGAGGCAAAATTCCAAGGGAAATATCAATTTATCTCTTGCTTTTTTGGCTTTTTAGATGCATGCTTCTGAGGCACTGTGACTGTTAAAAGTTTCTGGGTGCCCCCCCCCTCCCAACTAAAACATGTTTTATTATCATTCTAGGAAAACTATTTTTCAGTTTAACCTTGCACTGAAGATTAACATGCTAGAATAGTCAAAACATAGATTAATCACAAAAATTTTGACTATTTTTCATTTAACGATTTACAGCTCCTCCCAAAGAAAACAGTGTGTTGTGGAATCATCAAATTCTTTGCAAGCTGACCTTGGGTTCCTTAGAGGAAGGTGTGCAATAATAAAATACATTTTTGAGCTTCCTCTGCAAGAAATGTTTGGCCTATGTTCTACTTTCAGTTCACTTAAGATGTCACCAGCAGCTAAAATTTGGTTCAGAAGTTTCTCAAATGTGATGGGACTTTTTGGCAATTTCTTATACTGATGAATAAGTGGGGAAAGGCTTCCTGAAGAGAGAAAGTTTGCTTAAAATTATTATTTGCTACCTTATTACTTGCATCGATTTTGGGAAGTATATAAGCTATAGACGTTCTTAGGTTTTCAAGTTGCAGATATTTTAAGCCTGAAACCATCCAAACTATGTAATTAGTATATGCTTTCTAAAAACAAATGTATGAATAGTTTGCCCACAACAATAATAGGGGCATTACTTAGGACAATTATCAGCCTGTTTTGTAAGATTAATTTCAGATTCAGACCAGATGCCTATGAGAGTTTTTTCTTAAATCCTAACTTCCAGTATGCTTCACCTTCAATGCTATACTCTGTCCTGATGTTTAATTGTATAGAAAATCAGATATGATTTGCTAAACATGCTATTGAAGTAATTCTCACTTTAATTATATTCAAGACAAACGTTCATATTGAGCTTTACAGCAAATGTTACTACTTAAAAATCCCACTCAATATTCAATACGTAAATGTAAATTTGCTAGCTAATTTGACTAATTATACTAAGGAAACTTTTCCAAGCAACTTTATGTTTCCCAATAGGTCAGGGCATGATAACATTGAAGATATGCAAAATTATTTATTGGTTAAAGTTATTATTCAATTTTCATCAGCAACACATACAGTATCTGAGAAATTTTATTGATTCAAAAAGAATGTTATAGCATGCATGTGAATAAAAGAAGGAAGTTTTTTTTATTTGTATCACTTACCCCAGAAGATGTATGGACTGAAGCAACAATTATAAACCACCTAATTCACAGAAAGATACAGATTAAATTAGGATAATCAGCCTCAAATTGATATAGGAAAATCTTACTGCAAGTTTTTAAAAGAATTAGAAAAATGATTAGGATTTTTTTATTTTTCTAGTAAAATAGTGTCTCGGTTTGCATATAGTTAAACTATACATAGTTTAAGATATCACAATTAAAGAGTGATTCTCTGTGTCAAACATACTCAGCCACTGGGATTACTTTATATCACGTGAGTCTTAAAAATTGAGAAAATTGAAAAAATATAGTAAAGCATGGGATGGAATGTTAGACAAACATATCATCTTCCTCTCAAGATATAAAATGGAAAGACTATAAAAGTGTGGATTTTATATCCTATGTATCATTTATTAATTCTTCATAGTTCCTTAGGAACACAGTCACATATTTGCACAGTTAATTCAGGTAGTCCTCAAATTATGACAACTGAGCCCAAAATATCTGATGCTAAGTTAAATGAATTTTGCCATTGTGACACAGTAGTTAGAATGCAATATTGCAGACTAACTCTGCCCACTGCCAGGAGTTTGATTCTCACTGGCTCATGGAAACATGGGTAAATTAGAGAATTCCCTGTTTCGTTAACCAACAAAATTAATATTTGTGCTTATATTTTGAATTTTGTCAGTATCTAGCAAATATAAGGGTAAATACCAGATGCAATCTATTTCAAGTAGCACCAATCAGATTAAAAACCAGCAGACTGAGCCTGCTTCTGTTTTCTAATTTGAAAGTTATTGCTATAACTAGAAAAGAAAACATACCATACACATGTAATCCATTTAATCCAATATAAGCAATTCATTATGGATGTCGTTTATATTAATATGTTTGAACCCAGGCCTTCAAAATTGTAATTTTTAATAACAAAGACTTGATCCCATTGCAGGTATAAAAACCACGTTTAATGTTCTTCTTGGCTTTGTGATCTGCTGGGAAAGAAAGTATGACAAACTTTAACTTTATGCACAAATATTTTTAACTTTACATTTAAGTTGAGGTATTTTGGAAATATTAGCAGCAAGGCTTGATTGCTGCCACCATTACTGCTGATTTGGTGCACGCGAAATGTGTGCACATTTGCACGTAATGTTTTGCGCATGTGCAAGACATTTAAAAATGAAAAAAGTTATTTTTTTTTCAATGAAAATTGTTCTCTGCATGCACAGAACCTAAAATCAAGAGGGCAGCACCGTAGGAGAACTGGTTCAGGAGGATGGCAGGCCTGGGTCGCTGTTGGTTCCAGCGACCCAGGTCATCAAACCACTACCGGTTCAGCTGAACCAGTCCAAACCAGTAGGAACCCACCACTGATTAGCACACTCTTCTTAAGTGAAATACTAATGTAAATGTCCATTAACTTAGTCTTCTGGTGTCATGGAACAAATGCTTTTGCTTTCATTTATATATACGCAACAAAATTCCCCCATGTAATATTGTTTTCAAAAGCAAAAACATAATCAGATAGACAATAATTCTCAAGGTTTATTTCAACATGCATGTCAGAAAAATCAATGTACATTTCAGACACCTAGAAATGTGCCTGTTATCCATGGTAGGATTATTTACAGGCACCTGAAAATGTGTCTTTATTTCAGTTTGGGGTTTAGCTAATGAAGGAACCATCAAAGAACCTGACCCAAGGCCTCATTTAGGTCTCTACTCCAGAGCAGTGCAATACAAGAAACTTGATTTATGAGAATTTAATTTAGTACCAAAATGTTGTTTTTTTTTTAAATATCTAAGAACTTCTATTTGGGTGAACCAGGATGTCTTTTGTCATTTTTTTAAAGAATCAAGAGAATTCTTATGAGTGTTTGGAAGATCTCTTCCTAGAACTCCAGTCCTTAGAAAACTATTTTAATCCAAGTAGAAATATGGAGGTAAACTTAAAGCTAATTTGTTTTGGCATTGTTTTCTAATTACATAGTTATCTTTTTAAAAAATAGCTGAATACTAACTCTGGCACACCTAGTAGGAGTTTTGATTTCCCTTTGAATAACAAATTCCTTCTGTATCACAATTCTAAACCAAAAAGAGAGATCTGAGGGTAACATAACATAACAGAAATAGTTACAAAAATGATTTAGAATAAGGCCAAAAAAGTCTTACTCTTCTTTAGAGTCTGAATAGCTGAGATTCAAAAATGATTCTAGGATTTTCAAGTTTGAAACCCAGATGATTGCCTTTAACAAGGCTAGCATAGGGAAAAGTCTTCATTCAGAACTCAGAATGCAACATGCTTTTATCACCTGTAAATTAGCATGCTGGCCTGGTTTAGCCATAAACCATAAAATATGAAGAATACTCATTTTCCCACTAAAAGCTGAACCATGTTTGGTATCTAAACCATACCAAAGTCTGCCAAGCAAACAAACAAACAAATTAAATATGTCTTTAAAATATTATTTGCCCCCCCCCCCCCGAAGGGACGTTAACTTGAGGAAACATAGACAGCATCTATAATGCTTAACTCTGACTCTGTTAATTGTGTCACATAATGCCTCAAAAATCCATTTTAAGCCTATTCAATTTCAGTGTAGTTAAACTTCTAAGCTACCTTGACAAGCTTTAAGTAAGTATTAAAAATGCATTCTCAGTCAACATAATTTTATAGTCTTAATAATAAATAGAAAGCAAGTGATAGTGACAGAGAAATCCTGAAAACCTTATAAAGGACAATGTTGGAAGGAACATGGAAGTAATATTCCAAATTAGTTTTCAAGGCTAGTTTTCCGGAACTAACACCATCTTTTCTTGGATCAGTTAATGTAAAAAGTCTTACAGACAAGGTAACAGAATCATTTTACTGCACCTGCTGTTATAAATCAATCTGATATGAGGAAATGACAGGGTAACTTAAGGCCAAAATCTTTTACTCTACATGTATTAACATAAATTATGTACACCACATATACTAAAAAAAAATCTGCCACTTTCACCCTCTCTATAGTAAAAACGATTTGCCTTAGTGGGTGAAAAAAATAATATCCAAATATTTCGGTAAAAAATCATTTTGTCACAGCTTTGGATGTGAGCTCTAATGTGATTTTTAAAATTCTGAAATCCAAAGATCCAGGGATTTCCCACTAAAGATATATCTAAACAACAGTTTGCTTATTCCAAATCAAAAGTAGGGCTATTGCCCCTGGACTACAAAAACTCAATAGTAGCAAAGAGATTCAGAACCTTCTAATTGATATAACAGCAAAAATCCAGTCAGGGATGTACTGTGGCCTGGTATAAAGAAATGGCCACAATACAGCTCTGAAGTTCCCTTTTATTAATACTCAGAGTTTTCCATGACCCAGATAGTTGACAATGGATGGCAAATTACACCCCAACAAGCCTATTAGCCTTTCTTCCAGTAATATTTAGGGTTCAGCAAGGAACAAGGAGGGCACATGTTTAAATGGTTAGCTAGCAGCTTTGGGCTGTGCTAAACATGTCAAGCCAGAGGAAATAAATCTCAAGATATATCTCCAGGTTTGAGCCAAACAGGCCAAAGTTTCTGAGCACTCTTATCCCAGGATATCTGGCCACTATTCCAATTTATATCTAGTAGAAAGAAAAAGACCAGGAATTTCCCCCAGGTATACCCAGCGCAGGGCAGTCCTGCCTTGCCAAGTTCCTATGGCATTGTTGCTATATCATGCAATGAAATACCAGCTCATCTTAAATTGTCCTTAGCTGCACCAGCATTAAAGAAGTATTTCCCCTTGTATTCCAATCTCTTCCAAGGGCAAATATCAGCATGTGAATAGTTTGTTAGGCTTTGTCACTCATTACCTTGAAGGAAGAGCAGAAAGGCCCGAAATAAATGAGAAGAGAGGCCCTAGAGGCAGGATAGGGATTTCCCACGGTAGAGCAAATGTCATCCTGCACACTTCTCTGCCAACTCGAAGACAGATGGATACAAAGCTCTTCAACTTAGCAGCGGAAGGCAGACCTTCCGCTCCCTTCCTTAGAGCGCTGCCTTCCCGATCAGGCAATCCAGATGTGGTGGAACGCTGACCCCTGGACCGCGTTGTATTATGAGAGTTTGGGTCCCAACACATCGGATACTTGGCTCGGGATTCTACCTTCTCCCCCTCTTCCCACCCCCATAACCCCACCTTCCTTTCCCCTTTGGGTCCCAACACATCGGATACTTGGCATGGGATGCTACCTTCTCCCCCCCCCCCAGAGCCCCCCTTCCTTTCCCCGCCACGACGGGCTTACCTGACTTCTAGGAGACCAGCCCCTGAAGCTCTCGTCCTCGGCTCCCGCTCAGTTTCCTCCTCTAAGGCAAAGTTCTGCCGCTTCCACCCTTCTCTACTCTCCTCCCGCCACCCCAGGGGGGGGAGGAGCTTTCCCTGGACCGTGCATGGATGCGCCGGGTGGGTGCGTGGGTGAGTGACATCAGGACAGAGGCGAAGGGACCGCAGACCGGTGACACTGGAAAGGAAAGGCAGGAGTGCTGCGTGGACATGGAGGGGCTCGTGCGCCCCCAAACCTGGCATTTGGGGCTAGCCTTCATTTACATGCTGGCTTTGGGCGGCTGGGAGCAGGACGGCTTTCCTACTGCTGTTGCCGCGAAGGTGAGTGTAGTCAGTGATGCTGACCGACTAAAGCGGCTTTCTGCCTGCGGAGTAACCCGAAGGAAAATAGCCCACCGACCCACCCCATCCCCGCCTCGGGACTGTTTCTTTCAGCAGGACTCCAGTGTCTTTAACGGAAAGAAATGTCAGAGCAGCTTTGCCACCCGGGAGACAGTTTCATCTGCTGAAGTTATTCCTTGCTTATTTGTAGCGTTTTCAAGCCTGCTTTTTCCATTAGATAAAAATCAACAGTGGGTACAACTCATTAGAAACTGTTAAGCGTAGTTTTAATCTGAATCTTTATCTGAAAGCAGGGAGGAAAGAAACAGATCGCAGTTCCCTGCTTTGCCTGAAAAACCCTTTGCCCAAGTCTAAGAGGCAGGAAAAAAGTTATTTTGAAACGAGAGGATGGCGCTAGGTTGATTGAGGCTTTTTTGCTTTCTGCATTGGTGGCTTAAAATTCTCCCCGCTGCTTTTCTCTCAAGTCAGTTGCCTTTTCCTCCCCCCCCCTTTTTTTTTTTTTGCATTTGATAACATGTGACTTGCTTCAATAAGAACTGTCTTCTCTGGAGGTGTTTTGCTTCAGTACACCTGTCTTGCTGTCATATGAATTGCATTGTGCAGGCAAATCTGGGAAGATATGCTATACAGTATATAGCAGACAGTTTTCCAAAAGGTAAACATGAAGCCCAAAGCATCACTTTGGTTTTCTTCCTGTTAGAAAGTATTACCTATTTGCCACCAAAAAAAGTATAAACAGGAGAATGATCCCTGAAACTCTCATTGGCACAACCTTTTCTGGACACAACAGAATGCAGAGTTCTAGAAGAGTTGTTTTGTGACTAGCAGTGATAAAAAGATTAAAAATATTCAAACTACAGGCAAAGAAAGGCACATGTGAATATGTTTGGTATCTCTTGAAAATTGATGAACAAATTATGTAGGGGAGGGGAAGCCTTTTAGAAACAACTGTTCAATAAAAGAAGAAAGCAATTATTGTTATAGAAAAATAATGACAGATGGTCTATAATTTTATCTTGTCCCAGAGATAATAAATGCTTAGATGAAAGTCCATACAAAGGTTATTTGGTTAAGATCTTCTTCCTCCTCCTTCCCCTTCCTCCTTTCCCTCCCTCCTCCTCTTCCTCTTCTTTTTTTCCTTTTTCTTCTTCTTCCTCCTCCTCCTCCTCCTCTCTCTCTGTCTCTGTCTCTCTCTCTCCTATTTAATCTAGCTATCTCAAGGGGGCAGACTTAATCTAATATTGTTGCCTCCTATTTCCCCCCCCCCCAATGCAACCATACGAGATGGGCTTGATTGAGAGAGAGTGACTAGCCCAATCATCTGGTTTTTATACCTAAGGGAAGCCTAGAATTCACACTGTCCTAGTTTCTAGGCCAGCACCTGAACCACTACACCAGACTGTGTATTCATATATCACATTGCCAAAGTTTGTTTTAGCCATATTTTATCAACCAATGCATAGTTGGCAAAGTTCTCGCAGTATGCTAAATTAAAATAAGACAGTATATCATGATTTGGAATAATGTGTGAATTGCTCTATTTCTTTAACACAGAATATCATAAAAATCTGGTGAAGTACAATTTTTCATAGCAAATTGCTCCAAAATCACATATCACTAAATATTTCAGCTTCAATTATATTTTTTTCTGTTTAGTAACTAGTCTACATAATTATCTGATAAACAAAATAAACCAAAAGCATTCCCATGCTGGAATGTGGGTGGTTCTAACATTTTTGAATTTTACGACTATTATTTGCATTTTTACCAATTATCTAACTACAGTTACTCTTCCCTAAGCAACAATAACATCCTCCCAACTGTTTGGCAGCTGTTGCATCCTGAACACAGATTATTTGCTGCCCTAGTCAAACTTTTTTCTCAAATGGTCTTCAGCTTTCATTTATCTGACATACAGAGCCAATGTTCATGGACACTAAAGTCCCAAAGAAGTAGCAGATACTTATTTGTCGTGAAATGTGAAATTTGTCGTGAAATTTGTCATGACAATATTTACAACTTTAGAATTTAGTGAAAATGTATGAAGGAAAGTATGAAGAGGAGAATATCTTCAGGGCCTTATCACAGCCTCCAACGTTCTGTTTTCAACACTAGCCTCTTCCTAGGCAATATCTAAATACATCTACTTAACAGTGACCCCCCCTCCAAAAAATGTGATACTTATAATTGCAAAACATTTGAAAAATATCTGTGATATTACAGAATTGCAAAACATGTTTGTAGGATTGCACTATAATTCACTATTTTCCTGCATTGTTCTGCTCATCTTCAAGAAATATATAATAGCAATCTTTTCTTATTGGCAATGCCAGTCAATAGCTCCATCTTCTATGTATTTGTCTCCCTTTAAAGTATCTAAAAATTGTTACTTTTACAATAAAGAATTATACCTGATCATGATTTATGGACTATGCTGACCCACTAAATTAAGCCTGCATATGTTTTTTTCTTTCTCTTTCTCTTTCCCTTTCCCTTTCTCTTTCTCTTTCTCTTTCTCTTTCTCTCCCTCCCTCCCTCCCTCCCTCCCACCCACCCATCCATCCAGTGTGTGTGTGTGTGTGTGTGTGTGTGTGTGTGTGTGTAGGCTTTGCGTTCTTGTTCTTTGGATATAATTAAAATGTGAGGTACAGTAATCAACTCGCAATTGGGATGCATGCTGTAGAGAGATTATTCTTTTGTTCTCAGACATCTAAATGACATGTGATATTATGACATTGTGTAGATGGGTGAGGCTGGCTAGCTGCCTCCTCCTCTCTCCTCTTCTTTTTCCTTCCTTCTTTTAAAGTTTTCTGGTGGCTGTTCTTTCTTCTCTTTTAAGTTGTGTGAGCTTGTATAAAGGCTTATCACACCTTATTCTTTAGAACCCTTACAATATGGGAAAAATTACACCACACCTTTTTAGAGAATAACTAAGTCCCTCATTTATACTATAGGGCCAGTATTAAGGGACTGCTACTGCCCACAAGGGAAACCTGAGGTCCCTGGGTTTAAGATTAAATTTGCCTGGCATGAAAGCTGAACAGTAACAAAAAGGTTTCTATTACTCTTCTTGCAAACAATTCTCAGCTTCTTGAAATACTGTAAATGATTCTGCCTTATCTGAAAAAAGATAATGCTTGAATATCAGGCTTTCTTTCAGAACATTTGAAATTGTGCTCCTTACTACTGCTTCCAAATTATGTGCTCTTACATTGGCCTCGAAGAATCCATTACTTTCCCTTCTTATAGCACAAGTAAAAAAACAGACGTAAACATTTGAAAGTTTAAGAAGATATTCTAGAAATGTATAGCTTTTCTATGCATCAGTTCTTTATAGTCTCTTCTTTGTAGCAATGTTGAGTTAATCATCCCTTATTTTTCACAGTACTTTCTGCTCCCACCTGTTGTTCTTCTCCTTTCCCCCAAATGCACATATTTCATAATGCAGGGTTGGCAATAAAAATCTAGGGATTTTTATTTATTTGCCTTCTCCTGCACTTTTGGCTTTTTCTCTAGGCCTGAATGTGGAATAAGGTAGTAACTTTATAAATACCACTTTATAATGCCTTGGTAAGACCACACTTGGAATACTGCATTCAGTTCTGGTCGCCACGATGTAAAAAAGATGCGGAGACTCTAGAAAGAGTGCAGAGAAGAGCAACAAAGATGATTAGGGGACTGGAGACTAAAACATATGAAGAACGGTGGCAGGAACTGGGTATGTTTAGCTTAAGAGAAAGAAGGACTAGGGGAGACATGATAATGTTGTTCCAATATCTCAGGGGTTGCCACAAAGAAGAGGGAGTCAAACTATTCTCCAAGGCACCTGAGGGTAGAACAAGAAGCAATGGGTGAAAACTAATCAAGGAGAGAAGCAACTTAGAACTGAGGAGAAATTTCCTGACAGTTAGAACAATTAATCAGTGGAACAGCTTGCCTCCAGAAGTTGTGAAGTGGAAGTCTTTAAGAAGAAGTTGGATAGCTATTTGTCTGAAACGGTATAGGGTTTCCTGCCTAGGCAGGGGGTTGGACTAGAAGACCTCCAAGGTCCCTTCCAACTCTACTATTGTATTGTATTAACTGGCCGCCCATGTCACATAAAATGAACAGAAGGAATTTTGATTTCCCCATCATTGCTGCCACTTTGGTCATTTTGATCATACCCTGAGGATGCTCTGGTAGTAACACAGGTTATTATGAAATTAACTGATGTGGTTAGACAACACGCTCCAATCAGTAGATGCCATATTCCTGCCCACTGACTATATTTTATAGTTTGATCAACTCCTACAAACAGTTTCATTTGTTAATTTTATTTTCTGACCTTTTCATACTACCAGCTGGTGCCTGTTCATTCTTAGGGAGAAAAATGAGATGATGGACTTTTGAAATACACATTAATAACAAATAGATTGGGAAAATTAAGCAACAGTATTAAATAGATTGTATCCTGTGTCCATTTTTCATATTCATCCAGCAAACCAGGAACAAACAAACAAAAACACTTGGACATTTATTCATAGGGATTTACACAGAACTCTCTCTATATATTATCAAACCTCTTCTGTTTATCTATTTGTTAATTATCTGATAAAGGAAAGTATTTGTTTGTAAGCCCCCAATTAGTCCAAATGGTGCACTATAACATAATAATTTTTGAATATTTTTTTTTCAAATCCACTAACTGAAAGAATGCATAAAAATCTGGACTCATTAAACCAGACTGATGTTGAAATTTCCATGAAGTTCAGATCAGTTTTATTTGCAAAATGATTGATACTGCAGTGGTCACATGAGCATGCTTTCCAATGCTCCCTACCAGCTTCTCCCAAGCAAAATTCATGGGGAAGCCAACAAGAAATCAGAAATCAATCCTTCCCAAAACAATTCAGTAAATGTCATGTTGATTCTGGTCACATCAGACTGCATTATCTTTCTCTCAAAGGATGACTCCGCAGGTCATAGGTTGTCTAGTTGACTCTAAGGTTTTTGAGAATTTCATTAATTTAGAATTTCTCATTTCCTTTTTGATAAAGTAAGTTTTATGACTTTGTTTCATTTTTTGATGACATTATTAATGCTAATGTAATCAAATAAATTACATAATTTCAATGGCATTAAAACATGGCATTGAAATGCTTCTAGCAAACCTGTTCAGCTTATTCCTGCCTCAAATACTTTGTTCGTTGCTATGTGTACATTTTTACCCCTAAATGGTGATTCCTGGCCTCAGAGTTCTGTATTCCTGCTCACAACTGGGACCATTCCTAGGCCAGTTGTTTGAATTTAGCTGGCCTCAAGACTTTGGAAACAGAGAAAAGTTTTCACTCTTGTCCATTTTAAGAGTCACAATAGAAATTCTTCTTAGTGAATAGAAATTCTTCTTAATGCTTTATAAGATTTGTTTGATTTCAGATTTGTATGTTGTATGGACAAAGTTTTTATAGTTTGGAAATCATTCTCTATCATTTTGTAGATGTATATATGTTTTATATGTTTTTCTACTGTGTCAAAGCAATGAACAATGTGTGTTAAGACAATATATGACACTACAAAACATCAAAATGCAAAATCAATATCACAAATATATTTTATAATCATATTAATAGCACTAAAGTGCAGTCTCTCATTCTTGTATCACAGATGGTCTCTGGAAGAGCCAGATTTTCTGTTCTTGTTAGTTGTGTCTGACCCACCATGACCCCATGGATAATGTTCCTCCAGGCCTTCCTGTCCTCTACCATCCTCTGGAGTCCATTTAAGGTCATACCTACTGCTTCAGTGACTCCATCCAGCCACCTCATTCTCTGTTGCCCCTCCTTCTTTTGCCCTCAATCTTTCCCAGCATTAGGCTTTTCTCCAGTGAGTCCTTCCTTCTCATTAGGTGGCCAAAGTACTTGAATTTCATCTTCAGGATCTGGCCTTCTAAAGGGCAGTCAGGATTGATCTCCTCTAGGACTGACTGGTTTGATCGCCTTAACTCCAAGGGACTCGCAGGAGTCTTCTCCAGCATCATAGTTCAAAGGCCTCAGTTCTTTGGTGCTCAGCCTTTCTTATGGTTAAGATTTTCTGCAGCTTTCTAAATGTCAGAAATGAGGGCATGATCTTATAACCAAGTAGTGTGTTCAGCTATAGGAAAGCTGTTGTAGAAAATGATCATCTCTGGGTATCCCTCTCTCATACTTCAAGAGGGATGCAGGTAATTCTTGGGTGAGGAAATTCTGCTTGGAGTAAGGAGTTTTAAAGGTAATCAAGCCTCAGGACATATGTGGCATTAAAGGTGATGATCAGCACTTGAAATCCGTTTGTTAATTCTGGTATTCAACACTGCAAAATTTTCTTACTGGTGATGATTTCATTGGATTAAATTGAATTAAATTTAATTTGTATCATCATCCAATGATCTGCAGATCTGATTTTTTACATAGATCGCTATTAGTCACTGTATTGTCTGAAGGTTCTTTTGTTCCATCTTGTGCACTATTGAGTCTTGAAGCATTCTGTAATCTGCTGTTAAAGTACCATTATGTACTGGAACATGAGTCGTGATGGGGCAGTGATTAGAATGCATTACTGCAGCCTAATTCTGCTTCCTGTCAGCTGCCTGCAATTTGGCAGTTCGAATCTCACCAGGCTCAAGGTTGACTCAGCCTTCCATCCTTCGGAGGTCAGGAAAATGAGGACCTAGAACCGTGATGGCGAAACTATGGCACATGTACCACAGGTGGCACACGGAGCCATTTCTGAGGGCACGCGAGGCATTGCCCTGTCAGCTGATTTTAGGCCTTGATTTTTGTCCATTTTTCACCCTCCGGAAGACAAAAAATGGCACAACACACAAACCGGAACTTCGTGAATAGACTTCCAGTTTGCACGTTGGGCTGTTTTTTGCCCTTTATAAGCTTCAGGGAAGCCTTCTGAAGCCTCCAGAGGGAGAAAAACGGCCAATGGGCAACCCGGAAGTCTGAACTTCTGGTTGTGTGTTGGGTCATTTTTCGCCTCACCCAGGCTCCTAGAAAGTCAGATCTAACTGATGACTAAATGTATGTCTCGAGTTCTCTATGTTTTAGTAAACTATGCTCTCAAAGTAGAAAGCCACACAATTCCTGCTTGTATCATCCCCTCCCTCCACCCAGCCAGGTTTTTTTTAATGTGTTATAAGATCATGATTATACCTTACTGAATCTTTTATTATGAGGATACAGAAAGTATTAAGATGTTTCCCTGAAACAGAGAACCTACATTATTCAAATAGTCCAAGATATCCTGCTGATTAAGGGGGTAAAAAAAAACCTGGGATCTACAGTTTTTTGGCAGGTATGTAGTTCAAAGTGATCTGATTACAGAATATTTGTATTTCTAGTTGCCAAAACTGGTTCATGAAGTTTGCCTTTGAAACAAGAAGAGCGGGGGGGGGGGGTGATCAAACCACATGTAAGATAGAAAGATGGACTGTGAAAATTCAGAAGCGTCTTCTCATTCTTTGCTCAATAATATTTACTGAAGACTCTAGTAAGGATCATTTGTGGAAATGTTTAACTCACCATCCTAGAAACCAGGAGACTGAGTTCTACCTTAGGCATGAAGCCAACTGAGTGGTCTTAGCCAGTCACTGTCTCTTATCCTCAGAATCAATTAATGGCAAACTACTTCTGAAAAACCTTGCCAAGAAAACTGCAATCCAAAACTGCAATCCAAGAGGTAAAAAAAGTTACATTGATGGCATATGCACCAAAGATGAATTCCTTGTGTGTCCAATCACACTTGGCCAATGAAGAATTCTATTCTATTCTATATTCTATTCACATACTTTAAAGATTGGAAGTCCTGCAGGTTTGGCATACTTTTTAAACCTTTCAACCAATTTTATTTTGTTGTAATAAAAGAACAAGAAGTGTGTGCCCCTTTGTTCATGTCACCCCTATAGATAATATGAGGGGAAATTGCCTTCTTTTGTAATCCTACACTTGCTTAAAGTGAATGTGATGAGTTACAATCTTTTACAACTTAGCCAAATTGAAAGTGTGCTCAGAACCAAGATTCTGCCTGTAAGGTTGATTGCTTATCCCTGCATAGCTAAAGTTTCTGCTGGAGCACAAACATTCTCCAAACTGCAGAAAACAAACTTACTTTTGTAATTAAACAACGTTAATATATTTAATACTTATTACATGTTTAACTCCTACCCTGCTCCCTAGGAATCTCAAGGTAATGTTATTAGGGCTTTTCTATCAGCAGCTTAATAGTTGTCTTTCTATGCACAATAGTGGTGGGATTCAACATTTTTTACTACTGGTTCTGTGGGCATGGCTTGGTGAGTGTGGCATGGCTTGGTGGGCATGGCAGGGGAAGGATACTGTAAAATCTCCATTCCGTCCTGATCAGTCAGGACTCGGGAGGCAGAGAATAGATGGGGGCAGGCCCAATCAGAGGTGGTATTTACTGGTTCTCTGAACCACTCAAAACGTCTGCTATTGGTTCTCCAGAATTGGTCAGAACCTGCTGAATACCACCTCTGATGCACAACAATGAGATGATGGTTCAAGGCAGCCTTTGAAACCTTCAGACAACATTTAAATTTAAACATTTTAGTAGCGTTGCTTTGCTTCCTCTAAGAAGCTTTGTGAAGCACCACTTCAGAATGTTTTGCATTGTCCTGTATAAAGTTAGATTTATACATGCCTACTGTTTAGTAGAAAATTGGAGCTTAAAGAGCATTAGTTCTAAAGAAATGTATAGAACATTTCTATTCTTATTTAACAGGCTGAAAGAAAGAGAAAGGTTGCAGGCTCTGTGCCTTTGCTCTAATTTTGGTTGCAGGCTCTGTGCCTTTGCTATAATTTTCTCTTCAGTACAAAGCAATTGGAATGATTCTAGCTACTGGTTTGCAGTTACCACCTTTGAGTTATGTCTGGATCTTTTTAGAAATGCATCAATTTTATAATTTTTAATTTATGAATATAAGTTTAATTAGTTAGGCTGCATGCAAATCACTTGTATAAATATGCCTGATTGTTTTGCCCGCCAGTTGGGTTAAGTGACCCCTTATCTTGAGTGGCTTTCAAGGCAAAGTTTATCACAAGAAGTATGAAAAGTGCTTTAGAAAATATTTGTTTCTCACAGACACAAATTCTTTAGACTTACAGGGATGGGCAGGTTGTGGCATCTGGAAGTTGCTAAATTTCAGGTCTCAGATGTCCCTGTAGCACAACCAATGATGTTGGGAGTTAGAATTCAGTAAAATCTGGAAGGGATACCTATCCCTTCTTTAACAGACAAAGACCACTGAAAAGGTTTGTTATAACCGCAATATAAGAGAGATATTATCTTAATTATTACCTTTCCCCTCAATTCTATTAGGGCAAAAATGTTATAAAGATTGATCAAAATCAATCAATTGAATAAGCAGATTGAATGAGCCGTACACAAGATTTTTTTTTGAGGAACTTATCATAGATATACTAGGAAACTATGCCAAGTGCAATTGCAAATTCTCTCTAAGCATGTCCAAACTATTTTCAGAAAGGCAGAAAGCAGACCTATCTGTGTGGCTCTGGCTTGGTAGCTAGCTGTTGCTGACTATCTTTGCTGTTGCCTGTTAAAATGAAAATGGGAGAGAAAAGAAAGAGTGCCGGAGGTGAGAACTGGACAACTGATTACATTGTGCAGGTTTATAGATATGTCTTCTTGGTAGCCCGATAATGTGAGGCCTTGGTAGTTCAACAGAAGACTATGTTTCTAATATTATAGTCATTTTGTTTGCATAAATTATTCTTGTATTGGTTATATTGTTAAGGTATCAGCCTTCTCCAGAGTGTGATCCTTTTGATGTGTTGGAGCATGCAGGCTAAATCTAGTTTAATATAATGGAAAGCATCAAGTTGAAGAATTCTGTTATATTCTGCTTGTCTCAGCAGATAGCAGCTGCCTGACTTGACCTGAAAGATAATCAAGGGTCGGCCTGGCTGGGTGATTTCCAGGGAATACCAGGACTTTAGACTTCATTAGAGAGCATCAGCTTTCATGGACACATTTTTTTCTCTTCCTTTTTACTTAAGAAAAACTTTCCTGGGTGGGCAGAACAAAGTAAAGATGAAGTCCATGCTCATGGCTAAGCAAGGTCAACAAACAAACCAAACGTTGGCCATCAGATGTTCTAACAACCTATTGTTGAAGGTGTTAAACTCTAGACATTCAAGGCTCACTGCAGACCATCAGAGAGGGACTTATCTGGACTGCATAGTTTTAATGGTAATTAGGTGCCAACAAAGCAATGGTGGGTTTGTACCGGTTTTACTACTGGTTCGCTCGTGTGCACACACCTGCTCTTGTGTGTGCGATGCTTCTGCGCATGTGCAGAAGCATTCAGGTCGGTGGGCAGAGCCTCCTGCCACCACCACTACCAGTTCAGCTGAACCGGGCCGAACTGGGAGCAACCCAAATCTGCAACAAAGAATTAGAGTTTTATGTATGTCCTTACTGCTATGCCTAAATTAGTAACTGATATGATAGAATTTTTCATTTTTCATTTCTTCTAAGGCAGAAAACAGAAAAAGTGGAGAGAAAAAACATTAAAAAGGAAACAAGAAAACCTTATATTTTATAGATATGTCTCCTTATATATTTTACATTTTTGTCAGCTAGGAAGGAATAAAGACATGATGGGGTTTTCGTTTTTGTTAATATTTACTTCCACAAATCTCAACTGGTTAATTGTCTTCACCAATCTGACACTCCACTTTCACAAATCTTTAAAGAACATAATTAATATTACAATATTCTTTTTTAAAAATATTTTTATTGAAAATATTTCATCATTTACACCACATTTTCAATCTTTTACAGCGTTCCAGTATCGATATTGCTCACAATTACGTAGTGGTTATTTCATTATTCTTGTTTTCCAATTATATACATCGCTCTTCTATATATTATATATTATACCCTCAATATTCATACGTATATATATTACCTTTTAGCTTAAAATTATATCAATATTCATAAATACATATATTACGCTTTCACCTTAACATAACTCTTAAATAGCCTTTATGTATGAGCTTTACATCTAAGCTCTAGCCATTTGTACCATATGTCCCAAATCCTACTGTGTTTCCCCAAAAATAAGACAGGGTCTTAATTTCTTTTGACCCTTGACATAAGCGCTTGGCCTTGTTTTCGGGGAGGTCTTATTATTTTTGAGGTGCAGGAGGCAGCGACCGTGGTCACCTCATGGCTGCTGCTGCATTGCAATATTTTCAGGGAGGGCTTATTTTGGGGGGAGGGCTTATTTTAGCGCATGCGCTCAAAAGCCCGATTGGGCTTATTATCCAGGGAGGTCTTGTTTTCAGGGAAACAGGGTATAATATTCCATTTCTTCTCTGTCTTTTAGTTCCATAGTTAACCTGTCCATCTCTGCACAATCAAGCACCTTTTTAATCAACATTCCCTCAGAGAGAGTGTTGTTCTATTTTCAGTTTTGTCCGTATACAATTTGGGCCGCGGTTGTTATGTGGAGTATAATATACTGAGTTTTCTTACATCGATTTCCTCTTATTATGCCTAGTAAGAATAATTCAACTTGATTTTTTGTTTCGTGATTTCCTCTAATATTACAATATTATATGAAGGTAAGCCAATACTCAGTCCTGACGCATGACAGAAATAGTTATATTTACTTGTGTTGTTTTCAAATGCTGGACTGAAGCCCTGTCTGCAGGAGGGCCATCAGGAGTCAAAGATCTAGAAGGCCTCAAACCCCATAGCATTCTATCTTATTAGGATTGAGTTACATAGTTCCTTCCCACCCAGGTCTTCACAGCCACAAGGCATTAAGTCAGCACATGAATAGAATTGCTTTCTACTGACAAGGATGGAGATTTATAACTGAGTACGAGCCACTTATTGATGATAAAGCATCCAAATGACCTGTAATTTCAAGTAGATGTGAATCCCAAGTGTTGTTTCAGCAACAAGTACAGTTGATGAACTAGAAAGCTAATTTTCTTACTGATGAATTCCAACACAGAGAGTTCTTTACACCCATTGCAGACTTAATAGACTATGGAAGAACATTTTTTTATGTGCTGTCCCATGGCTTTTCTCCTACAGCATGTTTTAGAGCTTACTACTTTACCCTGTAGCCATTTTCCTTCCTGTACTATGGTATGGTATGGTATGTCATGTTTATGGCTAAGAATGGTGTACAAATTCAGAAAATTATTAAACAAAGAAGAGTTGTGCAAAACATGGTTTAGTAATATATGAACCATCAGTAAGGAAGATAAGAAACCATATGACATGGGGGGGGAAGTGATTTGGTTTCAGAGGTGGTAGCGGAAATTTTGAGTAGTTCGGAGAACCAGCAAATAGGCTGGCCCTGCCCCTACTGTCTCCCAGCCTCCCACCTGATCTTCTTTTGTTGCCCTGAACAGGAGAACGGAGCTGGAAAGCAGGTTAGTGAGGTGGGCAGGGAATGGGGATTTTGCAGTAACCTTCCCCCAAGAGTGGAGAGGGAATGGGGATTTTGCACTATCCTTCTCCTGCCACGCCCACAAAGCCATGCCCACAGAACCAGTAGTATTTTTTTTTAATTCCACCACTGTTTGGTTTGCAAATATTTGATGAGAATATAAATGATAATCTTTGTATTTTCATTTTTAGAACTGTATCTGCAACAGCAAAAACCAGTGCTTTTGTGATGGAATAAAAGGCAGTAAGGTAAGAACTATATTAAAAAATGGATTTTCTACACATAAATAGCAATGTCCTTTTACTGGAAAAGAAGAAAAATGCATTATGGCAGTATAAGAAATATTAATTAAATGAAACAGTAGTACAGAGATATTGTACTTTAAGCTACACAATTAAATACAAGTATTTTTAAAATAATATTTAACATTTGCAGAATTGGCAGGGGGCACATAGATAATAGATAACCTTATGATGAAGTACCTTTTTGGTCATAAAAGGATGGACCCAGCAGCAAAAGCTTAAGTTTCCATCTGCAAAGAGTAAGGAGAATAACCCGGAAGGATGGGTCCTAGAGCTGTTACCAAAGTGATATTCAGTCAAGCAGAACTTGCGTCAGAGGTGGTATTCAGCAGGTTCTGACCAGTTCTGGAGAACCGGTAGCTGAAATTTGAGTAGTTCGGAGAACCGGTAAATACCACCTCTGACTGATCCCACCCCCATCTATTTTCTCCCGAGACCCAGCTCATTGGGAGGAAATGGGGATTTTACATTAACTTTCCCCTGGAGTGTGGAGGGAATGGAGATTTTACAGTATCTTTCCCTGCCAAGCCCACCAAGCCCCCTCCACCAAGCCATGCCACGCCTACCAAGCCATACCCACAGAACCAGTAGTAAAAAAATGTGAATCCCACCACTGGCTTGCGTCATTTCTAAGAAACTTATTTGAGAAAATGTCTCAGAAGAGCCCCTTCCTAATTCACTTGACAATAAAGTGACGAAGGGAATGAAGCATGTTCAGGCTTGCAAGATGCTGTCATTATAGTTTCATTAGATTTGTTTTAGATGTACATGGCATTGGTTTCTTGGTCTTGTCTACCTTGTGGGCTGACACCATCTTTGATTGCAATTCTTCCAGTCTTATGGGGAATTATTATTGCAACAATAATAGTTGTGAATGCTCCAACACTGGATGTTTTTAAGAAGATGTTGGATATCCATTTGTCTGAAGTGGTGTAGGGTTTCCTGCCTAAGCAGGGGGTTGGACTAGAAGACCTCCAAGGTCCCTTCCAACTGTGTGATTTTATTCAATGAAAAACCTTGTCTCACACAAGAAAATAAAATAAAAAATAAGGTATATTAATTAGCAAGCACACTAAAGTAATTGGTTGCTTGAACTCTCTCTGAATTCCCCTTTCAGTAAGGGAATTTTTCAATATTACATGGTTACGTCCAACTATCATTCTTAGTCACCAAATATATCCCTAAAAGAAAAAAAAAGATTTTGCAGTAGAGATTAAAGCATGATGATAGAGGTAATCCTCAAAAAATTAAAAATAGGTTTAAATAATGTTCGAAGTTACAGTTTCTCAAATATCTTTTATGAATCTTTATTGCAGAAGAATGTTTTTTGTCTCCTGGGGACAATAACATACACCCCCAAGTGGTGAATTCTGGGATAGCACAATATCCCAAAATAAATGCAGAAAATAATAATGTTGAGCAGGCACATTAGTTTAGCAAAATACCATAACAATTCTAAATTCGCATTCAGCATTTCTACAATATACAACCTTGCTATACTGATTAAACAGCTTCCATATATTGCAGACATTCAACCAAAGAATGAGCACATATATCTCCCCAAAATGGGCTTTTAAAAATAATGGAAATCTAATTTATAATACTAACATGGGTAACTCATATCATACCAAGGAAGCAGAGCAAGATAATTGCACTGGCAATCTGTTGGCAATTAATTAAGTAAACATTTCAGAGAGATGAAGCTAAATTAGCTAAGCATGCAAGCATGATTCAAAGAGGCACCCTTAGTGAATTAGAAATCATTAAATATGTAAAATTGAATGTACCTCTACTTTAGTTGCATTACATGGATGCAAAACACAAAACAAAATCCAACCAAAACCCCCAAAACAAAATTAGACTCTAATGGAAAAAAGACCCTCCCCCCCCAAGTCCTTTGATGCGGCCTCATAAAAGTATTGGAGGGAGGGAGGGATGGTACACGGAATAATGAGAAAAGAATCCTGTGAGTATAGATTTCTAGTGGAGTCATCCCAGTTGCCCAGACAAAGTAACCAGGCACTATATAAAGTAGGAAGGTGTTGGAGGTGGGTAGTCTCTTTACTTACAATGGCAAATGCTTCATTTCATGCAGTGGAGGAAGATGCACAATACACAACTGGAGGACTGAAGGGGCACATTCGGGATAGGGTATTCTGGAGAAGTTTTGTCTATGTGGTGTTTGAGTCGAGACTAATTTGCTAGCACATAATAGTTTAAATCAATCAATACCTTCCAGAGCCAAGTTCAGCCATGATACTTAGGGAGGGAGGGAGTGCCTTGATTTGTAGAGGTCCCAGGTAGAGAGAGTAACAGAGACCATGAAAGCATACACATTGTTGTACAGTGGCTTTTATTATTTTATATCCGAACCAGAACTCCACCATCCAGTTCCTTTGGTTCCACCAGAAATTCTCAAGGGATGTGGAGATACTGTATTTTCTTTACTGTGTGATAGACTTTTTTTGCATTGGAAAATGTATTAAGATCCATTAAGAACCTCCATAAGGTTTCAAAACTCTGTCTATTTAACAGTAGAGGTGTTATCTTTCTGATTATTGTCAGATGTTCTCTTGAAATGAGAACATCTGACCATACAATGTTCTCTTTGAAATATTGTAGATCTTTCTTGATGCTCTAGTCTTGAATTTATTTTAGTAGGCTTCTTTTTAGAATGGGTACTGAATAGCTTGCATAATTTTTATCTACCTAATAATGAAAGTTAATGAAACTCTTCTTATTTCCAATATAGTCCACATTCTTGTATGTCCATTTTAAGAATGGCATCTTTCTTTGATATGAGTTTTCACATATACAGTATGTGTTCATGTACTTATGTGATGAATTATACAAAGCAGAATGCTTCCAGTTTATTTGATGTATAGATATCTTCTGCCTAGATGTATTTTTATTATCTACATGAGCATATATTTAATAAATTACACAATGAATAGCACTATACTAGGTTTCTAGAATAACTAAAAAATAAAATATTAAATCATTAAATTCTGTTTACAGGGAGAAAAGGGCTTTCCTGGTTACCCTGGTCTACCTGGTCAGATGGGCTTCCATGGCCCAGAAGGTCCTCCTGGACCACAAGGACCTAAGGTATTTATAATCTACTATGATTGCATCTCAGTGAGTGAATTACTGATGATTTAGATAATGTTGAAAAGTAAATGTTTCTGTACGCATAAATTCATTGCCAAAGCGACGAGTCATGGGTAGGAGTCAATCATGGGACCCCTATTTGGGCAAAAGAGGACAAAGTCCTACTCCCCCATCTTGAATGCCATTCTGGCCCAAGTCTGGCCCAGGTGCTAACTGATAATCTGAGAATATTCCTGTATTATAAATTTGAGCAATAAAATGACTGATAGAAGAGAATATTTATAACTTAGGGTTGAACTGTGGGCTATTATCTAGTTTGGTAATGAAATGTCTGCAAGAAAACCAGGAAGCTCAAAGAGCACCAAGGCCACCATAATAAAATAGCCAATTGAACGCTTCACAAGTGGATCCAATTCAGGGGAGTTTAGATGTGCAAGAAACTTCACTTTCCATTCTGTCATTTCCATTTACATATGAGCTTGACAATGGACCTGACCGCTAACATTTTATTTCCAGGCTAGATACAGCAAAGAGAGAGTATAAATAAAGACAATGCCCATCTTCAATTGTTCTATCCACTCTATAAAGTGTACCTGCTTAGCATTTAAAATACATTGTACTTCTATGGAATGGTTTCAAAAATGTGCCTCGCTATAATGGGGTATGAACTCTTAAATACTCTGTAAATAAATGAATTTTGATTATTTGGATAGACTGAACAAATAATGAAAAAATGGGTATGTTTTTGCCACATTATTTAATCCAGATCTGGATTAAACAGCAACTGTTTAGCAAAAATAATGAACAATCTTATTTAACTGTGATACAGAAATTAGACTAATTCTATAGAAGACAAGCATTCTAAAATCTTACTGATTTCAATATTAGATGTTTGAACAACATTAACAAAAATTGCTTAATTTTTACTGTCCCTTAATCTTATATCCTTGATGTGACTCTTTACTGTTTTTCCTTCCAATAAAATATGTGTTTTTGGAGTTAGAGGATAAATACCTCCAACAGAAGATATTTATTTCCCATCCACAAACACTTCTAGAAGAGAATATGTGGAGCTCAGAGTTGAACTGTTGAACTTGATGCCTTCTGATGTTGCCTGATTTTTGGAGATGTTTCATTACCCAACTAGAATAACGTCTGCTAGGGATATTGCATGTATTGGTCCTATTAATTCAGCATTTGCTCAATTAATAAATGAATATATTAAATTATTGAATTTAAGTAGCTAATTTATGGGTGGACCCCATGGATCATGGATCATCAGAAAGCAGATCTGGTATCAGTTAAAAGTTGCTGTACAGTTGTAAAATACAGGACATTTTCTGACTATGAAAATTTAATTTTATTACAGAACATTTTTGTACTGCTATTGCTTTTATATTGCCAATCTTTTGCACTGGTGTCTATAAGTTTCACATAAGTCCTATAAGTAATCTTAAATAATAAAAATGGGGGATCCAATGTTCTCTACCTGCAGAGAAAAAGATAGTTGAGGTGATGAGATAGCATCCTAAGGGATTTAAAGGACAGACGTGGATTTTTGTTATTTAAATGTTAAATGACTTTGGTGATTCTCACTTGGTCTTACAATATCTATCTGGCAAATGAGATTAGAACAGAACATAGAAAAAACACATAAATTGCATATTTGAGCTTTCTGCATAAAGATAATATTTTAATCTAATTAATTCTACTTTCCTTTGCTTTCTAGGGTTTTTCAGGGCCAGTGGGTCCTGCTGGAGCTAAAGGTTCAAGGGTTGGTATTTTATTATTAAAAATAATAATCAGCATTTAAAAATAATTGGCACAATATCAAACGTTGGTGACATTCCGTTGCTTGTAATGGGACATGCCATTAAATTGTAGCAAACTAAAACCTAAAGGCAATAAAATGCTTCCAAAGGAAGAAATGGTGGAATTACAAGATGGCGCTGCAAAAGCAGAGCCAATGACTATGGCAAAGAATAAAGAGCTGGTGAATAGATCATCTCTTTGGAATCTCTCTGGATAAGAAGATGGAAGATCATCCACAGGCACTCCAAACAGTGGCTCTTTATCATGTGGCTGCAAAACAGTTGTCCCCGGATGGTTTCACTCCTGGGGGATGACAGCCATTTTGCTTGCAACTTCAGTTGGCACCTTTTAAAGGACTCTAAGAAATTTTTAATAATAATTGGAATGAATGAACTGTTTGTTTAATATACAGGTGGTCCTCAACTTATGGCCACAATGGACCCCACAATTTCTGTTGATGAGTGAGATTGTTGTTCATTTTACAATCTTTTCTTGCCACAATTGTTAAGTGAATCACTTAGCATGGTTGCTAAATGAATCTGGCTTTCTCATTAAGTTGCTTGTCAGAAGGTCATAAAAGGGGATCACATGACCTCAAGTCACTGTCATAAATATGAGTCAGTTGCCAAGCATCTGAATTTTGATGTGACCATTGGGGATGCTGTAATGGTTGTTTACCACTGGTTGTTTAAAGTGTGAAAAAGAGTCGTAACTCACTTTTTTCAGTGTTGTTGTAACTTCAAATGGTCTCTAAATGAACTGCTGTAGGTTGAGGACTACCTGTATTTTAAAATCACATTGAATGATTAAGTTTTAAATTCATTCTTAGTGCAATGTGTTGTTCTCTTCTCTCGTTCTTTTATCCTTAGGGTAAGCCAGGAATTCCTGGTTACTCTGGTCCTCCAGGTCTTCCAGTAAGTATAATAACATTTATTGAACCAATCTGGATATTTGCATTTAGTTAGGCATCTTATTATTTTGATTGCTAACTTTTCAGAAGAATATATGTATTGCATCCAACTTTCGTAAGCCACATGCTTGCCAAAGTCAAAAGTATACTCTGAGTTCTTTGAAATGGTATTGATGGTTATTTTGACAATCTTGTAAATACTTTCAGGGTGAACCTGGAAATGCTGGACCTCATGGAGCTCCAGGTATACCAGGATGCAATGGAACAAAGGTAAGAATGAAATAGAAATTAATAACATTACATTAAGATGCAAGTTGCAAACATAAGTAAACTATTAGCTCTGATGCATTTGGAGTAGGATGGGCACACGGAGTAAAAGAGCATGCTACCTGGAGACCCTTGAGAGTGCCTTTCTTGCCATCTTCTCTTTTTCTTTCATCCAGGGTGAGCCAGGTTTTCCAGGACTCTTAGGACAGGGGGGACTTCCAGGAGTACCAGTAAGTTTTGATCAAATATCTAAGAAATTTATTGTAGATAGATAGATAGATAGATAGATAGATAGATAGATAGATAGATAGAGAGAGAGATCTGTATTTTCTTCCTGTATTTGTTAATCATCCAAACCAGAGGTGAGTTCCTACCGGTTCAGCCCAGTTCGGCCAAGTAGGTAGTAACTCAGCTGGCCACGCTTCCGAACCAGTTCTATCGGCGGCACTATAGGCACCACCATCTTGTTTTTTGCTTCTGCACATGCACAGAATTTTTTTTACCTACTGCGCATGCATGCATAATGCGCATCAAACACGCACACCCGAAGCATATTCCTGAGTGAACAGGCAGTAGAAGAAGCCTGAATCCACCTCTGATCCAAACCTATCATACCGAACCCTATATAACAAAGCAATACATAATCAAGAATATATAAATAATGAGATAATAATCCAAGATACAAGATAATAATACAAGATCAGAAGCAAAAATATGCAGATATGAACCGCTACACAACTAGAGCCAAAAACTCATTAAAAAATAAAAGCTTTCACAATTTCTCTGAATATAGGAATGGAAGAGACTTCCTGAAACTCTAGAGCAGAAGTGGGGGACTAAAGCCCCTTTATGACTTGTGGACTTCAACTCCCAGAATTCCAGTGCCAACCATGAATGAAGTGAGGTGAACAAGTATGGGGAGAACAAAGAGAGAATTAACAAAGGCCTTCATACTATTGTCAGGGAGCATAAGGCGCTTTCTTCTGACCAGTCAGAAATATAGAATTAATTAGACAAAGATTTATTTTTCCCATTTCCTATAGTTTTGTCATTTCTAGGTTTTTTTTTTGCAGCAGTTAGAGATACTTGGCAATTTTAGATATCTATGCGCATCTATGTCCCTATTTTAGAAATGTGCATTTCTTCTCTTCATATGATGGTTTTATAATGTGTTTCTTTCCATTTAGGGTTCTAAAGGCATCAAAGGAGAAAAGGTAAGACACTTAAACAAAAAAAATGAAATAATGATCTACAGTAGCCTAGGAACATAGGTATCCATTCTTAACTAGAATGAGTCCACAATAATGATATTAGACCTATTCTTCCTTATTTGGGATTGACATTGTAGGAAGTTGTAGTTTTGTTGGAATTGAATTTCATGTAGTTGTAGTTTTTGTTGGGACATTCACAATCCATGGTTTTGATACTTGTCTTCTTGGTCCTCCTACAGACACTTGTTTTCATTTCCTTACACTAAGTCATTTCTTTGCCTCTAATATTACTGTATTCTGCTCAAAGTTTTTTCAATCTTGCTATCATTTTATCAATATTGTTTCTTTATTGCCTGTTATGTCACACTTTCTCTGGGAGCAGAAATCAATATTCATGGGGGTCAGTCCTTATTTTTTATCCCCATAGCAAAAAATCCCTTGAAATGGAATAATTGAGCTGCTTTACTCCATGACTGGCTGTGGATCTCCTTAGTCTAAGTACCAATTTCAACATGAGAGATCACTGCTTTACACTGATCGTGCAAAGTTCTGTTGGTGTGCTTGTGTATTTTTTGCCCACTGATAAAATATGGGTGAGGAAGGGGGAAATAATCACAATATATACAAGATTGCATTACATTTACAACATCAGTACAATATTATTTTATTGTGGTGGTATCTGCTCACAGGAACAATCATTAATCTCATGACGATTGCAGGCAGGTTGTGAATGAAAGGAATAAGAGTGAACAAGGGAAATGATAAGACCTCTGGTTTTCTATTACCAATCAGAATAGAACAATGGAATAGCAGAATAACATAGTTGGAAGGGACCTTGAAGGTGTCCTACTCCAACCTTCAGGATAAGCTCAGGCAGGAAACCCTATACCATTTCAGGCAAATTGTTGTCCAATGTCTTCTTAAAAACATCCTGTGTAGGAGCATCCACAATTTCTGGAGGCAAGTCGTTCCACTGATTAATTGTTCTAATTGTCAGGCAATTTCTTCTTAGTTCTAGGTTGCTTCTCTTCTTGATTAGTTTAGTTAGTTAATCATTAGTTAGTTAATCATTCTTTACCATTAAACAGTTAATCAAAATATGTTTGCTATATTTAATTCTGCCATTCTGATCAATTAAATGTTTTTTTCCCCATTTAATTCTTAAGGGAGCTTCTGTAAATGGATTCAATCAAGGTTACAATCCTTCTAAAGGTAATCCTGGATTGCCAGGAGTGCCTGGGTTTCAGGTAAGCTTGAAATATATCTTCTGAAAAATAACTGTACAAAAAATGAAGAAATATATTCAGTTTAATTGGAATTGGAAGTAACAGAATTTTCATAAAGTTTTTTTTTATTTTTCATAACATATAATCACATGTACACTATTACATAGCCAACATCGTTGGTGTAAACATTTAATAATACAATATGAAATAACAGAATTTTCAATTAAATTAGAATCATATTATATCATGCAAATCAGGATTTCTAAAGTCAGGAACTACTGGGTTTATTAATCACGCATCCAAAAAACGAGTGTCACCGGGTATATATTTTGTAGGCCCAAAGGAAGGAAGGAAGGAAGAGAAGGTGTGGTCCCTAGTCTAAAAATGCCTTGCCATGGTAGATGATTTTTAGACTATCTAATACAGGAGTGTCCAAACTTGGGAACTTTAAGACTTGTGGACAGCATAGCTGGCTGGGGAATTCTAGGAGTTGAAGTCCACAAGTCTTAAAGTTCCCAAGCTTGGACACCCCTGATCTAATATAATGATTGCAATTTTATATACAACCAGTTTTGAACCTCATTTATCTCTTAAAGGGTAAACCAGGACTTCAAGGATTACCTGGGACAATTGGACCACAAGGCCCTTCAGGTTTTCCAGTAAGAAAATTTAAATTGTTTGTAGAAGTTTAAATAGAATGTTAGCTTTTATTCTACTTGAAAGCGGAATTTAATGTTTTGCTATCTCAAAGATACATTTTATACCTTTATTTATATATCTTTACATGGCTGTTATGCAAAGCTTCATTTGTGTGTTAAAGCTTAGTTAATGTTTCTCACATATTTTTCCTTTCTTATCAGAATGTTCTTGTCCCATTTCCCTGAGAACTCTTTCTTATTTGGGGAACTCTTTTTTGTTTTGTCTTCTTCAAAGTCTTTTTACAGTACTTTACTACAAACTGCATAAGCAAAAATCTTCCTAAGCAAATTGTTTTACTTTTAGGTCTCCTTTGAGTAGTTCTTGAGAATTTCATCATTTTCAATAAATTCACAGATTAAACACATGGTGTTCTATATTATGTGTGATATTATATATTAATGCATTACATGCTAATGACAATGTATTAGCATGTTTTTATTAAATGCATATACTGCCACATCTTGCAATTCTTGAAGGTTCACAATAATGAAAAATATTTGAAATTTTCAAACTCATGGTAAATTTAAATTAAATTAAAACATACTACATAACCTGGTCTACATCAAAAATCACTCCAAGATCTATCAGAATAATTCCCTTTTCACTAGTTTCTGGAAGGTTCTATCAGAATAAGTCCCTTTTCACTAGTTTCTGGAAAGTTATTAATAATGAGGCCAATCTCATTTCCAGGAAGAAGCCATTCCAGAGAACTATGGCTATAAAGGAGAAATTTGTCTTTGAATCTCAGTCAGTTCTCTTCACTTCTGGAATATTTTTTGGGGAAGGAACCTATATACAGCTTTAAAGATTAAAAGCAGAATCTTGAATTCTTCTGATAACAGTGTAGGATTCACAATTAGTGCTGCATGGTGATAGCATCAGATAGCTGTTAAAATATGAGGTGTCAAATGATGTTCAAAAGTCTCATATAGAGTGCATTCCAGTAGTCTAGATCGAGACTACTGGATCTAGACTACTGGAAGAGTGCATGAATCACTGAAGCAAGTAGCTCCAAGTAGACCCACAGCTGGCCAGCTTCTCGGCTTTTGACTCTGCCTGTTCTTCCAGCAGTGACCTCTGGTCCAGAAAACATATTTAATGATAGAGTAATACAAGTTCATACAAGTTACATACAAGTTAACGTGGTAATAGATAGCACCTATATTCTAAAGCTTCCAGTAAACTATTGTACCGAAAATATTAACATATGCAATTTTTCTTATTTGTTATTTTCAAACAATTAATGTATTCTTGTAATGCATTTATAACCAAAAACCCCACTTTTATTTGTGTTTTGTACATTTAGGGCACAGTAGGAAACGCAGGACCTCAAGGGCCCAAGGTATTGTTAAAGTTATGATATACATGAACAATACAAATAATTATCTTAGCATTATTTACTTATGGTGTCACTGTTGTTTTAGACTTTCGAGTGCATTTTAAATGAAGGTTTTGCTTTCTAGGGTATCATGGGTATTAATGCTATTGGATCCAAAGGAATAAAGGTAAGTATACATAATTCTCTCATCCTTACTATAATTAAACTAACATATTTCTATTTTTTGAGCTTTCCCACTAATTGAACATTTATCAATATAATGGATATAACTCTTCTTCTTCCAATCAGTTTAGTTTCTTCTGCAACATTATAAATCTATACAGGTAGTCCTTAATTTATGACAACTGAGCCCCAATTTTTTGTTCTAAGCAAGACAGTTATTAAGTGAATTTTGTATAGTATTGTTCTTTTTTACCCAATAAAAATAAAAATCAGTTTAAATTGAATCCATGAATTATAGGAACTAGTAACTTTCTTAATTTGATGATAAAAACACACTTGTCTACTCTACTGCTATGCTGTAAATATATTTCTCAAATGCTATTCTTTAGCATACATCATGCTAAATCCCCTAATCATACATAGAAATAGTGAAGAGTAGAAGAAAACCCTGTTTGATTAAGGAAATAGTTATTTGAGCATTCTGTGCCTCATAATGGCTAAACATTTGATCCAGAAAGCTCACAAGCAAATCATGAGCCAATAAACCCTGCTTGTGTTAAGAATTACTTGGTAGGCATGCAGACTGTTAACTAATGATAGTTATCTTACATTAATTTGTCTTCTATTAATTTATCAAGTCCATTTTAATAACACTTTTTAATTATTATTTCAGGGTGATTGTGGACTAATAGGTCCTCCTGGACCATCTGGAACAGTTATTATAACATTAACTGGAGCAGAAAATACAACGGTAACAGCATAATATTGTTAAGATTCAGTACAGTATGAGATGCTGTATTTATATGGTTCTTTGGGAAGTTCTGTGCATAAAGAGATATTTTAATAAATGGGATCTGGAACTAGAATTAGGTTGTTAATGCATGCTGTTTATCACCATTTAAGGAAAGGAAGGATCTCTTTCATCATAGCAGGTTGCTCCACCTAACCAGGATAACTATGGGAGATGCAGTAGGACTTCTTTCAGCAATATTATTACTATCACCCTCTTTTCCTTTCCTTCCTTCCTTCCTTCCTTCCTATCAGAAACAGGCTAAAAAGGGAAAGTATCTTCCTCTTTCTGCTGAATGAAGGAAAATGAAAAGCAATATAAGCTTAGTAATTGGTGTTTCATCTATAGTAGCCTACAGAGTTTAAAGGTGGCAAGAAACAATCTGGCATCAGACCATATTTTGAAATATTGCTGTTAGGAAATACCCCAAAGAGGGAACCATGAATGGGAATTGAATTTCGAGAAAAAGGACTAGATTCAAAGATTGCATATAGATGAACAATTCATGACTTTGTGCAAATCACTTCATGTCCAAGGTATATGTAATTGATTGGTTTCTAAGCCTGGGAACAAACTAGAAGTTATTTTTCTGTTGTTTAATATCCACTGGAGGGAGGGAAAAAGTGCTGCTGGAATAGATTATCAGGAAGCAGGACACGAATTCTGAATTCGTATCTTTAAAGGAAAACAAATCTTCAGAGGTTCTGTCCTGCCACTTCTTCCTCCTCCCTGTCCTTTAGAAAAACGAAACAAAAAAATAAAAGTCCTTTAAAAGAATGAAAATACTAACTTGGCTTCAGCTTTGATCTACAGAGAAGCCTTTTTTTTAATGGGAAAGGAAAGAGGGAGAGAAGATTCCAGGGCTGCTGCTTGATAAGAGAAAAAGCAGAAAGAATAAAGAGTAACTTCAAGGTCTTTGTTACAGGGATTAAAAGGAGATAAAGGAGACCAAGGTTCTCCAGGACATCCAGGACCCTCAGGAGAACCAGTAAGTTGTTCTTAATTGTTATCTCAGTTGCCACCTAAACTTTCCATAATAATATATATTTTCTTTTGTGAACTATCAATTATGATCATATTTTTACTTTCATGACTTTGATCAAGCCAGGGAGGATTATGAATGCCAAGGACTTGGATACACAGAATAAAGAATGTCCACCTGACTTTACACCCACAGAATAAAGAATGTCCACCTGACTTTATTTATCTGCATACGACAAAATGAAAACGCAAACATTAAAATGACATTTACCAAAACAAAGAACAAGGCAACCGATCCCCAAACATACAATAATGGAAACGAAGAGGGAAGGGGAAACAAAGCAGGGGGAACAGTGCTTGGTCATTTAAGTGCAGCAGATCCCAGCACATTCTTTGTCTAAAAAATGTTAATTAGTATTTTATATATACTGTCTGAATATTTATATGGAAGTGTCTTCTTTTCTACACATTTTTTCTTCAAGAAGAAAAAATTGGAAACTCATATCCAGAATTCTGTGACATTAAATATTGAATTACAAATTTTCTGTTGCTAGAAATAATTAAGATTTATTATCAGCAGCATTTGTATTTTCCAGATGTTAAAGTATTAATTCAGTTTTGCAACTTGTATGTTCAGTGCATTAACATGAATTAAAATCTATTGTTTTTTGGGGGGCAATCTCTTTAGGGTTTATATGGTGATTCCTATACTGTAAAAGGAGACCCTGGAGACCCTGGCCATCAGGTATACATAACTCTTTTCGACAAACCTTTTTGAAAACCATCTGTTGTTGTGGAAACTGTTTTCAATCCCACATTTAAATTTATGGGTTTAGTTGCCTTTTTATAAAAATGAGGAACATTGGACCTTCATTTCTATGTATTCAGTTTATTAAATCGTGCTTTATTAGATTCAGATGGTGTGCTTCAGTACAAGTTTATAAATATTAGTAACGCATTTGTTTAGCAATAATGGTTATTATATGCTATACTATATCACACTGTATACTACATACTGTTCCTTTTATTATTTCTTTTATTAGGGCAGGGCAGGAAGGAATGGTGGTCCTGGTTCACCGGGTTTGCGGGTAACAAGAAAATATTGAAATTGTTTTATGCCATAAATGATAAGAATTATTATTAAATTTATTATTAGTTTTTACATGTATATACTACCAAACTCTTATGACAGTACATTCGGAATGCATCTATAATAGCAATATGGAAAAGCAGTGTACTACTGCCAAAAAAAAAAAAGACTTACATAACAATGTTCAAATTATAGAGAGGTGAATTATTAAATTCTAAGATCAGTTGCAGAAATGGGTCAAGTGCAAATGTGCATATGGTTGAGTAAGAATGGAAAAAATCTGCTCCTTTAGCAGATTTAGTTGTGTGTGTTCCTTGCAGTTTCTTGGAATAACACCATGGATTCCAGACCCTTGGTATGTAAAGGAAGCCAAACTAGGTACCAATCCAAACTAAACTGCTCTGGAAGAAACAAATATAAAATAAATCAAAACCAAAATCTAGAAGGAAATGTCAAACAGCGAAACATTTAAAACGTTAGATTCATAACAGAAGAGAAAATAAACTGGGAAGCCAAAAAAATAGGTAATGAATGGAGTTCAAAATAAATAATTAAAAGAAAATTGATCTGCCCAGTGTGTATTGTTTTTCAAAATAATATCATAAACATAAAAATGGTATTTAGAGTTTACAGTATGAGAATGTTCACCTCATTTAATACCTATTATATTTCTGCAGGGAGAAAAGGGTGAAAAGGGTTTGCAAGGATTGCGTGGAAAATTTGGAACTAAGGTAAGAAAAAGAGAGAGAGAGAGAGATTTTTCCAATATTTTTTTCCTGATCAAGCACTTTTTAATCATTTGGATTTAATTGTTCACTCCAAGTACAATGTCATCCAGTTACCTTATTTTCCATTTATATGTCATAAAGAAGGAAATGCACTACTCAATATAATTCTAGAATAATAGTTGGAAATAATTTGCAAAGGACTGGATATAATAAATCTCTTGAATTTACTCTTGCATATTTTCTCCATTACACTAATATATTTTCCTACTAACTATTCTGTAATGTTATTGATTTTTACCACAAATAGTACAAAAATATTTTGCAGAAATAAATCTGCAAGGAGACCTAGGAAACAAATGGACATCTAGAAGTAAAACGTCATGAATATAATAACTAGTCACAGAAAAACGCAGCACAACATTCAGTCCAGAAGCATTTAGAAAAGTTTAAGTTAAAATTGATTCTAATTGTTAAATATCAATTCTTTTAAACATGATTTTCAAATAGTCTAAAATATTGTCACTTTCATAAATCCATTACAAGAAATTACAGTATTTTTCATAATTATTTCAATCTACTATAAGTTGTTTTTATGTTTTTATGCAGGGGATAAAGGGTGAAGTTGGCCCTATGGGAAATAAAGGTCTAGTAAGTACTAATCACATGCGCTATAACATTTTGTTACAATAAGTTTAAATCATTTATTTACAATATTTATAAACTGCCCCAATCCATACAGACTCTGAATGATGTAAGAAAATGCAACCCAAAATGAAACAATTAATAATAATAATATTTAACTAATTGAGATGCTTGCCCAAACAAAACTAAGAAGTCTAAGTTCACTGGAATAGCCTCAATTTAACTTTCTTTGTAAAAGCATGGAGAATTAGAACTTCTGAGGGTAACGTCTTGCATATTATAAAGCGTAGGCCACCAATGAGAAGTCCTGCCATCTTGTCCACATCTATGAACCTCTCAGGGAGGGAAAACCTTGAATAGGTCCTATTTAAATATGATCTGAACAGGCAGATTCTATTTTGGCCTCCTCATGCAAATGGTAAATAGTGCATCAAATGAAGTTCTCCCTATTTGTTTGAGCCCCAAAGCCATGAACTAATTCTTTTAGAGGAAATACGATCCATCAAGAGTAACAACCAGGACTCTTGTGTATCATTATTTGTTTTGTCTTCCTTTTATCTTGAACCTGAATTCTTAGCAGTGCTTGGTTATTTCTGAGTTTTGTCTCTATGTTCTAGATGTCTCTTTAGTCACTTGATTTCCTTTAACTACTCAAAAAAAAAAAAACAGGTAGCAACTTGAGTTCAGTTACAAATTACGGACTATTGCATCAAAATCTGCATTAAATAATTGAACCTAAACATATAGATAGAGATGAACTGTTTGGAGGTTGTTTTCTTCAGCTGTAAAGCCACAAAAGAAAAAAAAGTATTTTCAGGAGCATCTGAAATTCATCCTAGAATATTTTTATAGGGCATATATCTTAGCATATCACACAGTTTATTATGCCAGCTATTGTTGCTAATGA
This sequence comes from Natrix helvetica, assembly GCF_964273705.1. Classification (NCBI taxonomy): domain Eukaryota; kingdom Metazoa; phylum Chordata; class Lepidosauria; order Squamata; family Natricidae; genus Natrix; species Natrix helvetica. The sequence continues at coordinate 35,132,780 of NC_138551.1, read as the reverse complement.
ACAACATTCTTCTCTTCACTGTTGAACTTCTTTCTGTTTCTTTTTCTCTCCATCTTTTTGTCTGTCCCTCTTTTTAAGACTGAGTATTATGATGGAATGCCTGGAGCAAAAGGAAATAAGGGCTTCGCAGGATATCCAGGACCCAAAGGTCAGCGTGGACCAATAGGTAAGAGACTGTCAGTTTTAGGAGGAACTAGCTATGCTGCTCAGAAAAAAGCATCTTGAATGGGAACTATGACATTACAAAGTAAGTGGAAGGGAAGAAGAAAAAAGAATATTCTTTAAATATTATTTCTCAGACTCAGGAATCCTCATGTAATTTTAGTCCAGGTTTTACAATGATTTTGTTCATATACATGGTGTGTTGGCATGTATATTTGTGTGTGCGTGTACATGTGCATGTGTGTATCGGAAAAGAGGCTAGCATGAAACCAGTTATCTCTGTGTATAAATAGACAGATTATTCAAGATATAGGTATGATATCAAAATGAATTTTGATGTAGCTATATTTAATAGCGTAAAAAAGTTGAATAAATAACACAGAATAATACTTTGTGATTAAAATGTTAGGGACTGAACTTTTTTATATAAAATCCCTGTTGATTTCTGTCAGTATCTTAGATATGTACCAGTTTACATTGCTATCATGGGATAATTGAAAAACAATATCAACATTTCATTGAAGTGAAATAATTATATTTTGCAGGACTACAAGGTCCCTTGGGTGACGTTGGAAGTCCAGGTATGTATGCTACCCAAGGATAAAATTATCTCAGTAAAATAACTGCTATGATTAAATAGCAATAGAAATTATTATTTTTTAAGTTGCAATTAAACCTTCATTGATAAGCATATTACAAAAACAGACATAAAGTGCATTTTAACCAATTACCATGGTTTTATAGGTATTTCAAGGCCTGGTCTAAGCGGTGTGCCAGGTTCTCCAGGCCTCAAAGGAAAGAAAGGAGAGAGAGGACAACCAGGAATCGATGCTATTGGACCACAAGGACATCCTGGATTTCCAGGCCCACCTGGCCCAGTAGGATCAGTAGGTCCTTTAGGACAACCAGGTATAGAAATATTATATTATTATATACTTTATTCATTAAACATGAAACTCAGCCAACTGAACATTCAAAAATGCATTACAAATACCAGTGACTGGTGCTAATGGTTGATACGGTTTGCTGCCAGCGTCCTAGGTATCAACCAAGTACCTACTTAAAATATAAGATGTTCCGAGTAGCACAGTTTTTTTTTTTTTGCAGTTCTGCTGGTGTTATTGAAGGAAGCTGCAATTTGTTGATGTATCTTATAAAATTCTTGGACATGGTGCCAAGTGCCCCGATGACAATGCGTATCACTGTTACATGCTTCATCCATAGCCATGTAGTTTCGATGGTCAGGTCACGAGATTTCATTATTTTTTCTAGTTCTTTTTCTTCGACTCTGGCATCTCCTGGAACAATGGTATCAATAAACTGTACATTTTGGCCCTCTACAACTACGATATCTGGCGTGTTGTGCTCCAAATGATGATCCGTTTGTATTCAAAAGTCCCACAAGATCTTCACCTTCTCATTTTCGATAACTTTTTCCACTTCATCATCGTCATCGTTGTTGTTGTTGTTGTTGTTGTAGTGCCAAGTAAAAGCTGCCAAAGAATTGGACACCTGGCTCTCTGGCTACTTCCTCCCTTGCAGAACCCAGGACATCCTTGGTTTAGCAAAAAGCTCTGGGAAATGCAATGAAACAATAGAAAGGATGATTGGGGCAGAAGAGCAGCAACATATAAGAGCCTACAACATATGGGTAGCATAGGTTACTTACTTCCGCCTGACTATATGGATAGATTATCGCCCTCCCCGACAATTGTTTAGGGTGAATTTCTCCCTTTGGGCACCAGTGGAGAGCAAAAGCTTCCCTTCAACTACTGTCAATTATTTAGGTTGATATCATCCTGCTAATCAGGTCACTCAAGCTTGCTCAGGTCTGGATCCTTATGGACAGGATTTAATGGAATTATTGGAGTAGTGTTTTGCAATGTTATATGGGACCAGGGATGGGTTCCAGCAGTCACTACTCACTCGTAGGTGCACCACATGTGTGCACGCGCTTCACATGAATACATATGCTTGATGTGCGCTGCATGTGCATGTGTGGTACAATAAAAATTGTTCTGCCCATGCACAGAAGCAAAAAACAAGATGGTGGCGCCTATGGTGCCGCCCAGAGAACCTGTTCGGGGGCAGGGCAGGCCTGGGTCTCTGCCAGTTCCAGCGACCCAAGCCACCAAACCACTACCAGTTTGGCCAAACCGGGCTGAACCGGTAGGAATCCACCACTGTTTGGGACTCATCTGGCCCTATCAGTTTGAAAGAAATTGATAGGGTATTTTGCTGGATAAACTATAAACCTTTATACTGTTTGACCTACGCACTACTTAGCTTTTTTTCTGAAGTGTATGGGGGTGTGGATCCAAGAGATAGCCAAAAGTTATTGAGGTAGAAGGTCATAAAAGCTGCCTTGAAATAGATGGTGGTACACCACCCCTGAAGAGATCTGCCTGAAGAGAACTGGCTGTTATAGATAATAATACCCAAAGTCCAATCTTTCTTTTCTTTGAAAGATGTGGAGAAAGTCTTGGGGATTCAAGTGTAGAGTGCCATGCAGGAAGCAAATTAATATTAGCTCTGTTCTAGTTCAATTAATCTTGAATACTTTTATTTTGTATATGTGTTTCTGTTTGCCAAGGAATTCTTTTTAAAAGTTTACTAGTAATTTTCAGGCTGGATTATTCCAGCATCAATTTTCCCATGCAAATTAGTTTTCAATTTAAATGCCTTTCCCAGGTTTGTCTATAAATGTTTGTCAGGCTTCAGCACTGAAAAAGAAAAAGGATTTTCTAAAATAAGAGCAGAATTTGTGTCAAAACAATATTCGTCTTACTATTTCAGGGGAAGCAGATATTCGGTAGTCTCAGAATAATGAAATGGACATGTCAAATATTTTCCCCCTTTTCAGACCTGCAGACATAAAGCTAAACCAGGGGTGTCCTGGGAGTTGAAGTCCACAAGTCTTAAAGTTTCCAAGTTTGGACACCCCTGAGCTAAACCAACAAAAATTACTTTGGAATGGTTTTCCTCTTCTATACTGTTAATGCTATTAAATGAATTCATCTTTAATCTCAGAAAGTAGTATCAATTGCCTGCCATTACTCTTATGAACAACGTAAAAAGTTATATTTTATCTATTTCATCACGAACAGGTACAATAACTTTTGAAAAAGGTCCACAAGGAATTCCTGGGAGCCCAGGATGTATAGGTCCTCCAGGCCCATTAGGAGATGATGGAGAAAAAGGTCAGTTTCTTTGTTGTGAATATATTTCTAAATTTTATTAGTTGGATAATCTAAGCACACACATGAATGGGATTAAATCAGTTTCTTTCTATCAACTCAAGCAGAGTTATGTCTAAATGACCAAATTACTTATAGTAGCTTAGTTTTTGGTATTATCATTTCATTTTATTTATTGACCAAGCCATATGTTGCAATCAGATTGTTGAAATTTAATTGGGAAGATATGGATTTGTGACTTCTTTTACTTTTCACCCTATCCATCTTCTGATCTCTTTAATGCCCATAAATCTTAAACTAGGGAGTATTTCTAGTCCTTAGCCATTAGGGAGGATGTAGGAACAATTGTACAGTTTCAGCACTCTAAAAAAGGAAGTCTAAAAATACATCTAGAATTCCCGCAATTCCTCTTTGCCTTTTGAAAAATGAGATAGATCACCTTAATTGATCCCTTATCCCTGCATGAAAATTCTATGTAATCATCAGTCCAAATGTCATAAGAAAGTATTCACCCATGATAAGGAAGTTATTGAATCCCATTCTCCACCTCCAGTCAGAACTTAAGGAAAGCAAAAATAAAAATTGTAGTTTCTTCTACAAAACGAATGGAGGACGGGGGAGAGGAAAGGAGAGTAGAGGAAAAGGCGTATGGTGCATTTTGCTGGCAGAGATTACATTGAATGGATTTATTTACACAAGACACTTATGCACAGTTTAAATGACTATATTTGACTGAATTAATCTCATTTAGTGGTAGTGTTAAGACCCAGGTTCAAATTTCTTCTCAGCTATGGAAGCTTAGTGAATGACTTAGGCCAATTACTATCTCTAAACCCAACTTAACTCATAAGTTTTTTTTTGTGGGGAAAAACTGGAAGGAGTGCTATGTATGTTACCTTCAGCTCTCAGGCTATAAATAAATAAAACTAGGATTCTGAGGACATATAACATACTAGACCCAAGTGTAAATACCTAATTTGTAATAATAAAATGTGTTGTGAAAACTGACAAGCAGTTCTGTGTGGTATGTAAGCATGGTCATCGTTTCTCAGAATAAGCTGTCTTGCAGGTTTGCTGTGAAGGACACAGAGTAAAGGTTCATTTGTGCTAGAATCACCACTTGAGAAACAGGTGACCAAATATCTGATAAAAAGGTGTCTGCAGGATCCAATCTGGGTTGGTCACTGGGACCAGAGGCTTTGTCTTCTGAGCTTTTGCTCTCATGCTAGAGAGACGTTCCCTGAAGATGGGATCCAGCACGACTCCAGAAGCTTGGAAGACAAAACGTCTCATCCCAGTGACCCACCCATATTGCATTATCCTGGGACACGTATTTTTGTCTTCATTCATTCGAAAAAGATGTCGCTTGTTGCAGTTTGGAGCAGTATAATTTTTTAATAAATTGTTTGCTGTTACAATTATTGTACAAAAGTATTTTGACACCTTCTCATAGAAAGTGCTGTATTGCTGAGCACAAAAAATTAATGCTCAATTGATTAAGTTTATGATATATTATTGTACTTCATCTTCATTGCAGATAAGTATATAGGTTTCTCTAAGGCGCTTATCCTTTTGATTCAGTGATGATTTACCCATCAAGTTTTTCACATGTGACAAAATGTAATTGTAGGTGAAGAATCAGGACCGTGTACCGAATGTACTTATATTATGGGACGACCTGGTCATGCCGGTGTTGCTGGAGCAGAGGGTCAGCAGGGTAGGAAAGGTAAAAAAAATGCAGGTGATATTTAAATATTACTAACGATTGAAATATATCAGTCTGCAGTTTTGGAAGTGGTAGACCTGAAAATAGAAATATGAAATATTTCGTTGCGTATCTATTCCATTGATTATAATTTAAAGTGTGTACTTTATTGTACTGTTGGATAAAGGGAATGACATAATCAATCAAACAAAAATGTAAGGTCAGAAAGCTTCAGGGCACTGGTAGGAATACAATGTAAAAAGGATGCCTTTAGCAGACTTATATGAAGCATCTGGTCACCACGGTGTAGAAAAGACATGGAGACTCTAGAAAGAATGCAGAGAAGAACAACAAAGATGATTAGGGGACTGGACACTAAAACATATGAAGAATGATTGCAGGAACTGGGTATGTCTAGTTTAATAGAAAGAAGAACTAGGGGAGACATGTTAGCAGTGTTCCAATATCTCAGGGGTTGCCACAAAGAAGAGGGAGTCAAACTATTCTCCAAGGCACCTGAGGGTAGAACAAGAAGCAATGGGTGGAAACTAATCAAGGAGAGAAGCAACTTAGAACTGAGGAGAAATTTCCTGACAGTTAGAACAATTAATCAGTGGAACAGCTTGTCTCCAGAAGTTGTAAATGCCCCAACACTGGAAGTCTTTAAGAAGATGTTGGATAGCCATTTTTCTGAAACGGTATAGGTTTCCTGCCTAGGCAGGTGGTTGGACTAGAAGACCTCCAAGGTCCCTTCCAACTCTGCTATTGTATTGTATTGTATTGTATTGTATTGTATTGTATTGTATTGTATTGTATTGTATTGTATTGTATTGTATTGTATTGTATCTGAACTAGGACTACCAATTCTGAGCTTCAAAAGTCTGGATTTTTACTAGATGGCTGGAAAGAGAGGCTGAAACTAAATATCTAATCTTTTACTGTTATTCAGGTGTCACATGGAATTTTGCAATCTGGTTTTGCTAATTCAATACAATACAATCTCCAGTCCCCTAATCATCTTTGTTGTTCTTCTCTGCACTCTTTCTAGAGTCTCCACATCTTTTCTACATCATGGCGACCAGAACTGAATGCAGTTCAGGGAATTCAGGGAACAACAGGACAGCCCTGAATGCAGTTGTGCCAAACCTTCAAATTGATACCACATTTCAAGCAGGAGGAGTGTCATGAGCTTTGACTAATCTACATTAAATAGTCTTGAAAAAAAACCAATCAAAATGCTTCCATGCATAATAAATTAATATGCTGCTAGAATATAATGCATTTAAAGAGCAAATATAGAATTTTCAAAGCAAACAATATTTTAAAGGATATCTTAATGCCAAGACCTTCTATTCTTAGAAGCGATGAAATATATTAATATTTTATGATCAACTTTAATTTTTCCCGCTCCTTGTCCAGTCTGTTATTATCTCCTTAAAATTTATAAACAGTGGTAGCATTTGTTCAGGTGCTTTATGGTGCTTTATTATTAAATCTAAATTATTTCTAAATCTTAGTGTTTTTATTATTCTAGGTATGGAAGGAATACTTGGTCCTAAGGGATCCCCAGGATCTCCTGGACATCCAGGGCCTCCTGGAGATCAAGTAAGTTTCTTATTGAACCTCTTTTATAATAGTTTGAATGTAATTACAATTTTAAGCAATGGGGGCTTTCTGAGCTAAATGGATCGATGTATTGATAGATAATGGATCTCTGCAGACACATATTAAACTGAAAATATCTACAAATTATTTTAAAGACCTATTAGCAATGCTCCCCAGAATTTTTTTGTAAACAGTAAAAACTGTTCCCCACCTGCCCACCAGCCAAATTACAGCTGGTTTCCTTTATTTCATTTATTCTAGCACTTGCAGTTGGAACGCTGAAATCTGTTAGATCTATAAAGCAGGATAAATCTAGCTCAACTTATTCCAAATAATTTAAATCTTCAAATATCAAAGAAATAAAATGTGGGCCTGCAAATTAACTAAGAGCCAGTCCAACTGATAAAAATATATTTAATATGGTCATAGTATTTTGTTCAATTATGTTTTTCAAGTGCTGTTCTGGACCAAATGCAATTTCAGAATAATTTTAAAGTTAACCTCAATGTAACATATTTCAGTCACCTAAGGATATATTAACCAAGCAAGCATATTTAAGGATACTGTCACCACTGACAGAAATAACTTGTTTACTGTACATTATCATTTTAGCAAAACTGTATCATATACCTTTTATTGATAAATCATGTTAATTGTATGTGGTCTAGGGATTTACAGGCCTTCCAGGAAGCCAAGGTCCTAAAGGATCAAAAGGAGATGCAAACTTAATGCATCCAGAAGGTCCCAAAGGAGATAACGGAGAACCAGGAATCAGAGGAAACACAGGAGAAAAAGGGTTGGATGGAATACCTGGGAAACCTGGACAAAAAGGCAAAAAAGGTTCTGCTGGAACACAGGTTGGTAACATGGCATTTTGGTTGGTTGTGCCATTTTCAATCTTGCCATTTGATCTATTCTTCGATTTAATGGATTGATGGATTATGTGCCACCAAGTCATGATAGACTTTTAGCAACCCCATATATTTTCTCCATGATGATCACTCTTTAACTTGGTGCATTACTTTGAACCTCTTGCAAAGGTCATTAATATTTTAGATACATACATTATCTGTGTGAATGTATTCTTTCCTTTAATCTTATTATGTGATTTGAAGAATATGAAATTTATAAACAATTACATACATTTTAATTATAATTTTTATATTATTAAAGAAAAATGTGTTCTAAACTTTCTCTTACTGACTTTTGATGTTCAAATACTCATTCCCTGATCATCTCATGATTATATTACTGTAATGTGTGCTACATGCGACTGTCCGTGAGGCCATCCAGAAGCTACAGCAGGGCCAGAGTATGTTAGCACAGATAGTGAGCACTGCATTATGCTGACATGACCCTACTGCTTTGCAAGCTCCACATATTACTAGTCTATTTCTGTGTAGAATTCAAGATGTTGGTTATCACTTTTAAAACTCTTCATGTCATGGGGGATTTCCAATTGTTTCTGCGCCTCCAGTACGGTCAGGCAAGATGGGTGCACTCCAGGTCTTATTGTTTGAATTGTGTCATCTTGCAGATCCAGTAAGCATGCCTTCTCTTTAGCATCGCCTGCTGTCTTAAATGACATCACCATAGAGATTCACATACCTTCCACATTTGTGATATTTTTTTTCAAGTTAGCCAGATCCCTTTTTGGCTTGTATTTCTATAAGTTGTCCTTTTTATTACAATTGCTGAGGAGTTGGGCAGCTTCTGCAAGTAGATAAATACATTTATAAAATAACATTATAATGTCAGTTACAGTATTTCTGTGCTGATAACAGCTGCACCCAAATGCACAGTTTTAGATAACTCATGCAATTGTGAAAGATTTTGATATATTCACTTCTTTTCAAGCTTACTGTGAATGCTATTTTAATTTCATATAACAATACACGACCTCATGGATGAACAACTTTTTGACTACATACAAGCCCACTAAAGTAGACCTTAGAATCCCTTTCTCAATTCGCTATTGAGCTGCCATTTTAACTATTGTATTTTGGGGAAGAGGGGTTTTAAAATGTGATGTGCTTCCCTGGTACTTTTAATGCCAAGATGATTTGCTGCTTTGGAATTACTTATGACTCAACTTATCTTCTCCTTGCCAATATTTTTAATGAGGCCCTTAGCAGGGTTCTCAAACAGAGAAGCATGTTTTGTAATATTTAAGTAAAGATACAATAAATATAATTGCAGATAATCATGCTGTCCTTATGGATAATCACTTGAGATCCTGAGTGAAACTTACAGAAGGAAGGACCAGTACTAGTGTGTCCATTGCTAAAGAGGTCAACATAAGCTTCTACTGTACTTAGGAAGTTAATCAGTGCATACTAAACAATGATTTATAAATTATTTGTAGGGGCCAGATGGTCCAAAAGGTGACAGAGGATTGCCAGGATGTGTTGGCAGCCCAGGTCTTCCTGGTAAGATAGGATTAACTGGACCACCAGGATATGGACCCCAAGGAAGGAATGGTTCAAAAGGCCATCAAGGAAATCCTGGATTGCCTGGGTTACCAGGTGTACCTGGTATGTAGTTTCTCATTTCATCCCTGTTGTTCTTACTGGAAAGTGTGAGTTTGCTTGTGATATAATTGTGTAGAGTACATTTAGAGCAGGGATCTCCAACCTTGGCAACTTTAAGACTTGTGGACTTCAACTCCCAGAATTCCTCAGCCAGCAAAGCTTAACATGGCCAGGATTGGAGACCCCTGATTTAGAGAATATCTGCCCTACCAGATCAGATAGGGGTAAGCATCATTCAGAACTGATGGAAAACACATCTATTCTGACTTGAGAATGACATTAATTAACAAGATTTTATTCCAGTGTACAAGCACAAGGGAACCAGGTTAGAATAAATGCTTGAATAAATTCAAGATATAATGCAAGTTGTATGCTTTGCTGTTCTTACTGAAATTGGAAAACGTTATCCATTTTGTTATGCACATTGAAGGTTCTAAAGGGGAGCCTGTTAGAGTAAAGACAATTCCTGGAACACCCGGGCTCCAAGGGCCAGAAGGTGCACCTGGACTACAAGGAAGAAGAGGTAAGAATTATTCAAATAGTGCCAAATTTCAGCATCTTACATTCAGCATTAAAATAAAAGGCTGTGAACTCCATCATCGAGCCAATTGCCTGGACTAGCATCGAATCATAGTTCTATCACTGGGAATGGTAATGATTTCCATTACATCTGAGGCAGAAAGATGTCTTAAATAATCAAAGAGGAATACATCATATGCTGTTAAATTGTCATAGAGAGGGAAAGAAGGAAATTCAAGAAGAACAGGCAAAGGGCTCCCATAATTGCCTTCCCAGTATCTATGAATCAAGGCAATTGCCTTGCTCTAATGATAGTAATCTCGGTAATTAAGCATATATGGTTAATTGGCCTATATGGTTTAGCCATTAGGTTTTTTTTTTTAAAAAAGCAAGATTTTTATGCCATTCCAGCCCATTGCATAGTTTTTGAGTCTGCATTTCCAAATTGGACAGCAGTATTCGGTGGCAAACTGCCAATTTTCAGTAGCAGTATTTTCACGATATCATTTAAACATCTCAGCTCTCATGTCACTGCATTATTTTACCATCCCTTGTAGATCACAGAGATGAGATTTTAAAGAAAGCATAGCCTCAGCTGCCAAAATATTGCCTGCCATGCTATATGAACAACAAGTAATTCAGTCTTCAGCCAAATCCCGAGACTGGAATATTTCTGAAGGAAAATCAGAGGACAGTCTATACTGAGCTTTTTTTTTAACCTAATACTATAAACAACTATTATATAATTAAGTGTGACTAAGATCTGAGAGCCCCCCCCCCCCCAGCTTATTCTGTGGTACAATTTTTCATATACATTTTTTTTTACTATCTTTTATTCAATGATATATTTGGGATGTAGTTTCCCTGTTATCAATGAATTGGGTGTCTTCACCACCCAGGAAAATCTAGCAGCATTTTAATTTTAACTATTGTAAGTTGTTTTAAAGCTATAGAATCCTTTTGGTGTCTGATAGTTATCATTTTGATAGGTAACATGGGATCCAGAGGACAAAGGGGCATCCCAGGTATTCCTGGAAAAGATGGGGATCCAGGCTTAGCAGAGAATGGATTTCCTGGTTATTCTGGTCAGAAAGGTAACATATTTTATGTAAAGCAAAAATGTAAGACAGAATTTTGTCTGTGTTATAATAATCTACATTAGGATACTACAGCTACATCCATTTCAGATGTAAGCAGATTGATAGCAGGTTGACATTAAAAGGTCCAATTCTCTCTGACTTGTTCCAAGTTATTTGCTATAAAAATGAAAACCCGTTTTCCTTGTCTTACATTACTTTTGAGATTCTGATATATTTATTTTCTCTGCTATGATAATAAAACTGACATTTGTTAAATTTGCAAGGAAGAGTTTGCATATTATTTTATAATGTATACTTAGCAAAATCTACATAGATTAATGTCTGCACTTGAATGCTTACTAAACCTGCTTTAGTAGGAATTATATAAAAATTTCAGAAAATGCATAAGTTATTTGTAAAACTTAGTAACTACCTGCCACTTAATAATATTTTTTATAGGGGATAAAGGAACTCAAGGGCCTAAAGGAATACCTGGTTGTGTAGGAAAAGCAGGGAAACCAGGCTTACCTGGGAGACCTGGAGTGCCAGGAGAAAAGGTTTGTTTGACAATATATTATTTTAGAAAGAGAGAGATAGGGAGAGATAAATGGGGAAGGGGGAAACAAATTATTCAGGTGCATTTTAAAATAGGCAGAGATAACAGAATAACAGAGTTGGAAGGGATTTTAGAGGTCTTTTAGTCCAAGCAGGGGGGCTTGTACCATTTCAGACAAATGGTTGTCCAATCTCTTCTTTAAGACCCAGTGATGGAGTACCCACAACTTCTGGAGGCAAGCTTTTCCACTGGTTAATGGTTTTCACTATCAGGAAATTCCTTCAAGGTTGGATATGTCTTTAATGAGTCTCCATCTGTTATTTCTTATCCTGCTCTCATCTCCTGTAACGGCCTGGGTGGGTGGGTGGGGCTCGTTTGTTGACTAGAACTGGTTTCCAGATGTCTGGTAGGTGGTAGGTATTGTCACGTTTATTCATGTTGTGGGGGTGTTTCTCTATTTCGATAGCTTCCCCCACAATATGAATAAATGTGATGATACCTCCTGCCTACCAGATCTGGACACCAGGCCTAGTCAACAAACGAGCCCCACCCACCACCGAGGCCGTTATAACACAAACAACAATGGATACACAGCCAGCACCAATCAACACCAATCTACCAATCATGATACAACCACACAACCAATCAATCCACTTACTGAAACAAAGCCAGCACTCCACACACACACACCAAGATTTATAGAAAGACGGCAGCTCCGACCATGCTTTACTCACACAAACACGAAGCCGAAAACACCAGCCTGAAGATGGCGAGTGAGACCTCGCTGAAACGTTGCCAAGACAATCTCAATTTTACATGGGAAAATACCCAAATACAACAAGACCAGCATACTACACCTGTGAAAATCTACAAACACACACACACACACACACACACATCCACAGTATATGTAATATTAAAAGTAACAATTTGTAATGAGGAAAGGTACTGTAGGTAAGTAAAATCCTTAACTCCAGTCCCATAGCTTTTTGTGACGGAAAAGGCTAAAGAGATATAAAGAAAACTAACAATAATGTCCTGATTCTTTTAATAGTTAGATATAACATTACATTTTCTTCTTCTCTGCTCCAGGGTGAACTAGGTCCAGTTATTCCTGGACAGCAAGGAAGTTTTGGCTTACCAGGAGATGAGGGAAAGTTGGGTGAAAAGGGTGAAAGAGGATCATCAGGTTTACCTGGACCTGCAGGTCAAAAAGGTTTTGAAGGGGCTGATGGACCAAAAGGTACATTCTCCAAAATTGGATAAAGGACCATATCTAGATATAAAATAATTACTTAATTTTTCTACCATAGAGCTGCTATTGTGGAAACAGTCACAAAATTATCTTGACATATTCAACAGTAGAATTCACTATTATAACATATGATGATATGATATGATAGAACAAGTGACATGCAAAAAATTAGTTTTGATTCAGTGGTGATAAGCTTCTGAGCTAATAGCCCATGGTATAAATTATCTGATATCCTGACATTTCATTAGCAAACTATGGCTGACATTTTCAGAGGCAAAGAAATCTGCCTGGCAACTCACAAAAACTGAGCAGGATCTCTTCAGTTTGTAATTAAATTAATCTCTAATTGAACAATGCCACGGTGAAAGCTGTTAGTTTTTATCATCCTGTATTCAGAAGTTTCAAGTTAAATCCATCTTACATGAGTAGTTATTTTATAAAGTATTTTGACACTGGAATATTTCTAGTTCTTTTTATTATCAAAGAGTAACAAATAGTAATTCACTATTCTGGAAACTGTGGCACACCAGAATGGTGAAAATATTCACGGAATGCAAATCGACTGCTTTGGGTTGAAGCAACTGATTTTAACTTTTAAAAGGGAAGTTTTTTCTAAAACATTTATATGCCCTGTTGTGGAATATATTCTAATAACAGTCACAAAATATCTTGAAATGCGTTTCTATGTATAAGACTTCTAGTTGCAGGGAGAACATAGATGAATGATTGCTAATTGATGATATCCTGGTTGTAGTTAAGTATCATCGGGTCCTCTTATAATATTGAACTACATAAGCCTCTGAGGCCAATGTTAACCTAGAAGGTTTTCTCAAGTATTTCTTCTCCTATTGCCTTGATCAATAAAGTCTTACATTCATTTTTACATTCCATCTCACTCTCTCACTCCCTCTCACTCCCTCCCTCCCTCTCCCTCCCTCCCTCTCCCTCCCTCTCTCCCCCATCTCTCTCTCCCCCCCCACACACACTGTTTGAGTTAGATTTGTGTTCTGAAATATAAGACAAAAAAAAATTAAGGTGGGAGGGTACAAATTTTAAATAAATTGAATATGATGAATATCTTCCAGGGGAGCTTGGAGATCCTGGAGCTCCAGGAGAAAAAGGTCTTCCAGGAAAAATGGGCCAATGTCTCATTGGTTTACCCGGAACACCAGGTCGATGTGGAGTAATGGGACCACGAGGTAATGATGTACAAATGTAGTGACACAATATATCAATAATGTATTAAAATTTAATAGTATGATATATAATAAACAGAGTCCTCCAATAGCCTAATACGATCTTAACATCAGTTGTGCAAGGTACATAACAATTATATTCAACTGTGGAGGGCGTTGCATCAGGGTAAGTCAAGTTAATTAAATATTTGGCATTTTATAGTGTTATGAATATAAAAATCTTAACTCACAATAAATTGGAAAAAAATCAAAAGAAAGAGAACATACTAGTCATTTCTTTCACTAGTACAAAAAGATAGATGCAACATAATTAATTTTAGTATATGCGTGCCAATTTTAACAAAATACAATAGTTTCCCTAAAGCATGGCCCAGCAAACAAATGGCAACATTATTGCTCACAGACATAATACAAGTGAGCACTAGTAGATCAACCATCTAGTGATTCTTTAAATCAGTTTTATTCAAGGTTCAAACCATAGACTTTCTCTGGCACTATTCGCTTTGTATACGTGCAATAAATATGCTGGAACATATTTATTCTAATACTTACAGAAAATGGCAACTCGCTGACAGGGAAATTTCATGTGATATATTATTGCTTTTTATACTTTTGATATTTCGAGTGATTAAAATAACTGTTTTAGTTTGGATCTGAATATCTTCTTCAAGAGACAACAATAATTAAGCATTATTTAAGGCTGAAGATTCATACTTTATTAATGTAATGTCAGTGATGTGCTAAATTATTCTGCCCCTGCTTTTTACTAACATTTTATAGAAACAATCCAAAGATAAAAATCAGTATTGGAATGATCTGCTTTTTCCACGTGAATTTGTCCAATGGACATGGGGTTGGTTGCTTTTTCTTGTCATGGCTGTAAGAAATTTTCTATTACAAAATATTTCAATAAACTTTTTAAATTTGTTGATGGGCTCTGTGTCCCCACAGAAAGGGGTGATCTCTACTTTTTTTTTTTTTTACAAAAATGCTGATGCAATCCTTCATTTGTGATAAAAGGGAGCCTGTTCTTTTCTGAAAATTTAAATGGGATAATGTATGCTATTTTAGGTAGCAGAGGAACAATGGGAGCCAAAGGAGATCCAGGTATTCCAGGATTAGATATCCCAGGATTTCCAGGACGATTTGGACTTCCTGGATTACAAGGCCCCAAGGGAATTAAAGGACTGCCTGGCATCAAAGGCCAGTGTGGTAAGCCAGGAATGCCAGGCACACCAGGTAAATGTTCCTTAAGCAAGATTAATCTTGATATAATTAATGTATTCATTGCCATTTTAATAAAGATCATGTTACACTATTAGCATACATGTAAGTGATGGGGTTCTTTTTAAAGTAAAAATTGGGTTTTCTTTCAAAGGTCATGCAAAGCCTTTGAGTGTCTGGACAATACCTTTTATATCTATGGATGTGTTTGGTTCATTTCTGGTAGGTTTCAGAGGAGAAAGAGGTTTGATGGGACATGTGGGTAGCCCTGGATTGCCTGGTGGTTCTGGAAATCCAGGAATCCCTGGAGGCAGAGGTAAGTTGTGCAATGTTTGCCTTATAACTAATAACTAATGAAATCTAGATATATTCAAGTATAGATTTTTTTTTAGTTAAAAAATGCTTCCAATATAATAAGGCCATCATGAATATTTCAAATTTCCTTTTTATTTCCTCTAATATAATTGTTTGAAAGTTAAATCAATAAATGGCACCTATGAAATCTCTTTAAACAAGCAAAAGGAACAAGACTGTTTTTGTCATTAAATATTTAGTAATGAAACCAATATGTTCTCAAAACAGAAACCTCTGATTGTGGGGTTTCCCCAGTTTTGGATGTAACAGAAAAGTTTCAACTGGATGAAACAGAAAAGTTTCAATTGGGAAATGAATGAATGGATGGATGAATGAAGTTTTAAAACAGATAGAATAACAATATACCACTATTGGGGTTTTCCGTCTATCACCCTGTACTCTGATTCTAGATATATTCAAGGATAGATTTTTGATCTGTCCAGGAGATTGAACTCAATGCTTAAACACCCAACTCTATATTCTCTGCTTCCTGAGTCTCTCAGTCTCATTTAGCATTTAAACCAGGTGGTAAAAAAAAATCATCCTATTTTATTATTTCTAGGTTTTCCGGGCTTTCCAGGACCAAAAGGAAGGAAAGGATCTTTTGGAGAAAAAGGTGAACCAGGAGATAAAGGTCCTCCTGGGCTATCAGAATCCAAAGAGATCTATGGAGATAAAGGAGAGAGAGGAACTAAAGGTATAAAGCTATACTATCACTATGCTACACATTCTGCAGGTTTTCATGATGAAATATACATTATGTGTTCACTGTATAGTGACTAGTTGTTGCTTCTTACAAAATAGAACTAGCATTGTCCAAAATGGTATTTAATCCATTATCTTTACTTACCAAGACTTGCAACTGCATTTCCCCCCTTCAGATCCATAAAGTAGATTGAGGAGAGTAGAGGAGTAGACTAGGAAAGGCTAAATGCCATCCTACCACTTTTGCACCAGACATTTCATCATTCTGGGTCCACTTTCCAGAGAAGAGGATATGCTTTGAGTCTATGTGGCAAAGATGGATTGTGTAGTTTCATTTTATTTTTTTATTCAAAAGATTGTATGGCTTCCATCTTAGAATACAACTCTGAGCAACATTTTCACATATTCTAAAGTTGATTACAAGTGAAGAAACTTGTAATTTAAGTTTTTGAATAGATATAGCTTGGTTCACGTATACTTATTTAACCACAGTTTATTGTGGAAGACAGTATTGTAAATAGTGTTTTATGAATGTCAGCAGCTAAGTTCATGCAACTTACTAGGACAAAATAAACTCATTTGTGGTATTATAATGTATGGATACTATCATTATTAAAATGCAAGTAGTTAAACAGTTTATACTACAAATTCACCAATTCATGTCAATCTTTTTTTGTGCCTATTATTCTGAAGCAAGAAGATAGTGGCTTTTGTTATTTAATTCTATCCATTGACACTGTAGGACCTCCTGGAAGAACAGGATTAAAGGGAGAAAAAGGTCAGCAGGGTGTGCAAGGATGTGTGGGTCCGGTTGGACCACCAGGTACTCTTCGGCCACCAGGTATGTAGGTTTCCTTTGATCTCAGATCTCAGTTAGGCACATATATGTTATTCAGTTAATTATGTTAAACTGAGAGCTAATTAACACTGTGTCTCTGTGACTTTATATGTGTTTGTGCAATGGCTTGGTATGATGTCATCAATGTCATACCAAATCATCAATGATTGCATATGTGCCTCTAATAAAAGGAACAATCTGCTTATGAATACATCTCTATGAATACATCTCATATTAAATTAATTCAAATGTGAATTCAAATGTCTGAATTATCAGACTACTCCCAATATCTAACTATTATTATATTCCAGAGGTAGCAATTGTTCTTGGAATAATAACTCAATGAAGACAAACTGGAAGGATGGAAGCAATAGAAGAAACAACAATTGAGGGCTACAGTTTTTTTTCTTACCAAAAATATTGTGAAACACACAGTAATGACTATGATAAAAACGGGTCAATCACATTTTAATCCTATACAATTAATTTCAACATTGATTATCTTTTTAGGAGCTAAAGGAGCTAAAGGACTTTCAGGAATTCCTGGAATCTCTGGATTGCCAGGAGTTCCAGGAGACAGAGGGGACATGGGAATGCCAGGTAATCTTGTTAAAGTATCTAAATTATCATTATAGTAATACTTTAAAACTTTAGTTTAGCAGGCTTTGGATACAAGATTGTCCATAGACTGTATGCTTTAGATATGTCAAACTCCCACTCCCATTTTATGCATATGTAAAATATAAAAAATATGTATAATGCATGCATATGTAATTCTACTCTTATTTTACAATTAAATAAAATGCATAACAAAGGTAAAATACTCATGCACAAAATCATATTTGGATTCAACAATTTGACTTAATTAACATTCTCCTCCTATTGGCCCATTGCTCTCATGTAGAGTAATGATTGGATGACTGATACTGTAAGAGCAAGAATTCTCTACATTAATAGTAATTTAAGTACAACTTCATTTTCACTAACAAGTTATAGAGATTTATAGACATGAATGTGAAGAAATTCAAGTACATAAATGTAAAATTAGTTGTGGGAAAGAAGAGGAAAGGAAACTCAACATAACCCCACCTGAATTTTGTCTGGAATAAGGGACGAGAGGGAAACCCTGATACGCTTTCAAGATTCTGGTGTTACCCTATAACAGTGATGGCTAACCTTTTTCCCAAAAGTGGGGGGAGAGAGGGGGGTCATGCATGGGCATGCCCACACACATAATTCTATGTGTGTGACACCCCCTGTGCATGCGCGCATGACACCCGCCTTCCCCCCACTTTTGGTGTGCGATGCATTTTTTGCCCTCCCCAGGCTCCAGAGATTTTCTAGGAACCTGGGGAGGGTGAAAATGGCCTCCCCCGCTCCTCCCCGGAAGCCCTCCGGAGGCAACCCGGAAGTCAATTCCCGAACTTCAGGTTTGCTTGTTGGATTGTTTTTCGTCCTCCAGACGCTTCAGGGAAGCCTCCGAAGGGCAAAAAACAGCCAAAAATGAAAGGCAAAGTCAGCTGCTCAGCACATACATGCATGCTGGAGCTGACAGGGCAATGCCTTGCATGCCCTAGCAAATGGCTCCTCATGTCACCTGTGGCACGCATGCCATAGGTTCGGCATCACGGCCCTATAACAATGACAACAAAGAGTGGCAGTAGCTTTACATGGGTCTTGACAGAAAAGAGAATTTATATCAAGAATTCGGAGTTCAGATCAGAACATGTATCTCATTTAATATTTGCATTAATAAACTTGATGATTTTGGATGGTTGCGATCTTCAATGAAGTTTCAAATAAGTCAAAGAAAAAAAACATTTCAATATTATGTCGTTTCAGGTCATAAAGGGGAGCAAGGTTCTTCAGGTGTGCCTGGATCACCAGGTATAGCAGGCCCACCTGGCTTTACTGGTATTCCAGGGGATAAAGGAGAACCTAAACCTGGTACTGGACCTCCAGGAAACCCAGGACCTAAGGTATAGAAAGTGGTGATACTTTCCTTGTATCAGGTGATGTTCCCTTGCTGGTCTTTTAGTTACTCTTTTATTTTGTTGCTACTTGCTAGGGTAATCCAGGTCTTCTTGGAGAGAGGGGAAGAAAAGGGGCAAGTGGTTCACAAGGCCACCCAGGTGTTATTGGAGTACCTGGACTACCTGGAAACAGAGGGGATACTGGTTTACCAGGAATTACAGGTAAAACAGAATGGTGGGAGCAATCTTTTGTTGGCCAAAACTTTAAAAGCTTGGTGGGTTGAGTTCACAGATCTGAGATGTTAGAATTGTAGATTATCTTTTTTCCCCTTTGCTATTTAATTAAAACATACTGTTTTGGAACTAATCCTATAGGTTTCATGTTTTTTCCTCAAAATGGCAGGTGGTTATACTAGTTTTTAAAATCTCAATTATGTTAGGCTCTGAGGAGTACAAAAAAAAGTTGGGGTAACACCAGTAGCCCATCTTTGATGTAGACATCAAGCAAAGCATTAAAACAAGATAACTTCTGAGAGTTTTAAAACTATACTCAAGCAGCATCTAGTATTCTTCTATAAAAAAATATCCGCTAATATATGGATTATGGACTACAGACAGAATGGATGCAAGTTTGTACTGTTCCTGCTTGCTCACACCTGAAGTTTGAAATGAATAATAGCATTCAATATGGAAATATCAGGAACCCTCCTATCTATGATCATTCTCTGCCTGGAAGGACTTAAATAATTGCTTTTTAAATTATATTATTTGATCCTAGCTTCTTGAATTCACAGACCATTCAGAGTAATGAGCTAGTCTAAGTAATAATTTCTTATATACTGTAGTTTCTTGCCAACTTGATCAGAGGGGGTAGAAAAAACATATAGAAGATCGCCTTTTTCCAATTCTTGACTTTCCAATAGTTATTGGCTGAGAAATCTGAAAGCTTATTGAGCTTTCAAGTCTGCTAAGTTAGAGATGACTGGCATAAGAGATACAGGGATTTTCACCCATCTGCAGAACATGAAGAAAGCATAGTGCTTCAAAAATCATGTTGTATTTTTCTTCCATGACATCAAAATATGCCAAGGAAATCACTTTCCTCAAAGAAGGACAGTTGGTGCCGATGATAGTCAGAGGCTGATGGGATGGAAGCGTGGAGTAAGAGCAAGTGCAGTGAAGGGAAGACGATCAGGGTGGGTGAATAATCTTTGTTTCATTTCTAACAAGCCTCTGCTGAAAAGGAGAAAAGGTGATGAGATGTTTCTCTTCACCACTTTTTCCTGTCTCTACCAAACCTCATCACTTGCTGGAGAAGGAAAAACCACTATGGAGATGGTAATTGAAGCTGTGATGGGAATAGTAACACTTTCTACAAGATCAGTCTTTGTATCTTATTCTAAAAATAAGACAAAAAGAAAAAGTTAGTTGCCACGGAGGTCCTGTTCTTTCTGACAAATAAAGCAGACAGGAATATGAATTTGTACCTTGTTTCCTGATGGAAACAACCACTTTCTTGCCAGATCACTTTGATTCTGCTTGTTTCATTGGAAAGCTAGAGGAGCCTACTAAGAGGAAGGCTCCATTGCGAGGATGGGTCCTCAAAAATTATTATCACACTGTCTCAGGATCAGGGCAAGGAGAGTGTTTGGATGAGGCCATAAAATAGGGCATTTAATTGTCTGTGCTACCTTAAACAATGTGGAGAACACATAAGTACCTATATTCAGTGAAGTAAAAAAAATGGATCCACTTTGTTTTCTCCTTTACAATACCCTTTAAATTTTTTGTCAATGTGTTATATTCTATTTATAGGACAACCAGGACCCTTGGGCAGTAAAGGTATTAAAGGTAGCAAAGGACTGCCAGGACACGAAGGTGTTAGAGGACCTCCAGGTTTGTAAATTCTTAGACCCTTTCTTTTCTGAACATTCCCCATTTTTCACTGTTGAAAAACACAACCATTTTTTAAAATCTAGTTTTATCTATCCAAACAGAGAGCATGAAAGTCTAAAAACCTATTTTATCTCTTCCAGGTTCTTTTATCTCTTATCTGAAAGGGAAATGTTTCTCGTGCATAATACAAGTTGAGAAGCAGAGGTGGCTTATGACCCATAATATTGCAAAATGCAATCCATCTGCGATATATCATGTTGCATACATGAACAGATACAGAGCTTTGCAACTTTTAGAAGCAGTGAAACCAAAGTAAATGAACATGTGGCATACTGCTTTTTAGCCGATAGATTTCCATACTGTCTTCTTTGGTTTAGTATCATAGCTATTAATGGGAATGGGTTGATATGACAGATGAACTGGACACTGCTGGAATTGTTTCTGGTATGCAGTTGCCGATCAAATCTATGTACTGCTCTTCTTTCTTTAACCTTCTAAATATTATCTAGATACCACCAGGGAAAAGAATATGGAAAAATTTAGTGATGGTTGCTTCTTGCTGTTGTCAACTTGCTCAAATATTAGGAAGATGGCAAATAAAGCTGTTTCTTTTGGGGGTTTTATCAATGAACACAAAAGATATGAGAAGTATGAGCATTATTAGTTAGTAAAGACTATAAGAATGGTCAACTTGTAGAAAGCCATATTCCATGAGAACATGGGTGAAATCCAGCAGGTTCTGGAGAACCAGTAGCGGAAATTTTGAGTAGTTCAGAGAACCAGCAAATGCCATCTCTGGCTGGCCCTAATGTGGGGTGGGAATGGAGATTTTGCAGTATCCTGCCCTGCGACACTCACCAAGCCATGCCCACCAAGCCACACCATGCCCACCAAGCCACGCCCACAGAACCAGTAGTAAAAAAATTTGAATTTCACCACTGCATGAAAATAATATGTACGGAAATCCAATAGCAGAGGAATCTAAAACATTAGGTGGAGCTACAACATTTCACAAAGACATTAATTCTGTTTCTCTCAGCCCCTTTTTTCTCCTTTCTATTCTCTTTTCTCTTTAGTTATATGTCATCTCTTTTCTCACTTCTACATGTAACAGAATACTGTTCACAGAAGCAGTAGGTGATAAATCTAAATTAAAGGTTTCCTTCAGTTGTTCTTGATATTACACTGAGGGCTGTAACAAAAACAGCAGTCCACATGTTTAATACTCCAGATAAGAGTGATTTTGGTAGAAGGAAATAACATAGTTCAATAATAAAAGCAGCAAAGTTTGCTTGGAAAAAACAGTATCCACATATCTGTGATGAAGAACAATTGGAAGATAGTCTCCTTGATATACTCATACTATCTTATAATTCAAAGGCATTACCAACCAGTATTCTAGAAGGAAGCAATGTTTTTCTACAGTGTTTCAAGGGCAAACAAAATTTGCTAGTATTAGTGTTTTGACATCTCTAAAAATGCATTTATTTTGTTTAGCAAACCATTCTTCCATTATATTATGCACCATGATATTAAGCAAATGTGGGGGTTTTTCTCCCTATTTTCTGAAATGCATATTGTTGAAGATTAGGCAAAGGAACGAGGCTAGACACGTCTGAGGAGATTTAACACAGTTTATTGCAACAGGAACAGTCAAAACTATATACAGGAGAGAATCAGCACCTTCCCTGCTTGACAGCTATTTATACGGAACTGTCAAGCAGGGCAGCCAATGGAAACAGCCTGAGCAGCCCGCGCTCAGCCAAGCCTCGTCTTAGCCAATCAGGCGCGACTTGGCTGTTGCTAACTGTCAGGCAGGGAGACCGGTCGTAGGTCGAGGATAGAACACATATAAAATAAATATCTCTTTAAAATTTATTTTTCTCAGGTCCAGTTGGATTGCCTGGTGAAAATGGATTAACTGGTGAAAAGGGAAATCAAGGACATGATGGTACTTATGGTCCACCTGGAGAAACAGGAACACGAGGTTTTTATTTTGTTGCAATCTTTTTCATATTATCACAAAATTTGCTAATTTGGGATTGTGATATTCCGCCAAATTATTTTCATTGCTGACAAATGCTCAAATTTAATTTAGTTGCTTAACCTTTAATAAGACTATTTTAAAAGAATGGCTACCAGCCATTACCCTTGCCAAATTTTAACCACATAATTTCTATAATGGACATTACTTGAATTGATTGTTGTTGTTAGATGCTGGATGCAAAATTGTTTCAAATATTTTGTCTATTTCTCATTATTTAGCATATAGAATAGGAGAGATTTTTTTTATTGGCCAAGTGTGATTGGAAAAGACAAAGGAATTTGTCTTTGGTGCATATGCTCTCAGTGTACATAAAGAAAAATAAAATAGAGTACATTTATCAAGAATCATAAGATACAACACTTAGGTTACTAATAAGCAATCTAATTATACTAGGAAACAAATAAAACAATATACATTTTAAAGATACACGCAACATGGTTATAGTCATGTGGGAAGAGACAGGTACTAGGAAGAGAAGAATAGTAGTAAAACAGTCTTAAAGATAATATGATAATGTTGTGGGAATTAGTTGTTTAGCAGAGTGATGGCATTTAGGGAAAAAACTGTCATTGTATCTAGTTGTTCTGGTGTGCAGTGCCCTAGAGCGTCGTTTTGAGGGTAGAAGTTGAAACAATTTATGTCCAGCATGTGAAGGGTCTGTAGTTATTTTCACAGCCCTCTTTTTGTAAAGAGGGCTGTGAAACTATGGTAAAGATGATGAGGAACATAAAAATAGGATTTCATTTATTCTTAATGCTGTACTTTTAAAACATACAGTATTTCAAATACTTATTGGGACAAGAATTCGAACCAGTTATATAATTATTAATAGCAACTTGGAACTACTTTGCAGCAATGTGGAAATCACAATATGCATTAGCCATGTTGGAATATTTAAGCAAGTAACTCCTTTGTTAAATAAATTTATCAAGAAATAAAGAACATTATTGTATGTTCATAGAAAAAAATGGGCCTTTGGAAGATGAATTTTCAGTATAACATTCAGCCATATTTCTTATTAATACCATTGTAATATAGTGCATTTTAAATTTCTTAACTTACTTTTGAAATAAAAAAAATACATTATCATCATGTAGGTTCCCCAGGGCAACAAATTCCTGGCCCTAAAGGACTTCCTGGATCTAAAGGTAAAATTATACTACATATCTTATTTATTTTATTTATTTATTTTTATCCCATGTTTATTACTTTTACAAATAACTCAAGATGGTGAATATAATCAACATACCTTCCTCTCCTATTTTCCTCACAATACAATCCTGTGATGCTGTAAATTCATAATACAGAATCTTGAAAATCTTCCACACTATATATAAGAGCCACGGTGGCACAATGGTTAGATTGCAGTATTGCAGGAAAACTCTGCCCACAGTCAGAAATTTGATTCTGGCAGGGCTCAAGGTTGACTCAGCCTTCCATCTTTCTGAGATCAATAAAATGAGGACCCAAATTGTTGGGGGCAATATGCTGACATTTGTATTATTAAAAAATGTTGTTTTTTAATAATACATACATCAACATATTGCCCCCAGCAAGATATGAGTCAGGATAGAGTTGAATATAAATGCTTCAGGATTCCTGGATTGTCTACTCTTGGCTGATAGGTCATCACATCATCTGATTAGAAATGTAGTAACATTAACAGTGATTGTTATAAAGAAAGTAACTTCTAATTCATAACATATGATCCAAACTGGGTTATATATCCAACATTATAATTCCTGTAAGTAGATTGTATTTCCCAAAAGTATATTCATGGAAAATATGTGGAAAGGAACACATCTGTGGAGAGACCAGTAATGATGAGTTATATTTCTTGACATCACTAGCTTAGGATTTTTAGAATTTTTGGAACAAATCATAGTACCCTTACAAATATAATGATCAATAATATGTTCTAAACTTGATTAAAATATTCATTCCCAAGGTATCAAAGGAGATATGGGAGTAGCTGGTTTTCCAGGACCACAAGGCTTTAAAGGTATTATGGGAGACCAAGGACCAGATGGACCTCCTGGCCTACCTGGACCACCAGGACTTCCAGGAAAACCAGGGAGAATACTTAGCTCCAAAGGAAATAGAGGTCCTCCTGGCCCAGATGGAAATCCAGGTAAGAAGCCATTATTATACAGCAACTTTAATATTTGCTTTGCTGCACCTTATCATTACTACAAAATAGATGCAGTTATTCATTCCTTATGCCTGAGCAGATTCATCATGAATTTTTTCCTACTTTCCCTTTAGGTGTTTTCCCCTCTACATTCAGCTGTTCTGCTTTACAGTTAAGGAGCCAAGCAGCTGTCTTCTGTAGGGAAGACATTTGGTAGCATATGTACCAATTGTCCAATAATCTCTGCATTTAATATAGAAATATAAGAATAGCCTTGATGGATCAGACCAAAGCACATCATGTCCAACTTTTCTTTCTGCATATTGGCAGAGATGCATATCCCCCCCCCCATTTTCTTTCCTGCAAGTGTATTTGGAGGCAAGATACATTCAACCTGTCTTCAAGACTACTAGCACTCCATAAACTTGTCTGCCATTAACTTAAGACTATTAGTGCTTGACAGACATGTCCTCCATTAACTTATCCAATCCCCTGATAAAGCTTTCAAGATAGAGAAAGGAATTTATGAGAGTTGTGGGCTATTGTTTTGTCTTGGCATTCTAACGACTTCTATGTACCTCCCCTGAGGTACATACAATATTATTAATGTTAGATCAGGTAATGGAAAGGCACACACAGGCTAAAGGTAACAACAGCTCTTTATTAACTCAGTAGAAACTATGTACAATCCAGCGAAGGTTGAGTCTGACAGCAGCCCTTTTATAGGGAGCTGTCAGACCCTTCGACCAATGAGATTAAACCTCTGTTCCCGCTGGAACAGAGGACCTTGGTGGAAACCATTATAGCTGAAGCTTAGTATCTTATCATTATTTCGTCCCAACCGACGTGGCCCAGTGAGCCACATGGATTGGGACAAAATAAGGGTAAAAAGGGTAAGGGTAAAAATTGTGGATAGCTGCTGCTACAGTACCCTTCAGAAGGCCGGCTTGAGTCTCCTGCTGCAAAGGTGGCTGTGCCCGAGACTACTTTTGGGAGAGGAGGCAAAGGGGAAGCAATCAGCTTCATCTCGCCCTTGCCCTCAGCCCCCCCCCCTTCGGCTGAGCTCAAGCAGAGAAGTGGCCCACAGGGTTTTAGGAGCAAAGTTGAGGCTAACGGGAGTCAGAGCAGGGGGGAATGTCCAATGTGGCCCCAGCGCTCTTCTTTCCTTGGAAACGGAATATTGGGAGTGGGAAATGGCATTCCCAGACAGGGTAGGTATATCAGTATGTGTATAAAAAACACAAAGCGAGGGAGCCAGCAGTCATGGATTAAGGAACTTTGTGAAACGTTATGCCAACATGCAAAATTTGGCAAAGGAGGGAGAAGAGATACTTCCCTCTCTTGGCAGTGTTTTGCTTGAAAATAGTTAAGAATCAGCCAGAGAGAAGGAAGAATGAGCCTTGCGAGGAGATGCTGCCGACACTGCTGCTGCAGAGACACAGACAGAGCAAAGTTCTTGAAGACCTCTCCAGCCAGCCCACAAGATTAACTGAAGGTGGAGGGGGGGAGATTTCCTGCACATCGGCAGTGGCGTCTTCTCACAAGGCTTCTTCCAACATCCCCAGTTGTATGGATTTCCATGCCTTCCTTTACGGGATGTTGCTTCGCACCTGGAACATCGGGAGAAGCCCTGTGAGGAGATGCCACTGCCAATGTGCAGGAAATCCCCCTCCCCCGCAGATCATCCTTTCAAAACGTAATTTCACCAGGATGAAGAGGTAGCCTTTGCGTCCGGTTGGGCTTTTTTTGCAAGGTGGACGATCTAGGGAGCAAGACATTTAGGAAACCTGGGTTGGCGTGGGTCCATTTCTCCAGTGAAGCATCTGATTCATCCCCAGGGGTGAATGTTTGACCCTCCGTCATCTGTCTGCCCTGGCTTTGAAGCTGCAGAGGAAGCCTGCCATGCCTGGCGAGTGGGGGAGAAGAGACGACAAGAGAAGCCATGTCTCACTCCACACCTCTCACTTCTCCCCCACCCCAGCTGCCACCTGTCTCGCTAAAGAGACGGTGGGGAAGGGGAGCAGCCTGGATTCTGTTAGAATTGGGGCGGGGTGGGAGGAGTTGGGCTGTAAGACATGCTTCCTACCCGAGACTTGCAGCTCCATCATGTTCCTCACTGTTTTGTCCAGGTAAGTTGAACTCACGAGATTTTTTTTACAGGGTGCTTCGCTGGACAAAACAATGAGAAACACGATGGAGCTGCAAGTCTTGGGTAGGATGCGTGTCTTGCAGCCCAACTCTTCCCACCCCATTCCAATGCTAACAGAATCCAGACTGCTCCCCTTCCCCACCGTCTCTTTAGCGAGACGGGTGGCAGGTGGGGTAGAGGAGAAGTGGGAGGTGTGGAGCGAGACATGGCTTCTCTTGTCGTCTCTTCTCCCCCCCTCGGCGGGCATGGCAGGCTTCCTCTGCAGCTTCCAAGCCAGGGCAGAGAGGAGGCAAAACGCTCACCCCTGAGGATGAATCAGATGCTTCACTGGAGAAACTGCCCCATGCCAACTCAGGCTTCCTAAATCTCTCACTCCCCAGATTGCCCCCCTCGCAAAGAAAGCCCAACCTGACGCAGGGCAGTGACAGGACATGTCAGAGCAGTGCCGGCCAGCCGCTCGGCCGGCGCAAAGAACAGGGGGAGGAGGTGATGGGGGTGACAGGACATGCCGTCCCATGCTTGCTGCTTCCTGCATCCCCAAAATAATAAGACATCCCCCGATAATAAGACCAAGGCCATATTTCATGGGTCAAAATAAAATAAGACCCTGTCTTATTTTCGGGGAAACAAGGTAATTTAACATAATTCTTGGTTAATATACTATTCACAAATGCATGTACTTTCCCCATGAAATATAGGTGTTCGTGGTAGCCCAGGACTTGCTGGAGTCCCAGGCTACAGCATAAAAGGAAATAAAGGTGTCCAAGGAACAGATGGAACTCCAGGCCTGCCAGGAATGAAAGGTGATGATGGCCCACCTGGTATGCCAGTAAGTTAAATAAATATCCTTTATTAGTCATTCATTGATTTTATATTTTAGACTTGCAACAATGCAAAATTGTTGATGAGGAAAGCTATCACATTTTGCAAAAATGATTAAACTTGAACAATCAGTTTTTTTTAGAAAACAGGAATTTTATTCTGCTTCATTTTTTTAGCTATCAATGCTGAATTAGTGGGTGTATTAGTGGTTGTCACTAGGTGGTGAAATGTCCTAAGATTTTGTTGGCGGTATTGCTGTTTCACTGAAAGATAGAATAAGCTGTTTCATTTCTGTTATAATTAATAACTAGCTGCTGTTAAGGGACGGGAGCACGGAAGCTCAGAGCAAATACTAAAAGAATGTTCATCCCACGTTCATTGAAATATGAATGTCTAGGATATGGATAATTTTTCTTTTGTTGAAGCCCTCATTGTTCTGAGAATAACATTTAGAAGACTGTACGTCCAATAATAAGGAATGTAGCTATGCATGTATTTTGTTTTTACTAAAGATAATGGGTTCCCAAATCATTAAAAATACAGGATCTATACAACAATTTTATTTCAAAATTAGAGCTGGATTAAATAACTAATGGCAAAGAATTGGTTTCAGTGCTACTTTTACTTTTAGTGAGACAATGTAAATATAAGGCCAGTAATTATGATGACTGAGTTTATATTTTCCAATTGGCAATGCTTGTTTCCTTGAGAATGTGTTTTTTTAAACTGATGTGCATTCTCTCTCTACTCTATTTACAAAATCTATTGAAGACGGGTTTAAACTGATAAAGATTATTTTACCCTGATTTACAGGGAATTGAGGGTATCCCTGGTTATCAGGGCCTTGATGGTGAACTTGGCTTTCCAGGATTACCAGGAATAAAAGGTATTTTCCTATTTTATCTAATTCTAGAATGTCATATTATGTCACTCATATATCACAAATATGAATGAAATATAAATTGGATATTGCAGATACAGAACTTCTTCTGGACTAATTGTTTGAGTTGTCTATTTATTTTTAGCTCTTAATCACAACAAAGACCATATCCAGGATGATCTATATATAGGGGCTTGGTTTAATGCAACTCTGGAACTGTGATTTCTCACAAAGATTTTACAAATCGACTCTAAGATATAGAGAGCAGCTTGTCTGTTTCCTTGCCATTTTTTCCCTGAGTGAAAGACTCAAAAATGAACAAGAAAGCAAGATAAACAGAAACCACCTCATTTTTGTCACTGCCTCCATGCTACGAGAGATGGTATGAACATGTACTGTTCTTGTTATCTTTGAAATCAAATTGGATTATGTTTTGCACAACTTATAAAATAGGAGGCAGCAGGCAAAAAGCCTTAAATTTAAACTTGGGATTCTAAACCTAGAAAGAGACCCACATAAATTACAAAAAAAAAAAAAAACCATCAAAATTTATTTGACTCTACAAAAGGAAAAAAGAGGCATACTTCAAAAAGAGTCAAAACAGGTTGTTCATTCCTGCTAGTTGCCATGGAGATTCTCAGCCAGTGATCTCTTTTGGCAGTGTATTCAATGAATTGGATTCAGTTAGGAAAATTCCCATGTAAAATCAACCCATTTCTGTCCTGGATGAAGTCCAAAGATTCTTTCTCTGTGTCTCATTCTTGTTAGCTTATTTCCTTGACAGGGCTGGCCATTAAATATAAAGATTCAAAACAAGTATTTCATAGCTGCTTGGCTTGAAGATCTTCACCTATGTATATATGTTCGAGACATATTAGGCAAAAGCATGCGATAATTGGCCAACGTAGATATTTGTGCAGACCAGTATTTGTACTGAAGGCCATCTGTATGCATATTTCTTTGATCCTACTATATTACCAAAACCAAATAACATCAACCTCTCTCTCCCAAACTGATAAAATGATGTAGAATAGTAAATTTGGGACATGCATTCCCATAGTTACGTGAGCTTTATAGAATTCACAAGTATTCTTTGGCATCATAATCATATAATTCCTGTCTAATAATAGGATCTTCCTTTTAGGAGAAAAGGGCAATCGGGGACCTCCTGGACCACCTGGAATAGCAGGGCCTCGAGGGCCAACAGGACTACCCGGTAGCAAATATATTTGATCTGTTTTACTTAATTGAATTGGATTTTTAATATTATTTGCTTGTAATAAATAATTGTAATTGTAAACAATGGTGATTAATCTATAATTGTAATTGCTTGTATCTTCATTACTAGGCCAGCCTGGACCATTTGTGAAAGCAGTTTCTTTCCCAGGAAGCCCAGGACCTGCTGGACCTCCGGGAAACCCAGGAATCTCAGGTGATCCTGGTCCCCGTGGGTCACCTGGACTCCCAGGTACATATTTCCTTTCCTCTATTTTAATGTTTTTCAACCTTGGAAACTTAAGGATGTGAGGACCTCGACATTCTGGGAGTTTTCCAACATCTTCAAGATGCTAAGATTGAAAAACACTGCTCTAATTTGAATTAGTCTGATGTGGTGATTATTGCCCCAGTGTTACTCGGAGCTTTTGGCTGGGATGCCTTTCTGTCATTTCAGTTGTTAGGGAGCTCAGGAGATATTCTGGAAGAACTCAGAGAGAAAACACCTGTGTTTGAAGGTGTTTCTGGGTGAAATACAGAGTAGTTATTACTGGCTGCTATTCGGGGCTTGTCTTGCAATAAGTTTTCATCAAATCTTCTCCAGAATGATCCCTTCCTTTTAGGTATGTTTTGAACGTATGTTAACATTTCTCTTCTATCCATCAATCCAGGACCTCCTGGTACAATGGGCCAGTCAGGCCGTCATGGTGCTCCGGGTAGAACTGGACCACCAGGACCCAAAGGAGAAAAAGGATTTCAAGGGCAAAAAGGTACTACAATAAGGAGTGGTGGACTTATTATAAGAAGATGGAATGGAATGTCTGGCTTTTGTCTTGTACCTAGCAATAATCATGGAAATATTGTGTATATTTGACATAGAGTTTGTAGGTGGACAGGCTCTCAATTATTTCTAATTATTATTTTTAAAATTAATTTGTGCATAGGTTTACCTGGCTTGCTTGGATCTCCTGGTATAAAGGGACTTCCTGGATTCCCAGGAAGCTGCATAACTAGTCCACTGAAAAGAGGCTTCATTTTTTCCCGGCACAGTCAGTCAACAAACATTCCTACATGTCCATCTGGGACAACTCACATCTATAGTGGCTACTCTCTTCTTTTTGTTCAAGGAAATGAACAAGCACACGGACAAGACCTCGGTACTTTTATACTTCATTTTATTTTTTTCTTAATAAGATTTCACATAAAGTTTGCTATGCAAACGCAAGCATTTCATGTCCTGGTTAAAATAACATATCCACCAGTACAATCCTAAACATAGGTCTTAATTGGTGAATTCCCAGAGAATTGTGACTACATCTGCATCTTAGGGATGAATCTTCCATACGCAGCACTTTCAGGGAATAGAAGACAGTGTATATATGAATTGTCCAGATCAAATTACCAGATTTATTTCTAGTAATTTCATCTCTTAATCAGAGTTTTCGCCAAGAATAACTACCTGCATAAGCAATAGCACTTAGACTTATATATCATTTCATAATGATTTACATCTCTAAGCAGTTTACAGAGCATATTGGGCCAAACAATCTGGGTCCTCATTTTACCGACCTCGGAAGGATGAAAGGCTGAGAGAACCTAGATAGCAATCTTAAGCATTACTCTAATTTGTTTATGTGCTATTTTAACTGATTATGAGCTGATTGTTTCGAAATCCCTGAGAAAACACGATGATGAGGAAAAAAACACAGTCACATTAACAAGTGCATGTTTTCTAGCTATCTTATTTTAATGCATGTCTTCCAATTGTAAATTAAACATTGATTTGCCCAGACCAAGGATAATTCCAAAGGAATTAACCCCAGAATGTTTTCTCCTCCCATGGCTTTTGATATTTCCCTGTTAAAAACCTTCGCTCTTTCTTTGTTCTCTCAGATTATTTCCCCCCCAGAATTGTCTCTATTGTAGCATTTCCCTACCTTATATGGATTTCATCTGTACTAATATTATAAACATCATAGCATACCTATAACACAATAGGATACTTTATTGAACTCACCAGAACTTCTCTTCTGAATCATCCAGGTACAACTGGTAGCTGTCTTTCAAGATTTACTACGATGCCCTTTTTATTATGTAATACCCAAGCGGTATGCAGATTTGCTTCTCGCAATGATTACTCCTACTGGTTGTCAACAGAAACACCAATGCCTGAAGATATGGCACCAATTTCTGGAAGAGCTTTAGAGTCCTATATTAGCAGGTAATGTTTCCTAACTGATTTCCCCTCTGATTTCTATATCAATATTTATTTGATACATAACATTATATAAGAAACACTAAGCAGATAAACTATTGGTTTCCAAAAGCAAAATCAAGATGCATGTGATTTTGTAAAAAGGTGAATAAAAAATGAATTATTCCATTTCTGTGTGTTCTGCCCAGCTACCTGCCTTATCATCACTTTTCTTCCAAATTCATTTGTCTGCTGTAGTCTTGTTTCTCCTTTTTCTTCATGATACGTTTGTCTCTCACTTTGTAGATGCGTTGTCTGTGAAGGTCCGGCAATGATGATAGCAGTCCACAGTCAAAAAACTTTAGTTCCACCCTGTCCTCAAGGCTGGCAATCTCTTTGGAAAGGGTTTTCTTTTGTTATGGTAGGAAGAAAAATAAATAAATAAAAGTACTGTTTTTTTTGTTTGAAATAAATTGAAATAAATTCATTAGACAAGAGATTTAAAAAAAAACAAGTTCTGAAGGTGTTCAATCAAAGTGATATATTTCATTTTATTAAGCTTTTGAGTATTATTGAAGTGCTTGAGGGAAAAGATGCAATGCTAATTAATTAGATTCTTGAAATCTATCTCACATGTAAGCTGTATCTACACAAACAATTTACCCTCCCCCCTCGTCTCCCATCCCTCTCCCCCCAATTTTAATTCTGTGTCAGTTTTGCCATTCTATGTCTCTTATGAAATGAGCTACAGCTCATGCCTTCTAATAAAATGTGTTACTCGGAAAAGTTGCCACCAGACTCCTAACAGAGTGGTTGGAAGCTTTACCAAAAGCAAAGCAGCTGCAGCAGTACTTTGCTAGTTCTTTAAATCAGGCTGTCAATTGCAGTGTTATGGTTTTTACAAGGGATATCTGGTTTTAAGTGTTGTGCCTGACCCTCAGCTCTTCTATGGATCATCAGCACTCTCCATGCCCGTCTGTCCCGCACTGCCTCGAGACCAGAAATTCTCGAGGAATCTGTTGTTCTTCTCTTGGTAAGAATCTGATAAGGAAAGAAAAGGAATTCCTGCAGATTTTACTCTGCTAGGTGCTCATTTCCATTGGAAGGCTATTGAGCCATTGCTTCCAAAGACATTTCCATGGGCATGTGGACAGCATGATGTTGCAGAGCGCTGCAAACCCAAAGGGGAAAAAGTTCCCAAAGAAAAAAAGAATGCATTATTAAAAATATCTGAAATTTCTGTTGTTCTATGATGCTACAAATCCTACCAAAGTTTTACATTTATGCAAGAAAAACAAAATGCACAGGTGCAGTATATGTGGTACCTTACTCAATAGTAGTAACTGTGAGAGGAATCTTGGAGTCCTAGAGGACAACCATTTAAATAGGAGCCAGCAGTGTGCAGCAGCTGCCAAAAAAGCCAACACAGTTCTAGGCTGCATAAATTCAAGATTATGTGAAGTGTTAATACTATTTTATAATGCTTTGGTAAGGCCACACTTGGAATACTGCATTCAGTTTTGGTCGCCAAGATGTAAAAAAGATGTGCAAACTCTAGAAAGTGCAGAAAAGAGCAACAAAAATGATTAGGGAACCGGAGGCTAAAACATATGAGGAACAGTTGCAGGAACTGGGTATGTCTAGTTTAATTAAAAGAAGGACTAGGGGAGACATGATAGCAGTGTTCCAATATCTCAGGGGTTGCCACAAAGAGGAAATCAAAGTATTCTCCAAAGCACCTGAGGATAGAACAAGAAGCAATGAGTGGAAACTAATTAAGGACAGAAGCAACTTAGAACTGAGGAGAAATTTCCTGACAGGTTTATTAATTAAGGGTACAATTAATCAGTGGAACAACTTGCCTCAGAAGTTTTGAATGCTCCAACACTGGAAGTTTTTAAGAAGATGTTGGAGAGTCATTTGTCTGAAGTGGTGTAGGGTTTCCTGCCAAGGCAGGGTGTTGGACTAGAAGACCTCCAAGGTCCCTTCCAACTGTTATTCTATTCTGTTCTACCAATATTAGTGAAAACTACCAAATTGCTATGTAAAAATAACCCGTATGAATTCTTTGAGGTCTTAATATTCTGAGATACAATTATTATTGGAAGTCTAAAACTGGTATTCCTTATCCCCAGATTACTAACCAAAACAGATTTTTATGAAAATCATTTATCATTACAGTATACTGGGGCAGGCTCAGAAGCTTCTGGACAAGCTTTGGCATCTCCGGGGTCATGTTTAGAAAAATTTCGTGCCCTTCCATTCATTGAATGTCATGGCCGAGGAACATGTAATTACTACTCAAATTCCTACAGTTTCTGGTTGGCGACACTAAATTCAAGAAGAATGTTCAGGTATTTTTATTCACATTACTTTCTCTGTGATGCAACTTAAAATGAATCGGTTCATTATTTCATTGTACTGTAATATGCTACCACTTGGCCAATTCACAAATAAAACTGATATTTCTTTGTTTGGATACCTACCTGCCATTATATTTATCAATACCTGTGAGGGAAATGGGCGGTTTCAAAATGTGATAGATAAATACATTGTTTTATGACAACTGTTTTACTGTCAGGGCTGCCTAATGCTTTTGATTCAAAGACAAAAAGATGCTTTGAACCACATTGTGTGGAATTTCTGCCATAAACTATTTAATCAGCAATAACTTTTCTCAGGGTCACCCTGAAGACCCCAGGGGGGGAAATCATTATTTTCAAGAACTACAGAGAAATTTTACTTGAGGGCATGTGGTTTATATACTGTACATCAGCTCTCTTCAAATGCAAAGCACTTCATAGTCCTAATTATTATTTTTACTTTTTGTACTTTGATTTAAATACAGGTGATTGACACGGATGTAGCATTTATTAGTTTAATGTTTAAGGTAGTGGAATTCTATTTTATTTAAAATATATCATTCTTGTTTATATTTAAAGGAAACCAGTGCCACAGACTCTAAAAGCTGGAAATATGGAAAAAATAATTAGTCGCTGTCAAGTTTGCATGAGGAAACCCAACTGAGCAGAATTGTCATCTGAAAATGAAATTCCAGTTTTGTTGCCCACGGAACTAAACCAAATGCTTCTATGAACTTTTTAATAATATGCATTACAACCGTACAATATTTGTACCAAAAATTAGAAAATCGGTGTTGTGCAATAATGAAAAGTACAATGTTTTTATTGTTTTATTTTGCTAAAATAAACAAAAATATCATCTTTAAAAAAAGTATTGGAATGCAATTTTTCTGCACTTATTTGTGTCTTGCCTTTATTATTTTTATCAATAATTCAAGGCAGCAAAACATACTTAATACTTTTTCCTCCTTTTATTTTTCCCACAACATAACCCTGTAAGGTGAGTTGGGCTGAGAGAATGACTGGCCCAAAATCACCCAGTTGTCTTTCATTGCTAAGATATGATTAAAGAACTCCTGGTTTCTAGCCTGATGCCTTAACTATTCTGGTAGTTGAAGTCCACAGGACTTACAGTCACCAAGGTTGAGAAACACTGTATTAGACCAACATATTTAATGTATTACAAGATTGCCAGTTTCTAAACACTAGTATTAACGGAGCCTTACGTATTATAAACCATGGCAACATCCAATTTTTAAATGAAAAAGCTATAGTTCCCAATTGTGATCTTGTGCTTTTCCAACTACTAAATGGAGTCAATAGCTATCATAGGATTATGTATTATTCAAATCAAATATTATTTAAACTGACATTTTGGCACTACATTAAAGGATATAATTTTTTTTTAAAAAGAATAAAACATCTTTGAATGAAGCTTCTAAACTGCTACCTTCATTATTCACTCTTCCTTTGGCTGGGAAATTGCAGCATTTCACTTCAGCATAATGCCATACTTTGTTATTATTTGGAAAGGAATTTCCAGTATAAGAACATGCTGATTATTTAAATACAATTTGCAACTACAACTTTGTTCCAATTTCCTGCCAAATATTAAATTCTTAACATTTTGACAGAGGCAGCAATGACAGGGAGTAAGAGCTCTCCTTCACTGGAAGATGAAAGCACTTGCTCCCTTGCATCTGTTGTCTTATGCCAAATCAGTACATTTGAAACCTGAACTATTCAGTATAATGCACAAACAAAAGAAATCAATTAATTTTTAATAAGCTTAGTGTAATGTGTGAACATAGCCACTTGGTTTCTTTCACTGCAACTGCAGTCATTGCCAATGTTGCTCTTCATTTATCCACCAGTCTCCTGCGGTACTGAATAATACATATACCAGTAAGCGTTATTATATTTAGTGAACTTAAATACCAGCTCCTAATAATATGGGTCCTAGTGGATAACCATTTAAGTATGAGCCAGCAGTGTGCAGCAGCTGCCAAAAAAGCCAACACAGTTCTAGGCTGCATCAACAGAGGGGTAGAATCAAGATCACGTGAAGTCTTAATACCACTTTATAATGCCTTGGTAAGGCCACACTTGGAATACTGCATTCAGTTTTGGTTGCCACGATGTAAAAAAGATGTGGACACTCTAGAGTCTAGAGTCTCCTACTGTACTAAATAATACATATACCAGTAAGTCTTATTATATTTAGTGAACTTAAATACCAGCTCCTAATAATATGGGCTCAGGAATGCAGCTTCATCAATTAATTGGTGGTTCTGGGTTAAATCAGAATAAATTAAAAATGCTTTAGTCTCACTAAAATCAGTTATGTTAAACAGAACAATGAACTGTCCTTGACTTTTGACCACAATTGAGCCCAAAATTTCTATTGTTAGGTGAGACATTTGCTAAATAAGTGTTGCTCCATTTTACGACCTTTCTTGCCACAGTTAAGTGAATCGCCGTGATAGTTAAGTTAGCAACATGCTAACTTTGCTTGTCAAAAGATTGCAAAAGATGAGACACAGCAATGGTCATAACTATGAACCAGTTGCCCAGCATCTGAATTTTGATCACAAGATCATGGGGATGTTACAAAGGTTGTAACTCTGAAAAATGGTCATACATCACTTTTTTCTGTGACGTTGTAACTTTGAACAGTCACTAAATGAGTTGTTGTGAAGTCGAGGACTACCTGTATTCTTAAATATTTCAGTTGGACAAAAAAAGGGTCCAGTTCTGTCACCAGCTGTTCCCTGTATGGCCTAATAATATCTAGAGAAGATCTTCATCCTCTTCAGAATCTACACTCCTTTCCCTCAAGGTACCTATCTTTTCTGTTCCTACTAAGGATTAATGTCCTATTCATTTCTCCAAAATCAGAGAAAAGATCTTTCCCTGACATTGTGCGACTCATAGTCAGCAAGCCTCCTTATAACATGAACATTTTCAAAGGTTTTTATAATCTCTTTGTCTACCAATGAAGGCATCCTCCATTCTTCATTTCAATGAGGCTTTAAAATAACTTCCATATATGTCAATGGAAGCTTTTTATAGCCTCACTGCAAGACAAGGAGGCAGTTTTTAAATCTCTCTGCCTCCCTCTCCCTCTCACACATGCAATATTCCAAGTCCCTCTTGAAAAATCACCTCCCAGTAAGGATTTACAATAATGTCTGTAAATATAAAAGAGGCTATTTTAAAGTCTCATTGCAGCAACGCCCTTGTAAAAAATGTTCCATGTATAGCAATCAATACAATGAAAATGAGAAAAGGGAAAGATTGAGTGAATTGTGTATGGGTGGTGCTGAAAATGTTATTGAGAGTTACATTGTCACAGCAGGACTGTGTGACACATACTGTGTTAAATAAATATTCATAATGAATCTATAAGTCTGTTTTATGGTATCTTTGCCATTGCAGTACCACAAACTCTTAAGTCAAATATATGTTTCAATTGTGTTGATAAGTCAAGAATGATCTCCATGAACTTGAATTTTTTTTTTTATATAAAGGATTCCCCCCTTAACTGCAATATTATGCATATTAATTTTTTTAAAGCCTGTTTTCAGGCTTTTGGATCTGTAATGCCTATTTATAAAATATCAGTTGTAAACTGTCTTTATAGGCAAAAGAGATTCCTGCACACAATTTGTGGAAATATTTATCTGTATGCTGAAATTCATTGTAACATTCAACTGAACTCAATAAATATAGTGAGGTGATACTGTAGGAAGTCATCACCCAGCCCTCTCCCAGAAAAATGAAATATCCTAGGAAATATTGATAAGGCAGAATATTATATTTTCCTGGATGTGAAAAAGGAAGAAACACATTTTAAACACAAAGTAAATTCCTGCAGCTTCCTGCCATCCTCACTTTATCAATGGGCCATTAAGAATGCCAAGCTAGTCCACTTTACATAATAAAGAGTTCTCCCCTTCAGCTCCAGGGGGATGGGAATGAAGGCATGATAATATAAGCCTTTACTCAACTGACCACATGGCCCCTAAACTCAATCAAACCTGGATTCAAAACTCAGCCTTGAGGGTTGCCCTTGCATGGGCCCATGTGAGTCTGACAGCCAATCAGAATACATTTCTTACACAGGAACAGGAAACAGATAGGTGGGGCTGAACAGATTATAAAAATCCCTGCAAGCCCTTCTTCAGCCCTTTCCTTTGCCTTCTCTTCTTCTCCACCAACACTGAAGCATGTGTTCACCTTTTCTGTTCAGGACTCAGGCCATGTGGTCCTGTCCACCATTAAAACCATCTTTCCAAGCAGCCTCCATGTCTCCAGTGTCTTTTCCCCCACTTGGAGCCGAACCCAGAAGCACATTTCTTTCATCAATACATGTATGCAGAATAACACTATAACAGAGTTGGAAGGGATCTAGGTCTTTTAGTCCAACCCTCTGACCATTTCAAACAAAGAGTTGTCCAGTCGCTTCTTAAAAACCTCCAGCGTTTGGAGCACACACAACCTCTTGAGGCAAATCATTCCACTGATGAACTGTCCTGTCAGGAAAAATTTCCTTAGTTCTAGGTTGATTTGCTCCTTGATTAGTTTCCATCCGTTGCTTCTTGTCCTGACTTTAGATGGAGAATACATTCCCCCCCCCCCCCCCCAATATTCTTTGTGGCAGATCCTTAGATATTGGAAAAACCGCAGCCATGCTGGTCTCTTTTGAAAAGAATCTCCTATTTTTCTTCTTCATTGGAACTGGGCTAGACTTTTAGTCTTTTTCAAATCTTTTTTTAGTGTCGTTTGGGAACTAATATACTTGTATTAGTGTACATTAAAACATAATTTGAGCTAGATTAGGATACAATACCATAATCCAGAGGTCTTCAAACTTGGCAACTTTAAGACTTGTGGACTTCAACTCCCAGAATTCTCCAGCCAGCTCAACTTGTGGACTTCAGAGTTGAATTCCACCAATCTTAAAAGTTGCCAAGTTTGGGGATCCCTGCCATAATTAATGTGTCACATAAATGTTCAGTTGGCTAAATCTGCGACATAAAACCAGAACAATTTTTAAAGAAACCCTGATTTTCTAGATCTTTATCATAATCAGATTCCCATATTGATATTTAAAACCTTTTTAACAAAAAAAAGGTGAATCCAAAATAAAATCCCAAAAATAAGCGAAGTCACGCCGTCTAGGCGTCGCCCACCGTCGGCAAAAAGGAAGAAAACCTTCGGCTTTCTGCAAAGCGAACGGGAATCCAGCTACGACCATAGTAAAGATGGACGCAACACTTTCTAATTCCTGCTGAAGGTCCGCTTCCGCCCTTCCTCGATCACGCGATATATCACGGAACGTTCCCGGCTGCCGGTTACGGCAATGCATTTGGGACAATTTAGGTCATTTCCCTCTCTCTCTCTCTCTCTCTCTCTTTTGTTTTTGTTTCTCTGAGTTCCGCGTTGTGCTCCTCCACTAACGGCCCTCTGACGGAGGAACGGAGCCTGAGGCGGCTGGAGTGGATAACTGGGACCAAGGCTTCCGCCTCCCTGCTGGCCTCAGGGTGAGAAATAAAGGGAGAGTTGGTTGGGGCCTTGTCTCTCCGAATTAGCAGTAGGGAAAAACTGGGGAGTTGGTGTAGGAATCCTTGGTAGGTTCCTTCATTGTATTCAGAGGTTCTCACATACCGTTTTCCCTGCCGCACAAAAGGCTCGGCCGGGACGTCCTTTTGCTCCCTTGCTTCAACAGCTTTGCCCCGCTGTTGCTCCCCTCCCTCTCTCCTCAAAGCGTAAAGACTTCGCTATCTTCTGTCAAGGTTAACGCCGTCTCTTTCTCCATTGATTTCGTCTGCTTCTCTCCCGCCCCTCCCCCTCTTTTTTTGCGGGTTTGCTGATTTTTTATTTTACTTATTTTATTCTCACGGAGTGCAACCCGTTCCGGGGCCCCTTTTAAAAGAATTTGAGAAATTGGAACAGGTTAAGAGCTCGGGGGGCTAAAAGAAACTAACCCTAAGAGCGATTGAAGCCATTGGGAATCAGTGGAGGGGCTTGACAATTCTTTAAATTCCTAAAAGAATGCAGGTTGGAGAAAAACCTGTTCTCTTTCATTTCAGAAATCACTTACGGTTTAAGTTCAAGGAACCAGGAAGTCAGATTCTGGTTAACGGAAACTTTCTTACAGTAAGAACAGTTTATTAGTGGAACCAATTCACAAGAGAGGCGAAGGATGTCATTTTATTATAGGTATGCCAGAAGGGACAGGAGAGCCATCTGGCTGGGATGCTTTAATTGGATTCTTGCACTAAACAGAGGATTGGACTTAATGATCTAAATGGCCTTTCCAGCCCTGTGATGCTATGATTCATTTAGCTTCCTTAGTACTGCTTTGACTGATTTATATTTATAGGCAGAATGCAACTGAAGTCCAGGTGCTGACCTGTGCCAAAGATTGTTACTCTCCTACCCAGCTGGGAAGTTCCCGAGTTATTATTAACCAGGGTGAAAAACAAGGGCCTTAAGTAAAATGGATTTACCATTCAGTCATTAACTGCACAATAGAGTTTTGAGATACCTCAAAGAGTAGCAAATTTATTGCTAAATAAATTTTTCTGAGGCAACATTTTTCATCAGAAATATCGAATGTAGTTTTGGGAACCACATGCAACAATTGATGGGGTGGGAGGGAAGAAGGTAAGGTGAGATACAGAATTGTCATAAATACTGACTTTCACTTAGATTCTATTCATACAACTACCTCAGCCTATGCTGATTGGAGTTTTAAATATATCCTTACAGCACATTGAAAGGCAGACATTCTAGTGGTTCAATTCTTGTTCCAATAAATGATATTGAATATTAGCAATAGCAACACCTCAGCATAGGTGAATTATTTTGGCAGGAGTCTTGTTTGGTTATACAAATCACAATTTTCTACCATTCTCATTGCCCCTTTTGAAATAGACCAAAATAGTTGATTCTCCTAATCCACTAAGTCAAGAATGTCAAACTTACATCATCACATCGTTGTATCACAACTTTTTTTCCCCTTCGCTAAACCAGGGGTGGGTGTGGCCAGCGTGTGATACATCTTGCCCACGGGCCAGGAGTTTGATACCCCTGCACTAAGCTATATTTCTGATACCAGTTTAGCAAAAATTTGTAACTCAATACTTAGATTCCTCATATTTCCTATTTATACTATGCATTTGTAATTAAATAAAATTGAGTGGTGTCCATTTTTCTTTGTAACTATTATCTGATGGGCTATATCTGGTGGAGATTTTGTGCTATTTTAGCATATCAACTGGTTCTGTGTTTGCACAACATAATCCAGAAATCTAGTAAAGCTTGGCTTTTTCTTCAGTACCAGTAAATTGAGAATTCAACAAAAGTAGATTGAGAATTTGACAAAAACAATTACAGATATGTTTAAATCAGGATCCTTGGCTTATTTCTATAAGAACATACTTAGGCTTATAATTTCATTTATTGGAGAAAGTAACACACCAGGATTTTGTTTGTGTATAATGATAAACCACGGTTTTTCTGAACCTAGTGACTTGATTGACATGAATTGCTAAACCATGATGTTGGCTTTAAATTTCAAGTTAAAGCAAGAACAAGAAAACATACTTCTATCTCAGTTTAGATATGAAGCTAATCCTTTGGTAGCAAGTCCTTAATTTATTTAGCTGTCAAATTTCAATTCCACAAGAGTCATGGAAACTGGATTTTTGACACATTCTCTTAAGCTATTTGAAATTCCTTGATTCAAAAAGTATTGCCCTATGACGTACCATTTTGGCCAGTTAAAGTATGGGAATGAGATTTTTTAGTAGTACAGGTAGTCCTCAACAGTTCATTTAGTGATTGATCAAACTTACAATAGCACTGAAAAAAGTGACTTATGACTGTTTTTCGTGCTTATGACTGTTGCAGCATCCCCATGGTCACAAGATCAAAATTCAGATACTTGGCAATTGACTCATATTTATGACAATTGTAATGTCCTTGGGTCATGTCCCTTTTTGTGACTAGGGAAGCCAGATTCATTTTAACAATTGTGTTACTAACTTAACAACTGCAGTGATTCCCTTTACAACTGTGGCAAGAAGGGTCATAAAATGGGGCAAAACTCAATAACTGTCTCACTTAGCAAAATAAATTTGGGGCTCAATTGTGCCATATGTCAAGGACTACTTGTATATAGATAGATGATTAACTATTAATGATTAAGCTTGTTATAGTGGTCTCAACCCAGATGATGTCACATGTGCTTAATTTTAATGTGATTTGTATAATTTATAGAAAAAAAGCCAACTATATATATTTAATGTATTGTATTCTCTTTGGGGGATTTACCTATCCCATAGGCTTAAATAGTTATATTCTGCATCTTATCTTTGCAGTTGCTAGGATAAAAGTCTAAAACAAGGCAAGTACTAAGGGTTTAGTCATAATTAGATACAGATTATTTTTGTTAAATATGGATAATTTTTTTCACAGACTTAGGAGCTGTGTTTAAGTCTTCACTAGCTTTATTGTGAATTGTAATTCCGCTCTTCTAAAAATCAGAGTTGAGAATTTAAAAAAGAAATGACATTTCTGAATCTTTGTAAATTTTTAAATATTTGGAAGTTAATTGGCATATTCCTATCAAATTCATATTATAGAATACATAGATATCATTTAAAATGTCCTTAGTAATATTTTATTTATAATCTGCCTAATACTTCTTTCTGTTTTTCTTTTTCCCATTACAGCTTGAAAAGCAATTGTCATGCTGTCTTATGTAGAAAAGTTCCACTATATAATCATATTGTTCTGTAAAATAAACAGTGCTATAGTGTAGTAATATTAACACATTGCAAGCAAACTTCAGAATGAGCAAGCGAACAAGGGGTGAAATTCCTTTAGGAAGGTTAGTGAAAGTTGAAGAATTACACTTTTATTTATTCTAGTGAGTAGTTGTAGTATCTTCGTGTGTTACAATGTGACTGTTTTGCATATATGTTCTTTGGCCAGATATATTTTCTTTCCAAATTAAAATTATATATA
The DNA here is from genome assembly GCF_964273705.1 of Natrix helvetica. Taxonomy (NCBI): domain Eukaryota; kingdom Metazoa; phylum Chordata; class Lepidosauria; order Squamata; family Natricidae; genus Natrix; species Natrix helvetica. Next base: position 35,089,145 of record NC_138551.1, on the reverse strand, counting down.
CTTTTACCTTTTCTTCTGTAGTAGGATTCAAGAATCCATAAGATCCCCAGGTGGTTTTCCATTTGGAAAATGAAAAGGTCCAGATCTTTCTAAATACAACACGGGTTTTTTATCAAATAGTCTTCAAAACATAAGTCTTAAATTGAGAAGTTAGATAATATCCACAAGCTGATATCTAAAACCAACATCCTGAAACTGACATTTTTGTATTTTCCCAGATATTCTAAAACATACATGCATTAAATTTTGTTATACATATATGTGTTATATTTTTAAGTGAAATGGTTAAAAATCAGAATCTAAAGTGGTGCAAATTGAGTAGGTGGTGTAGTTAATAGTAAATATAATTTTAGAGTCAAGTTTTATATAATTGTAATGTTTTAAAAATAGATAACTGTACAGAAATTCTAATTTGCAATCTGATTTAGATAGCGTGGAATTTATATACTTTTCATTTCTCTTTAGTCTTGAATGGGTCAAACCTTGTGCTTATTTTCTGCTTGTATAATCTTTCACTGCCAAGCAGGACTAGAACACTGATCAGCAACAATTTAGTGCCTTATCACTCTTAACCTGAAATGTTATTTAGATTGTTTACTTATTTTAAGTAAGTATTATTGATTTGGCTATATTGATTTTCTCACTGAGTACCCTTTTTTAGTAATATACTATATTTTCCAAAACACTCTTGTTTCTTTGTAGACAAATGCTGGTTCTAATATGAGAATTGGAAATACTTTTCCAGGTGATTTTCAGAAATTTAAAATCAGTTTTCTCTAAACATTTGTGTATTCTGCTTGAATCATCATCATCAGAAGAAATAATAATAATTCACGGTTCAAATGAATCTCAAATTTATTTGGATCTTTTTAGAGGAAACATTTGGATTTCATTGCAATTATAAAGATAGCTTCCATATAATTGTCATTGTGTTCTTCTTGACAAGCATAGTATATATATAAAATCCAGACTGGATAATGAAATTCAAAATCTGTGCTAAACAGGTTCAAGTTCAGTTTGAATAGGACTAGAAATTATGAAGCAAAATTATGAAACAAAAACTCATTTATTTTGTTATGATGGTTTTAATATTTAATCTTTGAATGTCACTGCTATAAGATGAATAGTTTTATAAATTATTTAAATAAATAATTTGATTCTATAGAACTCTGAGCCTGAAGGATATATTCATAAATTCAGTGGCTTAATCAGTGCTGTATGCAAATCACATAAAGTAGTCCTTGACTTACAACCATAATTGAACCCAAAATTTCTGTTGCCAAGCAAGACATTTGTTAAGTGAGTTTTGCCTCATGTTACAACCTTTTTGCCACAGTTGTTAAATGAATCACTGTAGTTAAGTGAATTGTGGTCGTTAAGTGAATCTGACTTCCCCTTTTGACTTTGCTTGTTAGAAGCCAGTGGGCACCTTAAGACAGTGCAACTATCATAAATACATCCCAGTTGCAAAGTGCCCGAAGTTTGTTCACATGACCCTGGGAATGTTGCAATAGTCGTAAGTGTGAAAACTGTTCATAAGTCCCTTTTTCAGTGCTTCAGTAACTTCAAACGATCACTAAGCAAATGGCTGTAAGTCGAGGACTGTACAGCTCTGTTTTTCTTTTGAATTGGGAAAGGGAGGGCAGGGCTGATTCCTGACTATGGTATTGGAGTGGGTGTTGCCAACGACTGAAGCTCAAGCCAAATAAGATAGAAGGTTAATGAATAATTCCACAGTCTGTAAGAATGCAATCTATTTAGTTACATTTTCCCTAGAAGAGTAAGTCAATAGCTTGAGAGTATTCCTAGGTCTTTCATTGTCAATTAAGACTAAAGTGAAATTTAATGCATGCTCCCTTTTACCAACCATAGCTAATATTCCAGTTAGAAACTGACAATTTCCCTTTTCATTTTTGCAAAGCTGTGACTTTCTGGATACTTAAATTGGTTTAGAATGCAACTGTCGCCTGGTATCAGGCATATTATGATTTTTCATTAGTTTTGATACTCAATGAAAATGCTTGATTTTGAGATACAGATTCTCTTCTACTTAACACAAGTCTCCTTTCTTAAGTCATCCATAGAAGCCTTTCTTCTTATGTTTTTTTCATGCCAAGATTCAGAAAACAGACAAAAGATGGAAACCTTTTTCTTGTAGATTCCATTCTATTCCTTGCATAGCCCCTACTTTTAATCCTTATCTTAGGTTGTTAATTTTTTCTAGATCTTTTAAATATATTTTATTTTTTGCAAAATGTATTTAACTGTACAATAGAGTTTCATAGTGTTATGATATGCCAATAGATAGACTGTGTCAATATTTTTGCCACAGTCTACCTGCCGTTAGCGTGCTTAAGATTTGTGATGTTAGTATCTTAATCATGTTTCTAAATTGATTGCTCTGCAGTGGCAATTTGCTCCTTAATATTTCATGCTACTATTCTAAAAACAGATGATGTGCGGCTTTTCCTATATAACATTGGGATCCCAATGATTAATAGAAAGGGCATCTCCAGCAGAAATTTATATCCAGTGTTAAATCACACAGACTTGACAGTTGAATAAGTTAATAGGCTACAATAAATAAACTTGTATTGTGAAAGAGACTTTGAAGAAAAACTTGTTATCGTATGCAATATAAATTATTGTACACTAAAAACATGTTACTGTTGATTTATAATTTTAATTGCTTCATCTTGTGTTAGGATGAGCACAGCAGCATTCCCATCGCCAGCTGCCGAAATGGCAGAAATGAATCGAATTCAGTATGAAATTGACTATACTGAAGGGATCAACCAGAGAATGAGAGTTCCAGAAAAACTCAAGGTAGCACCACCAAATGCTGACCTTGAGCAAACTTGTCCTGAAGGAGGGCTTCCAAATGCCAGTGTAACAATGCAGGTCCCAGAGCGGATTGTAGTGGCAGGTATGTTTAGCTGTAGATGAGTAGTTCTTAACCTAATTATCCTTAAGATAGATTTCAGGGCTTTCATGAATTTCAATGGAAAAAGAATCACAACTCTTTTTTTCAAATGTATTATATGTTTATTTTTTAATACTTTGATCATTGTATTTGAGCACAACTGATTTATTTTGTAATACGGTCTATGTCTTTTACGCATTTAAATACATTTCTCTGAGGAGGAGTTTATAGAGTTTACCAGTCTTTCCTTGCAAACCATGACACGAAATAGTTAAACCCCTTTCTTTCTTTGTCTATCTACTTTATATTATACATGGGTATATAATGTATTGTGTATATTATTAAAAATGGTATCTGTAAACAAATATTATGTAGTGATTCCAAAAGCATTTGCTACAATCACTAGATGATCTTATGCTTTGGATCTCTCAGTAAATTTATATTTGAAATTAAATATGAAGCATCATTGCAGCACAACGAAAAACTTAAATGTATTATTGACTTGAAACTTAACTCTTTTCAGGTAATAGTGAAGACATTCCACATTCTATGCCCCCAGATCTAGATCTTCTACAGTCAACTCCATTCAAGTCTCTGTCGCTGAAAACACCTCCCCGTGTTATTTCACTTAGTGATCGTCCACTAGATTTTCTGGACCTAGAGAGACCTCCTCCTCACACTCCTCAAAATGAAGAGGCTAGTATACTTCTTTTCTTCCTAGCTATTATCATATTTTGCTAATATCATATTTTATTTTAATATTTTATTAAAGCCAAAAACAAAACATTGAAAATGTTCTACATGATAATCCTATTCAGAATACAGAGGGTTCCTGAAATTCAATGACAATTGGACCAGAATTTATGTTGCAATCATGTAGTGCAATGTCACACAACTCCATTGCTTAGCCACGGCAATCTCTGCAAACCTGTTGCAGTTAGTAAGCGAGGATTGTGGGTCATTAAACAAGGAACTACTTGCAACTTCCTGTCAACTTCCAACAACCATAGTCAGTGGGGAAGTCCACAAGAAGTGGCAAGTCCTAGGAGATTTGCAAGCAGGCTGGTAGGTAGGTAAGTGACTTTTGGTGAGGGAGGGTGCACAAGTTAGTACAAGTAGTGGGGGAAGCAGGGCACTAGTGTAGTGGGTGGGTCCTGCTGGGTGGGTGAAGTACAAGTGGTTGAGGAGGGTGTGAAAGTGGCCAGGGAGTCACAGCACAAGCATACCAAAGTGTGGAGGCTGTGCAGGTGGCTGGCATGGTACAAGCACAGAGGAGCTGGTGGGGGGTGTACAAGTGGGGGAGACTTCCCCAAACAATTTGCAACTTTATCTGCGAGTTTCCCTATATTGACTTTGGGGGAAGAGAAGGTCACAGATCATGCTCGTATCACATGGAATGGTGCAAACTTCAGTGTGAACCAGTTGCCAAGCACCCAGATCATGTAACCATGAGGGTCAGAGGTGGGTTCCTACTGGTTTATACCGGTTCGGTGGAACCGGTAGTGAAAATGGCAACTGGGTCTTCGAACCGGTAGGGACGGCATGCTCGCCACGCCCACAAACAGGTTCCCCGGTCAACGCAACATCCTTTTTTAACTTTTTAAAATGTTCTGCACATGTGCAGACCTATTTATAGGCAACTGTGCATGCAAAATTGCACAGGCACCAAACCAGCAGTAATGCCGGCAGAAACCCACCCCTGATGAGGGTGCAGGATGACTGTAAGTTTGAGGAACAATTTTAACTACCATTGATTTAGCAGCATCATAACTTTCAATGGTCATTGAATATGTGGTTGTTACCTGAAGACCACTTAGAGCAATGATGGCTAACCTTTTTTGGATTGCATGCCAAAAGCGGGGTGAATGTAGGGGGCTTATGTGTGGGCGTGCCCACACCCATAATGCTATGCATGCAACCCCAGCGCACATGCGCGTGCGACACAAGCGCATATGCATGTGCGACCCCAGCACAAAACCTCAGGAGGACAAAAAACATCCTTAAAAGGCGGCCAAAGTCAGCTGGCTGACAAGGCAACGCCTCGTGTGCCCTAACAAATGGCTCCATGTGCTTGATGTCACTCATGCCCACGCCCACTCAGTCACATTATCCCCCAAGCCACGGCCACAGGAAAAGGTAGGAAAATTTTTGAAATTTCTACCTATCTACCCTCACCCTTCACCAGTCCCCCCTTTTTCCATTCTTTAGCGGCCCTGCCCTTTCCCTTGTCCTACCTCCCACCTCCAAATTGCACCCCACTGTGAGACGCACATCTTACCAGACTCTGGCAGCTCCGTCGTGTCTCTCAACTGTTCTGTGCAGGGAAAAACCTTTTACAATAAAGAAAAACTTCACATGAGTGCGAGGCAATTAACAATTCTCGCACTCTTGGGAAGTTTTTCTTTACTGTGCAAGATTTTTCCCAGCATACAACATCTGAGAGACGCTTGCAGTAGGGCGCAATTTGGGGGTGGCAGGTGGGGCAGGAAATGGGGCAGGGCGGGCCACGAGATGCGCATCTTATTGGAGACTGGCAGGTCTGGATCTTGCAGCTTTTGGGGGGTTTTCTTTAAAAAAAAGTCTCTCCAGACAAGCTTTGAAAACTTCCGAGGTTGCTTCGGGAGGGGGCAGTCGACCAGCATTCCCCCACTCCCCGGGCGCCTGCAGCCTCGGAGCCTGCAGCCATGGAGTAACTCCCGGCTCTTGCACAGTAAATAAAAACTCGTGAGTGCGAGGCAATTAACAACTTCGCTGCATTGTAGGTGCAGATAGTAGAATCTTTAGTCTGGCATTATAGGTGTGAAACAATTCAGCTTGGAAGAATTACTATGTACCGGTATCATTCTTGTTTTGGGCCTGACAGGCATATCATCTTAATCTTCATCTTTACTGGGTTCACAATAAATTATAGTTATCTGACATTGCCTTTATTTAATTCAGGATTTAAGTGCTTATGCATGAGTGACAGACATTCAGTTTCTAAGACAGAGTTGATAACTGACTGATAAAACTTTTATTTGCCCATAATTTATTTAATGATTTATCTTGATATCCATGCTTTATACTATTATAGAAGTTTAGAAGAAAAGAAGCTATCAGATCGAGATTTACTAGGTCTGGAAATAGATACTACACGAACTAGTAGAATTCTATTTTATTTTTATTTTTTGTTAGAGAATATAATAGCAGAACCTTGAAATCTGATGAGGATTCCTTTTTCCTCTTTTATATCAAATAGAAGCAGGACGGGGTAATCAAGAGGTTTTTTCCCCATCCCTTCCCAAGCTGATGTCCTATAATGGTCATTGGATTTATTTTTCATTGCTATATCCATATTTCTCAGCATTGGGAATCATTATATGAAATGCTGCATGGGATTTCTTGGTTACTTAACTGTTCTAGGTTACAGGAGTAATCAAGCAAGAACAATGGGACAGTGTGTACTAGAACATTTATTCACTTCCAATAAGCTGAACTTCTCTGAATTCTTAGTATTATAAATGAATCTACACATTTAATTGTATATGAATCTGGGTTAGAGTTATTTGTGAATTATGCATTTTCAAAATCACGATTGCTAAAATATAGGGGATCACTGTATGAAATAAAGATCTTACATTCTAACAGAAAATCCATTATTTAAAAAGTTTGCATTAGTCAAAATCTCTTGCCTACTACATTAAGCTAGTTATTAATGCTATTAATACAGTAAAATACTATCTTTGATTTGTTCCTTTTCTTTTCTTTTTTTCCTGGCAGATTCGGACAGTAGGAAGGCTGAAAAGAGAACGTTCCATGAGTGAAAATGCAACTCGTCAGAATGGCCAGTTGATGAGAAATGAAGCAGTGTGAGTAGAAAAGGATTATGAATGCATCTGTAAATGAAACCTGATCTGTGGTTTTTCTTAGTTCTTGTTTAGGAAATGCTTTCAAGTGTTTATTTGATCTATTTACAGCCCTTTGATGTTAGCCTTGAAGCTCAAAATTGATCTTACCTGTTTGTAAATGATGCAATGAAAAAGTTAAAGAGCTACACAGCTGCTATTTTTAATTCTTTGGATTTCTTTGCTCTCATTTTTTTTAATGTATAAAGAATGATACTAGGCAGTTGCATCCATATTTTTGCTTCATAACAATAAATTAGGATAACTTAAGCATTCATCAGTCTATTCATTGCATTGGGATAATGCAGCGAGTTGGGCAGCAAACAAATTTAATAACTAAATGAACTACATATATGAACTCCTGTGATATATTGCAACCTTAATCTTTAAAGCATACCTAAATCAAGGATACCTTCTTGGTGTCCAGCATATTTGTTGTTTTATTTTTAGATGTTCTAATTACATAAAAAAGAGAAGTAGCACCTTTAATCCCACTTCCTCCCAAGGATGTCTATATGACCCACAAATTCATTTTTAGAAAATAAAAAGTGGATATTGATAGCCTGGTGGCTTATTGGAGAAGTACTTTCCCAATAAAAACAATGAAAGTGTTAGGGAAGTTATAGACGTCCAGAGGGAGACTGTTAGCAGCAGCCATGCCTGCTTTGTATGGTAATTTGTATGTTTTCTGACTGGCTGTGTTTATCATGACAGCCATATTATGAATATGTAAGCAAACCTACCATGGCAGTCATTTTAAGAATGTGCCACCAATATGCTGTTAATGTTATAAGTGTTCCCTGAATAATTTCTTAAAGGTATTCCATCTTGTTTCTTCCACCTGCAATTGGGGAAAAGGAGTAAGCTAGATGAAGCAACTAACTAAATACATGAAGCATATTTAAAGATGTTATATTCAAAGGATAAACATTCCAGATACCTAAATAAAAGATGTGTTAGATCAGCGGCCCGCAATCTTTTGGGCACTGGGGATCAGTTGCATGTAGAGAGGTTTTTCTGTAGCCTGGAGAGGGTATGATTTCATGTGCTGCCTGCATCCTGTAGATGGGCTTTGCTTGCTTGCGTGGCCCGGTGGCTGGTATGCCACAGACCTGCGCCAGTCCACACACCAGGGGTTGGAACCCCTATGTTAAATGACAACTATTCTAAAACTTTGTCCAGTCAAAACCAATTTTAAAGATAAAGAACCATGAGATAATAAAGCAAAAATCTTGAGGTTGCCTACTAGCTGATAGCATTTGAACTGAGCAGCCATATCAGTCATCTGATGACATTGGGGTGAGGTATATTATATTGCATTGTAAGGATTGGATATTATTTCTAAATTTGCCTTTAGCATCTCATTTGCATATTCGTGTCACTTTTTTGAAAGTAAATGATTCATAACTATTTAAATCTTCTAAATACATCTGGAATAATTGCAAGTGGTTATTGTAACTTCTCTTCTTCACATGACATCTTATTATTTCAATTAGATATTTCACATAGGCTGCATTCAAATGCCTTAAGTTTTTATTGATGTTTTAATCTTTAGTTTTAGATATATAAGCTATATATCTAATATATTACCTTTATTGTCCTAATTTATTATCCAGCATTTTTACAAAAATCCATGCTTTTCCTCTGTTAGAGATGCAAATAAGCAGGTGGAACTGTTTTGTGCTCTAGTAAAATAACTATCTGCAATTCTAGCATGTTAGTTGTAATAATGAAAAATTCTGTGTTCAAAGCTTATCAGCTTAGAAAAAAAATTTAGTTCCATTTTTTTTTTTGTCTACCTAATGAATAATATTTTTTATGTCGTCATCATTGCATTTGTCTCATAGTGGTGTGTGTAAGTGCCTTACCTGATCATCTTTTGACATAGAATGATACTTAAATGCTCCCCCAAAGTAATAATAACTAGATGAAATAAGTGATGAGCAACCATGATGCCTTTTCTGCTAATTAATTTAAAAAGAACACTTTCCAATAATCAGAACTGTTCTTCATGATAACACAATATTGAAACGGACTGGAAAATAAAAATGCCATAGTACCAGTCATCTTTTATAGAGAAAAATGAAATACAAGTATGTTCATTAAAAATTGATTATTCACTGTTTACTGTCAACATTTGTTCAGCTACGTTATCTGAAAGGAAGCATATTGAATTATATTACACACATACATATATGGCAGGCATGTGTGTATGTAATTAAATCAGATATAAACATAATTCATCCTGTGGGTAAATTCTAGAACTGTCCCCAATAAATATTATATCCTGATTAAGGAAATTTCTTCATAAATAGTAAGTAGCAGGGATGGAAGAGAGATACTGTTTATATTTTCTTATACAAATAATATGTATCTATTCAAGTTTTCAGGGCTATTATTATACTTTATCCCACCTTTTTAATATATAATTTAAAGTGGTGACTTAGTGGTTGTCAAATATTCTATCACATGCCTAATATAGGTCAGTTTAGAAAAATGCAATGTGTATAATTTAAATCATATCTTTGATTCATTAGTCTTTGGGTCTCAATGCTTTTGAATTAGGCAATACACTTTAGATTTTATGGCCATAGATTCTTTGCAAATATTACATACATGTGTGTAGAGTCAGACTTATTTCTTCAATATGTTGTACAGCATCTACATATAAAGAAGTTTTATAATGTTAAACTATTGTCAGCAAGCTTTGTGAAATGGTAGGCTTTGTACAATCATTTTAGAGATCTTAGCTACATTAAACTAATGATAAATAAAAATGGAAGCTTTATCGTTAATACAACTGTAATGGAAAATTTAAATGTAGAATAGTTTTGTGTAGAAAGGCCAGTCTTGGTTTGCATTTTAATAACATTATTTTTTTTGGAACTTCAAGCTGAAAAATATTACATACATGCTTATATGTTTAATTTCCACAATTATGGGAAATTTGATATCACTTGTTATGTTAATATTAATATGGTCTATTTCTTTGTAAGTGTCTTTATGTAAATGATTCCTAAATTAATCCATATATATATATATATATATATATTCATTAAATTGTCATCCAAAAACTAGGGAAGTCTGTTAACTCATAGCTGCCCATTGCTTTGTTTGTGTTGGATTTAACATTCATTTTCCACAAAGAAAATAAGCTGGGGAAAATCTCAAATTCTTGATAGCCATTGCCAGTCAAAATAAATGGTACTGAACCAATTACTTGGTTTAACATAAATTCATTTATTTTGTTCCCACAGGTGTTTTTGTTATGAATTGTAATGTCAGACTTCTGCTGTTTCAAACACTATACATATATTTACAGTAATCAACCTTGCAGAGGCTTATGGGGAAATATTTGTGATAATAAAGCAATAATTTAGGTATTTTTAAGTGTATAAACTCATTTACTCACAGCTACAAGTGAGGCCAAGTTTAAAGGATTTTAAAATTTATAACAGGTTATTTATACTGAGAAATTTAAGGAGTCATTGTCCCTCCAGCCAGATCTATTGCCAAGGGCTTTATTTATTTTAATTAGGTTGTTTTTAGATCATAGATAGCAAAATTTTCCAGATGGAAAGCAGGAAATATACAAGCAATCCAATTCAACAGGAAGAAGGAAGAGAGAGAAAGAAAGAAAGAGAAAGAAAGAGAAATCAATCAATCAATCAATCTACTTAGGTGAAAGAATATTGGGAGCTTCAGTGTAATTTAGACCTCAAAACAAATAGATCATGGTCTGATATCAAAAAGACATTAAGATTATAATACATTTAAGAATTCATAAAATTTAGCTGATTAAAAAATATTTTAAATGGACAAATTAGATTATCCGTCACCAGAAAAGGAATATATAAATATTACAATTACCTGAAAGGAAGATGTTCCCAACAAAAACTTGAGGTTAAAAAATGCTTCTGCTATTATTTTCTCAATCTAAGTTAAACCAAGAGCTGTTATCTAAGAAAATATAGTCTTTCAGGTAAATCATCTAGTAAATACATAAACATCATCTGTATGCCTTGTATTTTGCTTAGAATAGTTAGCTGCTAATGATATTTAAAGTCATAAGATCAGAGAAACTGAGCTTATTTCATTGGAAGAATTCTCTTGTTTTCATTTATATATTATTCAGTATTGTGCTGACAGCTTTTCAAGTTTGTCTTAAGTAAACCATGAGTAGAAGCAGTCGACATTATTTCATATAGCTATAATTTCAAAATGTAATTTAAATAAAATCTCTTTGTATAAAAAATAAAATGTACTTTCATTTTAGGACCTCTAATAGAAATATTCACAAATACTTATATAGCAAATTTCCATTCTGTGCATTATTTTTGAAAGATTTTGCTTCGGAATAAATGCTTGAATCTATTTTGCTTATTTGGGATATGTCTAGAAGTTATCATCAGCATCTCTGCTGTCTTAGTTGGTTCTTTTGCAGTCTATTTATTTTCACAATCTCTACAAAGCTTTATTTATTTATTTATTTATTTATTTATTTAGTTTTCAAAAAGCAAATACCATTATAGTTTTATCTAAACTTCATATCTGAGAGCAGTTTCAGAGTAGCTCCCCTCTACAGTTTAAAATGATTCAATATTCGAGCCTATGGTATTTTATACTGTATAGCAGGTTTTAATCAAAATTACATGCTTTGCAGTATGTCATTCCTATAAGAAAGAGGGAACATTGCATGTGTTGTGTCATCTTTTGAAAATGTTTCTCTTCTCTTCCCTTGAGAGATCAGATCTAGATGAAAAACTAGGATCAATCTTCTGATAAAGTAATTATAACTGAATTAAATGTTATGAATTTCAGTAAGTTTCCCAATACAGTATTTTATCTCTGGGAATTCATTAGTGATTTTGTGTTTGTGTTTTGAAAATAATTATATTTTATCATACCTATTGTATATATTTAATAAGTTTAGTAAATATCTACTAAATAATAGTAGATTCTTTAGAATTTATCTCTGGGAATTCATTAGTGATTTTGTGTTTGTGTTTTGAAAATAATTATATTTTATCATACCTATTGTATATATTTAATAAGTTTAGTAAATATCTACTAAATAATGGTAGATTCTTTACTAATTATCTTAAAATGCTTTTTTTACTGAAAGATTTGGGGTTCCATTGAAATTCTATTTGATAATATTTAACTTATTTATGGTAGAGGTGCAAAAAAACTGGGACCAACTTAATTTTTCATCAAGGATTGGTAGAGAAAACATTTTTTTCTATCTGAAACCTGATTCTAGTGTTTCTCTCTTCATTTGCTATGCTTGCAAAACAGTGTGACACCATCACCTCAACAGGTTCGTGTCTGCTCTCCCCAAAAGTTTTCTGAAGATGGACCTAGTCTTTACTCTGCTCGGGGCATTTTGTCGCTTATCCAGTCTTCTACTCGTAGGGCTTACCAGCAAGTCTTGGATGTGCTGGATGAAAACCGCAGGTGATTGGCCATCACAGATTCTGCCAATTTACTGCTTTTTACTTCCTTTTAATTTTCTAGTTTATTAATTTTATTTTTTTTAAAGAAGTACACAGCATAAAAGTAATATTTTTTCATGTCTTTTCCTTTCTATGATTTATGAATGATGTTTCCAAAATTCACATTTCATGGATAGTTTTATTATTTATTTGGACAAATTGAACATTTAAATAGCCAATTAAAATTCTTTTGTTCCTGAGTAGAAAAGGGAAACAGGGAGCTAAATACAGCTATACAATCCAAGATAATATGTTTTTATTTTCTCTTGATACGGTGGAATAACGTTTGTTATTTCTAACTGACTTGGAGAGTATAAAATATTTTCTTCTCATAATAAAGTAATCATAGATTTGTGTTTTTTTTTAAAGTAGACAATCATAACCCATTAACATTGAAGGGAATCAAATTAAAAGTATGACACTGAATTTATTTGATCTCTAACTGCAATATTTATAATTCTTGGGAAAAAATGCCTATAGCAATTTCTTCCTGAAACTTGCATGGAAAAGATAGCTTATGCAGTTTATATGCATGATTTTCAAATGTTTTGAATATTTTTTTAACCTGTTGCCAGCCAACTAATTAATAAGGAATCTGTCAAATATTAGCCTATACTTTGACATTTTATTTGTTATAAAGTAAGAGCTATTACTTCCATTTGTCCCAAATAATTAAATTTTTCCATATCAAAAGAACCTGTTTTCATGTAAGCTGCACCTGTTTTTGAATCCAGTAATGTTTAGGCTTCTCTTATTAGTCAAAAGCAAAGGATCAGGTATTCTGTTGCATTCTGTTATGTCAGCAGAGCTTTTATTTAAAAACTTTTGTCCTTATGGTCATTTTTAAGATCAAATTAGAATCAACACAGGATTTAGTCACTGATGTTTTTTTTTAATTTCAGTTAAGATTATAATGATTCTCCAGAGCAATAGAACAACCTGTTAACACTTCTATTGGAACATATTTCTTTAAAGATTACCCTGTTTTAGAACTTTATTGTGCCATATATGGAAGCAGTTCACTTTCTTTACACTAACAATTTTTGTAGTTTTATTTAAATACTCACACACAACATTCTATATTAAAACCTAAGTATCTTGCAGATGTAAAACTTAACTGCAGTACTTGCTTTCATTTTACAGAGCTAGGTACATTCAGTTATCTCAGATTATGAGTCTTAAAATATTTTCTCAAAATTTTGAGAATCATGTTTTTAAATTCTATAAATCAATTAGACATAATTGAACCAAATAAAAATAAGGCCTTGAGAAATAATCAAAAATCTAAATAAAGAGTTTATCTTTCTAGTTTATCTCAAATATAATTTTAAAAATCAAGTATCACATTTTCTTTTAAACCCATCCTTAGGGTAAAATTAAACTTCTAAAATTTGCATGCAGGAATGTGAAATTTGGAAATATACGGTATTACTTGCATGGCTACAGTTGCTGATTCTTTTACAATATTTTTATCTTATAGAATTGCTTTTTTGCTGTTTTAAGCATATTGTTTTATTTAAGCATAATATTTTATTTAACAGTAGTTTTTAAAACTTCATTTTTTGCTTTATTTTTCTTTTAAAGTATTTTCTGATTCCTGCATATTTCATCCATGCTTTGCATAACAACAGTATGTTCTATTGTCAATTAAAATGTTGATTATTTATCATGGCTAATTAGTCAATAATAGGATAAACTCTTACTAACATTTCTTAAAAACTCTCTGACAAACTCGATCTTAGGGGAAAATCTAGGACTCCACTATGAACATGATACAAGTTTTGCTATCTTGAAAAAAAATCTATGTATCTGCCTTGTATTTAAGACATCTATAATTTGTATGTTACCTTTATGTCAGAAACTTTCATAATGAACTGCTGTATTAGTGGATAATTTAAAAGAGATAAATTCTTCCTTTCATGTTTGTGTACAATTTATATATCTAGCTTCGGCAAGTGTTTTATAATGTATATTTCATTACAAACCTTTCAATATACCTTTGGCTCTAGATACACTTTTCATTGTAAAAGTATGATACAATTCTTTTAATGTTTAGTATAAGTTGCTCAGAGAACACAGTCTGTTTGTTGGTTGTAGAAATACAGTATAGTCAAATATGTCTAAAAGGTCTCATTAAATATTAGGGTTAAAGAAAAGCTGGACAATAAGAGTTTTCTGAATATGATACAATAGAAGGACAAACATGACTAAGAAGTAGATAGAGTAAATCTGAGCTGAAGTATTTCTGGCTTTTATATAAGAGTAAGCTAGAGATTAAATATGCTTCTTTTTTTGTGGAAGATATACTGCATTTGATGCAAAGAATATTAAATTTTATGTTTAAACTGAAGGAAACTAGTCTTGAATGTTGATACTTAATGTGGTACTACTTAAAAGTTTTGTTAGTAATGAGTTGATAACTGCATTTTCCGGAGCGAGGGACAGGATGGTATTAGCACACCCAATTGGCCACGAGACTGGGATGAAGCTGAAGCCATGCCTCTGTGCTCCACCCTATCCTTTCCAGTTTCATCTCAGTCCGGCCAAAAAACGAGACCTATTTTATATTTCTCCTGCAAGTTTTACTTCTACTGGTCCCTCCTTGCTTCTGCATGAAAAATATCTCCCTGCTCGGACCAGTAAGTAACTCTGGGTGGTTTCCTTCCTAGCCACCAGAGAGGTTTACTTTGCATTGCTGGGGACTGGAGAGATCGTTCACAGTTGTGGCGGCCATTTTTGGCTCCGCTAAACACGTGACGTCGGTCGCCGGGTATTTGGTGATCGGGAGGCTTGCGGGCTTGGGATTTCCAGCCCCACGGCCTCCCATCAGTCCGATTTACTGGCGAATGGCTTCGGCGGCTGGATTCGAGCTGCGGCGATTGCAAAGCGCTAGGAAGAGCGGCAAGAGGCTTTTAGTACCTGCGGGCGTGCCGCTATGTGCCAAGAGGACGCATGGGCATTTGATCGAGCCGAGGCAAGCCTCCGAGGCAGCCACCAAGCACGCCACACTTGGCGTTGATGCAGGGGCTGCCCAGATGGGGAGGAAGCAGCATTTGGACCTGCATTTATATCTCCTTTGCCTGTTGCAGCTGAAGAGAGGGGGTTGAGAGGCTTTGCAAGGAGGGTGAGTATTAAATCTTTATTACCACGTGGTCAAGATGGCGGAGGAGGTGGGACGGTCCCCTTCGCCCCCATGTTCCCCGGGGAAGGGCCCATCATCCAGGCAGCGGCCCATTGCTTCGGCCAGGGCTCAAAAGGCTGCTGCTGCCTCTCGTCCATCTCGTGCCACCCAGAAGGATGAATTTAGGAGGCATAAGGCTCTTTCGAAGACCTTTTCCAGGGCTGAGAAATTAAGGGCCTTGCAGGGTAGGCTCAGTACCTCTCCCCCCGGTCCAGATCTCCTTTGGGGGGTGAGTCCCACCCTGAACCCCCACCCCCCAGATTCTCTGGATTCCTTAGGGAGGTTTTTTAGGGAGGTTTCCCCCTCCCCACCACTTTCGCTGGAAGATCAGGACATGGACTTGGAAGATCCCTGTGTCCACGTGGATCCCATGGAGGATCAGGCCTTGCCCAGGCCCATCCTAGCTCCCCAAGCTGGGGTAGCTCAAAATCCAGAGAATTCCGGCTGGGATTCTTTGGATGTGGACAATCTCCCAAAGGGGTTGCAGAATCTCATCGAAAGAGCAATCTCCTCTGGTATTGCGAATGGCTTGCAGCAACAAGGCGCTCAGTCCCTAGCACCAGATCAAGGTGGGATCTCTAGGGCCAGCTCCTCCCAGGCTCGCCCTCCATCCACTTCCGTGAGCCGCCCTGTCTCCCCTTCCCTGGTTAGTGAAGGCTCAGTAGCAGGGGACAAGCCCCAGAGAGATCCTGACCTATCTGAGGATGAGGAGGATGACAAGCCGGATCCTCTGGCCTTTACTGGCCTCTTTCCCCCAAATTTATTCCAATCTCTTCTGCGTAAGGCGCGTGCTACTGCATAGGTAGGAGGAGGGGGTAAGGATGGAGCGAAGGAGGGAGCTGCAGAGGGGGCTGCAGCGAAGAAACCTTAGAGCCCAGTTTTCTCTGAACCCAAGGTTGTGAAGGAAGAGATCCCTGCCCCTCACATCTTCCTAGAGAAGGTGAAGAAACAATGGGAGAAGCCGACCGCTCTCCCAAACCCTGGCAGTAATGACAGGCGTTTTTATAATATTGAGCCAGATTTTTCCCAGGCATTACAGCTGTCCACTGTAGACCCACCTGTGGTGGCTTTGGCATCTCCTCCGTCTCTGGTGGCCAAGACAACCTTAAGGCTGACGATAGGAAGGTGGAAATGACTCTGAAGAAGACATTCTAGTCCGTGGTCTGGGCCATCAAGGCAACGGCATCGGCTTCGTTCTTCAATCGCATGGCTATCCTGTGGATGGAGAAGATCCAGGAGGAACGCATCCCCCCAGAAGATGTGCGGCTGCACCAGGACTTAAACAAGTTAGTGGCGGTGGCGCAGTTTTCGACTGATGTCACGCTAAATGCCATGAAGTTTGCTTCCAGGGCTATGGCATCGTCCGTTACCTCCCGTCGCCTTCTTTGGCTCCGGGTGTGGCACACAAGACAGCAAGTCAAAGTGGCAGCTGGTATTGCTACCTGGATGATGTCCTCGTCCAGGGGGCATCCCCAAGTCAGATGAGAGCGGTCTTACCCTTCACTTTGAAAAGAGTTCTCTCACCCCATCCACTAGGATACTTCATTTAGGGGCTGTTATAGATTCCCATTCAGGGAAGGTTTTCCTCTCCCCGGACCGTAGGTCCAGTTTGGTTAAAATGGTTAAGCAGGTCCGCAGGGACCGTTATGTTCCCATAGCTCTTCTCTCCAGCTTGTTGGAAAAGCTCATATCCTGCATCGAGGTAGTACCGTGGGCACGGTTGCACGCCAGGACTCTGCAGTGGCCACTCCTACCGTTCCAGAGGGCCAACACTAGCAGCTCGCCGGCCAAGGTCGAGGCCACCCCTCAGGTACTGATCTCTCTCAAGTGGTGGCTGTTCCCAACCTTGCTCAAGGGATGCGAGTTCAGGGACTAGGAGTGCCTCGTACTCACCACACAGGCCAGTCTATTCGGCTGGGGGGCAACCCTGGGATCCCAGTTGGCACAAGATCGGTGGTCCTGACAGGAGCTCTGACACAATAAGAACTGGTTGGAGCTCCGGGCAATCCATCTGGTGCTTCGACAGTTTCCGACCTCCGTCGAGGGTCATCACATTCTGGTCCTCAGCAACAATGTGGTGGCCAAGGCCCACATCAATCGACAGGGTGGCACACGTCCCAAGGCACTGCACACCGAGGCGATGTCGCTGGACAGCTGGGCAGAGAGACACCTGGGGTCAATCCGGGTGGAGCACATCACGGGGATCGACAACCATCAGGCCGACTGGCTGAGTCGAGAGACGGTGGACAACGGAGAGTTGAGCCTCTCCTTGGAGCTGTTTCAGAGCATCTGCCAGAGGTTTGGACGACCAGTGGTGGACCTCTTCGCCACTCCGGCCAATGCCCAGCTTCCCTGGTTTTTTTCTCGGTTCTCAGCTCGGGGAATGGAGGGGTTCAACGCCCTTCGCACAAGGTGGCCTGGCGGGGTACTGTACGCTTTTCCTCACCACCTCCTCATTCCCGGGGTAATTCAGAAGCTAGTCAGGGAACAGGCAGAGCTGATCATGGTGGCACCTCACTGGTCAAGGAGGGCCTGGTTTGCGGATCTCATGACCCTTTCAGTCTGGCCTCCATGGCGGATCCTGGAGGGGAAAATAGAGTTACATAAGGGGAAGGTAGTGCACCCGGAGCAACACTGGCTGCAACTAGGTGTATGGAGATTGAGCGGGAGCACCTGAAGGAGGCTCACCTGTCACTGCGAGTGATTAGAACCTTAGATGCCTCGCGCAGACAATCCACTACAAGGATCTATGATTCCACCTGGGTTTCCTTCGTAGCCTGGTGTCAGAAGAACCAGGTGGCGCCCACCAGGGTCTCAGTTCCACAAGTCCTGGACTTCATCCAGGATGGGTTGGATAAAGGGCTCTTCCGGGGCACTGTGCACAGGCAACTGGCTGCCCTTGCTACAATCCTCCCAGGCGAGGGCCCGGTCCCCCTCACCCAACTACCCGTTGTTAAGAGGTTTCTTCGGGGGGTCTCCAACCTGCACTCTCCAGTGGTCCATAGATTCCCCATGTGGAATCTCCCTATCGTGTTGCGTGTTCTCATGGATGAGCCTTTTGAGCCGTTGAGGACGGTTAGCCTGAAGCTCCTAACCCTTAAGGTGGTGTTTTAGTGGCTATCACATTGGCTAGACGGGTGTCAGAGTTAGGAGCACTTTCCTCCAGGGAAGATTTGTGCGTGTTCTACAACAATAGGGTTGTGTTGAGGTTAGATCCGGCCTTTATGCCAAAGGTGAATTCCATCTTCCATCGTTCCCAGAAGGTTGTACTTCCGGATTTTTGTCTGGATCCGTTTAGGGAACGTGAACAGCAGTGGCATTGGTTGGATGTCCGATGGGCCCTGCATATTAACTTGAAGCGGACGGCCTCCTTCCGGAGGTCGGAGGCGCTATTCCTATCTTTCCAACCTTCGTCGTTGGGTAAGAGGGCAATGTCTTCCACCATTAGCCGGTGGATTCGCTTAGCTATTACCCTGGCATATGAGTCCCAGAAGCTGCCTGTGCCGGCCGGTATTATGGCACATTCGACGAGGAGCGCTGCCACCTCGGCGGCTTGGGCCTCCCAGACCCCGATAGGTGACATTTGCAGAGCAGCTACGTGGGCATTCCCATCACCATTCATTCGGCATTACAGGTTGGATGTGTTCGCATCAGCTGATGCGGCATTTGGGCGCAGGGTGCTACAGCTGGTCATTGCAGATCATTCGTTCCCTGCCCATGGGACTTAGTTTTGGTAGCTAAAACTAAGATTAGGAGCAGCCGCCACATCTTCAGGGTCTAAAATACTGGAAATCCTTCAGATTTACTATTCAAAGACTTGCTTAATTATGATATAAAATACACTTTCATGAACAATATGGCAGTTCAAAGCACTTTAAAAAACTTGCTTCTCAATGTGTGGCATGTGTATGCACTCATGCAGAAAGACCTAGGAATAGTGTCCAAAGCATTCATGCAAACCTTGCAAATGAACAGCATGATTTTGAAAAAGATAGGGTTTTGCCCTCTGTCTATTCAAGCTCCTGATAACATATATTCAATGTTTCAGATCCAGCTAAGCTTTGCAAGTATAATTGACAGATAGATTCCATTGTGAAAAATATCTTCCTCATTCTCTATGGACATGGTAATTAGTGTGTTAACTGTTTGTTTTTTTAATGAACTTCAACTTGTAATCTTAGAGCAACTGTTAAGCGTCTGTGTTGTGCAGATTACAATACAAGCTTAACAGATGTATGCCCTACTCTTCATCCTATGTCCTAATTTGAGAGTTTAAAAGGCTTAGAGAGTTCAATGACAATTTTTCGCTTTCCTCTGTCTTGGTTCTGAATGGCAGCAGCTAGTTATCTGCTTGTTTCCCTTTGGCAAATGCACTTTTAATCTTCATCTTCAATCCTCAACCATACCCTCTGAATTGATTAGTTATTGTCCCTTGGTGATCTTCACCATTTTCTCTCATCTTCAGCACACTTCTTCAGATGGTGCCAAACAACTTTTCAGCAGTGCAAGTCACAGCAAGCAAGCAAAATATGTTGTGATTTTTTTAGGATGTTTTACACAAGGCTAGTTAATGAAGTTTTCTCTGTTTTTCATAAAAGCACGTAATTCTGTATTTTCAATAACTAAAACTTGATTGGCTATTTGGCATATCCATAATACACTAATGTTCCTTTTCTCAGTCAGGTGGCATCTAGCCAATCTAAACTTATTTCAAATTATCTTGAAAAGCAATGCAGGGCTAGACCTTGTCTCTACTTGGTAAGCCTATGCTTCAAATGACATTCATGTAGTAGAAACAACATATTGTAATTCTCTTCATCTCAGTGAAGCAATTTACATTGCCACAAATCAAGCCAGTGCTTCTGGAAAAGCCTCTGTAGTTTTCTTTCCCACTGCAGGCCAAAATGCTTCTAGCTAAGTGGGCTTGCAACATGTTACAGGATTCTTTGTTCACTGAAGCTGTCTAACCTTGAAAATCTTAGTGTGTATCAAGATGTCTTTAGATTGGGTAGATTCTACAGACTCACGGAAAATCTGGCTAGTTCTCTCTTCTGCAGTGCTCACCAAAGGATCTTCCCAGATTTTCCTCACAGTGTAAACTCTGCAGAAAAAAAACCTGGGATCATTGTGAAGCAGAACATCATGGTTGCTTTGCTCTTAGAACTGAAGGACTCACTTTGCTTTGTAAAATAACCTGAAAGGGTCGTTTGCCCAAACCTTGAACAACATAACCCTTCAAAGAGTTACACAGCCCTAGTTCTTGGTTGGCAAAAACATTAAGAATTATCAAACCTTAAGGCTAGATTGGAAAATTGAAAATATTTTCAAAAGAAATCAGTGGCAAATAACTTCTGTATTGTTGACAAAATTGACTTTGCGGGCAAGACCATTTCTTGGAATTTTTACTTTTCAATTTTTATTAAATAGTAGATATATGCCTTTTAGAGTGCTAGTTTGAATTTCATTACTTGTAAACATGAACGTTCTTGAGTTTCTTGCCTTTTCAACAGAATTCTGTGATACATTATTTAAAGCATACACTAGCTCAGTTCTTGGCTAATGATTTGGGGAGAAATAGTTACTTGTCAGACTAAAAAGATTATATTAAGTGTGTGCTCTAAGTCTTAGAAAAATGTCCCATGATGTCTTTGCGGTTGATGTATTTGGTGATTTGTATTGGCCATTATTTTTGTTACTCTATAGTAAGATTTTTTGGGAAATGACGACGTTATGTCATAGATTTTTATGAAAAAAATTGAAATAGTATTTTTAAAAATGATTCTCGCTATGAGTGAAAATATGAGCATCTGCATTTATTGTTTGTCTGTATTAAAACTTTAGCTTGCTCAAACATTTCAGGAAATTTTAGAAATTATATGTGAATTAAAATCAAAATGGGAGTTAATTAATGAATACCAGTAATATATGTGATTTTATTACAATTATAAAAATATATAGATGCATGAACATACAGATTCAATTTGGCAGGATTGGTGTGCTTTGGGTTCCTTCAGTTAAACATTGCCATCTGTTGGGACTCCCAAAAGTCTGCCTTCAATTCAGTATTGCCTGCCTTCTGGAATAAGGTTTCCTGAGATACTGATGGCTCCCAACTTGCTGGCATTTCAGACCGGCTTGATGACTTGGCTCTTTGTCCAGACTTTGCCGTGGATGACTAAAAATGAAATTATTTTGATAAAATTTACCTGTACATAGAATAGGCAATTGAAATCAATGGGACATCATTTGTCATAATTAGATTAAGCTAACCATAATCTGGGAAATCTTTTGTACATCATGGAATATAATATTCCATTATAAAATGGAATATTTTCTAAATACAAATAGGATTTGTAATTGCAGTACTGTATGTCAAGGATAATAGAAATAACAATCTGACTTCAGGGCTTTTTTTTTTTTTTTTTTTGTTCTACTTTTTCTCTCCATGTTTTTTTTTTCCTTTCTATTTCCTTCATATCTACAAATCTTGCCTTAGGCCAGTCTTACGTGGTGGGTCAGCAGCTGTCAGTTCCTCTAGCCGCCATCACGATGAAGCCAGGTAATGTTGCATTTAGTTAGCTTTTCTGCAAACTGTCAAAGGTGTTCCTGAATTAGTTTGCTCAATAGTTTTTTTATATTGTTCTGCTTTGAGTGCTTTAAAAAGGTTGGTCCCCTAAATTTCTTTTTCAAATTTATTTTTTTTCTCAGTCCGTATTTTTATTTTGTTGGATGCCTTTTTCACTTCTTTACATTATAAAACTTGTGACAGATCTTGGTTTGTACTTAGGATTCTTCCTCTTTGTTTTTATGATTCCAGTGATCTGTGATACATTTATGTAGAATAACTTGATATTATATCACAATGTAGTAACTGGCATTATTTAGTCAGGATTTAGGAATTAAAATTCTTTTTCAGAATATTTTTGATTCCCCCCCCCCCCTTCAGATCAAGATGTCTTTATTATCACCTGTCCCTTTTGTATTGGCTTGGCTTGCCCAAATTTATTTTCTACTATCTTATTAATTTAAGCTTCTCTCCTATACCTCTTACTCATATAGTGATGAAGGTCTCATCAATACTTTTACTTAATGCTGAGCTTGTGTATGTACCGTATTTATCGGCGTATAACACGCACTTTCCCCCCCCCCGAAAAATAGGGGGCAAATGATGTATGCGTGTTATACGCCGATATACGCCAGGCGATATACGCCAGGTGCACAGAAAAGGATCACGGAGCGCTTCGCCCCAAAAGCAGCTGCTTTTCTGTGTGCCTGGCGTTTAAAACATCTGGCTATCTATCTAAACGCCAGGCGCACAGAAAAGGATCGCGGAGTGCTTCGCCCCAAAAGCAGCCGTTTAGATAGATAGCCGGATGTTTTAAACGCCAGGCGCACAGAAAAGCAGCTGCTGTTGGGGCGAAGTGCTCCGCGATCCTTTTCTGTGCGCCTGGCATTTAGATAGATAGCCGGATGTTTTAAACGCCAGGCGCACAGAAAAGCAGCTGCTGTTGGGGCGAAGCGCTCCGTGATCCTTTTCTGTGCGCCTGGCGTTTAGATAGATAGCCGGATGTTTTAAACGCCAGGCGCACAGAAAAGGATCGCGGAGCGCTTCGCCCCAAAAGCAGCTGCTTTTCTGTGTGCCTGGCGTTTTAAACATCCGGCTATCTATCTAAACACCAGGCGCACAGAAAAGGATCACGGAGCGCTACTCAGCGGGGTGTGGGCGAGAGGAGGAGAGAATGGATGAGCCGTCTCTCCTCTCCCAGACACCCGACTAAAACACTTTCTTTCGCCCGCGGAAGAGCTCGGGCGGGCGAAAGGAAGCGCTTTAGACAGCGGGGTGTGGGTGAGAGGAGGAGAGAATGGATGAGCCGTCTCTCCTCTCCCCGGACTCCCGACTAAAAGTTAATTAAAAAAAGGAAGGAGGGAAGGATGGAACTGGAAGGGAGGCAGGGAAGGAGGGAGGGAGAAAGGAAGGATAGGAGGATAGGGAAAGAGGAAAGAAGGCAGGCAGGCAGAAGGGAGGGAGGTGCAAGGAAGGAAGGAAGCATAGATAAGCAGGAGGGAAAGAAGGCAGGCAGGCAGGAGGAAAGAGGAAGGAGGGAACTGGAAGGGAGGCAGGAAGGAAGGGAAGGAGGAAGGGAGGGTGGAAGATAGTAGCAGTGAAAGCAGCAGTGTTCATAGTTGCTTTTACTGTCCTTTTACATTATTTACCTTATAAGTGGTAATAATATTAATAAAAAAAAAAGTTCTGAGCTACCCTTATTTTGCTTCAAAGTTCTTTATTTGAAATTTAAATTTTTTTCCTGAAATTTCCCTCTTAAAATGAAGGTGCGTGTTATACGCCTGTGCGTGTTATACGCCGATAAATACGGTAATTGGTAACATTTTGCTGAAATGTTGTTTTTAAAACTCCTGCCCGGCTACCTAAATTTGGTGTTCAGAATTTTATGACTATGTGTCACTTTATAATTGAAGTGCATCTTCATTGCTATTTCATCCTCATACTGTTAACATGGAATATGTATGCCTATCACAAACCTAGCTCTGTCACTCTTCACATAAGATTAATACATTCTTTTTTTAATTTCTTAACAAGCTTCAGTGTCTTTGCTCACATACTATATTATAAATCATGACTTACAAATCATAATAGGTGGCAACACATACAGATATTGTTTAAAACAAACCATAAATTAATGTTAGGGGTTTTGTATATCTCAATCTCTGTGTTTAATGATGATTGGCTATTACCAATAACATCCTCAAAGGCATATATTTAGCATTTATTTCTTGAAATTCTTCTCATAATTTCACTCTAGAATTAAATGCTGTATTTTACCTAGAATTCAAACAGCTTAAAGCATTTTTCATTTCACAGAATATACATATCTGTGTGTGTGTATGTGTGTGTGTGTGTGTGCGTGTGTTGTATTTGTGCTGATAAATAAATAAAGGGAGACTAGTAGTCTCCCTTTATTTATCAGCACAAATACAACACAAATATAACAAAGGCAACATTAAAAAAAATGGTTTTCTGCCTGGATGGTCTCCTGCAGTGAGCCAAAGGACAGAAAGGGGGAGCAGTGAGTTCCCTCCCATATTTGGACATGCCAGGGGTTGTAACACAAATACATACATACACATACATACATACATACATACATACATACATATGTTGCTGTACAGTAGTTGCATTTCTACAGGCTTAATACTTGTATGATGTCTAATATTTTAAGGTTTGTTTTTCAGGTGGTAAAATGTGCAATGATATTTCACCTGTAATTCTCTTTGTGCCATTGAAGAATGTTTGTATTTTTTCTGTCATACAGATATACTCTTTCAAATATAGACACATCATTAGAAGGAGCATCAGAAGATATGACGGTTGTGGATGCTGCTTCTTTAAGACGACAGGTATCTAAAACTCTTCAGCTATTATAGCTGCGGCCCTTACATAATATAGTTAATTCATATAGTACATGTAGGTGTAAGGGATCAGAATTGCATTATCATTAACATTTAGAAGTATATTCATATTTGGTATTGTAAATATAGTTTATCAACTCTTATACAAAACTGTTTTCTCAGCATTCTCAGTTTCTATATTAATAAAATATAGGAATGTTCCAGCAACAATATGAGTAGAAAGATTTGAAAAGGAGAGGCTGTTGAGAAGGTATATTCTGTTGCTTTGTTTCAAGCTATTGAACAAACTCTATGCTTGTTTTAATACAAGTAAATCTTAATAGAAGATCTTATTTATTTATTGAATTTATTTGCCACCATCTCATAACTAAACAATTCTGGACAGCTTGCACATTAAAAGATTAAAATTCCTACAACTAAATAACTCTTAGTCAATAAAAATGGAAATACTAATCAAGATAAAATTATAGTTAAAAGATGGGTAGTGAGGGCTTGGTAGAATTGCCCCTTAACTCATCAATCACCTCTAGTATGATGCTCCCCATTAGGGCCTCAACCCAAGATTCATTCATGCATTTTATGTTGTGTCATTCTTCATATATTGTAAAGTTTTTTTGTATTATTTGTTGCAAAGCTGAATAATGAATGATGAATAAATCTAGAAAAGGGGTTGAACTGCAAGATCAGAAAGCTTTCACAAATATTCAAAATTAAAAGCCTAGAAAAATATTTAAAATTGCAACAATTACAGATAATCCTCAACTAATGAGCAGTCAAAATTATGACAGGCCCAGAATGGGTGCGTTGTACCTATAATGCACTTCTGCCCATCATCAAATGTATTGCCATCTCTCCATGGTCATGTGACTGCATTTCAGGTGTTTGGCAACCAGCTCATCTTTACAATCAGTTGCACCATACCATGGTGACATTATTTGTGATGTTTTTACCTTTTCCTGGCAAAATACCTGTTTGAAGGATGGGTTTCCACTTATGAACATGATGTTTGCTCTATGATTGTGGATTTACTTAATATCTGTGGTGATTCATTTAATGACCACTACAAAAATATTATAAAATCGGGTTTGGTCACATGGGTGCCTCAACTTGTGACCCTGACAACTTGCAACCAGAAATTCAGTCCCAATTGCACTTTTAATTCAAGGATTTACATACTGAAGAATAATATATATGGAAACAGAGTGCTAATGATACATCATGACTGCAGTGGCTCCCTGCAAGAAAAGATGTGATAAAAGTAGTGAAATGTAAGAGATAAAAATATGAATTTGTAAGAGATAAAAATATGCATATAGAATATGAAATAAAATGTAGCCCAAATTCTAAGACTGTAAGAACAGTAGTATTATTTTACTGAAAACAGGACTTCTATTGAAGTCCTATATTGACAGACTCTGCTTGATCATTCTGGTAGTTGTGGAAAATATTAATATTTATTTTTCTCTTTTAGATAATAAAACTTAATCGCCGCCTACAACTCCTGGAAGAAGAAAATAAAGAGCGAGCTAAAAGGGAGATGATCATGTATTCAATCACTGTAGCTTTTTGGCTACTAAATAGTTGGCTTTGGTTTCGGCGCTAAAAATTACTTCTACCTTAAAAAAGATCTGACGGGAAATTAAAAACAAATTACAACGCCCTTTGTTTCTGTCTCTGAATTGTATGGTGACTTATGACCCATGCACTGGAAACGTTTGCCACTGTAAAAAAAACTGTAACATATTACAGTGTTAAAAGGATGCTTGGACATTTTTTTTCAAATTGTTGTAACATTCTATTAACTCTTTTTTTTGCATGATAATGTACATTTGAACTGTATTATTTTGCAAATGGAAATGTCTTCATCCTGTAAAGGTATCTACAGACACTTCTCTTTGCATAGAAAGACAAACGTGGATTTTTTGAATAATCTACAAAATGGTGTAATTTACAGTAGGTTTTTCATTGTTTTTGTATTATTAAATACAGCACCTTTATTGTTAACTAATTGCACTTGTTTTGTTTAGGCAAATTTTTTTTGCGGTGGTTTGCCAGATGAAATGGCATCCTAATTTATCTTTATCTCTCATTCTGGCATGTGTACATATTGTCTAAAACCATTATTTGCTAGAATGTCAACAGATTATCCAGAGGTATGTGTAAAATGTTGTTTAGCTTTAATTTTGCTTTTTTTCCCCCTTAAAAATAACATTTTAAGCAAGTCTGTTTGTGTGATTCAAAGATTATGGAACAATGTACCAATAGTAGTGTAATTCATAAAAGTAAAGAGATTGTAATTTCTTATCATTGCACTGAATTGTATTCTTTGGGTATGTGGAGACTTGCAATTGGAACTACTTAACTTTCTATTTTGAGTTAAGACATCTTTTATTTCTTTAGTTCTACACAGCATCTCAAATCACTGTTTCTATTTAAGTGGTTATTTTCTGGTTTGTTCTTACACATTGAGTACAACCATTTGCACATACATTGTTTTCCTATACTAATGTTCACCATGTGTTTTATTTTAAAAGTTCTACCTTCTTGGAAAGTGATGTAAAATAATAAAATGTTGACATGAAAAGCATTTGTGAACTGTGGAAAACAAAAGTTCAGTCCCTTAATGATCTCTATAATTAAAGATTAGATGAAATGAATGCCTCAGTTAAATGTTTCCTGATATTTTATTAAAATACCTTTGTAGTGTCTGCCAAAGTATTGTATCTGTTATCATTTTTTGTAGATTTGTTAGGATTCTTATCCATGAATTAAAACTTTTTTCATTATTTTTGTCATAGGCAATATGCTTGAGCAATATTACTTATTATATTTTTATTAAGACTTAAGTATAAGAAACAAGATTTTTAAAATATCTTTTGAACCATAAACACTGTCCTGAATCTGTCTCGGCTACATTTGCTGGGTTAGATGAGTTGCAATCCAAGCTACCACACTGTTTACTGCTAGTTTGGATACACCAGTCGAGAAATTAAATTAAAATTTTCACAACAGACGTAGAAGAGGCAATGAACTCCTTATTCTGTGAAAAAACCATTTTGAGTTTGGTGTTCCCTAATTACTCTGTGTGTAATGATATTAAATAAATGGATATATAAATGGATTCCATTTGGAATAGCTACTTTCAGGACATAGCCTTAAAACTCCAGGTTTGCCAAGAATTTTGGGAAGAGAGCGCAAAAATGTTACTAAAACAAGGACAAATAGGCTGAAAAACAGCTTCTATCCCAGGGCAGTAACTATACTGAATTCTACTATATAGTGCAATATTAATGCCAAATAGGGTTTTCAATTCAATTATATATAACTATGATGACAAACCTATGGCATGCATGCCACAGGTGGCACGCGGAGCCCTCTCTGCAGGCATGCGAGCCTTCACTCAAGTCAGCTCCACTGTGCATGTGCATGCGCCTTCTGCCGGCCCGCTGACTTTCGGGTCAGCCGCATGTGGGAGATGCACGCATGCGTGGGTGGCAGGAAGAGCGTGGGGAGGTGCCCCCCCGTGCTCTATTTGGTGCCAGGAGGCTTCACGGAGTTCCTCCGAAGCCCAGGGAGGGCATTTTCACCCCCCAGGAGGCTCATGGGAAGCCTTCAGAGTCTGGGGAGGGCAAAAATGCCCCTACCCCACTGTGGTGGCGGTTCCACACATATGCATAGGGGGGTGGGGCACACACGTGCTATTGTGTGCACACGCACAGTTTCAGCACATGACAAAAAGGGTAGCCATCACTGGTATAGAATGTGAAGGCTGTGTGTTTGTCTTTTATTTTTATAGTTATAATCAGGGGTAGGTTCCTGCCAATTCTAACCTATAGAAGAGGTTCCACAAATCTACCGTGCCATTTAGAACCGATTCCAGCTCCCTCCCCCGTCCGTCCACACCATGCTTGCCCTGCCCGCCACGCACTGATTGGCTGGCTCACCAATCGCCCCGCCCACCTCTAAGAGTCCTATCTAAACCTTTAAGTCTTAAAGCTGTCAAGTTTGAACATCCCTGGGTTTTTTTTTTCTAAACGGTTAGGAGTGCAAGGGTCTTCTAACGTGACAGCTTTAAGACTTGCATGCTTCAAATGTCCGAATTCCTGAGCCAACATGACTGGAGGAGGAATTCTGGGAGTTGAAGTCCACAAGTCTTAAAACTCTCAAGTTTGAACACCCCTGGGGGATTTTTTCTAAAGGGTTAGGGATGCAAGGGTCTTGTAACTTGACAGCTTTAAGACTTGTGTGCTTCAAATGCCAGAGTTTCTGAGCCAACATTTTGGTTGCTAAGCAAGAGCGTTGTTAAGTGAGTTTCACCACATTTTATAAGTTGGCCATGCCCACCCAATCACATGACTGCCAAGCCACTCCCACTCAGTCACATGGCTGACAAGCCACTCCCACAAAGCAGGCCACACCTACAGAAGAAGTTCTAAAAAAAAATTGAAACCTACCACTGGTTATAATGTACCCTGAAGACGGCATTTAATTCCATACTAGATGCAATGACAATAAAATTAACTAAAACCTAAACTTTATTTTTATACAACAATTATGTCTTTGTTTTAAATTTGGCTTCAATACACGTTTGCTATAGTTCAGTCTGAATGTCTATTGTATCATATTCTGTAGCTGGGTTTTAGCCTTTTTCCAGTCTAGCCTACAGCCCTTGAATACATTAGTCAGTCTAATCCTGTTTAGCTTTTACAGATTAGACAAGTTTGTTACTATTTGAAAACTCATTGCAAATCTCATAAATAAATAAATAAATAAATAAATAAATAAATAAATAAATAAATAAATAATAAACAAACAAACAAACGCAGCAGCATCCCTTCAGTAGCTCTCCCACTGTCACGCTTTTTACATTCTCATAATGTTGAAAATAAAAGTAGCCGTTTGTACTTTTGGCTACAGTACAGATAATAGCCCGCTAAGTAGATACTGGCACGCAGCTCTTGGTAATTGCGGAAAGTTTATAAACCTGAATTTTCAGACCTTCAGTGTATTTGGCATTCGACCCCGTTGCAGAACTGCGATCTAGTGCGATGCATCTTTTTGAACCGGCCATATTTATAAAGCAGCGCTGTCTCATTCGCTAGAAATCAGCCCTGAGCCCGGAACTCAGCCGGACCAGAAAGGAAGTGGGCCGAGTTTCCACCCGGCGCTAAATCAAGGTTCCCCCCGGGTATGATGGCGTCGATACTCTTACGCTCGCTGCTTCTCGAGACTTCTCAGCGGTTGTTCGCGGCGGCGAACGGAGCCGCGCTGCTTCGTGCTCAGCCGCGTCGAAACAAAAAGCTCTGGCTCCAAGCTTACCTGGAGCAGCAGCGTTTGCTGGAGCCCCCCAGGCGCCGGTAAGTGGGTCTCGGGTTGGGAGGGACTCACGGGGTTAGATACAGGTTTAGCTCCAGGGAAGCGATTCTTCTATTCGCAACACGGCAAGCTTTGGCCGGAGCTTGGAGTCTCAAAGTCCCAGCTCGACTCGGGCTGCTGCAGTGGCTGCTTATGCTGCTTGGGAGAGAAAGCAGAAGGCCGAGAGGCAGGCATCCTCCAGAGCAGGGGTCTCCAAGCTTTGCTGGCTGAGGAATTCTGGGAATTGAAGTCCACAAGTCTTAAAGTTGCCAAGGTTGGAGAACCCAGCTCCAAAGTATATCCAGTTTGTAGGAAGACGAGCACCGGGAGGGTAAATGAAGGCTTTACCTAAACTAGTGTTGTTGTTTTTCAAACGTAACTTTAAGATAAATGGACTTCAATTCTGGGTTCAGTTCTGGTTTTGGGAATTCTGGGAGTTGAATGTCACTCATAAAGTTGTGAAGTTTAAAAAGCCTCCGGGTTTGTGGGTATACAAGCAAATGCTTATGCAGTTGAGGATGGCTTGGTTTAGCCTGGCATCCTTTTCAAAACAAAAAATTGGAAAAGGCCAAACATAAGAATTTGACATGAAGGTTCCCTGTTCTTCCTATTGAAACTCTAAATAACAGCAACAAGATTAAACACACATAAAGTAAAACCAGTCTTTGAAGAAGTGCTTCATGATGATTTAAGTCCTTTTAAAAATAATCTTTAGTAATTTCTACATGTTTTTGAATGAGGATTTTGATACACAAAAGATAGAGGAAAGTAATGTAGTTGTCGATTCATAACCTCCAACACATATACAGTATATTCAGAAAGTATTCAGACCCCCTTCACTTTTGTCAATTTTGTTGTGCTGCAGCCTGATTCTAGTGGTTTTCCCCCCAAATTAATCTACACTCAGTACCCCATAGTGACAAAGTGAAAACAGAATTTTAGAAATGTCTGTAACTTTATCTTAGAAAATTCATTATTAGTGATTCCACTAAACAGTGGAATTCCACTAAACAGTGATTTTTCTTTTATCTAGTATTGAATTATTTATTCTCATTGCAATCTAAAATATTCTAATTTCTCCAGCACCAGTTCAGATAGAAGTTTTTTTCTTTGTTCATCCAATAATCCAGCCTTTACAGCCATAGATACAGCTCAAAAAATCATAGCATTTACAGTATAGATTCTTTTAATGCCTAAAATATGATGTCATTGCAGTTTAATGTTTTGTCTAAAATTTCTTTCTAGACTATAAACTCTTGATTATATATAATCCATACTTTAATCTAGGAAGATAAAGTCTATTATTTCAATTTCTTCTCTGTCAATTTATATTTGGCTGGGTATTGCTAGTTAACACAATTTTAGGATTTTTGTGGAGTATCTTACGTTGAAAAGTAGACCAGCTTTTACATTTTTTCCAGTTACAATAAAAGACTACTTAAGTATTCCTTGCTTTCAGACTTTATAATGGCATCAACATTGTGGTGCTTCTGAAATTGTGGTGCTTCTCTTAGCAATTTTTATTTTAAATTCTTAATCTAGTATTACTCATAAATCATCCGAATTATTATATGATGGTAAATTAAGTTGTAATTTACTAGTTCTACTAGTGCAGGGGTGTCCAAACTTGGGAACTTTAAGACTTGTGGACTTCAACTCCCAGAATTCCCCAGCCAGCCATGCTGGCTGGGGAATTCTGGGAGTTGAAGTCCACAAGTCTTAAAGTTCCCAAGTTTGGACACCCCTGTACTAGTGGTTTATAGAAAAAGAGAAACATCACTTGCAAATATAACTGTAGCCAGTCCAGCCTGCTTTTTCTTGTTTACCTTTCACACTCGGTCAACAAAACATTCATATGAAAGGCCATGTTCAAGTCAATACCTGAATGCTAATTTGGACTGTTATGGATGTATTTGATATCTTTGTCTCAAAATATGGATGTAAATTTTGATAAGACGACTGTTGCTGTCAGCTGGACTTAACTCTGCAGGTTGAGTTTTTAGAGGTCATTTTATCATTTAATTAACTTAACTGTCATCAAAGCATTCCCAAAGCAGCCCTGGCAAGTGCAAAGGTCGGGACTCAGTTGGCAAAGCGACACTGTGCAGGAAGTGTAAGGCAAGGCGGCTTGCCACTCTGTCTGCCCCTTCTCCAGATGACCTAGGCGGAGGGCGTTCGACTTCTGCTCCTGGCCCAGGCGACGGATCTGGACAGGAGGAAAGAGAAGGTGAATCTGCAGAGGAGGAGCAGGATGCATGGCTCTGTGATGTGCAGCAGAGAACCGGGGAGGAAAGCATTTTCGGGTGGCGCTGCTGTTCCGAAAACTCTTTCCTCCCCTATTCCAAAAATGGGGCATGCATCCAATGCTGCCACCTAAAATGCTTTCCTCCCCGGTTCCCCGATGCACATCACAGAGTCGCGTGCCCTCCTCTTCCTTCTCTGCAAATTCACTTTCACTTTCCTCCTGGCCAGATCTGTCAAACAAGTCCCGACCTCTGCACTTCCCAGGACCGCTTCAGGAATCAGGCTCCAACCAAAGCCGCAAAGGCGCAGGTAGCTTGCTGGGAAGTCCGGCATACAAGATGACAGCGTCCAGGAGGACTGAAGTGCTGCATCTCTATTAGGCCTTGCTGCGAGAAAGCCAGGCTTTTAACGCCTACGGCTATAGGTAGGAAGACGGGGGCATCTTGGGAATGGAGCCTTTGATGCCAAGTCCCTCTTCTGCCCCCATGAAAATCACCCCCCACCCCACCCACTCCAGTTAAATGTGCGGAGGGTGTTAGGGTTTGTTTTAAATGGCTAAAAAGATCTGTGCTGTTTGTTATCAAAATCTGAGTGGAAGTGAGGATCCCCGCCGCCTGAAACCGCCCCAAAACATGAGACACAGAGGTGCGATGGTCTGTGGCAATCCCTGCAGCCTGGAACAGCTGATTGGGGGTATTCCACCCGCCAATCAGCTGCTGCTGCTGAATCAGACTGCATAATGTGCTGAAGCTGACCAGGCCATTTGCTGTTTGCTGCAAGGACAGTAGCCAGATGAATACTGATGGATGCTGGTAGGCAGAAGCAGAATTTTTCCCCCTTATTTTCCTCCCCCCAAATTAAGGTGCATCTTACACTCCAGTGCATTTTATAATCCAAAAATATGGCATGTTTGCTCACAGTAATCAGTTCGGGTTCTGAAATTGTCTTTTTCCACAACATATCTTTGATTTCCACAGTGAAGATTTTCAAATATATACAACCAGAATTCCAATACTGGTTTTTAAGAGTACAGTAGTTGGAATAAGATACTTGATAGCCTTAGTCTCACCATGAAATTTGTCTTGGCTAGGTTGTTTTTTAATATATTTGTTTCTCTATTTCTGCTCTCCTTTTATGTAGGTCTGAGAAGCCTAACTGGGATTACCATGCAGAAATAGAAGCTTTTGGCCACCGGATACATGAGACATTCCGAGTCGACCAACTCAAAACTGCATTTGTTAATCCTTGCTATATAAAAAATGAAGAATCTAAACGCCAAGAACTTGGACTAGAAAAAGAAAACCTTGCTCTTAATCTTAAGGACAATCAGGAACTTTCTTTACAGGGAGCTTCATTTTCACACTCTTATCTCACACAATGCTTTGAAGAAGCCTTTCCAAAAATGCCACCTGCTGGCATTGAGGCACTTGTTAACTATCTCACCAGTGAAGAAATAGTATCCTACATTGCTAGAAACCTATCTTTGCAAGACTTGACACTTTGTGCAGAATTTCCCGTGCCACCTAAGGTGCTGCAGACGACTTTTTTTGCTGTAATAGGAGCTTTGCTTCAAAGTAACAGCTCTCAAAGGACAGAGATCTTTGTCAGGGTAAGTAATTATTACAGAATGTAATGTTATGGTTATGATCTTTGTATCCATCCAGAATTACAAAGCTAGTAAAATGCATAAGAAAATATAACATTGTTCAAGGATTAATAGATTAATCTTCAACTGCCTTTGAGGTTTTACTTAATAAGAGTGAGATAAAATTGGTTTAATGAGTTAATAGACAAGATTACTTAGAGGAGAGGCTGTCACAAAACATTGTGCCCTTAAGAAAACAAAGCATTTCATATACTATCACACTATCAAATTTTGGCAATATTTTTTCTTCATAAACAATTGGAATTGGTGATCCATACTTTTTCTAACACAATATTTGTGTGAGTGCAATATTCTGATACAAATTTGCAAATTAGATAAGCAGAACACATATTAAGAGAATTTAAAAAATTCTTTCTTCCTAATATGCAAAATAATATTAAAGACTTGGAAAAAGTACTGGAAAATTACATGTAGAGATCCAGCTATGTGCCAGAATTTTAGTCGAGTATTATGCTTTGTTGATTACATGGAGGCTGTGAAAGGATTTATTTTAGACCAACAGTGCCCTTACTGCTCTATAGGATTAATAATGTAAGTCTCACAAAATATCTAGTGGTGGTTAGTAGTTAGTTAGGTTAGTTAGTTAGTTAGTTAGAGAAATGCTATTTTATATAACTATTCTTCAGGAAAGTTGACTTTATGGAAGATGATTTCAGAAAGTTTATATTTGATATAGTCTATAGGCTTCCTTAGTTTTTAATTTCACTTAATTTTGATTATTTTGTGAAAATTAAACATGATGTCACGGTTTTCCTTGCCTCCCAAGCTATTTTGCAATGTGCCTACTTCCGCCGTTTTAATCTATAGACATTTCTCTATATTTGTGTTGTATTATGTTATGTTGTTAGTTAATAAAAATTATCTCAATGCTTAAGAGGTAGATTTATAGTGTTATAATGCAGTAATAACTAAGCATTACAAAAATATACCCTAGTAAATAAGAGTTCTTTTTTCTTTGAAAGAACAGTGTATAGGTAGTTCTCAAATTATGACAATAATTGGGATTAGAATTTCTGTTGCTGAGCAAGGTGGTGGTTAAATGAGTCAGACCTAATTTTGTGACCTTTTCTGCCATGGTTTTTAAATGAGTCAC
Organism: Natrix helvetica; assembly: GCF_964273705.1. Classification (NCBI taxonomy): domain Eukaryota; kingdom Metazoa; phylum Chordata; class Lepidosauria; order Squamata; family Natricidae; genus Natrix; species Natrix helvetica. The sequence continues at coordinate 35,053,875 of NC_138551.1, read as the reverse complement.
TGCAGTTGTTAAGGGGCTTATATAGTCATTAAACAAATAAGGCTTCCCCCATTGACTTTCCTTGTCAGAAGCTGGCTGGGAAGAATGCAGATGATTATCACGTTAATGTGCTCATAAATACATGCCAGTTTCCAAGTGCCCAAATTTTGATCACTTGCTGCGATGGTTATAAGTGCAAGGACCAGTTGTAAGTCACTCTTCAGTGTTGTTATAGCTTTGAACAGTTGCTAAAATGTTTGCAAGTTGAGGTCTATCTGTATTATCTATATCAATAATGATTGTTGCTATTATTTTAAAGTAAGTCAGAGAATATTGTCTTTTTAATATGTTTACAGGACTTCTTCATCCCTCAGTTGATAGGAAAGGAACTGTTTGAGATGTGGAACGTTGTAAACCCCATGGGCTTGCTGCTGGAAGAACTGGACAAGAGGGATATAACTGCTCCAGAACCAAGGCTAACCAGGCAGTCAGGAGCTACCACTGCTTTACCCTTGTTCTTTGTTGGGTTATATTGGTTAGTAAGATTTCAGGATGATTTAGACTTGCTACTACGTATGTACTGAAGGTGGACCCCTGTCTTACCAGTTATATATATTTAATACATATGCTTGAATGGAATTTCATGTAGAAAATAAAACATGCATAAACTTAGGCAGTTTAATAGTGTCCATTGATAGGGAGCAGAATGCCTCAAAGTAATAGTATAACGTCAGGAGAAGAACTGGTTGGCCACTGATAAACATGCTGCGTTCAGGTTGCCTTGGCACATGGATCCTCCAGGGTTTAGAATTCCAATTCTGCTTCATATAAGTGATAATAAAATTTAAACTAGCTTTTCATATTCCCAGTTATTTGCAGTGTATATCATAGCTTGTAAAGAGTTATATATTTTTGTTGGTTTCTGTTCTCTAAAGAATAAGTGCTATTCATTGTCCCTTTCCCAGCTTACATCTCTACAAGATAAGAGTGATTTCTGACTTGAAGAGACATGTTTCTGACATTCTTCACTCTATTTCAGGAGTGATGACTTTGCAGTATAGTTCAAAAATATTGGTGTCATAACAATTATAACCATTTGGTTAAGCTCACTAAAATTGCTTTTGAGCTACTTCTATGGCTTTTCAGCCTTTAAAAGATTGGAGACTTTAATTTAATCTTTATCTTGTTTTTATTTTGGGCTTGTCTTTTTATATTGCTTTATATTGGATTGTTCTTGATCATTTTTGCCCTGAATGGTGGATTAATTTTATAAATTCAGGTCTACTTTGTGCATGGACAATTGCTTTTCTTGTTTTGTCATTTTTGATTGTACCGTATGATTTATAAACACACATTAATTCAAGGGAGTTAAATGCTTTGCATTGTTGGTAGTGGTACAAAAAATATTGATACTATCAGGAAATCGAGAGATTAATTTACTAATTTTTGTTCTTTCACTGTAAAATCCAGATCATCTTTCTTAATATTTTGATTGTTTTATAGGAGCAAAATCAGGATCTAATATTTCATTCATTAATTTTCATTTCAATATATTGCATACAATCACTACCGAACAATTGACTAATAAAGGTAGCATATAGGTTTCGTAAAAGAAATGCAGAAAAAAAGTTTCAAATCAGTTTATACAAAGATCAAATAATAGACTAAAATTATTTTTCACAGCATTATTTCATGCTTGTTGAGATAATTTTATACCCAAGGAGCTATTTGAGCTACCAGTTTTTCAATATTTGGTTTAGAGGCTATGTGCTCTTTATACTAAGGCTTTCTCTTACGTTATTAGATAAACAGATCATGTTGCCTAATCTGATTGATCAGTTGCATAATCATTGACTTCATAAAGGTATTTCTTCTCTTTTCAGTGATAAGAAGTTTCTAGCTGAAGGTACTGGTGAAACAATATTGGCTGCTGAAGAAGAGGCTGCTCGTGTGGCCTTGCGGAAACTTTATGGCTTCACTGAGAACAGACAATCCTGGCATTACCCTTCTTTGAAATATGAGAAGAAAGCTGAAAAAGCGATTAGCAGTAGTTAGGGGGGGAAAAGTCAGATCCATTTGCAACAATTCTGCATTTCAGCAACAACTTTTTTCTCTTCTGTTCCCTTTTATCTAAATTAAAATGCTTTGAATAAAAATGCTCTATCAATGGATTCATAAGATAGCTACATTCATTTTATTGTTGTGGAAAGCAACTCATTTCCTAATACTGTGAATACTTGCATTGTCAACCCAAGGAAAGGGATTATGTATTTCATTTCTTGATGGAGAGCTAAAATTAAATTTGTGCCGTTTTTATGATCTCCCAAGTGAATTTGTAGCTGGGTTTGTTTCTTTACCCAGGTTCAACTTCTTGCATTTGTGTCTCAGTAATTTGCAATCTTTACCTAATTTCCATCAAAGTTTCTAATCTGTTAAATACATTTGCAAGGACTATGAGCATCTACTAAGAATTTCTCATGTGTAATCTCACTAGAGCAAATAGTGATTGTACAATATCACATGTTCCAATTATGCATTCAAAGGATCTCTGCACATATTTAGAAAGAAGACCACTTGACACAGCTTTAAACACATTCACCTATTTTTGAATATATTTCTATTTCAGTTTTTATTACAATGGAATGCTTTTGTAGTCTTCAAACCTCTTGAATTTCCTCCTTAAAGTTATATCAACATCTATAAACTATAGAATAATCTCACATACCATTTACATGGGACCAAGGGAGAAAAAGACAGATTCTGTGTTGATACCACCAAATGATTCTACTACACCTGCTCTTTGTCAAGATATGGGAACTCTGCTGGAATGAAATAAATCATATATATTCACACTATAAATATATTTACAGAAATAAGAATACTGTATTTCAAGATATATAGAAAGTAATTATTTGATGTTCTGGATATATACATTGCATGATAAAACATAAATATCCCTTGCTGCATACACTGGTGATAATTCTGAAACTTAAAGTTCCAGCTCATTGAGAATGAGGCTGATGGACAATTTACAACAATTATGTGTTTGGAAAGAGTCACAATACAATGATAAAACAGCTTTACTTGTGAAAGACTACTTGTATGTTTAAAGGATTTTAGTACATAGCAAAGAAAAATGAAACAAGCTAGTTCAATAATATCCAATAAAATGGTCTAAGTCTAAGAACTAGGAAGGAATTCAAAGGCTGTTTCAACTGCTATTTAACCAGCAAGATATATACAACTCAGCCTCCAGACCCAGACATTTACTTGAGAAAATATAAAATCACCTTTGCTTTGTAGAAACCAGAAGTTGAAACCAAGGCTTGTCCATGTTAGATAAACGAGAAATGGGAAAAGGAGGGAGTGGCAGCAAAGCCAAAATAAAGTTGGTGCTTGTGTCTGTGAGCCACAATCCAACCAAGCAATAATGGTCATAAAAAAAAATAATTGTATATTTGTTCGCCTCTGATCTCATTGCTTCTGCAAATTTCTGGCCCAATACCTTAACATAAAACCAAGCAATAGTGTTAGGTGTGTGGCAGATTGGGTTCACCCCATGTGAAGTCCACTTTATGGCATTTCCATTTTTAAAAAATTTAAATTGCTCAAAATAAGCGACATGGGAGGTGCCCATGATTAATAAATTGCTTAACTATTGTTCTTGGATAAATTACATATTCACTGAATTCATATAGTATAAAAGGTAAAGGTTCCCCTGACACATATGTGCTAGTTGTTCCTGATTCTAGGGGGTGGTGCTCATCTCCATTTCAAAGCCAAAGAATCAGCGCTATCCGAAGACCTCTCCGTGGTCATGTGGCCGGCATAACTAAACACCGAAGGCGCACGGAACGCTGTTACCTTCCCACCAAAGGTGGTTCCTATTTTTCTACTTGCATTTTTACATGCTTTCGAACTGCTAGGTTGGCAGAAGCTGGGACAAGTAACAGGAGCTCACTCCGTTACATGGCACTAGGGATTCTGAACTGGCGACCTTTCTGATTGACAAGCTCAACATCTTAGCCACTGAGCCACTACTTCCCTATTTAATATAATATAGTATATCATAAAAGTAGGGATAAGGATAAAATATTTTGGGAGGACACAAGCAAAATTGGGAATGCCACCCCACCCCCCCTGGGGTTTTTAAACGGGGTGTTCTGCAAGTCTTCTTGGTCTGTAGAGCAATACTTACTTCTGTACCTCGGAACAGAAGCATGCTATAGCCTTGGTAAGGCATCATTGGGAAGTCGGGTGGAGCAGAAAGAAGGGATTCAGAGCCTCATGCAGCAATTTAGAAATCTGTCTGGGCTCATCGACTATGACAAATTAAAGTGACGCAGCTGCCTCCATATACAAGAGCCTTAGGCTCCTGAAAATTATTTGCTGGGAGAAGTAGTAGTGCTTGTGAGTCCTCCACGCTATCCTGACCAGGATGACCCTTTGATCCCATTCATGGGGATCATGCGATTGCGGGCTAATTCAAATTCAGGAAGTTCTTCGTATATTCTTGGAACACATGGTGTTCGCTACGGACCTCGCACCGTCAGTTCATCGCCCCGGCTCGGCTCAACGACTTCTTTTCCTTTCAATATCAAACCCCTTTCTTTACGTCACAAGTCCCCAACTTCAGATTGCGTCTCGCCCCCCCCCCTCCCTTGACTCGCAGGGTCATGCCAGGTAAGCGGCTCCCGAGAGAAAAAGAGGCACGGAAAGTCCTCCCGGACGGAAGGGGGCGCTTTCCGCCGTTGCCAGAGCGTCCACGGGCGCTCCCCTCCTCTTGTCGTTCCTGGGAAGAAGTATAGTGCGGGTTCCGCCTCGGCTCGTCATTCAGCCGCCCCGGGCCCGGCTCGAGTTCGCCTCTCCTGCTGTTCTCCTTTCCCCCCTCCTCTTCCGTCCTCCCGTTGGGCTCGTGCGGGTGGGCGCTCTCCTGTTGGCTTGACTCACCGCCGCTCAAGCGGGACGGTCCCCGCCTCTCCTGCGCCGCCTTCGTCTTCGTTCTCGAGCGGACCGGGGATCGGCTCCCCCCCAACCCTCCCCGGCGGAGGCCATGGCGGCAAGCGCCAAGCGGAAGCAGGAGGAGAAGCACCTGAAGCTGCTGAGAGAGATGAGCAGCCTCCCGCCCAACCGCAAGTGCTTCGACTGCGACCAGCGCGGCCCCACCTATACCGACATGACGGTGGGCAGCTTCGTTTGTACTTCCTGCTCCGGCATCCTGTGAGTTGAGGAGAAGAAAGGGCCCGGCCTCTTGGCGGGAGGAAACGGTCGAGCGTTTTAAGTAGGCAGCGCTAGAGAGTAGGGAGAAAGCCAGACCGCTCAGGCTGGGGAAAGGGGCTTTGTGAGGAGCCCCTCTGTTGGGAGGATAGAGGGCTTGGGCCCGTGTGAAGAGCCAAATTAAAGTGTGGAAATGGGGATTCTTCCCCTCTCCCCGAAATACTAAGTGGGGGGAAGTAAGGCAACACAGTATCAGCAGAAAGAAATGGAGGAGACTGGACTGGTAGAGTTTACTCTGCTCACCAATAGAAAGGAATTTTATTGCAGGCAATTTGAAAGACTGGGCCACCTGGAGAGACCCCCAGAAAGCAAAAGGCTGATAAAGTGAAATTACCAGAGAAAAGTACAGGATTAGAATTTGGGAAATAACCTAGTATGGGCATGTTCCACAAGTGTAGGCAACATTGCTTAAAATGAGAGTTTGTTCCTAGTGTATGTAATAAAATATGGATTATAAGCAATGCAAAATGGTATTTATGGAAGAAAGTATGCAAGCTTGATGTGCTAGTTGTCTGATGGAAGAGAATCGGTTATATTCTAAAATATATATACAATAGGAGAAGAGGAACTTCATGAATGCATTTTCAAAATGTAATAACTTGTTCATGCCTTTTTTAAATATCTGTAACAGAACATTTTGAGGAAGTAATAGCAATAGGCAATACTAAGTAAGCATATTACTTTAAGGGCTTATAGCAGGAAACAGTTTAAACGTTTTGTTAAATTTGAGAGGTTACAATATTTTTACCACCTTATCTACATAATTGCCAAACCGGGCACATAATTTTGAAAGAGTATACACTTTTCATTGTCTGTGAAGTTAGACAGCGGCCCAGAATATGTAATCTTCAGTAGTTTTATTTTATTTTTTTCAAGAATGTCATGTTACAATAGACAGACTTAGTTTGATCATCTGTGACATTATTTACTAAAATTATACCAATACACATAATTATGTTATAGGTCTAGATGAAGATTAATTATCTCTACCAGTATAAATTGACCAGAATCTTGCTTATTAAGAAAATTGTTTATATGTGAGGGGCAATGGGAGATTTGTGATTTCAAATTTTTGAATTTTTCAAAGTGAAAAATATGCTTTATTTTACCGTGAAAAAAATCAATTTTGTAAAGTTGATATTATGAAATAATGATGGAATAATAGAGGATTATCTGTTAAAACAAAGCTGAAGTTTAGAAATATTTAGTGTGACAATTGAGTGTAATCTTTTTAATTATCAATAATTAAGATGTTAATCCCACTAATTCTGAATTTAATTTTACAAGCAACCCTTTACCAATTCAAACAAATGTAGCTAAACTACTTCTACCATGAAGTCATTAATATCTCCCAGAAAAATATATTAATTTTTCATATAATGGTGATTATATAATGGCCTGTTTAATACAGGTATTTTGTATTTAATTTTTTTTAAAAAAAATCAAGCATACTTCTCAGATTACATATGCTGTCCTGTCCTACTGTGATATTTATTTATGAATTTCATAATTGAGATTCTTCTCTTGTCTGATTCTATTTAAAAAAGTGACTAAAATTCCCAATATCTTCAGCCAGCTCATTACTAGTGATAGTGATGGGTGTATTAGACTGCGAACTGTCAGGAGGGAATGAAGGCACCAAATAAAGCTCTACCCATTCTCAGATTTTTCTATCAAAATCACAATATTTGAGGGAAGGCATGATTTTTCTGATGGAGAATTGGGCTATTTTAAGCAGAATATTGTAATCCTATATAGCATGTATATATAGAGAATGATCATTTTTATGTTTCTAGAACTTTTATATTTTTGGAATACTTTTTAATGGTTGTATGTGTGCTGTATATACCAAAATCATTTTCAAACACAAATTCATAGTGTCTTAGTGAAGGTTATGTCTCTCCCAACCAAATGCAACACAGTTCTCTCACTGGTATTCAAGTAAGACAACCATTGAGTAATGCAAAAAATGAAAGGATTAAATCTGTTGTTCCTTTTGAACTGCCATGACATTTTGTTCTGTAAATTTATTAGTTTTTGACATGGCTGGAATTTGTAATAGATAAATATAATTGCAAGATAAAATCCATAGTATTTATAGCAAAATTTGTTTGGTTTAATTGAATTTTGAGTTCTGTATCATTTTTATGTCTCTGATCCCATATCATTAATCAAAATTTAAACTGATGAACACTTTACTAGAAGAAAAGTTCAAATAAAAGCTTTTTAAGAAAGCAGACTAAAATATCTGTATCCATTGGAATTCTAAAAATCTGTATAGTGCTTATATTTTTAAAAAAGCATATATCTTAAAAGAGCTAACTAGTGAACCAATATTTTAAATTGATAGCTATAACCAAGCTCTGAGAACTGTAAAGTTACTTACAAATATGCTATAAGGCCCAATTTTTCTACAATACTTGAATCAAAACTATTTCAAAATTAAGACATTTTCATATTTGTCATATCTCTTTATTGAATACTATTTTTATCATTAATAACTTTAAACTGTAGTTAAAATTTCTTTTGCTTGAAAGATTTCTACAATCACTATTTTTTAAAAAAATATTTTATAGGAGAGGTTTAAATCCACCTCACAGAGTGAAGTCCATTTCAATGACCACATTCACACAGCAAGAAATAGAATTTCTTCAGAAGCATGGGAATGAAGTAAGTATTTAGTATAGAATGCATAAGTAAATTGATGGATAATAAAATTTTAAGGAGTGCCTTATATTAGTCAAAAAGATAATACAAGTTCTGAACATAACATGAAATTTTCTTGGATTGTGTGTACAGTATGTATAATGGTATTTCTGAACTGAAATTGGATTCTAATTGGACCAATGTAGTGTGAATCAAATTGTCTAAGTTTCATTGATGCATATCAGCTTTTCCTCTACCCTTTTTATTATTCAGCATGCTTTTAGAGTGAACCTTTCAGCATGGGTGGAACTTCCTAGAAATATGGGTGGTATTTCCTCAAATATGTTTGTTCCTGTTAATATTGCATCACAGTAGTGCTGCTGAAGCATGTTTTATGTGATGTAGAAGGCAAGAAATTGCTTAATCGTCTTAAAATTATCAAAATGCGTAAGACACCATGACATAAATTTAAAGTCTTTTTCTAGACATTATTAGCAAGCTATCCCAAGTGTATGAATTCCAAGAAGCTTAGTCATAACACATAGCTTAAGTTACAAAATTATATTAGCTAAAATAATGGTAAGAAATGACTAATAAATCTGGAACTTTAAATCAACCATTTGTTATTTCATCAGAGTTATTTTTAGCAAATATTTGCTCCCAACCCCTGAAATGGGATATTTTGCTGCAGCCAAATTAATTAGGGGTGAGGTTTTTTTTTAGATTATTGTTTTCCTTGGTAAAAAAAAAACACAAATTAATTATTGAGAAGATGCAGAGGAATTATCTGAATAACCGTAGTAAGAAGTATTTCAGTTTTGTTAAGTATAATGTTGTTTTACTTGAGTTTAAAGAATATGATTATCCAAAATTAGCTGAAACACTGAAAACAATATAGCTGGTATACAGGGAATGCAGAAGGATAGTGGAAAAATCAACTCACTAACTCACAATTGAATTCTGGTACACAAAATAAGCATTTAGAATTAAAGACTTTTAATCCTATCACTCAAATCATTGTCATTTGGGGATACTATGACTGCTGGAATTTGGAGGACCAATCATAAGGATAAAATAAGTCAGAGGGGTGGGAGTATTGTTTTTTACACTTTTATATTGGGTTTTTATTGTTTGTAAGCTACCCAGAATCACTGAGAGTGAGTGGGTCGCCATATAAATCTTCTGAATAAATATAACCCATTCAGCATTATTACAACTTGAACAATTGCTGAATAGATAGCTGGTAAGTGAGGACTATCTATACACCCCTGCCATTCTTCATTCGTCCCTCTTAGGAACATCTGCCCCTCATTCTCTTCTGAATCAGCATGATAGAACTTGGAGGGGGATGTATATATGCAATATTATCATTGAATATTACTTTATGTGAGTTGATGACCAAAATGAAGATGTTACTGTTAAAGTAATTGCATAATTCAGTGATTTAGTTGTAAATATTTAAACTTTTAGTCTTCTATTACAGTATTTCTATTTATCATATGCTTTATTTTATTTTTATCAACCTATTTAAAATGTTTTACAAAACCTATAAAAAAACCATCATCTGAGGTATGTCATTCGGCTCCCAAACTATGTATTATAGTCATTAACCATAACAAAGATTTTAGATTTTATAAAGTTTTAGTGGATTCATGTTGGGAAAATGAATGAGTTTGAATATGTACACAACACTATTTGATGATATCTCAATCTCTTTAATATAGTATAGGTAGTCCTTGACTTATGATCACAATTGAGCTCAAATTTTCTGTTGCTAAGTGAGACTGTTAAGTGAGTTTTGCCCCATTTTATGACTTCTTGGCACATTTTGTTAAGTGAATCACACTGTTAAATTAGTAAAACAGTTGTTTTACTAATTTAAACAATTGTTAAATCAGTTGCTATTACTAATAGCAGGAGTAATTAGGAGCTGTTAAATTAGTAAAACAGTTGTTAAGTGACTTTGCCTTTCCTAGTGACTATCTTGTCAAAAAGTCACAAAAGATGATCACATGATCCCGGGATACCTCAACCATCATACACACATGCCAGTTGCCAAGCATCCAAAGTTTGATCACCTGACCATGGGGGTGTTGCAATGGTTGTAAATGAAAAGCAGTCATAAGTCATTTTTGTCAGTGCTGTTGTAATTTCAAAGTCTCCCTAAAGGAATGATTGTAAGACAAGGACCACCTCTTTTTTTAGTTCATTAAGTGATCAGACGGAAGTAGATTTAATTTAATATTGTTTCTCTTTGAAAAGGTATGTAAACAGATATGGCTAGGATTATTTGATGATAGATCATCAGCAATTCCAGACTTCCGGGACCCTCAAAAAGTCAAAGAATTTCTACAAGAGAAATATGAAAAGAAAAGATGGTTGGTACACGTTTTACTGTAATTATATTATAAAACTTTTTATAATAAAAAGAATTTGTATTTTTTATATATACATATATACACATGTATTGTGTCACAACCCCTGGTATGCCCAAATGGAGGGAACACTCTGCTTCCCTTTTCTGTCCTTCGGCTCACTCCAGGAGACCATCCTGGCAGAAAACCATATTTTTAATGTTGCCTTTGTTACATTTGTGTTGTGTTTGTGCTGATAAATAAATAAAGGGAGACTAGTATAGATCTATTTCAAGCTATTTAGCTCTCATCAGCTAGCTATACCCAGGTTCAAATCCCAGTAAGCGTAGGGCTAGTTGATGAGAGCTAAATAGCTTGAAATAGATCTATACTAGTCTCCCTTTATTTATCAACACAAACACAACACACACAACACACCACACACACACACACACCACACACACAATTTCCTATTCTATTTCCAGTGCAATGCCTAAACATATATTTGTTTTATTTGTATCAATATTTACCTTGTGGAGGCATTACTGGAAAATTTCTTACCAAAGTCAAATTCAAAATAGTTGAATTGCCTTTGTCATACATATTACAGTACCCCTACTGATTTTTACTACTGTAAGTACTATTATTACTTTCTTCTAGTAGTCACGAATTAGCTTGCCCTTTTTGCCCATAGTGTTAAAAGGCATTGTGAGCAAAAGTACTAAATATTAAACTAATTGGCCAAGTCCAATGTTTGACTTTTACTTAATTTCTTGAGCAAATTATTGTTCATTCTCCAGGACATGACAGTGTCCAGTTGAATGAATTCCCTGATTCTATTTCCCTGGAATACCCCTTAACAATCCCCACTCATTATGGTGGACTTTTCTGAAGCTTAGGTGAGAAAGGCTTTGCTTAGGTGAGAAAGGCTTTGCCCTTAAATCATGTCTTTTTTGAGTGCTTCTGTTTTAGGGAGATTAATGCATAAAATAAAATTAGGTAAAATATTTTTGACTTGAGATTTAAATGTGTGTATTTGTATTTATGCATTATGAATATTCACCATGTACTTGTTCTCCTTTAAATTGTTATTGGTATAGTAAAGTAGTAAAATTCTTGGCTGAAACAATTCTTAGAGCCATTTTTAAGAGGCTGAAATTTTTCTTTTCCAGTTTTAGTTAAATGTATTTCTTAAGCCGATACTTATTCTCAGCTTGTAATAAGATATCCTATTTAGGTACTACACATAAACACACAGGGTTCCGGTTGTAGAAGTTGAATTTCAACCAGTTAGATTATATTACCTCTGTTTACATTCACTATTTACTTTGTACATTTATGATTTGTTTCAGACCAGTTACATCTTAATATACCAGTTAATCTTTTAAATCTTTGTTTTTACTGTTTTTCTTACATTATAGCTATTATAACAAAGGGAGTTTATAATTCCTCAAGCCATATAGTTAATTCCAGCTCTCTAAATCCTAGAATAGGATTGTGGCATCATCCTTTATTAATGATTGATTTGGGGATGTTATAATAAATACAAATGTTTTAATTTGGCATTTTAGGTATGTTCCTCCCGAACAAGCAAAAGTTGTGGCTTCTGTCCATGCATCCATATCTGGCTCATCTGCTAGTAGTACAAGCAGTACTCCAGAGGTTAAACCACTTAAATCTCTCTTGGGAGAGTCTGCACCAGCACTGCACTTAAATAAAGACACACCTACACAAGTAAGTAATGTATCTTTTAAAAGTGTATGAATTTAGCCCATGTTAATAGAACAAAACTATGTTTTTTCCATAGTGACAATATCACTCATATTTTCTTTAATTCTTCATCCTTCAATTATCTGTTCCTTCAGGGAGTTTTTCTATTTGTCCACCTATATTTTATTGAGTTTTTACTTAAAAGTCACTCCCTGTTCTTTTAGGAGATATATCTTGCATTCTCCCAATATCTAAGCTTCTATAGTACTGACATATTTCCTCAGCTACCTAGTCTTTGGTCTCCTTAATTTTTCACACATTTCTGTTTCCTCAATTATCTTCACTGGAGTCTAGAAGTGAATTATATTGTGTGCCCCACAAGAGTGTTTCAATTTTTTGTGCAATTTTGCAGTAGTCTTCCGATGAGTGCCAGATCTGTAGCACATTAAAGTGCAGAATTAAATTGCCTCATCTAGATGAAAAATAAGTTGACTTACAAAAGTGTTGTTTTTCTATATTAGGAATGATATTCTGGTTTATTTTAATTGCTCTACTCATGGTTGTTTAACCCACTGCAATTTGTTTAGTCTCCTGTTACAATTCGGTCTCATGGGCAGTCACAAGAAAAGAAGCGATTTGATCTTCTCAGTGATCTTGGTTCAGACATATTTGCTGCTCCTGCTCCGCACACTACAGCTACTGCAAATTTTGCTAATTTTGCACATTTCAACAGTCATACAGGTAATTTTATTTATTTTAGGTTTGACAGTGATACATACTGACATTGAGCTAATTTGTATGGCCATTGGTTTAATGATTAAATTATCCCAAGTGTGTGCTTAATCAGTCAATTTATTAATAATTCAAGTTTACAGAAACCTAAAAATAAAATAGGAAATAAGCTATGGAAACCAAATTTACTGACTTCTGTAATATTGGCAAGGATTTGAGGGGGGAAAAGAGAGAGACAAATTTCAGTCAAGGCCGAATAAAATAACATTTAAAATTATGAGATTATGAGTCTATAATAATCTAAGTATACAAATTTTAAGCAAATTAGCTAAAAGATAATACAATACAATACAATACAATACAATACAATACAATACAATACAATACAATAGTAGAGTTGGAAGGGACCTTGGAGGTCTTCTAGTCCAACCCCCTGCCCAGGCAGGAAACCCTATACCGTTCCAGACAAATAGCTATCCAACATCTTCTTAAAGACTTCCAGTGTTGGGGCATTCACAACTTCTGGAGGCAAACTGTTCCACTGATTAATTGTTCTCACTGTCAGGAAATTCCTCCTCAGTTCTAAATTGCTTCTCTCCTTGATTAGTTTCCACCCATTGCTTCTTGTTCTACCCTCAGGTGCTTTGGAGAATAGTTTGACTCCCTCTTCTTTGTGGCAACCTCTGAGATATTGGAATAATGCTATCATGTCTCCCCTAGTCCTTCTTTCTCTTAAGCTAAACATACCCAGTTCCTGCAACCGTTCTTCATATGTTTTAGTCTCCAGTCCCCTAATAAAATGTACAGTGCAGCATTATAGGAACAAAATTGGCAAAATATGAATAATTTATGATTAAAATGATTAAACCTACATATCGTAATGTATTACAATTAGTATATAAAACAATAGTTATATGCTATTATGAAAGTAACAAAATATAATAAAATATTCAGTGCTGTCTATACAAAGAATAAAAATGAAAATACTGAAGTATTCTATACTAATAGGTGAAAATTAATACTATTAAGGTGATTAGAAAATTAAACATAGTAGATAAACTGCATAATATAATCATGCAGTTTAATAAGGAAGTAATTTATTAGTTTTACTTAACTCTTACCAGCAATCAGTTTTTGGCTAATTTTATATTGGGCAAGATTAAATCAGAAATAATTGCAAATACACAATTAGTTTGACCAAGAAGCTGTGTAAATATTGGGGAGATACAAAATTTTCCATCTCTATAAAATGAGCAACATAGAAGTGCTTGTTTGATAGTCATAAGAGTTACTAACTCACATGGCCATACAAGCTCCAAGAAACAAGCTCTCATGTATCTATGACATGCTCTTGGTTAAGGCCTTTCTGTCCTTGAGAACTACTAGCTATCCAAGACATATCCCAAGGATTATTTTGTCCTTTGATTATTGGTAAAAGGAAGATGAGGACTCTTGTTTAAATCAGTTTGGTGATAGACCTTTATTGTTTTCAAAGTGATCTGGATTACTCATAATCAAAGGAAAGCAGGTGGGAAGGATAGAACCCTAAGAGTGGTAATAGTAGTCACACATTAAATATAGTTGAGGATATTAACAATATTAATCAAGAGTGCAATGGGGGGAAAACAGTAAACAATAATGGAGCACTCATGATTTGTACTCTGTTGCTTTACATGACTCATGTATAGGCATATATTTCTTTTAAAATAACTGATCAAGAGTATAATCCTTCATGCTCTATAAAAGATCTGATGCCAGAGCTGTCAAAAAAATCTAATATTTAGCATGTAAAATGCTTATTTTTCCTCTTAATTATGACTGAAAATTTTTAAATCAGTTGTAGGACTGGAATAAACCTTGTGTGTTTGTGTGTGTGTTGAAATGGGTAGGAGGACTGTAATATGCTTTTTAAAAAGCATTTTCAGCACAGAGTTCTGGTGTCTGAATCTCAGAAATGCTTGAATGGCAGAAGAGCCTCTCCCCCTCTTTTTTTTAAACTTGGAGCTATTCAGCTATGGAGATAAATTTGAAAAGTAATGTAGGCTCTTAAGCATCCTCCCATTCTTTCCTTGAAACATTTTAATGCGTGAGCTAACATTGATGATATGGATTTTTCTGTTGGTGGTCCTTGTAAATTCTCGCTTCCATGTCCCCCATTCATAGGGAATCTGTTATCTGATTATATATTGACTTCTTGGTGCTATTATATCTTTAAAAAGAAATCAGAGATAGATGTCTCACATAAGTCATTATCCATAGTTTTCAAACTGATCTAAGTCATTTTTGTTGAAGTCAGTAGTTAACTAATACTAATAATTATAATTATTAAGTATTTATTTATTGTTTTAACTTGTTATAAGCTGCCCAGAATCATTTGAGGTAGATGTCTATATAAATGAAATTACTAAATTAACAAATAAATGAATATTCTGTGCATGCTGTTTATTAGTTTCATTTTGCTTAAACATTTCACTTTTCTGAACTTTTATGTAAATTGGTTTTTCCAAATTGTTGTTGTCGTCCAGAAATTCTGTTAATTATATTCCAACGCATATGAAGGTCAGCCTTTAGTTACATATTTAAAAAGGATAAAAATGTAATAATCCTAATATTCCTAATTCTTACAAGAGCTCTGGAAGACAGGTCTTTACTTTGGTGATGAGTTAACAGTACAAGTACTTATTTAGTGAATAGAGGTGGCACTAGCAACTTGATCATTAAATGAAGTGGTCACTAAATCAAACTCACTGTTCTGTGGTCTTAACTCAGCTTTCCTATAAATGCAAGGATTAAATATAGTTACTTTTTCATTACTGCTGTAATTGCAAAGGGTTACCAAATTAGGCAGCTGCTAAATGAGGACTCTCTGTAATTGAGTGGGATTAAATAAATCTTTAGCTACAGTAGTTGCAGATTACAGTTTATATAGCTATAAAGAGTAGAGTAGAGAATGCCCTTTTTTTTAAAGGAAGGGCATTAATTTTTATATTGGTAACATTTACATTTCATAGAATCCTCATAATTGGTTGGATAATGAATCAATTTCAGTCCAATTTCTTTTTTCTGCATCCCCTCTCCCCCTTTTTAGAGCAGAGAGTTTGGAGAGGAAGCGGTTTGGTTTCCAGAAATTATGCTTGCAGTACTCTCTTGTAATCTCATAATCCTTTTCTCTTCAATCTCTCTTTGTAGTGGGTGAGGAAGAGAAAATTAAAGCGATTTCTGTAGGAATCTCTCTTTTACCTGACCCTTCCCCCCATTGCAGAGATTGGAGAGTACTGCTCTTCTTAAGTACTGCTCTTCTACACATTGAAAACATTGTGCTCATGCTGGCAGCAGAAAGAGTGAGGAAAAGGATAGGACACCAGAATGATCAAATTGTTTTTGATGTAAGTAAACAGGCACTAGAGCATTCCGAAGGGCAGGGTAGTCTTTAGGAGGTAAACAAAAACTGAAGGTGTGAAACTGAGTAGTCTGTCTCTTTCCAGTTGGTGTATTATTTCCCACTTAGCCACTGCTTTGCTTAGTGGCTGAGTTGCAGATCCCAGTTTGGATTATTAAGCGAGGACTGCCTTATTGCTATTCTGATACCCTGTAACTATCAAAGGTATTTTGATGGAAATGTAAAGAAGACTTTTCAGAGGCTAGACTTTGAAAGTCCCTGAAAAGAGTAACAAAATTTGATTTCCTCTCATTAATCTTTCCATTGGCAGCTAATGGCATTTTTATTCAGACATGTGGTTTATAGGTTAATATGATGATTTTTAAGCACTGTTTTTGATGGTATATATTTATTAATGTATTTTATGTTTTAATTTTTAAAGTTATTAATCTGCTTATATTTTAACTGTTTTAAATGTCACATTAGCAATGTTAATACAGTACACTATGTTACATATTTATACTCTTAGATACTATATAGTAATCGGCTGACAGTAACTCTTCAATAATATGAGACGTTTTTTTCTATCTAGACTGAACAATCCAGTACTCTCAAGCTTATTTACTTATGCAAATGATTATAATATATATTTGTTATGAAAGCATTTTGGATTTATTTCATTATATGATATATTAAAGGTAGAGTTATTGTAGTCATAAGTAATTTTCTATTTGTGCAGTGTTTCCAAATTTTAAAATGATTTATGTCTTAAAAACATTACTTTCTTTATGCAATTATATACATTGTTTGCTTTATTGTCACATGCCTTTAATGTTTTATGTCGGTTATTAAAACAATTAATTCTCAGAAGCCAAAATCAATAGAGTTACACTTGGTAGGCTCAATAATATGTGAATACTAGTGGTTTAACTATTCTATTCATGCAGCTTTTGCTTATATGACATGGGGGAATTGTTTCAGAAGCACATTGAAATGTATCATATGCAAAACTTGCATACTGTTTTGGAGTTTGCCAAAAAGTTTTATAATTATAAATTTACTATTTAGAGAGAATTTGAAATAAGTCATAAAAACACAAAGAGATAGCTTTCCATTACCTCCATGACAGTGAATTTGAAATAAGTCATAAAAACACAAAGAGATAGCTTTCCATTACCTCCGTGCCAGTGATAAGACAAGATACAGCTTAGGAGAGAAACTTTGTCCTCTTTTGCTAGACTATAACTCCTAAGAGCACACACTATCATGACCATTTGTAAGAGATTCTAGAAGTGACACTTCAGCAATATCTATAAAATCATTAAATCTCACATCTCTATCATGTACTTTAAATCATAACATATATATCATAATATAAATCATAATATAGTTCAAATTAAATTGTCTTAGTTAAAATATATCATGTGGCCTGGATTTCACGCATAATTCTGAACTGTAAACTCTTTTTTATGACCCTGTAGTCCCTATACTGCATATAGGATCCCAGTGGGACAGTGGTTAGAATGCAGTCTTGCACTCTGCCCACAGCCTGGCATTCACTCCTTACAGGCTTGAGGTTGATTCAGCCTTCCATCCTTTGGAAGTTGGTAAAATGAGGACCATGATTGTTGGGGGCAATATGCTGATTCTGTAAACCACTTAGTTTACAGAGGGCTGTAAAGCACTATGGGTCAATATATAGCTCTAATTGCTATTGTTATTGCTATTACTATACTCTGGATAGCCGTCAGGAAGGGCATCTGTCCAGGATAGAAGTAAGTGTAGAGTTGCCCCAACTCTACCTTGAATCTTGATCTATAATAAATGTTTTTTTTTGTTTTGAATTAGAACAATATGTGAATTCATCTTACATAATAGATTTATGGTTTGCAAAGCACACCTAGATCCATTTTGGTAAGCTAAAAAACAACACTATTATGGCTTAGCAACATCTACAACTTGTTTTTCTTAAAATTAGTTTGTGGGCTTTCAGAAAGAAATTTAGTAATAACCAGAGTATAGTATAATAATGGGATCACAAAATGGTATTTTCATTTCTGTTGACAGATATTTCATCTAAAATATTTTATATATAAATAGAGTTAAAAGAACAGCCATTTCCATGTAGGATAGGTTTGCAAAATATATATAAGAAAATGTTTGTCCTGTACATTGTACTTTCAAGTAGTATAGTTATCCTAAAGTATAGTTATCCTGTTCTGTTCAGTTTATCTTTGTTTTCATATCATTAACATATTTTTGTTCATTTGCACTTTACAGCGCAGAACTCTGCAAACGCAGGTTTTGCAAACTTTGATGCATTTGGACAGTCTAAT
The DNA here is from genome assembly GCF_964273705.1 of Natrix helvetica. NCBI lineage: Eukaryota > Metazoa > Chordata > Lepidosauria > Squamata > Natricidae > Natrix > Natrix helvetica. Next base: position 35,035,462 of record NC_138551.1, on the reverse strand, counting down.
GCTTCGAGTAATTTTGGTGGTTTCCCCACAGCAAGTCAGTCTGCTTTTCAGCACCAAAATACAGGTAGAAATGCTCTAATGTTGTTAATTCCTTTAATATAAACTAATCTGGACACTATAGTTGGAATACTTCTTAGATCTCCTTGTATCTCCTTGTCTTAACACACATAATCTGAAGCTCTGGGGAAACCTGAAAAATGAATGTTCTTTTTCTTTTGCTATTCTTGGTGTGGGTTGTGTTCATGCATGAAGTTTTTATATTATAGCTCCTGAATTATTCCTACACATGATGTAAATACTATTTATTGGAAAATATTGGATCATATCTTAAAAGTCTATCTTTTTCTCATACAAGATACATTGGTTTGGCTAAAACTACCTCATGTGTAAGGACTGTTGCTTTCTTCTTCTTTTTTATTTGTTTTATGCTGTAATGATTTTTCCTGGAATGTTAATTGGTATGTCTTGATCTGTGGTTGACCACTTTTCTATTTCATTTTCCTTGTTTAAAAATGCTTAAGATTTCTTTTAAATTTTTTGTTTTTCCTTTCTGTTAATTTTAACCCCTCACACAATTTCTGGCTGTCCAGCGTTCAGAACGCTTTCATCTAGCTGCAGTTTTGGTGACTTTACTACTTCTGCTTTCCCTGGCCAGGCTATGCGCAGTAAGTTCCACCAAGGTGGGAAACTCAGCTCATTTAATTTGTAGTACCATTTTTCCTCATTTCCACTTTGTCATGGTCAAGTTGTCTTATTTGTTCTTCTTCAAAAGGTGCTACCTAATAGTACATGCTTGCTACTGGTATATTGGCTTACTTGCACTTGAGAATTATCCTACCAAATATGGAGAGTAAAAATTATAGTTACAATGGTTTTCTTTATGCTAATAAGTGGAAAATATAATACAATTTTTAGTATTCATGAAAATCTCAAACATTTCAAATTACTGTATAATGTAGTTTAATTTTTATGCAACATTGATTCCACATTCCAGCCTCCTGTGCTGGTTCCTGTGCCTGTATTTTGGCAGCTGCTGCCAAACGCTAGATCAGTCTTTAATAATGCCAATTCCACTTCCTCCCCAATCTGATAATGAATGAGAGGATCAACCTGGAGTGTATCGCCAAAACGTTCCTGTGCACTGAGGGAGGTGTTTCCCTCCTAGAAATGTTCCCACAAGGCATGACTCAGGGCAACAGTAGTGGAGTTATAATAATTAACCAAGAGACTTGGTGGCTTTTAGCAGCACTGCTCTGCAGATAACGATATAAAACCTGTTGATAATGATAGTTGACTCTAGAGATCAAATGGGACTTCTGCTACTGTTCATAATGAGCTGTTTTATGCTATGGCCAAGTTGGAAGTCCATAATCACTGTGCATTTCCCCCAGATTACTGAAGGTTTGATTCATGGCAGCAGTCGTGGTTTTATAGAACTATTCTTTGTCTCAGACACATGCAGTTGAGGGATGTTACTGTCCGTTCTTGTGGTCAGATAACTCCCAGGTAACCTTGGAGTTATCTGTGGCTGATCTGTACCACAGAATAGAAAAATCCATTTGATTGATCTGTCCCAGGTACTTGATGAATCCCTTTGGGTTTCAGAGGAATTTAGAGTTTTCTCTGAAGCTCTGAACAGCTCAACTGAGGCTTCATTGCTTGGAACAAGGTTGTGGCAACAGCCTTGTACATACGTATGTGCCTTTGAGACTCTGCTGTGGATTTTGAAAAGTTGTTAGTTTTCAGAGTAACTCTGGCGTTCAAATGGAAAAAGAGAAATCTGGGGGGAAACAAAGCATTTATTAAGAATTACCTCATGGTGATAAGAGCAGCAAAACATAATTATTTTTCTGCTCTTTATCATGTCTACAAACAGGGCTGGTAGCCCAGTTCAAGGTGATCTGGTCCCTCCTGGGCACAGATAGATCTGAGGAACATTGCTAGGGATCTGTGAAGTCTATTCGGTACATGTTTTGGATAAAGCCTCTTGTATCCATTCTGAATTGGATCAGCTTTGGGATTGTGTGTGACATGGTTTGGCATGTTTTTGTGATATTGCTGATAAAATGAACAGGGGCCTTGGGGTAGGAAGTGGAGCCACCTGAATATTAGATTTGACTATTAGGGTTGACACTACGACCCTCATGGTTGGTCAAGATTTCCTAGGGGATGATGTGTGGTTATATACACAAAGTAGTGAATGCATCCTTTAGGGAGAAGATGATTTTCACTGGAAGGTTCCTGGGAGATAGTGGTGTTTCAGATCAGGATATGGTGCTGAAAACATTGATGTATATGACTTTCGATGGGATCAATAAGGAGGCTGCACATCCATGCTGGCCTTCCTTGATCTTTCAGTGGTTTTCAATACCACTGTACATAATGTCCTTCTGGATTGACTTCAGAAAGTTAAGGTTAGGGGGAAGTTAGTTGTCCTTTCTCTAGGACCAGTTCAAGTTGATGCTAGTGGAGAAAGAGATCCAGCCCTACTGCCCTGCTTTGTAGCATCTTCGGGGTTTTACAATCTCACCTCCTATTTATATGAAGCTGCTTGGTAGGGTCATCCATAGGCACAGGGTTAGTATCAATTAGATGATGATACACAACCTTCCATCTCTAATCAGGACTGGACAAGTGATGCTATCAGTTTTCCCCAGTGTTTGGAGGCTAAGGGGGATACGTGTACTTCAGGTCAGCTGCGGTAAGATTAATTGGCTGTGGTTTTTAGGATCCCTGAAGCTGGAGGCTGTCTGTAGTTCTGAATGGAGTTCCACTTTCCCACATAGAACTATGTACTTTGAAGGTCATCTTGTATTCATAGTTCTTGTTTGAAGAACAGGTGACTACTGTGGCCAAAGGGATATTTGCACAACTCCATCCTGTTCACTAAAGTTTGTTCAAAATACAGCAGCATATGTGGTCGTAAGTGCACTATTGTACATGTACATGAACCGTACTGGCTTTGGGGTGTAATTTGTGATATTTATTATTGCTTATGAAACTCTTCATAGCACAGGTCCAAGTTGGGATTGCATATCTCTGTCTGGGTCTACCAATCCTACAAGATCCAAGAGAATGCACGTACTTTAGGTTTCCTTTGTGAACTATGTCAGCTAATGTGACCCTTCTGTGTCACAGCACCTACCCTTTGGAATAATATGACCCTTGAGTTTCAGATGAGCCTGATTCTTGTTAGTGTTCTATAAAGTTTTAAAATCTCCAGGCATTAGGCTAGGCTGTTGGATGAAACAGTCTAGTATAGGGGTGTGAAACTCAAGGTCCGGGGTTGGATCCGGCCTGGAGGGTGCTTAGATCTGACCCATGGTGCCACTAAGGAAACAGTGAAGGACTTGCCCACGATGCCTCTGCCAGCAAAAACAGAGCTTGGGAGGGCTGCACAGGGCCTTCCCGAGCTCCATTTTCACTGGCAGTGGGTTGCAGGAGGCTGTTGCATCCTAAAATGGAGCTCGGGAGCCTATTTTCGCTGACAGAGTGCATCGGCCACCACAGGCGCCCCCGATATGAGTGACGTCGAGCTGGCCATGCCCCCCACCCATCCCCCGAGGTCAGACACAACCCTGATGCGGCCCTCAATGAAATCAAATTTGACACCACTGGTCTAGTAAATGTTTTTGGATGTTGAAATGTTTTTACCTCTGTAAGTGTTATTTTATGCTGGGTTTTGCCATTGTTATTTTTATTGTTTACCTTCTGTTGTATTTCAGTCCCAGGTTAGTCACCCAAAATAAAAATTTCCTAATTAGGTGACCTTATAAATTGTGTAAATAAAGAAAAAATGATATTCTGGGGTTAGAGAGCCAATGTGATATAGTGTTAAGGTGCTGAACAGGGTGGAAACACCAGGTTCTAGTCCTTTCTTAAGCATAGAAATTGGCTGGTAGCCTTTTGGGGCCAGTTACTCTCTCTCAGCCTTTTACTGGGTAAATGAAAACATATATCTAGCAACCTGCACTGGACCAGAGTAACAGAATTTGACCCTGACGGTTAATGAAAAGACCTCCATCCAGTGAATTGGTTTGGATGATGTAATTGTTGCTGTTTATTTTAGCATATTAATATAGATTATTTGTTTTGAAGTAGAACCTAGTCTGGCCTTTCAAATATTTTTATAATTTCCTTATAGCCAGAAAATCATTAAATTACAATTTCCAGTGGCTCAAACTATTGGGACTAATAGTGAAGATGCTAGGCAATATAGTTTAGTAGCATCTGAATGTCACAGTTTTTCACTTATTTTTGTGAAAGAAGACTGCAAATACTAATTTCTTCAAAGGGAAAGAGAGCAGTGTAATCAAGCACCAACTACTAGCATTCACTTTTGTAGTTTGAAGTTTAAAACATTTAATATTTAATTATCAGAAGTGGTAATGAGGATTTTATTCTTTGATAATATAATTCACTCCTCCTTAGCTCTCTCTTCTGTTTTTAATTCTTCATAGTAATACAGAATTTAAAAATTACAAAAAAAATTAGACCATGCTAAATTGATATGAAGTGATATACTTCTTAATTTGATAGTTTTTTTAAAAAAAAATTAAAGACATTGTGCTGTTTATTGGAACTTATCAAGTATTGTTTCATTAAAAACATTTAAATCTAATTAAGTTTCAGAAGGAGACAAGAGCTAAAACAAAACCATGTCTGTGTAAATCATTGAGGCTAGTTTTGCTGCAACATGTATTTCCTTCACTCGGCTCTGAGATTGATAAGACTAGGGAATCCGGATTTTGAATTTAAAATACCTGTTTTTACCAATCAGGATTTTGGAATAGAGAAACTTTATTAAAGGTATAACCCACAAGTTCATTAGCACACATGGTCACCAGATACATTTGAAGAGACTTTCAATGAGCTTGAAAACTTTTTAACTTATTTTGTTGCAGGTGGGAGCGCTCGATCAGTGAATGCTAACTTTGCACACTTTGATAACTTCCCCAAATCCTCCAGTGCTGATTTTGGAGCCTTCGGTGGTTCTCAGAGCAACACAACTGCAGCCAGTAAAGCTGTAGTGAATAAACCATGTCTCCAGTCAGCAGATAAATACGCAGCTCTTGCTAATTTAGATAATATCTTCAGCACAGGGCAAGGTACTAATTCTTATTCTTTGACCTGTTCTCTTACACTATTTATCATGGGTATAGTTTGTTCTGTGATGTACTATTAAAATCCATGAGATTTTTAGTAATTCCTATTACAAACAATACCAGTGTTACTATAAAACTTGCATGATGTTACTTGCAAGTTTGAGTCACTGGAATTTATGCAAACATAGTTATTTTGGTGAAAATAAGGATAATACAATAAAAATATGGATATGCAGTATTTTTTCTTTGATATAATGCATCAGAAACTATGTTCTACCAGATATTGAACAAGTTATGCATCTGAAGCACTGGGTCTTTTAAAATATAGTTGCTATGAAGAATTTCAGGACATACCGTGTTTCCCCCAAAATACGACAGGGTCTTATATTTTCTTGACCCATGAATATGGCCTTGGGCTTATTAAAGGGGAGGGATTATTATTTTTGGGTTGCCGGGTGGCTGCTCCCTTCGACTGGGTTCCCGAAGAGCCGGGCACAGCCTTGGGGTCGAATGGCTGTGTTGCGCTGTCACAGCAGCCATGAGGTGACCAAGCTCGCGAGCAGCCGCCTTTCCAGCCGGGCACAGCACCGCTGACTGACCTAGCAGTACCCGGAAGGCACCAAGCAACGCGAGCGCCTGTTCGCTGCCCTCCGCCTCCTGTAGCTCGGTGCCTTCGGAATGCCCCTAGGTAAGTGAATGGGGCTCTGCATGGCTGGAGAGGGGGGTTGCGCAGCTGCTTTTCCGCTCCCCGCTCGCGCGACTCTCAGGCTGACGATGCCTTTGGCTAACTACAGTACCTGCAGAGACAAGGCGTCTCCGCTGCTGGCGCCACCCGCCGCTTGTTTTTTTTTTTTCAAAGCACAGAGGATGGATGCCACTCCGGAAGTACGCTCTACAGTTGTGGGCTGCAGATCATACAACCATAGAGCGTACTCCCAGAGTGGCATCCATACTCCATTGCGGCTTCCAAATCACGGAGGTAGGATACTGCTCTGGAAGTACGCTCTATGGTTGTACGATCTGCAGCCCATAACTATAGAGCGTGCTTCCAAAGCGGCATCCATCCTCCGTGCTTTGGAAAAAAAACCTCAAACGGTGGGTGGCACCAGCAGCGGAAAAGCCGCTGCGCAACCCCCCCCTCCAGCCATGCAGAGCCGCATTCACTCATCTAGGGGCATTCCGAAGGCATGAGTATGACCATTGCAGCATCCCCACAGTCATGTGGTCAGATTAGTGTTTGGCAACCGGCATATATTTACAATGGTTGCAGTATCCTTGGGTCTTCGGATTTCTTTTGCAACCTTAGGAAGTTTCTGACAAGCAAAGTCAATGGGAGAAGCCAGATTTGCTTAAAGACCGCATGATTCACTTTCAGTGAGTCACTTAACAACCATGACCAAAAGGTTGTAAAATGGGGCATGAGTCACTTAACAACTGTCTTGCTTAACAATGGAAATGTTGGGCTCTATTGCGGTCGTACATCAAGGGCTACCTGTATATGGAAGTGAAGTGTATATAGATAGATTGATATAATATGTTTCTCAGGGCAGCTCACAGCTCTTCTTATTTGCAATCTCCAACTGCAGTGTTGCAAGATTGATTGTTTAATTAGCTTTGCTAAGTTGTCCTGGCAAGCTTACCTACTTATAACTAAATAGTCCTTATCTGAAATGTATAGTAGTTTCTTCCTCTGGAATTTTATCTTAATGTAATTCAAGCAAGTGTATTTGTCAAATCAAGTATTTCTAAAGTATTGTAGATAATCAAAAAAAAAACCACCATCAAAACTTGCTTAGTTTTGTAATTGCTGGAAGAAAACCCTATAAATATATGGCACATAAAATTCCTTTTAGGGACCTAAAGAATCTTAAAGCATATAATTATAAAGCACCCACCAGTCATAATCTATAGGATAATAAATTTTACTAGTAAAAAACTTGCAGCTTTAATGCACTACAGTTAAGTGTTTTATAGTGTGTACCTACTACCTTTTCTGAAATGTAATTTTGTTGATAGTATGTTACTGACTTAATTATAATCATGGTTTCATAGAGAACATAATCTAATCTATAAAATATATTTAATGTAATAACCTTAAATAGGTTGCTGAAACATGCATTAAAAGAAAACAAATTTATTTCTTCTAGAATCATACCAGTGGGAATGAAATATTTTTGTTTGAAGTTTCCTATTTCCAATGTTCAGTGATATTCTTTTTATTTTTTTGTACCATCAAGACAAAATCGGCACATGGTTTTCGCCTTGTGACAAACTGTTCACCTGTAGCAGCTATTTGTTTGGTTCAGGCCATTTCTTCACACAGTTACATGGATTTTTTCTCTTTTCCTGGATTATAGAAATTATAGCTATGTATTATACATTCAGTTTAACTGCATGTGAAAATTAAAGCTAGTTATCTACGTGAAAGCCATAAAATGTGTGCAGAGCCTGCAGGATTGTCTCTTATGTATTTAATCATAAGTATATGCTGTCTGTAGTTGTGTGGCATTAATTTAGTATTTTCCTGAGTGGGAACTCGTGTACAGGTTTTTTTTCCTTCTAAAAAAAGATGAATAAGAGGCTGAGTATATAAAATAGTTGAAAAATAAATCTCTTTCCTTCCCAAAACATTTTTAATTGGAAATATGACTGTGTTTTTTAGATGCTTATTTTCTAATACTTCTACAGAATTGGCTAACTTGCATTGAAAAATATTGTGTGAATGTTTAATGTTGTGCTTTTATCCTCAGGTGGTAATGAGCAAGGAAATGGCTTTGCTGCCAGTACAGTACCTGCTGTGTCGGCTCCAAGTCAAACAAGTACATCTTCAGACAAGTATGCAGCCCTAGCAGAATTGGACAGTGTGTTCAGCTCCACAGCAACCACTAGTAATGCATATACTTCCACTAGTAATGTTAGCAGGTACTGTTTCTTGATAAAAGTTTAATGTAAATTTTTCGTGTTTAAACAAAGCAAACATAAAATGGCATCATTTACTTGAAAACAAGATATTTTTGAATTCTGATTTCCATGAGACCCAACAAGAACAAACCATTATTAGAAGAGAACCATAGCTCATCTCCATCTCAAGAATTATATCGCCCTCATATCTTATCCTGAAATGAGAAATATACTGTTGCCTGCAAAAATACAGGTAGTTCTTAACTTACATGCAAAATTGAGCTTAGAATTATGGTTGTAAATCATGGTGATCATTAAGCAAGGTACCCATACAATCATTTTTGTTACCAATCACAATCCATGCCTGCCCCCGCCCCCATTGTGGTCATTAAGTTCAGCACAGGTTGGGTGAGGCCTTGGGAGACAGCATTGTAGCACCTCCTCAACCCCCATATGTCCTGCCCTGGACCTTCCAAGTCCTCCTGAGGCACTTGTGCTTAGATTTCTCTCCTATGATCTAAGAATTGTGGTGCTCTCAAATTGGGCCTACTTCTGGTATGGCATCACATGCCTCTGTATACTGTAGGAAGGGTATGGCGATTGGCCTGTTCTTCTCAAATGTGATCTTCAAAGGTAAGAAGTGTGACAGCAAGTAAGAAGAGGAGGCCCAAAGATTTATTGGGACACAACTGGCTGGGAAAAAGACCCAAGGGATGGGATGCCTGGTGGGATAGGGAGGAAGATAGGTGGGTGGGCCCGATGTTGTCTCTGCAGTTGATTATAAGGGTAGGCACATTGCCAAGCACCCTAATTTTGTTCACGTTTTCACAGGGTACTTCAGAAGCCATAACTTTAGGTAAAGGTCCAAGGTCCCTTAATTTTGGGTGCCATTGCAATTTCAAATGGTTGCTGATCAAACAGCCGTAAGTCGAGGACTACCTGTAGTAGCTCAAAAGCTTACCAAAAAATACTGTCAAGTTACTTTCTTGGAACAAATTTAGAAACTATACGTTCAAGATTAATCATTAACATTTCTAATATCTTAATTACATTTTTATGAATGCTAATATTTATAATCCTCTTTTAATCTTTAATCTTAGGAAAATACATGCCATTTTTAGTGACATTCCTGTCAAATAAAATGTAACTTTTTTTCTGAATTTAATTTCTTACCAGTTTCTTTATTTTCTATGCATGTTATTAATTACCTGGGGGGTCACAGTTTTTAATTTTATTTAACATCATTTTGAAAATGATTGCAAATCAAACCAGATTGTCTCTTAAATTCACTTAAGATGGATTTTATGTTTCCATGTACAGTGATTAGCTGTAAATGTACAAATTTTGTACAACTGATGAATATGAATTATTTCTAGTAATGCTTTTGGAACAGTTCCAGTTGGTGCTAATACACAGACGCAGTCTACATCATCCAGTGTTCCTGCTCAGTTTGGAGGTATTATAATATATTATTAAATAATCTTTCTAAACAATATCTGATAGATTCACGTTGCATGATTATATTTTAGCTTGCATGCACCACTAGGTATAATAAATGCATTTAAACTAAGAACTACCTCTGAGACAGTTTGTATCTGTTCATGATCAAAGCCAGGATGCTTTATATAAGAAACAAAATGGAGAGACTTTTTTTTAATATATATTAAAGATTTTATTGGTTTTTAAAAACATTTATGGGGAAAGGGTACAAAGGTACATAGAAAATTTTGGCAGCTCCCGTGCTAGTGGTAGAAATCCCTCCAAATCTCACAATTTTTTCAATTTGAAAACAACGTATAAAAGATAAGCATAAACAGAATTTTTACATTATATCAATCATGTGTTCAATCATCTCGTTCTTTGTCACTTTCTAGTATATCAACAATTACAATAATATTTCAAATACATTTATTTTTGTGATCTGAGCCTTTTCGATATTGCTCCCTCCTCCCTGTCTCCAGATGGAGCCACGCCCCCCCCTCCCCCATATCCTGTACATTGCTGCATTTTTCACCACCTCCCTTATTTTCATCCTCTAGGAGAGAAAAATGTTTTTTAGTGGAGGCTTCAGCCTCTTCCACTGTGTTAATTCTAATTCTGTTTCCCTCCCAGAAAATCAGCATTCCCTCTGGCAATAATCATCTGAACCAAACTCCTTTATTGTATAATTTCTTTGATAAGGAGGAATACTTCCTCCTTCTTTCTCTAATTTTTTTCGGAATTTGCTTAAGAATGGTAATTTCTTTATCTTGGTATTTTAATGGACCCTCCCTTTGGGCCCCTAGGACCTCATCCCTCGTGGTCCTCCTAAGAAATTTAACATGTACCTCCCTTGGAACGTTATGGGTTCTAGCATATGCTGAATTGATCCTATAGACCAGATCCATATCCCACCACAACTATTCTTTATTTGTCTTGATATATTCTGTTAAGATTGTACTCATGATATCTTTAAGATTTTCATTCTCTGTTTCTGGTAGGTTCTGGAATCTGAGAAAAAAGGACATTCTTTCAAGTTCTATTTTTGCCATAAAGTTATCCAGTTCTAAATTTCCCTTCCAGACTACCTTAACCTCCCTATCCAGCCCAGCTGCCCCCTCCTCCAACACCACAATTCTCTGTTTATTTTCTGTAATATGATGTTGTACCCCTCTGAGTTTGTCTTTGAGATCTGCCACCTCCTTCTTCAGCTCGTTTTGACCCCTCATAATTTCCTGAAACATTTGGTTGACAGATAATTCTTTTGAGCTCTCTCCAGCCCCCTTTTTTTTGTAACAATGAAGTAATTTTAGTCTGCTGCATGCTTGGACGAGGTTGCCGAGGCAGGAGCCGAGAATGACTTGCCTGTTGGTGGCTTTTTAGGTCCCATTTGTCTGAATTCAGAGATAAGTCTTTTACAAAGAAAATGGCGTCAGTGGAGCGCGCAGCCTGGCCGATCCAAGGTGGCAGGCAAATCTGAAAGTGAGAAGTTAGTTCTCCTTCACTTTTCCAAGGCACGGAGATACACCACAAAGGGGAAAGTCAAATAATCAAAATCCAGAAAGACCACGCAATAGGAGATGTCCAGAGCACCTTCAGGGGAGGTTTTAAAACCAGAGATTTTTTTTCCCCAAAGGTAGTTTCAAAAGGCAGAGTTCATTTATAAGTACAAAAACGAAGAAGGGGAGGAAGCCATCTTGACTCCTCCTTTCGCAGGGAGAAGAGCAAAACTTTCCATTCTTTAAGAAAACAACTCAGCAATGTATTTTTTATCTATATCTGCATAAAAGAAAGAAGTCAGGTTCTTTCTTTTTTTCCTCTTTTTGCTCTTTTTTGGATTTTCTACCTGATTTTTAATTTTTTTTATTCCTGATTGTTCACTTTTGTTCATATTTATTTATTAAATTTTAATAAAATTAGTTCTTTTTAAAAATGGGCAATTTGTAATGATGATTTAATCTTTGTAAACTAAGAGATGGACTTTTGTATTCTTCAACTCCTGCAAGTAATGATTTGATTTATTCCACAGCTGATAACTATGAGATCCTAATTCAGATAAAATGCAAAACTATAGTTAATTCCAATTTCCTTTTTGCTCAGGTATCAGTCTTGTGTCTAAGTTGGTGTATTAAGCAGACTATGATAAAACTACCTCATTGATTAAAATATAACTTAAAACTGATTTGCCATGCTGTTGATATAAGCAAATTTGTAAAAACCATATCCTTTTCTCAGTGTCAGTGCTTCATTTTTCAGCAACACCATCCACAAATCCATTTGTGGCTGCACCTGTAGCTGCAGTAGCCGCACCAACAAATCCATTCCAAACCACCAACCGAGGAGCAGCAGGTTAGGAAAAATATATCTACAGTTATGTTTGATAGCAATTTTTGTTCTATTTTTGACAGGTGCACATAACTTAATGTACTAAAGATGTTCAAGTACGTAGTTATAAAATCTCATGGGCGTTAGACATATCTTTTTGGGTTGACCAGTTATGAATAAGCAATATACATAGATCAACTAAATCCTTTTAATTGCTTTTTGAAGGTTGAATCTATTTAATAACATGTTTGTAATTTAGGCTCTTGGGCTACTCTTGTAGAATCCTTTAATATTTGAATTTGTTTTTACAGATTTAACTTTGATATCATTTATTCTTTTATTTGGGGGGGGGGCTTATGTGTTGTAAAGCTAATAATTCTACACTGCTGGTTAAAACATTTATTTCAATGTTTTGAGAAATAACTTTTAAAAATTCATGAAATATTTTGAAGTTTTTATAAAGTGATTACATGTTATCAAGTGAAGAAGTTGTTTATAAATAAATTGACAATATCTGGTCTCTTTGTGACTTCTCATAAGGCCTTTCAGGAGCAATTCACTCTCATATATTTCCTCAGGCTCACTTTGGTAGGTGGCCACATTTTATATAAATTTCAGGTGGCTAATTTTTTATTTGCTTGTGAAAGCTTACTGCATTTACAAGTTCCTTTGCATGTACAACTTTTTCTACCTTCCTTCCATATTATGAAATGGAGTGGGCATGGATGGTGATTGACTATAAATATACATTAACACATTATTTCTTGCAAATTTCACATTTCTGTCCTAAGCACATGTATTTAAAAATATGACCATTAATTTCATTGGGACTTGCTGTCAATTAAGTGTGCTATCAATTGTGTGCTTAGAGTTGTGAGCTAAAGTTGCTATATTTTACCTCCATGGTCACATATGTAGAACGTTTAAAATGAGTTTTGAAGCTTGTACTCCTAATACTTTTAGTGATACTAATGATGTCAAATCATTGTACCTTGTCACAATGTGTTTGATTTTTCTGTATTAGCAAGTGCAGTTATCTCCCCTGCTAATAATGGCTTGTGTAAGCTTTGTTGCTCCTATCTGTATCTTGTCTATTTTATATTTGTGCACCTATTTATTCCACAATAAGCGCTTTCATCATGTCTTTCTTGACTAGCCATAACTATTGATTGATGGATGTGTTGATAAAGTTATGCCAGATCTCTAAAACATAATTTTATATGAAAAAAATGCTTCAATAGAGTAGTTCTCAATAATTGTACACCTGAAGCGTTTAATATATATATATCACAAAACTCTGCAAAATTTTAAATCGTTCGTTTTTACATTGTGTCACATGTAAAATTATTGGATAATATCCTTTACATACTCTATTCAAAATTCAAGAAAGTGATTAATGAACAATTTTGTTTAATTTCACCCTTTCAAGAAAAATAAAAATAGTGTTAGTTGCAGCTTTAAGAATGAATATTTATTGATGTAGTCTGATTAAGTGGAATTTGTTTCTTGGTCCATGCTGTGAACTAAAGAAAATTTAGTTTGCAGCTGAAGCAGTTTATTAGAATTTCTACAGTGTTCTAACTTTTTATAAGGATTGCTGTATAACAATTGCTTTTTCTTTAGTGAGCTACATGATTTCATGATGCCTTCCTATTTCCCTAAAAATGAAAATACCTTCAACAAGGTACTGGCAAATATATTAAAGGAACAGTCCAGACAAGTTTTGGCTATATGTCAATAAAATCTAGAAGTTTAAGGCTAGCCATGTGACTGGTTGCTTCACAAAAAATTCTGCCAAAATGCTTTTTAATGTGACATAATAATAAAAGTTGAACACAGATAATTGATTCCTATTGTTTCTTTCATCAGCAACAACATTTGGCACAGCCTCCATGAGTATGCCTGCAGGATTTGGAACAACTGCCTCATACAGTCTTCCTACTAGCTTTAGTGGTAACTTCCAGCAGCCTGCATTCCCAGCTCAGGCAGCTTTTTCTCAGGCTGCTTTCACTCAGCAACCTAATGGTAAATGCTTGCATTTTACATTTTGTTTCAAGAGTACAGTGATTATTTTAAAACAATTTATTTTCCTGGTTTATCTTTGAAACTTTTATTTGCCATGATTTTGTTGGTGGGCCAATGAAATAATTATTGCATGTATAAATGTAACTGGTAATGTACAGGCAGTTCATTTAGTGCATTTGAAGTTACAACAGCACTGAAAAAAGTGGCTTAGGACTGTTTTTCATATTTACAACCATTGTGGCATCCCCATCTTCACATGATCAAAATTCAGATGCTTGGCAACTGACTCATATTTATGATGGTTGCAGTGGCCTGAGTCATGTGATCACCTTTTGCCATCTTCTGACAAGCAAACTCAATTTAGGAAACCAGGTTCATTTAGCAATCATGTTACTAACAACTGCAGTGATTCACTTAACAACTGTGGCAGGAAAGGTCATAAAATGGGGCAAAACTCACTTCACAGCTGTCTCACTTAGCAACAGAAATTGTGGTCATAAGATGTGGACTACTTGTATAGGGAAACAACTGTGAAAAATCACCTGATCAAACTGTGTGCATATTATTTATTTTTATTTATTTAAACATTTGTGAGCCACACCAGCTTTGGGCTTGTTCAGCAAAGCTAAAAACATCAGCACTAAAGTATAATTAAATAAAAACTATAGTAACAAAGCCATTATTTTGGTCTTAAAAGCTTGCCAAAATGCAAGTAGGGAAAATGTATTTCAAAGTGGGAGGCTATCACCAAAAAGACTTGTCACCTTGTCTGATTTTAGGAGGGTTAGAACATATGGCCAGAATCATTTGGTCCATATATAATTTATATTAAAATTTACACAAGATTAAAAACCAATAGTGAGTAATATAAATTAAGGAAGAAAAAAAGAAAGAGAAAGGAAGGAGGGAGTGAAAAAATACAATAAAAAATTTAGGAAAAAAATTTAAAAGATAAATTCACAGCAGTTATTACAAATATCTTTTAATGAAACTCAAATACTTCAGCCCCCAAATGAAAAGAAAGAACTCATTAGAAACAGTCCTGATGTTGGGAAAGATTGAAGGCAAAAGGAGAAGGAGACAGCAGAATATGAGATGGTTAACTAGATGTGTCATCGACACGGTGGGTATGAGTTGAGCAGACTGAGGGTGACAATGGAAGATGGGCCTGGTGTGCTATGGTCCATGGGGTCGTGAAGAGCTGGACATGACTTAGTGACTGAACAACAACAACATACAGTTAATTATTTTACTCTTCTTTCTATAATCGATCCTGTCTAAATCATTAAAACCATATATCACAAATTCATTTTTTTCCTTTTTACACAAAAAGTCCATAAGAGGCTTTCAGTTGCCAATAGATGTAGATGATGACTTTTATCTGATCAAAAAAGTTAAGTTTTTCCCTTCAGCAAAATCTGCCAACCTTATCAACTGTGGTAGTGTCAACTCCATTCTATGCTGGATATTGTTCAATCTTTCCATCTCTATGCCAATAGTGATATTTCCAAATAATCATATATTGAAATAATGTTATCTGATGTTATTTTCTATTTATCCATTAATTTTAAAAGGAACAAGAATCACATTTGGCAAACCTGATATGTCCCAGTGCTAATTTGTATAGAGTTTTATAGGTAATTTTGAATTGTTCCACAAGCCTATTAATGTTCTTTCAGTGACTACAAATTGGTGTAAGACAATTTCTACTGCAGCTTAAGTAGGAGCTGCAAGTCCAGGAGTACTGTTAAATCTGCCATGAAACTGATGTTACTGAATCACCTAGTTGTTTATGGACAAGATTTGAAAAGATTTTAACTTATTTCTCCAAATCTGATCTCTAACAAGCACTATTTCATGACATGTATTATCATCTCCAGTTTAGTCTAAAGTGGCAATGTTCCATTGAGGGTCATTGCATATCAATGATGCCTCACTCCAAAGCCATAAATGACCTCCTATAGAAAAAAAGAGAGAGAAAATTTATGTTGCTAAGCAAGGTAATTAAGTGAGTTTATTATTTAGGAACTTTTTTTGCCTCGATCGTTAAGTGTATCACTAGTTTTTAAGCGAATCGTGCAGTTATTAAGTGAATCTGATGCTGACTTGGAAGGTTACAAATGGTGATCACATGACACCCCCCCCCCCCCCGGACAGTGCAACTGTCAGAAATACATGTCAGTTGTCAAGTGATTGAATTTTGATCATATGAGCATGGGGATGCTGCAACAGTTATAACTGAAAAACAAGACTTTTTCAGTATTGTAACTAAATGAATGGTTATAAGCTGACAATATGTAATTGTTTTTAATTTACTTTTAATATATTTTAATATATGGGATCCCATTTTGATTGGAATAAAATATTTAATTAATTGTTTAATTGATTAATTGATTTGATTGAAAATATTTTAATTCAGTGATAAAGGGACTGATTTTGGGGAATGGAGTGTATGCGTCATGTGATATTTGACATCTAGAGGTAATTTTGGGTATTTTATTGCAAAGGTACTGGCTTTGCTGCGTTTGGACAGGGAAAATCAGTAGTAACCCCATTTGGACAAGTTACAGCTGTTGGAGTCTCCAGTAATCCTTTTATGGTAAGTGAATACTATGGGTCAGATTTATGGGTTTCTTAATCCATATACATATCTTGAGAAATAGGTTGTCCTCAAAAGGATACCAAAAAGGGAATACCAACACCTACCCACCCCTGAAATCCTAAACCTGCAACTGGGTTATCTGGGATATTTTAGATTATTTATATTTAATCTTTTATTTAATTCTATTTTATGTATAATATGATCCTCATTTAATTGAAATTTAAAAATTGCATCATCTAAAAACGGAATGTTAGGAGATTTAAATGATATTAATAGGATTTTAAAATGTTAATTAATTTAAATAATTTAAAGAGACAATGTTTTGTTTTTCATCAACCTTGAGAGGCAGAGAGAATAAAAACCTATCATTGAGAAAAAATAATTTTGATAGCTGTACAGAAATATAGTTTTCAAATTTGAAATATATATATTTCTGTGGACAGCAAAAATAAAAGCACTATCAGTAAGACATTATTTCTGTTTCATGAATTATTCAAACTCAAACATTCATATAATTTATATTTGAATTTGGTTTGTCAAGATGTATGTGTAATTATTTCTTGAGAGAGTTCTCTCTTTTTTTCTTTTTTTCTTTTAGGCAGGAGCAGCAACGGGGCCTTTTCCAGCTGGAAGCTCATCAACCAATCCTTTCTTATAGCCTTATAGACACTTTACTTAAAAGAACTCTATGTGATCACATAACATCTCTATGCCTCTTGCACTGTTGTCTTGTTTCACTGACCTTAGCTTTAAACACAAAATAAGTCTTTCAGAAAAAAAATAGTCTGCGTTGTGTATTAAAACCAAGGAACATCAGGTGATGTACAAAACATGGAACTGTGGTAACATCCTTTCTTGTGCAATGGCAGGAGAATGTTAATAGTATCATGTATATTAAAATTGGCTAATATTAAGTTATTGCAGGTATCATTCATTATGCTGCAGTATTGTACATATTTTTCTCTTAGGAATTAGTTATTTGTGCATATCAGTATTTGTAACTTTTAACACACTGTTATGTGAAAAACGTTACTGGGAGAAATAGATCAGCCAGTTTAAGGTGCTGTCATATATCTTGGAATGAATGGCCTATATCATTTTAACATTGCTTGTTGGGATTTATGAATTCAGAACTGAAGTTTTATTCATTTCTTGAAGTGTTTTTTTTCCCTTTCCTGAAGAGCTCTTCTATTTATACATGCCTACATTCTATATAATGTGGAGGGATACCTGTCTGCATAATAAAGCTGATCATGTTTTGCTACAGATTGCAGGTGGAAAAAAATAAATATTAAAAAAGTTTGTTGTTGTCAGCATTTGCACTAACCAATTTTGTTAATTTTCAAAATCATTGACAAAAGTTTGAAATGGCATTATTTCCTTGGCTGTTTCAGTAAGGTTGCAAATTGTTAACAGTACATCCTGTTAACATAGGAATGTACCTACTGATCAATCAGTAAAATATGAAATTGCCTTTATTTTGAAAACTGTCTAACAAATTAACTTAAAATGCGTAGTATTTTATATATTTCATTTCATTTATTGTTTAAATGTTTCTTCATTTCAACTTGTGGTCATTGTTCATTCTTATTACTTAAAACAAGTTGGTAAGATTGATTTTGCAGCATTATTGAAACCAAACAGCCAGCAAATACTTAATAAAACCAAACTTTAGTTTTGGTATGGATGTGCATACTATGGATTTTAAATGAATATTTTGCTCCTTACCAGTAGAATTATTGTTCAGTTATTTGCAAGTAAATGCCATGGCAGCATATTTATTGATGAAAGCTGATTGAACAATGTTTCTGTAGATTTTAGGCAATTTGTAACTCAAATATTTGATGTTTGTCAATAGAAATACACATTTTGTATGCAATTATATTTTCGGTGGCAAATATAAATCCACACACAGTGTAATACTGACACAGGCCATTACTTCATAAAATTAAGTGACTTGAAGATTTGAACCAAGATGATATACTATGCTTTTAGAGTGCATTGATACAGAAAAGATCTGAATTCCTCTCAGGATGGTTGATTAATGGGGAGGGAAAGGTGTTTGTGGTATTTAAACACATTGCTTCAGATTGTCATTAGCATTAATCTGGGATATAAAAATAGCACTTAATATCCTTGCTAGTGGACAAGGCTATTTGGAACATTGAAATAGCACATCCCTACATATCCTATACTTTGGGTAGAATGTAAAGTACTGTAAAGTAAAGGATTTTTCAAAAGGTTTCCTCTTAAGATTTTCAATAGGAGGATGGAAATTGGGGTGGAGAGAATATGTTTGGTAAATTACCAGTTTCTGTCTGGAATTATGAGGTTAGTGGATTTCTGAATTTTCTGTAGCCTTTTTGAGAGATAGCTTAAAAGGCAAACAGAACGTTATGTTTGGATGTCTGCTACCCTTTGTTAATGCTGAATTGGGGTATGTCCCAAAAGCAATTTTATGTGTTCCAGTATATGCAACATTTGTTGGTTTCAGTGAGTGCACCTTGATGAAAAGGTGAATGGGGTCAGAACTTTCTAGTCACTTTAAATCAGGAAAAAAATGTCATTTTCATGTGTACATACATTAATTTGCAGGAATTTGGGTGAGTGAATCCTTGAAATTGCAGTTAAAAGTTTTCACCTGTATACAGAATGTGGCATAAGAGTCAGCAAAGAGCCCCATTTAAAAAAAATGATTGAAGAAACTCAGTTATTTAATGGAATAATAATTCTGTAGGAGAATGTTTTTAACTCATCCTTGGTACTGTATTTCTACCTTCTTTCCCTTCTTAGACTGCCGTTGGCTCTGCTGGGGAGAATGGGAATATAATGCATTCACTTAGATGCCTTGAATTTTAAGAACAGGAATTTTCCTTTTCTGCTGCTTTTCATTTCTAAGTTTAAAAAAAATCATTGTATCAGTGCTTAAGGATAAGGTGGTGTTTTTACTGTTGAACTTAATATAATCCTCATGTTGAATTTTTGTTTCAGGTGATAACAAAAGACTTTGCTACTTTTTCTAGAAATTATTTTCATTCTCTGAGTAATATTTACATTGAACAACTGTTTTTTTTAAAATTGAAATTCAGTGTGTGTGTATTATGAATAAAGCAGCCTTGCAGCATATAACTGCAAGCACCAATTGGCATAGTACTGTTTGATAGAGAGAATCCTGGAATTCACATAGTGGCAGATGAATAAATCTGAGATAACAGTACAATACCCATTCTCATTGAGCTCCCCAGTAAAACATGTCCAGTCAGTTAAATGGAATCTAACATGGATCCACATCTTAATGGGCACAAAGCATTTCTGCAAAAAATCTGCTAATATAATTTTGACTGTTGCATCAGATGAATTTTTCAGGAATTTTATACTCTATGCTGCTATATTTAGATATTTAAATATTAGAGGTCTTTTTTTTTAAAGCCCTCTGTTCTGGTATTCAAATTGGTGACTGGGCAATTGTATTATATTTCAATTGAGCTTTACTTTGCCACTGAGAAGCTTGCATTTCCAGTACTGTGTGCCCATTTTTAAAAGCCAACTGTGTCTTATTGGAGATCTTACTTCCTGAATGGTTACATTAAATACATTTCAGTGTGAGGTAAGAAATTTGCAGTGTTTTTAAAAAGTCAGATATATAGCTAAAAAACATGTTTCAAATGATTTAGTGAGAGTATCTTTTTTCATACTTATGAAATGATCTATACTATGGTAAAAAAATATTCAATGTAGCGGAAAAATCTTTTTTCTATACAGGTAGACCTCTACTTATGACCACAATTGAACCCACAATTTATGTTGTTAAGTAAGACATTTATTAAGTCAATTTTACCCATTTTACGACTTTTCTTTCCACAGTTAAGGGAGTCACTGCAGTTGATAAGTTAGTAATCCAGTTGTTAAGTGAATATGGCTTCCCCATTGACTTTGCTTGTAAGGTGGTCACAAAATGTGACGTTGGACACAGCAAGGGTCAAGAATATGAACCAGTTGTCAGCATCAGAATTTTGATCACATGATCATGGGGATGCTGCAAAGGTCGTAGCTGAAAAACTGTTATAAGTCACCTTTTCAGTGCTGTTGTAACTTTGAACGGTCATTAAACGAACTATTGTAAGTTGAGGATTACCTGTATAATTTGGAGTTCATCTTCTGAAATAGTGGCATGTACTCAGTATTCCCCACGTGTTATTTTCAATTCCTTACTGGAATCAGATCCTACATTTTCTCCGAATGCATACATTTTATTATTATCTTTAGGTTTTATATAACTTTTATGATATACTATGCAGTGTATTATAAATTCTGTTGAGTTCAGCGGGGATTACATTTTAGGTTGAGGTGGATTCCCCAGTTTTGAAATACTTTTTGAGTTTTTATTTTCCAGACATAAAGATCAAAATCTCTGCAAGGATTAAGCATCTATTTTGCCCCTTGCTTTCTATATTGCCAACAACATTCTCTATGTGTTTTTATTTTATATTATTTTACAACGTATTTTATTGTATGCCACTCAGAGTCAGTTATGTAAGCAGGTAGTTATATATAATAAATCAATTAAGTAAATAATCAATTCTTGCAAAGTAGTTTGAAAAAGGAACGTGAAAGTGCAGTTCTTAGGATTCTTTCTATTTTAACAGATCATTATTGTAGACATTAAGTTTGAAAATTAAGTTTGATAAAATTATGCATATTGCAATAATTTCAGGATAGGAGATATTTAAATATGTTTTCCTAAACTTCAAACTGAGAATAGAATGAATCAGTCCATATGAGAACATACTGTGTTTTAAGTGTTTTTATTATCATAAAAATTAAATACTATTTCTTAATAGATTGCATCATTTCCCCATACATCAGAAGGTACAATAATCTGTACACTTCAATTTTCTCACCACCTTTTATAATGGATGGCTATTTCCCAGCACTTCAAATATTTTTCTACCTGATGTTTATAATAAAATAGTGCCATCATTTTATTTTATTTTACTTTTATTTATTTTGAGTATTTGTGTGCTCAAGGCAATTAGCAAATACAATTAAACTACATAATATTAAAACAAACTTCACAGAAATATTAATTTAAATGTTTGAAACAAAATGATTAAAAGACATGTATAAACAAGCATGTTTTGAGCTTTCCTTCCCCACCAGTTTAAATGAGGGAGAATTGTTTCTCGTGGCAGTTTATTCCAGAACAAGGAAATTATAAAAGCAGAATTTACTATGAATGTGAAATCTATCCATGGAGGGAGTAGCAAAAAATGCTCCAAGATCTGAGACTGAACAGGAAATTAGACTGAATAAGATATTCTGTAAACTTTGTGCTAAGCTTTGTAATGCTTTATATACACTTAGAAGCATCTTTAAGTAGGCTCAGAAGAAACCAACATCTAGTAAAATGGTTTTTGTGAGGGTATCTTTAGCTTTTTCAATGCACACATATCCTGCAATTCATAGAAAATATTATAGTTTGTGTTTTTTTAAAGAAAAATAAGAAAATTACGTAGCCAATAAATGGCCGTGTAAATATTAAAGCAGGTTAAAATTAAGAAAGTCTACTTATTACTAGAAAAGAATATGAAAAGAATAATGGGAACAACAAACAGACTGGAAACGATGACAGTTCTTTGGAGCACACCAGTTTGATCAATAAAAAACCTTCAGGGTGATGCCAAAGATGAAACACAAGAGAGTCCAAAAGTGAATCTCTACATAAACTTCCATTCTAATTATTGCTCCTAGCAACTAATAGGTTGAGGCTGAATGAGACAATGCATATAAACATTGGTTTTTATCAGTTTCAACGTGAGGGTACTGTGGGCCCTGCGAGGTACTGCTCACCATACAAGCTGCTTGATCCAGGGCCAACCACATGTTCAGACTATTCTCAAAAGTGACCTGATAAGCACACTGCACTTATCCATCCACTAAGAATTTCACAGAATTATAATGCTACCTATCTGCAAAACACATAAGTGAGCAAAATTAATAAAGGTGGGATATAAATAAATACATTTCCGTTTTTTCTGAGCATACTACATGCATATCTCTCCCTAAGGAAACAATCTATTGCCTAGAAATGACTTATTTACTACCATCTTTATTAAAGGCTTAAGCTAATGGTAGAACTTAACCTGGAACAAAATCCCTTCTGTTTTGAACCCCAAACATAACCCACCCTAGAAGTTCTGCAGTATTATCCCTGAAGTTCCCAACATAGCATTAGCCACCAATCCTTCCTTTCTTTCCTTAGCCATTGTCTATGTGCCTATTCCTAACAAAGATATTTCAGCAACCCCCCCTAGCTGTGTGTTTCTGACTTTTCCAGTGCCTTCCCTCTCTTCAGTGCTGCTTGGTGTCCTGGTGAAAGAGAGGTGAAAATAGTTTGTCTATAGCACTGGCAGTGTGCTGACCTCCCTTGCCATGTGAGGAGCTGGCATCTCCCCTTTCAACTTTGCTTGTCCCTTCCATTACCAACGCTATCGACGCACATGCAGATATAAAGCAATCCTTTCCACCCCCATTTTGGACTTTCCCTTACTCTTCTCTGAACGCTTCATCATTAGAGCAATCATTATCCATTTCAAAATAGCTTCTTTCATTCTATAGACCAAAAACTTCAAGATGATTTTTTTTTGGTTCAGATCTTTCTGCCCACAATATTTTGGCATGAAGGATTATGCACATCCCCAGTGAACAAAGTTCTCTGGAAAACTTAAAATGAGAAATTAATATACTTGAAACAATAACCATAAAACAATAAAAACATTGACTCCACAAAAACCTAGGCTGGACATGAGAAGAGTGAGGACCAGTAACAATTCCTCAAGGAATGTAGCCCACAGTTGGGGGCAGAGTACTGAGCTATACAGTACTTCATGCTCTCCAAAATGTCCTCCACAGCTCAAGTTATCTTCAAAATCCCTTGCCTCAATCAGGTGTGTAAGATTTCGGCAATATTTCAGATTAAAGATGGGAAATCTGTAGCTCTCCAATTCTCACTGAATAACATCTGAAGAACTTGAGCCAAAATAATCAATGGGGGAGTTATAGTTCTATAATGGAGATAAGCATAAAAGTTATACCAAGAACTGAAGCCAAAAACAATTAGTAGCAGCATGAATTTTCAAAAAGTAGGAGAAATACTTTCAATTTTCATTAATTAAATGGTATAAAAAACTAGTATTTTAATGGCAATTACAAATGACATTTCCTTGTTTCAAATGTAACCATCTTATGTTAGATTGGACACATTGAGAATTCTGATCTTTTAATACACTTATGTATCATAGAATTTAAAATCACATGAGAATATATGAGTTAATTTTATCTGCAAATGTGACCTAAAGTCACCGAGGGACTGATTTGTTCAAATAAATTATTGTACAATTTGGCTTCAAGACAACTTTTGTTTAAGGTGCTACATTCTTGTGCTATGAATCTCTGTATTCTGCTGTTGTGCTTTCATTTGAAGATTTTCTGCAGGGTTTTCCTCTTTACATTTTGTTGAGATTATGATGTAAACGCTTCTGCTTAGAAAAATCCCAGCTATCACTGCAAAGTAGCTTCCATATATTAAGAACTGCAATAAAACAGAAGAATTAAAAGACACTTAAAAGAGCGCTCTTTTAAGTGTCAAAAAATGAAGCCCAAGAATCTTGGCTATAATACTAGCCTTAAGCAACTGTCTTTGCAAACCATGAGAGACTCCTGAAATGAACATCGATGTACATAGCTAAACCGATATAATATCTTGAGTACAATCCCAAAGGTTTCATTAAATATTTATGACATGAATATCAAATGATACGCACTGGCATGAAATGAGAGTTCAGATCTACATTTTAAATGGTCAAAACCATTTTAAAATGGTATGAAAAGAGCATAGCATAGTTCCGGCATGGTGAACCTATGGCACGCGTGCCACAGGTGGCACACGGAGCCAATTGTCAGGGCACGCAAGGCGTTGCCCTGCTAGCTGGCCAGCACGCATCCGCGCGCTGGCCAGCTGAATTCACCCTTTTCAAAAGCCATTTTTCACCCTCCCCAGGCTCCAGAGGCTTTATAGGTACCTGGGGAGGGCAAAAAGAGTCTCCCTGCCCCCCCCGGAGCCCTCCGGAGGCTTCAGGAGCTTCCCTGAAGCCTCCAGAGTGCAAAAAAACGGCCCTATGGCAAACCGGAATTTCAGGAACGGACTTCCGGTTTGCTCGTAGGGCCCGTTTAAGCTCTCCGGAGGCTTCAGGGACCTTCAGGAGGCATCTTGGTTTTGCCTTCTGCACATGCGCAGTGCAATTTTCATTGCACTGTGCATGCGCACAAAGCGCATCTCTGAGCAAACTGGCAGTAGCAGCAACCGGAACCCACCCCTGTAACTGTCCCTATTTAGTTTGAAATGTCCAAGTCCATTCATTTCAGAAGTTGATCTCTGAAAAGATGTGAAAGACTTCAGAAATACTGATTCAACAACAGTGCCCATATTACCTGTCCAACTTACCTGAGTCCCAATATCCAGGCCCAGACCTTTTGAATCAACTACAATAACAGTCAATATAGTTTGAATTAGCAGTGCAACAAAATTGTTGAAGCCAAACATCAAGGCATAGCGCTCCATACTGAGGTTGATAGCAATCTGGAATCTAAAATACAAACTTTTGTTAGAATATTGAATATAGTTTTGAGTGATGAAGTTTCAGTATAATTTGGCTGCATATGAGAAGAGTATAACTTCATGAATTATGCAAGATATGTTAGTAACTTATTGAAATATTGTAAAAGACTTGAGCTGGGGCAAAATTCGGAGAATATAAGTGAATTTTACAAATGCAGTGTAAAAGTATATCCACACCTCCACACATATACAGCACAATGTAATGAGTAAATTGCTTAACCTAGACTGACTCATTAAGATACAATAGCAGAGGTGTACTAAGGTTGATAAGGATAAGAAAGTGAATGATTTTTTTTTTCCAGAATCACTTTTTATCTTGAGAATAGATAACCGAATAAGTCTTAAAATGCATTTAATTGATTTAGCAACAAAAGAATTGTTAATTGAAACAATGACATTACACATTCCATGTTTGTGTTAGCATTGATGCAACTTTTAGGCTCTGGAATAAACAGCTCAAAGGAGGATGGACAAGTTTCCTTTAGACCAGTGTTTCTCAACCTCAGCAAATTTAAAATGTGTGCACTTCAATTCCCAGAATTCCGCAGCCAGCATGAGAGTTGAAGTCCATATATCTTAAAGTTGCCAAGATTGAGAAACACTGCTTTAGACAATTGTGTATGGTACTTGGGATTTCACATGCGTTGTTATAAAATAGAACTACGTATTTAAAAATAAAAATAAAAGAGGGACCTGGTGACTAAGACGCTGAGCTTGTCGATCAGAAAGGTTGGTTGTTCGAATCCCTAGTTCTGCGTAACAGAGTGAGCTCCCATTACTTGTCCCAGCTTCTGCCAACCTAGCAGTTCGAAAGCATGTAAAAATGCAAGTAGAAAAATAGGAACCACCTTTGGTGGGAAGGTAACAGCGTTCCGTGCGTCTTTGGCATTTAGTCATGCAGGCCACATGACCATAGAGATGTCTTTGGACAGCTCTGGCTCTTCGGCTTTGAAATGGAGATGAAGACCATCCCCTAGAGTCGGGAACAACTAGCACATATGTGCAAGAGTAACCTTTAACTTTATCTGGCTGTCCCTGACTATTAACTTTATTTAAAATGATAATAAAATCTAATAAATAAATTCAGTCTTCTTAGATATCATTTACAGGATCTTCTGAACAAGATGTCATGAAACTTTTCCATACTTAGTGCAGTTTGCTGGCTGGGGAATTCTAGTCATTGAAGTCTACATTAAAGTTGCCAAGGTTGAAAAACACTATGCTAGGGGAACAAAATCTCCATTTCTTCCATGGCATATGTCCTTACATAAAATAAGTCACCGGTAATATTTCATTCTCAACTCTAGCAAGATGTACTGTAAATGGTAGCAAATTAACATTGATAATTAAAAGTTACTTACGTGGCTATGGTTATAAGGAGCATATAACATGCTTTGAACACTAAATAGCTAGCATAGCAGACCCAAATGTTCTGGATATAATGCATCACAAAAAGTGACGTAGCATCCAGGGCAGAGAAGATTCCCAGTGCCAGTTCTCCAGTTAGATCCCAGTTCAGTTTCACATATCCCACAGCTAGTGATGCTATTGAACCTAGGAGTAGAGAAACCTGTCGCATTTTGCAGGACTGTGGCATGTACAAAAAAGTATTTAAAACAACTCCCTATTT
The DNA here is from genome assembly GCF_964273705.1 of Natrix helvetica. Taxonomy (NCBI): domain Eukaryota; kingdom Metazoa; phylum Chordata; class Lepidosauria; order Squamata; family Natricidae; genus Natrix; species Natrix helvetica. Next base: position 35,008,718 of record NC_138551.1, on the reverse strand, counting down.
ATTTAGACAATTAAACATGGTTGCTCCTTTAATAGGCAGACAAGATGAATGTACTTTTCTATTTTTTTGAAGAATTTCAAAGTAATAGTTCAACAAGGCTGAAGGGCTAACAAAAGTCTGATGGCTAATCATTCACCTGTTTAACTTCAATATAATGATCCTCTCATTATATTTGTCACTTTCTTGCAAAACTTAAAATACCAACAATATAACAACCAGTAATAAAATCAGTGTATTATTATATTAATATCCTTTATTAAGAGCCATGGTGGTGCAGTGGTTAGAAGGCAGTGCTGCAGGCTAATTTACTACTCACTCCAGAAGTTCAATTCTGACGGCTCAAGGTTAACTCAGCCTTCCATCCTTCCAAGGTCAGTAAAATGCACGCAGATTGTTGAGTGCAATAGGCTGTTTTTGTAAACAGCTTAGACAGGTTTGTACTAAAGCACTATCAAGCAGTATATATAAGTCTAAGTGCTATTGCTATTGCTATACAGTCAGCAAAAAGTGTATCAACTGATGATTTGCTCCACAAACTAAAGTGTAGTCTAAATCTCTGGCTGAAATCAGAGCCTGCTATTTAATTTAATGTAATTTAGCAATTTCCAGAATTGCTGAGAGAGTTATTGTTATTAACCACCACCCCCGACAAACAATATAAATAGGAATAGTACTATATAATTATTCAGGGGTATTATGATTACCTATTTATTAATTACAATTCCAGATTAAATATGCCCAAATTTTGCCAATCATTCCTTATAAAATACAAAGTCTTCAAACCTTTTACCTTTTCTGAAATACAATTTATTTAAATACTTTTGTGCAGTAATCAGAAAAGGACAGTGCGGTCCAGCCTACAATATGTAAACTAAACCAAAAAGATGTATCATTTCTACTTTTGCTGATGCAACTAAGAATTTCAATATCCATTTCACAGCACATTTTTTTTAGTGTATGATTCTACTCATCTAAGAAATTCCTTGTTAGTTTTCCCCTCCTCTTGTTATCTCCTATTTGATTGTAATATCTGCTCTAAAGTCGAATCAGTTTTTTGAGTTTGTAGAATAAAAATTCCAGATAGAAAATAGTCATTTATTTTTTATATTTCATATTTCTTAACTGTCCATCTCCATCAGGATGTTTAAGCTTAGTGTTCTGGTTTTTCAATATGAGGTAATGTATTTTTTGTTATGAACAATTTTGTCATCTAGTCAAAATTTGGGGTGCAACATACCCAAATTTTGATCCCATGATAAAATTGTTCATATAACAAAAACTAAACATTTTTACAAAATTCAGATTTTTAAAAAAAACTTCATTAAAAAAAGATGATGGTAGCAGCATCCCACGGTCACATGATTGGCATTTGTAATCTTCCCGGGGACTTCCAACAAGCAAAGTAAATGAGAGAAGCCAGGTTTGCTTAACAACAGAGTGACTTCCTCAATCATTGCAGTGAAAAATGGTCATAAAATTGGACTGACTTAACAATCACTCTGCTTAGCAACACAAGTTATGGCTCCAGTTATGGTCATAAACTGAGGACTACTTGTATTGTAATCCTATAGGTCCACTGAAATAAACAACAATTTATATAAATCAAAATATGTGTACATGTTTGAATACATGTGGGATTTTGCATGAATTTAGTGTTTCAATTATGTGTACTTAACATTTATTGTTGGTAATGTATAAGATAAATTTTAAGCTTACTTACTCAGAAATGTAGCTATGGCTTCAACAGCTCCGTTATAAACTTCAGAACTATGAGAAGGTGCTTTATCATCCCACAGTACTTGCACATAATTCAAAATTTGGTTAAATCCTGCAGTAGCTAAAGCCCACCACATTGACCAGTACAGAAGTTTTTTAGTGGTATAACATTCTTTCAGATCCACGCACAACTGCATTAGGATTGACAGAAAGTGATTCCGGAGTTTAATTTTGGATGGCTCGTGTTCAGGTAAATCCTGGGGCCTGGCCATTGATATTGTCATCTCTTTGTCCTGTTGATTGGTTTGTTGATTAGAAATTTGCCCTGTAACTGTCTCTACTGATCCAATGAAAGGTTCTGGGGAAGACTTTCTGTGGAAGAACATGCTTTTTTGTGGCATGGGCAGAAAGAATGAAGATATAAATGCCATAGACACAGAAGCTAAAGTTATGACATTAAGATAAAAATAAGGTACCTGGCCTAAAGAAACTAAAAGCTGTCCAAGCAGAGATCCCATGGTGGATGCCACCAGGGTGATACTTCTGCAATAACCTGTCACTTTCTGATAATAATCAGCACTGACAACGCTATATATATAAGCATAATAGGCAACCTCTGTGGCTGTTGCAAGTCCATACATAAACTCTGCCAGCTGCATGGCTGATATGCCAGATGCAAACAAAAGTAACAGCCAAGTAACAATTAAACTAATCCCCTGTAGAATAATTATAGGTTTATAGCGTGCATAGTCTGTAATCAGAAATACAGGGAAGAGCAGGGCCAGGTAGGAGTATGTCCAAACTGGAAAAATACGCTGTGTTACCTAGAAGACAAAAAGGAGAAATTCTATAAAGCAGAACTATAAAATATGCATATGATTGTACCTAGATCTATCAGAAAAGCCATCTTCTAATGGCTTCATCAAAGCCCAATAGAGTTGGAGTCATGAAGACCTCTGGAGGAGGGCAGGTTCAGCTACGACCAGGGAAAGTCGTTGCAGTCATGCTTAAAAGTTTGTGAAACACCTAATTTCTCTAGTTCGAGTTTAATTTCCCCTTCAAATGAATTGATAATCCTAGAAATTTTGCTACACATAAATACATAGCTTTGGATCATATTCCTCAATAACTAAACAAACTGGTGTAAGTTTTTGACTTATTTGTTTAATTGGTTTCTGTTTATCTAGGACTTATTTAGAACATGGAGAATAGATCATGTTTTAGGTAATATTTGTGCAGAAATATTGAAAATTCAAAAAGGTTTGCAAATATTTAAGTATTACTGTAATACCACGAAACAACATTGCCTGGAAACTAGAGTAAGCCAAATCATCCAGAAATCAGAAGATCAGGTAGAAAAAACAGAAGAAAGCTGGTCCTAGTGAGGCCTTCAGCCATGAAGTATATGAAATATATGAAGGTAGAGGACAATCAACACTACTAATTACACTTGGAAAAATACCAATAACCAGCTCAGTTTGTGGAGAAGTGGTAAAATTGATGAAATGTAAAATATCTGTAGCTACTTGTGCTGCTGAATCACAGACGACAAAATTACATCATAGATTTAACATGCATGCAATTTAACCGGTATCGGGGGTGGGGTGGGGGTTCACAAAAGCCGTCCAACAACTGCATCTTATTTCTACCCAATAAATTCCCTCACATATAAAGCACATTTCACTATACCTCATCAATTGTCAGATTTTTTTCAGGTCCAGTAAGGTACGGTGTGAGGAAAGGTTCAGATGGCCTCATCATGGTAAAGAAGCCATAAATACAAAGGATCAGAGTTGGAAAAATCCACCCACTCTGATGTACTTTCTGCCAACAGTCCATGGCTCTTTCAGCTAAAATATTAAAGTGCACAAAAATAGAAGAGGTTTTGAATTTTTGTTTTTAGAAAAAAAGCCTATTTCACTAATACGTACAGTGAGATGTTTTTCTTAGAGCAGGGCTGTGAAACTCCTGGCCCATGGCCAGATGCATCAAGTGCTGGCTATGCCCATGCCTGGTTAGGGAAAGGGAGGGGGGGGAAGTCCCAATATGTCATGTGACACTGCTGTGACATGAGTTTGACACCCCTGTCTTAGAGGATAAAGAATTGAAATTGTAGAGGAACTATAATAAAAGTCATAAAAACCAAGGCATAGAACCCATTTTAGCATTCATTTGACCTGCTTGTCAGACTAGTATCAAGGCTCAAAAAGAAAAACATTTCAGTGGGATGTCCCACAAGGTAACATCACAACTGCTGAACAATTACACATTTTTTTAAAATTAATGTCTCCTTATTTCCCCAATCAAAATTGCTGTCTCCAATATAGGGCAAGATAATAGGGATTGTTTACAAAATTGCAGGTTGCCAAACATTTAGAGAGCTTCTATTTGTTAATTCACACTTCACACTTCAAAACATTTCTTCTGAGCTTATTGGTTACAAAATAAACATTAACTTAAAAAAAGAGAAGAAAATATTATGTTACAGTAAAACCTAGATTGTATTTAGGTATAGGAAGTTACCTAATCAGCTGGATGTCTTTGGGCCAGTCACTCTCTCAGTCCAAATCCCTTCACAGGGTTGTTGTGGGGAAAATAGGAGAAAGAAAGTGTGTGTTGATATGTTCACTGCCTTGAGTTATTTATAAAAATAAACGTGGATACAAATAAATACAGTAGATCAGGGGTGTCCAAACTTGGGAACTTTAAGACTTGTGGACTTTAACTCCCAGAATTCCCCAGTCAGCATGCTGGCTGGGGAATTCTGGGAGTTGAAGTCCACAAGTCTTAAAGTTCCCAAGTTTGGACACCCCTGCAGTAGGTAGCTTAGACTAGATAATCCTGTGACCAGTTGGGTCATCTTTTGAGAAAAAGATGATAGGACAAATACTATTTTTAATTTTTTTATTTATTTATATCTTGCTTTATTTTTTTACAAATAACTCAAGGCAACCAACATATCTAATACTCTTTCTTCCCCACAATAACATTGAAGTTTTGGCTGACTACATTTTTCTTACCATAGCGCTTGATGGTTCCATGATCATCTAAGAAGAATTGATATCATAAATAAAAAGTACTGTAGTGGAAAACAAAGTCTAATGATAAGTCAATATTTACTTATCTAAATAGATAAACAGAATGATCAGAGGTGGGCAAAAAAACCTGTGATTGTGGGAGTGATTTCTAACTTCCTGCTAGCTTCCCATTGATTTTGCTGGCTCAGAAATCATGGTCATGTGACAAAGGGGACATTGCAATGGCCACAACTTTGTGAATAAAACTGGACTGAACATTGTGGAAATTTAATTCCACAGAAATAATTGTAATTGTTTTACAATTGTAATTGTAATGGCAATTGTAATCTAACAACAAAATAAATAGCGAGCCAACAATAAAAATATTTGATGAAGGCAAAAACCCAATAGAGCCTTTTGTATTTAGCTCAATGGGATCCCAACATTTAGGCACAAGAGAAAGAAAAAATACCCAGAAGCATTAGAGTGAATGCATGAAGGTTAAAATATGGGACTGGATCCAGGGAAATCTAATTTAAAAACCAGCATCAGCAAGAGAGCTTCATGAGGGAGCCAGTCATTCTCTCAGCCCAAGTATCCTCTCAGTTGTTCTTGCAGATAAAATAGGAGAAGTGGGTGTGATGTACTTTGGTTTAGCTTCAAATAATATGAAGGATATAAGTATGAGAAATATTTTTTAAAAAATATATATTTACCGTGTTCCAGCTCCTTAGATTGTTGCAAAATGGTAACCATGTTTTCTGCTTCCCTCAAATGAAAACGCCTTTGGGTTTTCTCTTTAAATAATTACCCTTGCTGCTCATCAATACATTTCTTAGTTTTTCAAATTTCAATATCCAGCTTGAGGCAAGAATTTCTGTAAATATCTTCCTGAAATTTCCAATTGTTGATTATTTGTCTTTTCGTTTTAATGAATTTGAATCTTGCTTGCTTTATGTTGCTGCACTTCCCTTCAGATTCCTCCTTGCCTCATGGTGGTTATTCCAGCTTTTCACGTTTTAAAGCTGCCACCTCCTTGAAAATATGGCCCTGTTTATGTATCCTCCCTTTAAATAAATAGAAACCCTGCCAAAGGTTTTCTAATTTAAATTCACAACTTAATTAGATTAGGTTATTTAAGCTAATTACATAAGGACTTCCATCCTTTTAAGAAGACAATGGTGTCAGAGTACTGTCCTATGTGAGGCAGGTTACAAATGACCATTGGCTTACCTGAAGGGTCATTTTCCTTGTGCTGCGGGAAAGTCCAAGTGTGGGTTAAACTCAGCCAATCTGTCCAGGACTGAATTGAAACTTTAACCACGCCTCTGGTGTTGCCTTGACTTCCATTTTTTCAATGAAGGCATGGAACTGTTGTGCGTTGAAATGTTGGCCAACGAAGTCCATAAAAAAGTTCTAGAAAAAGTCTGTAAGGAATAGCAGAGAAAGACCCCAAGGTGGGGTTGGACTCTCCCGCAGCGCACAGAAAATGACCTTTCAGGTAAGCCAATGGTCATTTTCCTGTGCGCTGCTTGGAGAGTCCAAACATGGGACATACCCAAGCTAAATGTCACTAGGGCGGGAAGCTGTTGAGTCGAGGGTGTCTCTGCTGGTATGAATGTCCTGAAGGACTCGCCTCCCAAATGCCCCCGCCGCAGAAGCGAATTTGTCCAATTTATAGTTCTGAACAAACAGAGCTAAGGAAGTCCAAGTTGCCGCCCTGCAAATCTCTTCTATTGGTGCCGGGGTCGCCCAGGCGGTGTGGTGGCGGTGCTTCTCGTAGAATGTGTGGTGATATGGTGTGGCACCGGTTTGGACTGCAGGACCTGAGCAAAGGCAAAGCATGCACGCAGCCAACGCCCAATGGTAGATGAAGAGACCTTGCGGCTTTGGGATGCAGGTTGAAAAGACACGAAGAGTGACTCAGATCATCTGAACTGCTGCCGTGCATTTGATGTATTTACGTAGAGTTTTATGGACATCGAGCATGTGCGATCTTTTTTCCCTTGGATGTTTAGGATGCGGATAAAAATCCGGGAGGATGACCTCCTGGGCCCAGTGAAACCAGGAGTTGATCTTGGGAATAAATGCCAGGTCCAGTGGGAGGATCACTCTGTCAGGATGTATCAGACACAAGTCCTCCTGAACTGACAGGGCTGTCAACTCCGAGATCCACTGTGCAGAATGATGGCAATTAAGAAGACTGTCTTAAATGTCAGATGTTTGAGACTGGTGGATCATAGTGGTTCAAATGGCGGGCCTATCAGGGCCTGTAACACGACCTTGAGCTCCCATGACTGATACTGATGGATGACTGGGAGCCTCAGGTTGGTTGTGCCCCACAGGAAATTACGGATGATGGGATGCCGACCAAGGGAAGAGTGTCTGTCAGGTGCCAGGATCGTGGACAAGGCAGCCACCTGGCATCGTATATCCTGGTCGTGGATGGTCGTCTGGGTGCCTGAATGGTCTGGATGACCTTGGTGGAGAGCCTGCCCCTACTCAGGAGGTATCTCTCAAGTGCCAGATGGCCAATTGCAGCCACTGGGGCTCTGGGTGTTGTAGAACCCCCTGGCTGAGAGAGACCTCTCGCTGGGGAATTCGCCATGGTGGATTGATGGACAGACTCACCAGGTCGGCGAACCAGGTGTTCCTGGGCCAGAGGGGAGCCACGAGCAGAACCTCTGCACCCTCCGACAGGATCTTCCAAATCATCCTGGGGAGAAGGGGCAACGGTGGAAACGCATACAGCAGTCCCAGTGGCCAGGGGTAGTGGAGAGCATTGACCCCCTTCCACTTCTGGTGTGTGAAACCTGGTGAAAAACCTAGGAAGGTGTGTGTTCTCCGGGGTGGCGAATAGATAGACTAGCGGTCGGCCGAAACTCTGCGACATTTGATGGATCAGATCCAGCTGCAGTTGCCGCTCCAAGTGATCAACAGTGGTCCTGCTTAGCCAATCCGCCTGGATGTTGTTTACCCGAGATGTGCTCTGCCTGAATCAAGCACAGGTGTCTTTCTGCCCACCTTCCCAGGGATTCGGACATCAGGAACTTAAAGCGGGTGCCCCTCTGGCGGTTTATGTGCGCCTTGGCAGCTACATTGTCGATGAGAATCATCATGTGATGCCCCTGGATGCTGTTCTGGAAGTGGAGAAGGGCAAGTCTCGCTGCTCTCAACTCTAGCTAGTTGAAGCTGTGTGTCACCTTGGTCGCCGACCACCTGCCTTGTGCTATTTGGTTGTGGAGGTGTGCCCCCCCAGCCAAAAAGACTGGTGTCTGTTGTATGGTCAGATGGTCTGTTTCCTTGAAGAAGGTTCCCTTCACCAGGGCAGGAGACAGCTACCACTTGAGGGATCGACCCACCTGAGGAGGGACTGGAATTGACACTGGCGACTTGCTTTGGTTGGCCTGTTGATGTGGTAAGAGATGCCACTGCAGCTGTTGAGAGTGAAGTCTTGCCCAAGGCACAATGGACAGGCAGGATATCAATTTGCCTAAGAGCCGGGACAACTTAACAATCGAGGCTTTATGCGACTGGTGTACCTGTTGCACCAGGCTCCTGAGGCTTGCCATCTGCTCCGGAGACAGGGAGACCTGACAAGCCACAGTGTCTATGACGGCGCCAAGGTGCTGTAGCCTGATGGTCAGCTCTAGATGACTTTTTTCAGGTTGACCGAGAACCTGTGTTCCTGGAGGGTCGTCATTGTGTACTGTAGGTCTTGTGTCGCAAGTTGGCAGGACGATGACTGGATAAGAATGTCATCCAGGTAGCATTGGAGGTGCAATGGACGAGATCTGAGGAAAGCCGCTACTGCTGCGAGGATCTTCATAAACGTTCTGGGGGCCGATGACAGGTCGAATGGCAGGGCCCCATACTGGTAGTGTTGGCCCACATAAAAGAACCTCAGAAATCTGCAGTGAGCCTTGTGAGTTGGGATGTGGAAGTAAGCCTCTTTGAGATCTATAGAAGTTAGTAGATCTCCAGGCCTGATGCAGCCCAAGATTGACTGGAAGAACTGCATCTTGAACCTCTTGTAGGCTATGTGATGGTTTAGCTTTTTTAAATCTAATATTCCCCTCCACCACCACCCCTGAGCTCTTTGGGACAAGGAAGAATATGGAATAAAACCCTGTCTCTTCCTGACCGGGCGGCACCAGTTCTATGGCCCTGATGTCCTTGAGATGAAGGATCTCCTGTTCCATGAGAACCTTCTTGACAGGGCTGAAGGGGGTTGGGCACCGGATGAAATGACGAGGTGGAGGTGAGATGAATTCTAGTGTCAGGCCTATGCAAATCGTTTGCAGAACCCACTGGTCTGATGTGATTCACTCCCATTGGGCGTGGAACAGCTGAAGATGCCCTCTGATGGGAGCCATCCGCTGGTGGTCACTTACACTGTCTGAAGGACAGTTTGGAAAAGTTCTGTTGGCGGCCCCTGTCACAAAAGGACTCATGGTCCTGTGATCTGTCAGTGCCCTGGGTGTCGGGGTGCTGAAAGGAGCCTGAGGTGGAAGCCAGCTCGGTGGCCTGAAAGGGCTGTTTCCTATAAAAGTTGGAACCCCTACGCTCAAATATTTTGGTGACTGAGAGTATGACTTTCTTTTTATCCTTATTTTCAATAAGGACAGGGTCTAGGGCCTCCCCAAAAAGCTTGTTCCCCTTAAACGTGGCGGAAGCAAGCTTCCACTTGGACCTCATGTTGCAGTGTCTAAGCTATAAGAGATGATGGGTGATGACGGTGGATGATAGGGCTCTAGACGCAAACGTGGCAGCATTTAAGGTGGCATCAGCTCTGTATTCTGTATCCTGCCTTAGTCTGCTATCTCCAGCCGGAAGTTTGGTGAGCAACTGCCTCAACCAGAGGAGAGAGGCTCTGGAGAGGAAGGCTACAGAGGCGGACGTCTTAATTGCCCAAGCCGCTGCCTGATGCGTTTTTGTGGCAGGACTTCTCTGCTCTCTTGTCCTCTGCCTTGAGCCCTTCCAGGCGATCGGGAGGGAGTACTAAGGAAGAAGTGAGCCCAGCCACCGGCACGTCCACAGAGGGTAACTTCAGTAAATCCTCCAAATTAGCATCCAACGTATACAGCTTCCTGTCACTACCACTGGGGGTGGCAAGGGTGCCTGGCTACACCCATTGCTTCTGCACCATGTTGAGGAACAGTTTGGGAATGGGGACAATTTCCTGTGCCTGGAACGGTTCCTCGAACAGACCCTCGCTGAGATCCGAGGGATCAGGGGCTTCCTGGTCCAGGGCAGAAGAACCCAAATGGATAAGAGGCCTTTGCCTTATTCAAGATAGTCTTGAAATTGATATGCTTAAGCAAACCAGCAAAGGCAGATTTATCGGGAACAGTACCCTCATCCCCTGAGAAGTTGAGTTCAGGATTGGGCAGAATGTCCTCCTCCCAGGCAGAATCCTCACTATCCAGTGAGGAATGGGGGGAAGAAGAACATTGTGCCTGTGGACCCTCCCTGGGGGGAGCAGGGGCCAGAGTGGCATGGGACTTGCACGGGTGCTTGGCCCGTTTGCATAACCCTGCCTCAATTCCCTGGGAAATGGCCCTGGCAATAACTTCCTGCATTTCAGCAGAGATATTGGGTCCCCGATCCTCTGCAGGGTGGTCCCTGGTGAGGGGATGATTCAGAGGAAATTGTGGTGCCAGCTGACCTGTGGGTACTAGCTCCTCCTCCCCCTCTAATGGGCAGTCAAAAAGATCCGCATGGTCAGCCATTGAGGGCCCTGGGCATCCTGGAGACCTGCCATAGCCAGCGAAGCCTCAGGGGATAACTCCTGCCCCTCCCACTCACTCTCAGAGATGGGAGGCCTGTGCCCAGCCTGGATCTTGCATGAAGGATCCCTGGGAGAGGTCTGACTGGAGGCCTGGGCTTGTTGCTGGGCCATGCTGAATTGCTTCTCCAGGGCCTTCTGGCGACGAAAAGCATCGCTATCCAGGCCTGATCCTTGCTTTTTATCCTGCCTAGTATAGGGCTTGCTCCCCTTGAGGGCCTCCCTGACTGCCCTGCAGCCTGTCTGGAAAAAGCCCTGCCGGTAGAGCGGCCTGGGTGATCTTTCTCCACAGGGGCCTGGTCTGCCATCCCAGCGATCTCGAGGGGCATTTTAAGGAAGCAGGGGCCTCTTCAGTCACCACATTGGCGACCCTGGATCAAGGGCCCTAGCAGTCCCGAGGTGGAGACACTGAGGGCAGTAGCTGGTTGAAGCTTATGGAGGCCGAGGCCGGTAGACCACAGGTGTGAGCCAATCACTCCCAGCACCAGCGCAGATCGAAGTAGCAATGAGCCTGACCAATGAGGCCAAAAACTCCACAGCCGCAATTGCTTTGGGAGCACAGTCCCAGAGGAACAGACCCTGCCAGAGGCCGGACAGGAGGTCTTCTGTGATCTGCTGAGAGCAGGGCAGATAAGGCAACAGCAATGGCCGTGACAAAAGCTACTCAAAATAGTCACCGGAACTGAAACCTATGCCTGCCAAGGCTCCGCACCAGCCACCGGCTCCTCCTCAGGAGCACGGACGGAGGCTGCGGAATCTACAGTCAGGAGCATGATCGCAGTGAAAAAACTGCACGATCGTGAGGGTGTCGGCGCTCCAACCCCACGTCTCAACTGGTAGCTGCCTCCGATCTCCACAACGCCCAAGCGAGCCTGGGACACTGCGGAGGCAAACAACGGTGAGAGAAGGGGAAAAAAACAAAAAGGGAAATTCTTCTCACCACACCTGCTCTCTAGGGAAGGAAAGGGAAAGAAAACTGCAAAAATAACAAGGAAAAAGGAAAAAGAGAGTCCAAGCAATCTGCAAAAGACTGAGAGAAACTTGAAACGCGTCCACTGGGCTTTGACTGAATTGAAAAAACTGGAAGTCAAGGTAACACCAGAGGTATGGTTAAAGTTTCAATTCAGTCCTGGGCAGATTGGCTGAGTTTAACCCATGCTTGGACTCTCCAAGCAGCACACAGGAAAATCTACCATTCATGGAGCAACTCAAAGAAAAGGCAACTGTGGATTTGAATATCTAATATCTGTGGATATGAATATCACAGTAAAAATGCATGTGCTAGTTGCTTTGTCAGAAAGTATCAGATGAGGCATGACATTTTACTGTAGGAGAAAGCAGCTGAATTATTTATTTTTCCAAATAACATTAATGTCATCATTTTTATTATATGTTTTATTTCATTCTGCTGTTCACTGCAGAAATATGAAGAATAATTTGAAGAGAAAGACCTGGCCATTTTTTTTCTTTTCCAGCTGGCAATTATTTTAATGCTCTCCAATTCAAATAAATGCTGGAAAGAAACTAGGTAAATGGTATTGGAACTCTATCTGTCTTATTGGTCAGTAGGATATGAAATGAGGTCAATCTTAGTGTGGTGGGAAAAGTCAACAAAATGGAAGATCAAAATTAAAAAATGAACTAATCACACTGGGAGGCAATGGAGAAAAAAAATCTAGAACAAATTCCCGCCAGTGCATCCTTATGAAAAAAGTAGTTGAACAATGCCAGTACTTGTCGTTCTCTTAGTCGTGTGACCCGAATGGAGCTGCTATAAAGGGGTTCCAGAAGCCATTCTATGACAGAGAGAACATATTTCAGGACATTTTTCAAAAACTACTCCTGCCTACCCCATCAACAAGGTCAAATCCATATAAAGGAGAGACAAACTTTAATATTTTCAACACATTGCTCTCATGGGCTTATTTTTTCATAAAATTGCATAAACAACTTATACCTGTCATTACATGTGTCTCTATGTGTTTAGTAAGTCAAGGGAGCCAAATTGAAAGCAAAAATAGCCCTTGCACTCCATTAAATTGTAATTATTTTAGTTTTAAAAAATCAATCAATGCAAGCAAATAAGCAATCTCCTTTACTGCAGTTCCTGCCTTCAATGGCATTGAATATTATGCCATCAGGAGACAAATTGCAAGCAAATATATAGGAAACATTATTGGATGCATTTCTTCATACCTAAAAAATGAAGACAAGGTGGAAGTGAAAAGTGAAATTAGAAATCAAATTATTCCATACTGGCAACATCGCTTTACTCAAAGTTACAAATTTGGTAAAATAATTCTTTGAAGGAGATCAAGTCTGAGCTTTAGAAAGGGTAACTAATTCAGCAAACACAATAATGGGTTGCAAACCAATTCTGTCCAAAACGTGCAGAATGTTTGCAGAGCAATTAAAACTACTCATGAAAAAATTCAGTGATGACCCACAACTCAATAATAAGGCAGTGTAAATTCACTCACCTGTATGACACCAAAATAAGTCACGTGGTACAATTGAAGTTTCTTCTCTCTGGATCCAAAATCTAATGTTAATGAAAGAACCATTGGGTTTTGCAAAGAGAAATGGCAAATGGGCTGTACGTTTAATTACGGTACATTTCATTCATGATATTCTTGTCAATGATACAGAGGTGCCCGAGCAGCTATTTTGTTAGCTATATTTTTCTACCTGGACAAAGGTAATTGTAACTCCAGTATAATTAAATACAAGAATTAATTTTAGAGGAATTTTAAAAGGTGAATTATGGTCGGAGGTCTTGCATTTATTAACCTAAAGGGAACCAAGGTGTGTGTATGAATTTCATTTCTCTCCAATGATCCCTGATTGCTCATACTTCAATTGAATGTATAGTTGTCTTGGAAATAGCCTTTGCCACTTATAATTTAGTGAAATGGGCAGCAAACAAGTCAAATAAATAAATTGTTGTAATTCTTTTTCTATTCTTTCCAAAGAAATACGGTATATATTTTAAAATTAGAATATCAACCAAATATTCATATTATTTTAACTCTTCAAATATCAAATTTATGTAATTAAAATACAAATTATATTTACACAAATTCACCATAGTTTTTTCTGATCTATGAAGTAAGACAGAGAATGGTAAAGAAACAAAATAATGGCAAATTGTACCTGCAGGAAATCTTGCTTCCTGGCTCTACTTCTCTCCCAATGTCTGTTTCACCCACCTTTATGTTGCAGATGACAATTCATTTTACCTCGTTGTGAAATGATTCATTCAGGTTGCCAAGCATACGTATGTGCAGTCCATGAAACTCCAGGTGGATTTTTAAAATGGTCTTTGTAAAAGAGAAGAAAATTAAATAAGTCAGCATCAAGGTAAGACTTGTAGTTGGCACATTAACTTTTATTTAGTAAAATCTACGTAGGGAAAATGGAGGAGGGAGTGACAACTGCTTTGATCCCTGATCAAAGAACAGTTAATTGTTTTCATTACAAAGGACAAAGATATGTTTATAACAATGCTTAGAGATATCCACAAGTTGCTGTGCTTTACGCTTCAAGGTCCATGCAGCCGAATGTATTAACTAAAAGTTAGTAGCAATGTTACATAAGCTCTTTTTATGGCTAACCTATTTTCTGGAAATGATTTCCTTGATTTGTTCAACTCACCAACAAATTGTGGCAAATCATACTCCACTACTGACATGAAAGAAATGTAGGCATAGATTAGCACATGGAAGAACATTTCAGGTAATCCCACTATTTAACTAAATCAAAATAGATTATGAAACTTCCCGGGAATTTCTGGAACTTTGCTGACCACCAGTTAATTTACTGTCAGTGCCTCGAGAACTTTGGTTGCTCTGGTGCTGTTGTCTCATTGAAGGATGGCAAGGAGATGCTATGGCATCGAAGAGTAATGTCTAAAGCTAGGAAAGGGCTTTGGGGACCAAACAGAAGGAAACATTAAAAGCAAGGTTTAAAGTTAATTGAAATAGAAAGATTGGTTGCTGGCTTTGGTGGTCTTTTGCTATTGTAAGAAGAAAATGGCACACCATTTGAGATGATGCCATTCCCTTGGAATGAATATTGTATGCCAAGGAATGGGCAAATCCAAAACCAAGAGGCTGTAAGTGGCATTTCCTACAAAAGTATGGGAGGGAGGGAGGGAAGGAAGGAAGGATCTTTACTTTTTTCCTGTTATTCTTTCCTTATGCTTCCCTGGGAACTGGAAGTAGATGGAAGACATCATCTGTCTCTACGCTCCGGAAGTGGGGAGAAGCCCATTCTGGCATTGATGAAGCAGAAAGTATGGATCTGCCCTTGGGGTGTATCCCAATCAAGCTTTGGACAACTGCTAAGCTCTAATCAGAGATGTTCATAAGATCCTGGTGGCAATATTTTTCTTTCTCAAGAAAATCCATTTAGGGAAAGGCAGTACTACTACAGAGTGATTTTTTTTTGGGGGGGGGGGACAACATTGCTTATTTTTATTTATTTATAAAATAGCATTTAAAAATAGTCTCAAAGCTATATTTATAGTTTGTGTGTGTGTGAGTCCAATCTTATATCTGTTGTGTAACTCCTGCATAGTTCCTGAATTTTAAAACAGCTTGTCATTCATTTCTAAAGTTTCACATTCGCCAACCATATGTGCAATGTTTAATTCATAGTGCTGTATCAATCCACCTGGATCCATTTTTTAGTAGCCTCATGAATAAGTAAAAGAAACTTCAAAGCTTACAACTTTCCAAAATTTTATTTCCTTAAATTTTCTGAAGCTTTATAGATACTCAAGCATTCCATAATATTTCTCATATTGTTTTGCAAAAAAGTTCAGCTGAGAGTAAAATAAAGTTGGTAACTGCTAAGCATGTTTATTCTAAATTACCAAAGTAATTTTATACTACTCTACTGTATGTATTACAGTCAAATCTTATTTTAACCAGAGAGGTTTCCTTTTTCTGTTAGCATTCTGATGTTTGGATGGTGATGAAGATAGATGGACAGACAACAAGAATTTATTTAAGCAACACAAACACATTGATTTTTTCCTATCCTTTTAAAATATCCAGTTATTTATTTGCATTATATACTTGCTTTATTTATGTAACAGAAAGTGCTTACTTAAATGAATTCCACAGGGGTTGAAGGAAGTAGATTGCATGTTCTGAGTGCAAAATGGAATGTTTAAAAAGGCAGAATAGCAGCATGCTTTTCTTGGCTTCAAGCCAAGAAAAATGAAGCATGCAATTAACCAAGGTAATTCCTTTATTGCCTGGAAGCCGTGCCTTCACTGCTTAGGGTGGTTTTGATGGCAAGAGAGTTGCATTAAAGGAAGTAAAGTAGCATGAATGGAGGCAGCTGAAAAATTCTTCTTTTACTACTGCTGGAAAACAAGTGAGAAAAGTATGAAACCTCTCATGTGAGAGGGGGACACTGAGCTCTCTTTCCAAAAATATTTTTTCTTTTAAAGTTAATTTATGTCACATCAATTTTTTTAAATGTAAGCTGTGGGATGTGGGTATGCTAATTCCGTAGTGGGGATAAAACAGGAAGATGAAATCCCACTTTATGCATTAGTCTTTTCTTTAGTAATATGTTTTAGAGTTGGGAAGGAATAGACTGTTCCTGTTAATCTGATTGTAGAAGTGGTACCAACTAACAAGAACAAATCACTGTATTACTGTATTGTATATTTGTCATTATTTTATTGGCTATATGCTAAATAATGCAATAAAATGCAATGATAAATGTGCACCAAAAAGTGCTACAGTATTCAATATTCCAGAATATTGTTTAGCTTATTTCCATTAGATGGGTAAATAACAACAAAGAATATCAACACTTGAGATTTGTTACTCTGTTTTAAAAATCAGAAAAAGAATAGAATAACTGCAAGGCATTGCAATTCTACATTTAAAGACTGTTCAGAATTCAGCTTTTAAATTCAATTAATTGTGTAGAAGAGTATATACATTGTGTAAGACCATTTCCAACCTATAATTGACCCAGAAGAAGCACCAGTTTGGCTATACTGGTTGTAAGGGATATGAGTTGTAATTCATTGCTCCTGGAGTGTGCCAGGTTAGAGAAGTTGAATTTATATATAAGGCATATGCTTCAAGGTAGACAACGAAGTGACATCAATAATTTTCCTTACAAACTGATTGTCAATTCTTCAATTATGTAGTTGCAATATTAATAACACACCTTTCTCAGCCTCAGATCAAGTCCTCAAAGTGGTTAACAATCGGGGAATTAAATCATCATTAAACAAGTTCTTTAAACTTGTTTAAAAGACAGTGGTAACTTAAGAAGATTCTGAGTTATTGTGATAGTATAAACATCCATTACGCTTGGGTTTAGATAGGGTTTTCTCAAAATGGTATCTTCCAGATGTGTTAGTTCATGTGCTGAGAAGTTACAACTCATCTGTAGGGTGCCAGGTGGGGATGAAGGCTTTTCATTATCAAACTCTGGGATGGTGGAAGGGAAAGGGGCTAAAACCTCAATGGGAACATTTAGCTGGAATCGTTCTAATTCTACTTCATGAAGCTTCCCAGATTAGCATTCAATAAAATACTCCTATTGGTATTCTAAACTGAGAGGATTGGCACTGGCCAAATCCTTAACACTGTGAAGAAACTCAGAGCGAGCTGAGGCATATTCTATATCAACTAACCTATTTTACAGCTAGAATTAATCTTTCCAGCTTGACTTACAGCGGCTCTTTCAAGAAAGACACAGAAGGGTTTGAGAAAATTGGTTCTGTTCCAGATTACATCAACAACCAAAATCACACAGCAGTTTGTTCACAGTTTTCACCCTATTTTCTTTTCCACTGTTCTTTATGTGATGTTTCCTCGCAAATGGAAGTCAAAGCAGAGACTTTTGTTTCCTTCCAGTCCTTTCTTCCTTGTATTTATTTGGCTAAACAATTTACTTCTTCTTTTCCTCCCCCACCCCCTCTTCTGCAGCTGTGATAGAAACTGGCAAAGTGTTAATTACAAAAACATTGGCAAAATGCATAGTTTATTGGAGTGAATAAACTCTCTTTCCCTCCCCATTTTTCAGAAAAAGAACACTCCTCACCGCCCCCCTTTTTTGGGGGGGGGGTAGAGGGAAATGGAGCATATAAGGCCAGGTTTGTGTAAATTGTAGCCAATCTATTTCACACCTATTACTTTAGTTTGCACATCGAAATAATTTATATGGCTGCCAAAGTTGTTCAAAAAGATATTCCTATTTTTATGCCCATAATTTTTGAAATGCATTTATATCCTAAATGCCTCCATAGGTTTGTGGTCAGCCTAAAACAAACATCAGGAATATTTTCCCTTGAAAAGACTAATAATAAACATCACAGTCATACAATTCAAAAAAGTACCTTAGGTTTTCTTCTTTGATCTCCCAAAAACATTCCCTAAAGTAGTACTAAGACAGCACTAATTTCATTGAATATATTTTGAAAGCTGATGATATCTGGAACAAATCATGTTCATGTTTGATAAATACTCTCAGTACCTCTCTGGATGAAATTAGATGTGACATTAATTGCATGAATTCAATTAATGTCCTTGATTTAAGAGGAAATATAAATCAGCTTCAGGCAGTCTTATCAGTCTGTATCTGTATGTGAGAAGGGAGAAAATATGGGCATTTGAACAATCTGCTACTTTTATTAAAAGAAAAGTTGTGTTAGTGACACTAGGAATGTTTCTTAAAGTACAAGTAGCAGTTTCAGAGAGACAATGTCTGTTGAGGCTCTTGGAAAGAAAATTAAATATTTCCTCTTTACCTAGTATGCCTTTGTATGATCAGACAGGCCCAAAAGTGACTGGACAGTTCAATGACACGTTGAATATGTTTTCTGTTTATGTAATGTTGGTTTTCCAAAGGTATACAGACTGTATCTGAAATTTCCCTGCTGTATAATAGATGAACCAGCAGGTTAGACGGCAGCAGCAAAATATAAGTTTTATGAAGAACCCTATTAAAAATACTGTGTAAGAAATGTGCTTTTGGAATCAACATCCTGGAATTATCAGACAAGGGTGGCATTCATGAAAGGCCAAAGCCCTGCAAACACCTTTTTTTTTTAAATTTTGTCAGATGAAACACAGACAATGGCACCTTGGCAACAGTAAAGTTATACAATGCAAAATTTATGAGTCATCTGACCTATCAAGCTCAAGTCTATAAACACTGTTCTGACATTCCTTTGTAACCATTGAATTTGAGTTTCTAAGAGTTTTGTTTGGTATGTCCCTATGTGTACACAAACCTTTGTGAAAACAAAGTCCTATAGATGGTATAACCATTTAAATTATTGGCTTAATTTGCTTTTAAGGGCTTTGGCTTCCCTGACCTTCCGAGACATCTTCTTATCCTCTTATCCAGATGGTGTAAGGCAGTAGTTCTCTAAGTATATTTAAGTGAACTCTGGGGGTCCCTAAGACCCTTTCAGGGCTCTGCAAATTCTAATAAATTATTACACGCCCATGCTAAAAAGAGTACTTTAATAGATATAAGTAACATGAATCAAAACTCTTTGGGGAGCTCCGTCATTTTTAAGAAGGTAAAGGAGTCTTGGAACCAAAATCTTTGAAAATATTGGTTAAGACATAACTGTGGAAACATTTGACTTCATTGGTTTTTGCTAAACTTTCATCAGAAGTGAAACATTCAATTCATTTCCCAAAAGACTTTGTTTTGCTTCAGCTATAACGTTCATAGCCTTCATCATTAAACCCTTTCTGGCATATCTCTATCTTTGCCCATTACATGAAAGAGCTTTCATCTTAGCCAAATATAATATGCTACTATCTGCAATTCTCAAAGTGGAAAAATCCGACTTCATTTTAATTAGGTACTGCATTGAAATTAAAACCATTTTCTTCTTTATTTTAATGACTCAAATCTGTTGCTTTTAAGCATATGATTATACACTAGGAAAGGATGGAAATATTATGCAAACCTTAAAGACATTTGGCAAAAAGCATCTCCACAGTGCTGAGATTAGGAACTACTTTCTTGGCATAGCTGGTTATGTAAGGATGGGTAATGCTTAAAACAACTATTTATGATATTAAGACAGGTGATCCAAAATATTATTTGACTACACTTTGGAAGTTTGCAGTTTCATTTCCTCAGGGAGAACAGGTGCCACTTACAGGTCTTTAAAGGAAAGGTTGGACTTCTATTACCTCATTCATAATGCAAGAACTGCTTGCTAGAGAAGGAAATACAAGCCTGCCTTTTTTCTCATTGTTTATACAACAAAAAGTTCTAGAGGCTGTCTCAATTATGTCATATACAATACAATACAATAGTAGAGTTGGAAGGGACCTTGGAGGTCTTCTAGTCCAACCCCCTGCCTAGGCAGGAAATCCTACACCATTTCAGACAAATAGCTATCCAACATCTTCTTAAAGACTTCCAGTGTTGGGGCATTCACAACTTCTGGAGGCAAGCTGTTCCACTGATTAATTGTTCTAACTGTCAGAAAATTTCTCCTCAGTTCTAAGCTGCTTCTCTCCTTGATTAGTTTCCACCCATTGCTTCTTGTTCTACCCTCAGGTGCCTTGGAGAACAGTTTGACTGCCTCTTCTTTGTGGCAACCCCTGTGATATTGGAACAATGCTATCATGTCTCCCCTAGTCCTTCTTTCTCTTAAGCTAAACATACCCAGTTCCTGCAACCGTTCTTCATAGGTTTTAGTCTCCAGTCCCCTAATCATCTTTGTTGCTCTTCTCTGTACTCTTTCTAGAGTCTCCACATCTTTCTTACATCGTGGTGACCAGAACTGAATGCAGTATTCCAAGTGTGGCCTTACCAAGGCATTATAAAGTGGTATTAACATTTCATGTGATCTTGATTCTATCCCTCTGTTAATACAGCCTATAACTGTGTTGGCTTTTTTGGCAGCTGCTGCACACTGCTGGCTCATATTTAAATGGTTGTCCACTAGGACTCCAAGATCCCTTTCTGAAACCAAAGGTGACGTTCACCTATCATAAGTGTGATAAATGATCGTAAGTCACTTTTTTCAATTCACTTTTTCTGCTACGGTATAGCCTGGCGAGCCTACAAGCACTGGCATCATGTTGAGGATCCTGATTCTAGACAAACTGTCTAATTAAAATGGTCATCCCCAACAAGAAAGAAAAAAATCTTAAACACAAATGGAACAAAAAACAAACTAACTCAAACAGCCAAGATATCTTTTTCGACCAAATCTTTAAGAATAACTCTGCTATTCAATCATATTTCCTGCCTTTGAAACATAAAGAGTTTTTAACCTCAAAAGATAAACAGTGGGGCGCCTTTAGAAGGCTCTGAAAATGTATTTATTAAATTTGGACCATTGTATGGACTCACACTGTTAATATTTAATCTCAGTTGCTTATTTGAAGCCTTGCAGGTTTCTTTTTAAACATTTAGAAAGATTTCTTTTAAATTATTGGCTTTTAACTAATGCCTTCTTTTTCAGCTATGTGAAATTCACTTTTTTCCATTATAATCACCAGCTATAGAAAACATATCATTTGTTAACATTGACTTTGATGTTTTAAATATTTCTGCTGCCTACACTTCCTTTTCCTTTTCTTTCTTTGTATCATAAAGTTCAACTTGTAGTAGACTACCGTTCTTGTTTAACAACCCTAATTAAGACTAGCAACTCTGATACTAAGCAAGGAGGTCACTAAATGGGAAATTACATGACTGCAACTCTGCTTTCTGGCTAGAAAGAGTCACGACTATAGGTAGTCGAGTTAGGATGGCAACTGGATACAAGGAGTGCCATATGACTTGTTTAGTGGGGCAATCTTTGCAGTAGTTAAGCACGGGTTTGTGGATCATTTAGCAAGTACCTCCTTACAACTTTATTAAATTTGCAACAACCAAAATCAATGGGGAAGCTAACAGGAATTTTCAAGCCCCAGGTGATTTACAAAAAGGCCAGCAGGCAGTGCATGAGCAGAGTGGAGCTTGGGGCACACAAGGATATATGGGTTGCTAGGAATGTGTAGCACAAATGCAGTGAGACTTGGGAAGTGTGTTCAAGGATATATGAGTGGTGGGGGAGATGTAGCATGAGCATAGCTTAAAGCTGTTGCTGGGTAGTCTGGAGGCATGTGCAAGCACAATGTCACGAGCCAGTGAGGTACTGCAGAAGTGCTGAGAAAGGGTATGCAGATGGGGAAGACTTACCAAAGCAAGTTGTGAGTTTCCCCATTGACTTTGCTTATGGGAAACCCAGAGGAAAAGTCGCAAATCATAGTCACCAGACCATGGGATGCTGCTAAGTGTGCGCCAACTGTTCTCTGGAAGTGCAACTTTAAGAACTAGTCATAACCACTTCTTGTTCTTCACTGTTGAAACTTCAAACAATCGCTGACCAAGTGATCATTAACAGAGGATTACAAGTATTCAGTTTCACACCTTTCACTTTTGCTTAGATCCTAACCAATTTCCTACCCTTTGGAATGCTTGAGTGGAAACTGGAGTTCCCCTCCAGTTTGTGAAGAACTGCAATAAGAGATAAAGAAAGATGTAATCACGATAGAAAAAAAACGAAAAAAAAAACAGTGCAGAGCTTAGATAAGCAACATGGCTGTATCTAACCCTTCCTCTTCCCTTGTTGCAAACACAATGATTATGTGTATAACAGGGTTCACCAACCTCCAGGCCGCAGCTCACCAGTGAGCATGCTCAGGCACGCAACTCTACTTACACAAATAACAGGCACATATGCTTATGCAAATGGGTGCCTGCTCTTTACACAAAATCATCCTTGCTCTCCCCCTCCCGCTGCCGCCGCCGCCACTGGTCCACAAAGCCAGAAAGGTTGGGGACTGCTGGTGTATAATGACTCTGAAATAACACCATGTGAAGATATTCTAGGGAAAATTCAATTAAGGAAAGGATCAATTAAGAGACAATTGTTATACAAAACTACTAAAACAAATTTGTTTTGATCTGGCTACCACTTATTCTTTCTAAATTTTCTTCTGTCCTCTGAGTATAGGACTGATGCTGGAGAAATATGTAGGAGAGTTTGAAGGGGTCTTTAAAGAAAACTACAAGGAGAAGTAAATAATTGGGTAAGCCACCTTTCAATGTAGAATTAAACACAATGAGTAGAAAATAGGAAATATTATCTTCCCCCTTTTATTAAATTAAACCTAGGGCTAACCAAAGAGGGTAAATTCTTATCCATAAAGCAGAGGACAAGTAATAAGAACAACAGAAAGGGCAGCTTTTACATCTTGGAATTCTGTGCCAGAAGAAGTGGGAGATTTAGAATAAGCAAATGGAAACAACTTATTTCTGTAACATCACTTTAGCTATAAAATTTGATGCCACAAAATATCTCTATCAATGTAGTTTTTTTTTTAAAATATACAGCTGTAGAGTGGGAAGCAGAGAAAAAAAGCTTTCGGTTGTTTTAACTGTATGTGACTTTTACAAGCAAAGAAGGGATATTGTTAAAACTCAATACTACACAGAGAAGAGAGCCGGTTTCACCAGGGGATGGTGAGCCTTAGTTCCAATTTAGATATGAAACAAACTAGTTGATCTTGGGCTCTCTCTGAGACCTGAGAAGCAGACAAGAACATTGCAGGGATTAGAATAGGGAGTCCCCATGAGTTTAACACTGACTAGAAGGCACATACACATGGGGAAAAAAAGATGGAGAACAGCATGTCTTGTGGTTTTTCCAGTATGGATTTGGGTTGCTGTTTATCACAATGGAAAAATGTACTCAATCCAAAGTCTTTCCCCATCCAAATACATTTTTGTTCCTGTAAAAAAAGATCCAGCCATTGAATATTGGGTGATTTGGGGGCCACACATTGTTTTAAATTCCTGGCTTCAACATGGGACAGGATTGAGGATAAAATGAGAATAAAGAATACCATGTAGGAAACAAGGACTTTTCAGTGTAATAAATGCCTACTTGCTTTAAGAGTGGTCTGCAATTTGGGGGGAAAAAGGGGGATAATTAAACACCATCCATTCAAATCATGTTTGTGCGAGGCAGTCCCACTCGTGGACACGTTTGGTTGTGAGGAAGCCCCATTGAAGCTGATCGGGTACTTGCTGAGAAAACATGCGTAAAATCACACAGCATTCAATTATTCTCTCAGGAATTATCCCCGTCTCCATCACCTTTTCCGGAGACGGGAGAAAAAAGAAGCAATCTGGCGCGTCTTAAGGAGAGGAGAACACTCGATTTGGCACCTTAAGTCCGCGTTTGCATTTCCAAACATTTCATTCCCAAACATCGCACTTCCCTTTTTCTCACTTTCTGAACTTCCCTCTGAAAACCCGAAAGTTCAACTAAGACATCGCGGGAGAGCTGACGATTTCATGCCACGCCTCCCGCTGTCATGGTAACAAGGCCGAGGCTGGCGACAGAATACCAAGTCCCTCCTTCTCGGTTGGTACTTTGCTACGCCTGCGCACTGCGCTTCAGCGTCGGTTTGTCTGGTTTCTATGACAACGGCTCCGGCTCTAAGTTTTCGGCGGCCAGAGACGAGATGAAGCTGAAGCGGTTCTTGCTGCGATATTACCCGCCGGGTGCGGAAAGGTTCAGCGGCAGAAATTGGGAAGGAGAAAGGGAGAGAGGCAGTTGCGGAGGCGAACTCCTCTGGGAAGAGAGCTCGGCGGGGAAGGGCGGTGATGATGGGGAAAGCTGCAAAGCAAACGAAGGCTGTGGGGAGACCGGCAGGAGGGAAGCGGATAACGGGGAGAGCGAAGGTGGAGCGGCGGGGGAGGGCTATTCAACGGGTGGAAGTGCAGGAGGAAAGACCCAGAGAAAAGGCAAAGGAAGAATGGCGGGCAAAGTTTCACTGCACCTGACTTTATGGTGCAGCTGAAGTTAACCAGGGTCCTTGTGGACCTGAAAGTAAACTTCACGTGGTTTAGTCGACTCCTTCTATTTTGTCTTTGGTGGGACCTACTCTTAGTAGCAGTTTGTTTTCAGGTGCAAAAATAATCAAGGGAGGGATCTGTGTAGGGAGTTGCAGACACAGCCAATCCTCAGCATCAGCATCCTGAAAAACTAAAATAGGCCTTTTCCCTACATCTTAAATAATAATCTGTGGGAAGTGCATTCTCGCCCATTTCAAAGAATTTGTTTGCTCCAATACTACCTGCTTATAGAAATTAAATATCAGTTTGTGGGAATCATGCACTCAGAACAGGGGAAATGATCAATTATTTATTTTAATGAAAACTATTATTTTGCTATATTAGGACTTATGCAGTAGTTAGGGCAGCTTACACTACTACAAAACAAAACACCGCCAAAGAGAAATATGAAAAGTTATTTGAAATAGCAGCTGAAATAAACTACAATTTACACTTTATCCTAGATAAAATATTTGTCAAACTATAAACGGGTTCTTGAGAAAGTGTTAACCTAACTTCTTCTGGCACAGAATTCCAAAGTGTAAAAGCTTCCCTTTCTGTTGTTGATATTACTTGTCCTCTGCTTTATGGATAAGAATTGAATGTTAGGGATTAGCCAGGCTGGTTCCTGCTGGATCAACAAAATGTAAATTAATTTATTTATCTGTTACATTTATTTTTAAAAGTTTCCTGAAGCATTAGATGGTATTTATAGCCAGTTAAATACTTCATATGTACTAATACATGATTCAAACAGTGCCAATTTAATTGATTGGTTCAGAATATAAATTTTATATTGGGAAGTCCACAGGTCAAATCTGAACCATGGTCTTCTGTAAATGTAGTTTCATGCAAGTATTGTAGTATAGTTTCAGAAATCAAACTAATGATTATAAAGATAATATTTGCTATATGTTGAAGGAAATCTCAATTTTTCTAGTATTTAAACTTTAGAACTTTGTTGTGGGTTTGTTCTGATAAAGTACAGTTTCTGTAATACTAGGTGGATTGTAATCAAGGCTAAGTCTTTAAATATTATCTAAAAGGAATACAGCTAGTAGGACTATATAGTGCACCAGATGTATTTATTTATAAAACATGCTTCCAGTTAGGGAGAAGTATGGATGTAGCACTTGTCCACAAGACCTTAAAGGAGTTATGCCTTTCTTGGAATTGCTTATGATTGTTTTACAGTATTTTAGGTAGGTATTCTTCATGCTCCCAAAAAATGTTTCAAGACTGAATCCAAAGTGCTGCCCAACCTATTTATTACAGTATGTACACAAAACAGTGGAATTTTTAGCAATTCTCCATAATCACCCATCTACACACACTTATGTTTCAGAAATGGAGTGTAAGTGGCAATGGGGAGGGGGATTGTACCTTGAAGAAACTAAGTTTATGCAATTATTTGATATGTTCAACTAGTTGCAGGTTTTTGGGCCCTGGTTTATGCCCTGCAGTATGACAGAAATAGCAGTAGAAATGCTACTTGATAAGTTTTTATCAAAAGAAAGGCCTGTTTCTGTAGTGCTTATGATTAGAAACAATCTCAATATGGAATTCATAATTGTATTGTTATGCTTCTTCAAAGGCATTATTTTGGAATATATTCAAAGAGGGGAACTGAAAACCAAATCCATAGATTTACTAGATCTCAATACTGCGTGAGTATTATATTTTCTTATAAAACACTAGGACTATACATTGCACTAAGTAATGCCCACAGTTATGCTGAACAGAAGAAATGCTACCTTTTAATCATAATGTTTGTGATATTAATCTAGGTTTGTTTAAGATATGAATGCCTTATCCTGTCTCCTTTACATACTTAGCATATAGCTGTTAGTTTCTTTATGAATATTTTTGTGGCTTCGACTCACAATATAGAATTGGAAAATCTTATTTAGGACACTGAGTCCAATATTCTGCAGGAATTCCAATTAACCATTCTTAGAAAATGACTGTCCAGTCTTTGCTTGAAACATCCAGCGCAGTGGAACATACCCTACTTTCTGTCATCAGGATTTATTTATTTTTTTGTGGTTTATCATGATTCAGATGATACCTGGCAAAATCTTTTTGTTTACACAGACTTTATTTTTCAGTGAGAATTTTATCCATCCTATGTGGGACACTGTATAGATATGTTTCATTAACTGTATATTGGTTCTTAGTGGTATTGCACATTTAACATTTGAAAAGATTTGAGACTATTTTCAAACTGGTTGAATTAAAAAAATATCAATGGAATGTAAAAAAAATTAACTCCTATGAAACATCCTGAGAAGTGCTATGTCAAAGATTACCTTTCTTTTATGAAGGTGGGGATAGGGAGGAGACAAATGAACATGGTGGAGGAAGATCAAATACATTTTAATATAAATTAAAACATGCCATTGAAGTAATTAAATCCTTGCTTGAAATACTGATTTCAAAGTTCATCTATGTTTAAGAACACAGTTTTACAGTGTAATTAGTGTCATTTCAAATGAATTGATAAAAAATAGAAAAGCTACCTAATGAGAAAACTCAAATTTAGCATTTATTCTGGGAAAAGCTGTTATAAGCCAATCCTATGCATGTTTACACAGAAGTAAGTTCCAGCAAGTTCAATATTTAATTTCTTAAATTTGCGTGTTGCCTTTCTATCATATGAGTTGGAAAGTGACTTACAATACGTAATACAGAAAATATACAAAATAATAGAAATAAAACCTACACTATTGAAATAATTAACTAAAAATAGATGAAAGCAGATATTTGCTCAAACAGAATTATTTCATGGGACCAAAGCAGTTTATTTATGAAGCCACAGACATGTCTGAAAAATATGTTCTTCTAGAGGTAGATTGTCATAAAAGGAACTAAATCGCCACCTTTGTCAATGAGTTCCTGTACTAGGAGCCACCACTGCAAGAAACATTTTCTCTTTGAGATTTAAAACGTATCAATCTGTAGGAAAATAATATATGTAAAGCATTATTTGTTTTCAACAACCTAACTGAGAAATCTTGGATGTAATTCAGTAAAGCTTCTAGAAAAGTCTTAGTTGAACTAAATGAGTCTTGCTTCTTTGTTAGTGTACAGACGATTACTGTGTTAGAGAAAATTGTGTTCCAAACAATTAGGTTTAAAAGGTTAGAGCAATTATTGAAAACCTGATTGCTATAATTTAGCAATTCATATACCTAAACTGCATATATATAAAATATTAAAATTATCTATGGTCCTAAGAACGATTTAAAAACTGTAATAGCTTTAATATAATTGCTGAGATGTATAAACCAGTAAGAAGGATTTAATTTTACATAAAAAATGGGAGATGGTAGGAAGGGAGAATTCTACAGTATTAAAAAAAAAAAAACACCTAAAGATAAGTTTTTAAGAATGCATTATAGAATTCTTCCATCACCACCACTATATCATCATATGTGAAGTCCAACACATTATTTAAATTTAGAAATAAAGTTTCACTGATCAGATTGCTACCATATTTTTAGGAGTATAAGACGCACCTTTTTCCCTCAAAAAAGAGGCTGAAAATCTGTGTGTGTCGTATACACTGAATATAGCATTTCTTGCCTCCTGAAACTCCGCCCCCTTCACCAAAATGGCCATGCATAGCTTTTAGAAGCCTTTCAGAGAGCTCCTGGGGGCTGGGGAGGGCAGCACTCTATAAGCTTCCTAAAGACTATCCATGCCCTTTTTGTGACAAAAAACAGGCCCGTTTTCACAGAAAACAGGCCATTTTTTGCTCATTTTTGCCCCCCCCCTCTTCCAGGAGCACTCTACAAACCTAAGGGATATTCATGCCCTTTTTTTGAAAAAAAAACTGGGCCTGTTTCACGGAAAACAAGCCATTTTTGGGAGATTTGCAGAGTGCAAAAACTTTTTTTTTTAAATTTCCTCTTCAGAACCTTGCTGTGTCTTATACTCCGGTGCGTCTTATACTCTGAAAAATATGGTAAATGGTTGAGTGAATGCTATAAAACATTGCAACAATACATAATTCATTTTTATATTTATATTTTGTAAACTGCTTCTGAAATATTCTCAATGTTAAACAAGCATGTCTTACTCAACTTCAAATTTGTGATTATAATCTGGGTGTTATAATTTTTCACATTACTTTAATTTTTAAATTATTTACTACAGCATCCATCATTCCCAGAGAAACCAACTTTGGCATGATGGATGTTGATACTAGGAACAATTATTTAACTGTTTGTTTGTCAGAAGATGAAAACTGTGTTTTAAAATGTACTTTAGAACTGATGTAGAAGCCTTAGTAGAAGATATTAGAAAAGCAGAGCCTCTCATCACACAGTCACGGAAAGATCAGGTTGTACATTTAATTCTACGATTACAAGAGAAGCTAGGACAACAATTGGACCACAAGTTCTATCTTTTTAAGGTAAGAGTCATGAGGTATTTTTTGGGTCATGCAATAAAGAATCTTTATATTTTGAAACATTGTTTCCTATCTTTCTTTCTGTTTGTGAGTGCCAATATAAGCTAACAAAATAAAATGGAGAACGAACATCAGCATTCGTATGGCAACACTTCATTGCAAATCTTACTTGATTCTTTAATTTCTACTTTTTTGTGGGTGAGGTGTATAGATATCTAATCTTTGATTCCTTCATTTTCATTCTGAAAAAAAAAATTCAGCTACAGTACTATAATTCACTAAGCCACAGGTAATAGTCTGAAGTTGGCAAGTCTTGGCTATGGCTAACAGATGCCCCCCCCCCCCTCACTCGTAATACATTTAATTTTAGCCAATTATTAAATTCTAGTAATATCTTTAAAAATCAAATATACAATCAAAATGGAGGGTGAATAAGAAATCCCCCCTTCAATAGTGAAACCATCTAGCCAGGTCTCCAGTTCCATGGGATGTCCAGGCTCGGCCACATAAGCAGATACTGAAGACTTTAAGGAATATCACAAGGGATGAGAGTCAATGTAATTTTGAGGAGAAGGAAGTTCCATAAGGTGGGCACCATAAAGGATGAAATTCAGCAGGTTCTGACAAGTTCTGGAGAACGGGTAGCAGAAATTTTGAGTAGTTCGGAGAACTGGCAAATACCACCTCTGGTTGGCCCCAGAGTGGGGTGGGAATGGAGATTTTTGCAGTATCCTTCCCCTGCCATGCCCACCAGGCCATGCCCACAGAACTGGTAGTAAAAAAAAAATGAATTTCACCACTGGCACCATAGCAGAGAAGGCATATTTCCTGGGATCCACCAAATGTAGATCCCTGGCCAATGATATCTCCAGCATGCCTTCTGTTACTATGAAATTTTTAATGTGATAAAAGCAACAAATGATTTGAGAATAAATTTATCAGTTCTTTTTCATTTTCATTAAATGTAAATAAAAGGAAAAGAAAATTAGCTATTGTCCTGGTCTCACTTATTACACACTGAAATGTGTCTCTGTTATATCATTCAAACTCTGTATGACTCTTCACTGGAAAAAAACTGTATTCCTGCATTAAGGTGAAGAAAGATTATTACAATTCACTGGGCTTTTTTAGAAATTAAAGACCTAGACCACAGGTGTTAAACATCTTTTGGGACGTTTTTCCCATTCGTGGAGCTTGGGTGGATGTGGCCTGTACATAGCATATCTGGCCCGTGGGCGCCAGTTTGACACCCCTGCCTTAGATCGTTAGCTATTCAAGGCAATTAGCAGGAACAGATTTATTAAACTGTTAATGAAACAATTTAGAAGGCTAAGTTATTGGATAATATGGCAACATCTAGGCAATCTTTAAAAAGCTGTTTAATATTTCAATAGGAAATCATCCCAATATTATAAAATCCCATGATTATGTTTCATGGAATATCATGAAAAAATACAATGGTGAATTATTTCTATTTTCTTGTAAAACTGAAAACTAAACAAACTATCTAGAGAGCCAGTGTGATGTAGCAGTTAAGATGCTAGCCTAAAAACTAGGAGAGTTGAGTTCTAGGCTCCCTTAGGAATCAAAGCGAGTTGGGTGACATTAGGTCAGTCTCTCATTCCAAACACACCTCACAAAGTTATTGTGGGGAAAAATAGGAAGCAGGAGTATTAAGTATGTTCTCTATCTTTTGTTGACCAAATATTTTAAAAGGGTGGAATAATAATATATATATCAAAGATTTCACGGAATTTCTATTTTATAAATGGTCAATTTCTGTCCTTTTCTGAAATTGCAATATTTCATTCACAATGCTAGATGGCAGTGTTGAATTAGTCTATTCTAAATGGACTAATAGTTGATTCCAGCTACAGTAGTCTCTGAAACCCTCAATCGAAAGGAAGATTTGAAGTGGGAGACAATGTAATTTGAAAATAAGTTGTAGTGCCTGCTATTCATGACTTTGCTATGTTAAGCTAAGTGGGTGAGTGATGTATTATGATCCATAAAGCATTAACAACTGGAATCAAATGTGTACTAGAGATATAAATGTCCCTAGATTTCTTTTATCTTAAAATGCTATGAATTTCCCTTAAATGCCGTGAGATATATGGTGCCAATCAATGCAAATTGTTAACATCTGTTGTCAGCCAGAAATGTAGGTAAAACAAATGTACTTTAAGAAAAGTGAGTTAAAAATTACTATCGTATATAAAAGTATATAAAAAGGAAAGGTGCAGAAAAACAATTACTGTATACTACTTGTACTAGAGTAAGATATTTCAGGCAGTTGAATAGAAAAATTGATTTAGTCATCTAAGTTGTAAATTGCAGGGAGGAAACCTTCACTAGTATTACCAATGCAATACAAAAAAATCTATAGATCAACAATTAAGAGCAGGCTTATTCTACATGGGCATTTAATTGCCAAAATTGGATATTTTTGTATAAAGCAGGAAGATTTTGTTTTCATTTACAAAGATTTTGTTCTGTCTAGAATCCTAGCTGATGGTCATGCCTTTCTTAAATGAGATGCAAAAATATAATAATTTTAAAGTCTTATTGATAGTAACAGAATACCAGGCCTGGTATGGCTTAAAAGTTTTTTTTCTTGCTGATTCTCTCATAGAAGATACCCTAGTATGAAATATGAACTTGGCTAAATTGCTTTTTGTAGAAAAGCATAAGTAACTATTTGAGGAACCATTGTTCTCCCATTGGTTAAAATCATAAGCAGGTGGAATAAGTTGGATACCAAGTTTTTCAAAAAGTTTCCTTAGATTTGGTTTGTTCAATGGCAGATTTTCAGTCTTTTAACTTTTAATAATTTTCTTCAGAGAGCTTTGAACGTTGCCTTTCTTCTTTTAGGGCCTTTTTTCTTTTGATAAGATCATTCAAAACCAGGCAGTGAAGATAAAATTATTATAAATGACATGGTCTTTCATCAGTCTATGTGGCAGCAGAGAATCAATTATCCAAATTTAACTTTTACTTATTCTTTTTAAAAAACCTAGGTTATTTATATGCATTTTGTTCCATGAAAGCAAGATACAGAATGTAGTTAATATGAAATAGAAGTTCTGCTTAAAATATGTCCTCCATATTGATAAAAATAAGGGCTCTCCCTCCCCCCAGTTCAGTAAGGAATGACATGCAAATGTATTCATTGGACGCTTATTTGTCAAGAACAGAGAAGTGTAAATAAGACTAGTTTTCTATTTTCACTTCATATCACCTTGTAACTGTCAATAACACCTCTTAATGGAGACACGGGATGGGTATGAAATGGTTGTGTCTTACTTAGCTGTTTCCTGGGTGATCTGTGTGTTTATGTGTGTGTTTGTGTGTGTGTATGTGCTCAGCTCAGTAGCAATCTGCTGTAGAATAACTTGATTGACATTTGAGTTTTTCATACATAGAGCATGCTGTTATGGCATGGTGATTTAATTTAATTAAGCATAATCTAGCCAAAGCCTCAATTCAAGTGAAGTGCATACTTAAATGACTGCCATTGAAATCAATAAGCACTCAAATCAGAGAAACACTTAATTTTGTTTGAAACAACTTACATATTTCAAATATATATTTATGGAACTGGATTTATGTCAGCAAAAATGTACAGAAATATAATGAAAAGTCATTGCTATTTTTTGTAATTTCAGGTACTTCGAGCACACATATTGCCCCTCACCAACGTTGCCTTTAACAAATCAGGTTCTTGGTAAGTTAAGATATGTAGCTAAATTAAAAGTAAGTAATCTAAATGGAATGGTACTCCTAAACTAAAATTGTATTTGGTACAATTACCAATCCATGTTTTCCCGTGCTATTGTTTTAACTAAAGAAAGTTGATTAAAGTCATTAGGGCATGAAAGACCAAAACTACAGCAGTAGCAACAACAGTAGGAAAAAACCCTCAATTAAAAAGTTTTAGTAAAAAATAGATAGCAAAATGACATTGAATAAACATACAATACAACTTTTTTTCTTTTCATTAGCCAGTGTTCTCCTTTTTCTAACCATTCCTTGAAATGCTGCTAGTTGATAATGTAACACAAGTCTACCATTTTAAAAATGTCATTCACTGCGATGATATTTAAAACCATTAATGTTAACATTTGAAAAGTATGTCCCAATGCTGAATTTATTCTTTTTTCAGTTCACTTATGCTGTGGTGAATATTTTATTAATATTTATGTAGTAGCAAATTGCCACTAAAATCCAGATTTTAGATTGCAAAGCTATTGAGGCTGCAAATAATTATTTATTCAGGACAAGTCCTACTAGACATATATAAGATTATATCATTATTCCAACAATTCAAAAGTACAAAGATATACAAAAGCCCTTGACATTTTTCAATGTCTTACTAGTAATGCTTCATAACTAGTAGTGAGTATGCCATGGTAGGAAATTCTTCTTACCCTCTCCCTATTCTGAAGAAAAATGTGTTGGTTTGGGGGGGGGGAGAGGATCCAAGTCAAAACTGCCAAAAAAAAGGAGGAAACATGTGTTGGGCCCAGGCCAGTGGTGGGATACGACTGATATGCCCCGGTACAGGCATACCGGTGCCTGCTGGGAGCACCAGGTACCGTTTTTATCATTATTGTCTCCTTCTCTCTATTTGTCTATTGGGTTTCTAGGCTTTGAGATGTCTATGTATTCCATGTGCCAGGTAACAACATCTCTCTTGAAGATAGGCAGCTGTAGCAGCAGACTTTGTACACTAAGGCAGGAAGATGGGCCAGACTATGTAAATTTAGAGGGCTTCTGGAAAAGGAATTTTGAAACACCCATAATTAGACCTACTGGTTTCAGTCTTATTGTTACAAGACCAATAGAGGTCATGCAATCTTCTCAACAATATACTAGATATATATATAAGATTATGTATGTTATAAATGTTTAGATTTGTTATGATCTTTGCCAATACAACATTACTTAAAAATATGAGAATAATTAATGGCCATTGAATTCAGTCAGAAGTGCATTAATTTATGGATGAG